>NC_071511.1:11287500-11912500 GCF_027887155.1 Malaclemys terrapin pileata
TACTCTAAATGTGATAATTTTGTGTACTGAAAAATAGGAACAGCTGTTTTCTATGTGCCTTTTCCTCAATAAAGTTTTAATGTAATCATAAAGCTTTGAAAGGTTTTATATGTATAAGTACACAAATCCAAATTCTTTAAAGCAAAGGCTATTTTCCATATTCAGAGTCAATTTTTTTTAATGCATAGGTTCTGTTACATGGGGGAAAAATCACAATCTACAAAGCCCAATGATAGTTTGTCCATTTGTATTTGAGAATGAAAAGTCTAGGAATTAATATTGGCATGTAGATTTTTTTGAAAGGGTAAATTAAAACTTGACTCCTTTGACATTCTACATCTCCTGCCTATCACTTTGTAGTTCCTGTACTGCAAGACAGGCAAATGGCTTTATCCTGCAAGCCCTAATCCTGTTGCAGATGACAAAAGTTTCATGTGTGCTGATTGCTGGATTGCTCCCAAAGCCCCTGCCATGTGGACATTCTTTTAGCTTAGTTTGGTGTTTTATACTAGAACTGGGATGGAGGAATATTTTCGGCTGGATAGATGCTCAGACGTTGTGGTGATGACCTGTGTAGAAGATCATAGCTACATTATGAAACACATCAGCCACCTACATTGGGAAAGAGGAGCCTATGTATGCGTATGACACATGGAACAGATCCACAGACGTTAGAAACTGGACAATGGGGGTTTTCACTAGATGCTGTAATGTCCGGAGCAGTGTTCATAAGATACAAATCAGAATTACATTCTATATGTATTGCTGTAATATAACCTTTATAGACATAAGAAAAATGACCTGGATCCTTTGCGTACATCTGGTAAAAGTGGAATTTGTACATACGTTTGACGGAAATGTTAGAATACTCTCCATACTCAATTTGAAAACGGCTTAAAAGAATGGTTGGCTTAGAGACCAGGGGAGCTCAAAAAGTGTGTTGCTAAAACCTGTATGACATTTATAGCAAGGCAAGAAGAATGATCATGCACTATGATATTATTATCCCTCCACACACTTGTAATAATAGATTCAGAATTAGTGGTAAGAGTAAATTAACCTCTATCCCCAAAAGGACATTCATTCGCAACAGATTATTGAATTGTTTTACAGATGATTTGAAATTATGGCCAGTTTGCACATTTATAAAAAACCCAGACCTTTGCTTAAAAAGGCAAAAATGAGCATTAAACATTCGAAACAAATGGCTAGGGATGACTGAAAGATTCAGAGATTCAATTTGGATGTCTAGCCAAAGCTTGAAATAAATACATTTTTTAAAATGAAGCTTTTTGTATGCTGAGCCTTGAGATTCCAAACCAACAGGCCTTCTCCTTTTCTGCCAGTCTCCACAGTGGATAAAACGTGGAGATGGGGAGACATCAAAGCCTTTGTGATGTCAGTATCCTGCCGTACTGTAAGGAGCTTACTGATCACCATGCTGTAGTTGTTTTATTCAGCAGGAGGAAAAAACTTTTGTTGACTGTCTCTTGAGCTAACAGCACAGGAACTGGTCCCTATATTAGAGCATGGTGTTTATGATGGTTCCCCTGCTTTGTGCTGAAGATGATTTACCATTTGTACCTCAACAAGGAAGCTGATCTTCTTTCCCTGTTTCCTTGCTCTACGAGTGGCAAAGAAAAAGACGTTTCATGTGTTGTATTTCTAAGGGTAAAGTACATTTAGTATTATGCTTCTTATTTCAGCCTGGGTGCCAAAAGGGCCTTTTGGGGGTACCTCTCAGTTGCACTATAGAGAGGCCAGAAAGTTAAATTAATTGTTCAGCATGACAGGACCAGAGACAGGCATGGTCTTGTCCAGATAAAAGGCAGCATTGGAATCCCTGTGGAAAACAACCTGAAGATTGGTCACTCTCCTAGCTAAGCAGATGGCCAGTAGTAAGGCAATTTAAAAGATGATGGAAGCTCTCTAACATTGCTCACATGGGTCCCAAAGGTAATTAGTTTCAGACTTAGTTCCCCCTTCTCTTCCCTGAGGTAGTTTATTTGGTCTAAAATGTTTTGCTACCTCTGGATGTGTTCTAATGGAAGAATGTCAAAATATTCATCTAGGTGACTCTGCTTTTTCAGTTTCAACAATTGATCACTTAATCTATTCAGAGTCATTCACAGCCTAAGCATATCTACGGGTGTTGGAGTGCCTTAGTGCATCTTTGAATGTAATGCCATGTGCAAAACTGGCCCTTAAGCAGACCAGTTCCTAGGAAAGGAAAGAGATCTTGGCTCAGCTGATCACCCAGACATTAGGCTACGGAAAAGTGTACCATGAACACCCCCTCCCTCGCTGTCTTCATCCATGTCATCCAGAAATGGGTGGATGAAGAGATGCCTCCACCGATCAGTCAACATCACAGTGGCCATGGCCTGGGGGAAGGAATCAGGCACTCCAGGCAGGTCTCTGAGCTGTCAGTGCTGCCCCAATACAAAACAAGAGGAAATGGCTAGGCAACTGGGAATGCACATGCCAATTGCAGACAATCTCTAAGTTGATCTTCTGAGCTCAGAGCAAAGCTCCTCCCTCTGGAAGAAAGACGGCTGCGGGAAGGTGCCTTAAATTTAGGATAGAGTAAAACCTACTGTGCACACAGGGACTACAAAATATAGCAGTATGCGTCTGAGCATGCCGCCAGCCCCTGTCAAATAGTTCTGGATTGTCTTTGTTTGAAGAGGAGAAACTGAAAGTAGAGGAGGGTATCAAAGCATACTGGATGGGGTAACCTCCAGACCTGGTAACCAGTTTTCAAATATGGATTCTTACATGGACACTGATGCAACTAAAGACCCATTTCAGGCTTCGAAGAGTGGATTTCAGTCATCAAAGTGTCTATCACCAATGGTTAGATATTGGGGGAGGATGTACACAAGGGTAGAGCTTTGTGAGAAGGGTGGGTATCAGAGATACATGCCTCTTCATGCTGAGGAACCTCCTGCAAGAGTGGTTCTTGCCTAGCATGAATTGTGCATAAGGGACTCGACTAGGAGAAGTGGAAGAACTTGGAAAAGTCAAAGGGCTTCTGTTGTGTCCCTCCCCCCACCCCCCACACATGATATGCTTTGTCTCAAATATAAATATAACTTGGAAGAATTCCTCTCAATCCCTATACTTGAGAATAAAATGCACATCCTGCTTGGACAAACAGGAAAGTTGGAAAGGGAAATAACATAGTAAACATTGAGAGAGCAAGTGCACATACCCTCAGTTCAGAATTTTCTCCTTTGTAGTCCAAAGGAATTAACATACTAAGGGAACCTTCTATAGTACCTGTCTGGCAGCTGGGTTGACTTGGTCTGAATAAACATTTAATCCATGACATCCCAGGGAAATCATGCAGTGATATATTGCTTCTCTTTCAACCTGAAATTAATTCTGTCTGGGTCTCTTCGCAAATTTGAATGTATTTGCTAACTTAAAATGAAATATTAATTCCATATTTTTTCAGTCAGATTCTGGTGAAAGAACTGTTAAAGAAGTCATTTTGTTTATTTACTTTTACTGAATTGAACACATAATAGTAAATTTGGACCATGAATCAATTTTTGAGAGAAACCTTCGGAGCCCGAAATGGGTACACAATTTTGGTGTCTTTTTTAATGATTCCAGCATAAACTATACCCTATAGACATTTACAGAAGAATGTTGCCAACCTGTGTGTTTCACTGGTTTGACCTTGTTTACTTGTTACATGTCAATAACTAGACAGTTATAGGTCATAAAAGTTTAGACAAGGAGCTCTGATTGAAATTCAGAGCACATTTTATAGATATAAAAGCCCACAAGGGTGACTAGATGGTTTTCTTGCTTTAGACATTCCCACTATAGTCAACGAAACAAGTGCCTTTGTGGTCTGTTAAAGCACATCTATCAATGGGCAAACAAAAAAGTAACTAGCTAGTCAAGTCTTTGTTATAGCACTTTGACTCTTCCATTGATCTTAGTCTCCAAGATTTGAACAAGAATCTTTAGTGATTTTTAAGAAATCCTATTAGGCCACAGAGATGTTGCAAATGTTCAACTGCTTGTGTTACTGAGCTGATCACCTTTTGCCACCAAGTAATCTATCAATGTCAAAATTATTAATGTTGGGGCTTAAGCCGTGTTAACAACTGGCTACTGAAGTGCACATGTTTAAACAATTTTCAGCTCAACTGGTTGATCTTCTAATGGAAGCAATATAATTTATTCACAATATTAGATTTCTTAAGACTCTACTCCGATATAACACGACCTGATATAACACGAATTCGGATATAACACGGTAAAGCAGTGCTCCGGGGGGGGGGGGGGGGGCAGGGCTGCGCACTTGGTGGATCAAAGCAAGTTCGATATAACGCGGTTTCACCTATAATGCGGTAAGATTTTTTAGCTCCCGAGGACAGCGTTATATCGGGGTAGAGGTGTATTTTGAAAAGACAGTTGCAGAAAATGCTAATGTGCTTAACATTTTCCCATAGTGTATAAAAGATACTGGACATTGTAACAACAAAAGCGTCGACAGCTGCTGATGAAATCACTGATATCTTGATTCTTGTCTGATTTCTATTTGAATTTGTATACAGAGACCAATTACAGCCAGACTTGTAGAATTTAGTCATCTTGTAATTTTTTTATGTGGATTAAGGCCTTGGTCCTGCAAACACTAATGTAGGTGAGCAACTTCATGCTCATGGGGTGAGATTCTCAAAAAGTGCTGCCTAACTCTGCTTCCATTGAATTCAGTGGTATAACTTGCACTGGTTTAAATAGTGGCAGAGCTAGGTGACCACTGATCTCTTTGGAAAGTGAAGTGTTACCAGGACTGAGCTGTAAGAAATCAGTGGTGCACCCAAACTGAGTGTAACCTTTTGTGTTACATCAGCATATGGACAACCAAGCATATATTAACCAGATCAGACTTCAGTGACAAAGACAGATGCATTAGTCAGTGGCTACAGAAATATTAGAACCTATATTACCACTGTAAATGTAGAAGTAAAAATAATAACTTCAGTGAAGCTACTCATGAGCATAATGTTAGACATATGCTTAGGTACCTTGCGGAATCATGCCCCATGTGTATAAATGGCACTCTAAGTGGCAGGAGGGTTGGTAGTAATGTAATGAAATTCATAAAGGGAAAATTGAAAAAATAAGCTTCCAGTTGGGATATACAAGATTTTCCCAATGGAAGTGTTGGAAGGTCCATTGCTTTAAGACATTTTAAAATCGACTGGATAAAATAGAAATTTTGCATTAGGAGGAAGATGGATTTAGATGCGCTCAGATGTCCGTTCTGCTTTTAATATCTATGATTCTATACATATACTGCTGTAACTTTTCAGTTATATGAGAGAGAAAAACAGCTTAGTAATTTGAGATATTTTCTTTGATCTCCGCTTACAATTTTAAAATAGCCTTATATGATTAAGACTGGCAATCCTCGCTTCCAAACCCCATGGACATTTAGAAAACAATTAATACCACTGAAACACTGACGTGTAAAAATCATCTATTATGAATTTGTGGTACATGTTGTTCCACCTACAAAATCATATTGTTTTTCAAATCATGTAATAAATATGTAATTACATATGGCCAGATCCTCAGGTATGGAATAATGTCCGTTTACACCAGCTGAGGATCTAGTTCATGATTACACAACATAGTTGTATAAGTTTTAATTTTTGCCGCCTACAGCGTAACTGGAGAGAAATATGCTTATGCATAATTGTTAAAGATGTCTTTTGACATTCTACATGTGTAATTGTAGTTTAATGCTAAATAAGAAGACCGCGACACGACAATATATAAAACATTTTGAATTTTAAATTTTTGTTGATAGTTATTAAATACCTCTAATTCTAACTCGTCTCTGTCCATTTCTTGATGAATGCCTCCCATGTAGTCATTCGGGTCATAGTATTCATGCACCGATGAATGACTGGAAAAATAAAGTATGTTTTAGGATAAGATGCCCTGTTCTAATTAGCATATTAATCCATCCTAGTCTCATGGCAGGTCATCACTAACATGACAGACAATCAGACCAACAAGTATGGTGCAGAGTGCACTGTTTATAATAATAAATACACCAAGTGAAAACTAGACAGATATAGTTGCACCTTAAATATGATGAATATAAAGACAGAAGCAAAAGACCCCTCTAATGTTTTATATTGTAAATTTAAAATTTGTGACCTTTCCCCCCAGAACGCAAAGCCAATCCCATAAAACAAAAAGGAGTTGGTGAGGTGAGAAGGGGGCTGCATGGTGAACTGGTAAAACTAGGATAAAATTGTAAGATAAATGAAACTATAGCTCTGCTGATAGATGGGCAGAACGTCGCCTGCATAGATGATTCTTTAGAATTTTTGAATAAAACCCGGGGCTGCAAAGTGCTACATTTTTCAGAAAAGATCTTATAGTGTACATATACTTCACATCTGAGTAGCACCTTTCATCAAAGAACGTCCAAGTGCTTTGGATATATTAAGACATGCAATATCTCTGAGGAGTGCAGTTTATAGATGGGGATACGGAGGCACAAAGAGGTTTACCCAAAGAGGTCAGAGTGAATCTAGCTGAAAAGGGATTAGAAGCGTGCAGTTTGAGGAAAAGATGTAATATATATGAGATTATGGAGATCAGAACTTTGACAATTTTGCACAAGAATAGCTTGAGTGTGAAAGGTTAGCACAAAGGGAGAGATCAACTGGATACAGCCAAGAATACGGGAGGCTCTCACAGTTTTTGCAAATGTAGTTTGGCTCTTGCCTGCAACATCCCTGCTGTTTCTTCTCCTGGTTTCTGCTAAGCAGACACTTCCAATTGTTCTCAGCTGTGTGATTACTGCTGTTTTGTGATATGGACAAATGTTGTTCAGGGAGTATGATGAGAATGCTAGACTTGTTTTTATTTATAAACTGAGTTGGATTGCAGCCCATGTATGCAGAGGTGAAACTACCTTTGCCATCTTAGTTAATATTTGTACTTTTCTTTGAAGATGTAAAGTGCTATCAAATTGCTCAGGATTATTATAATCATTATTTGGTCCTCAGCTATTTAGGATTAAAACAATAGGTTATTAGTGATTGGCAATTGAAACACAATGGGGTGTGTTTAATGATTAGCAATTTAAACACACTCCACTCTCCTTAAATTGCCAATCATTATTGGCATGTTGTTTTAAAATTCCAGCTCCCTTCAGACAGCTGCACTACTTGCACTTTTGGGATTTTCAGCAGTATAATGCTTTGGTGATCGCCAATGAATATGCAGCAACTTTATTTACTTCTAAGATTGAAGTGAACTCCATTTGATTCCTTGTTAACTAGATGCACGTTCTGTGTAAGTGAGAGGCCATTTAAAGAACAGTATCTGCTATTTTGCTGAAATGTCTGGGTTGTTCTTCAAGGGTCACACTGATTTCAGTGGACATTGAAACAGGCAGCAAGAGAAGTTAAACATAAAGGATCATTTTTACACTTATTGTACCAGGAAAAAAAAAAAGCACGAAAACCATTTGCATCTGCAAAACTCTTCATTTGCATGCACAGTTGGGTTAGTGGGGTATTTAAATACCTCTTTGCATGCACAAGCCCTTTTACATCTGCATATGAGTTTGGCATGCCCAGTTGTTCAGGTGCAGCTCAAAACCAGGCCACTGATGATGTCCAGAGTTCTAATCAATATCTCATGTGGGACTGGCAGTGTTAGCCCTGATCTACACTGGGGGGTGGGGGAAGATCGATCTAAGTTACGCAACTTCAGCTACGTGAATAACGTAGCTGAAGTACTTAGATCGACTTACCATGGTGTCTTCACTGCGGTGAGTTGACTGCGACCACTCCCCCGTTGACTCTGCCTGTGCCTCTCGTCAAGCTGGAGTACAGGAGTCGACGGGAGAGCGCTCGGGAATAGATTTATCGCATCTAGACTTGATGCGATAAATCGATCCCCGCTGGATCGATCGCTACTCGCCAGATTACCCTTAGGATCAATCTTACTGGTGGGTCTGTTATGCATGAATGTTGTAACCTAAATGACTTCTCTCATGAATTCTTCTTCTTTACCACGTTTATGGTGTAGTATTGCATCACAGTGCTTGGCCTAGCAGCTGGGAATTCAGGCAGATGTCTCCTCAGAGACTGCAATGGCATTAACATCAACCCCATGGGTATATTTCTATGGACTGTAACGTAACTTAGCTAAGAAGAAGAAGATCATCCCCTCCAGAATGCTCTAAGCTTCACTGCCAGTTGACTGTCAGAGAGCTTGAAAACTAGCCCTCAATGCAGCACTAAAATGTGGGCTGGAAACCAGGAGGCAATGCAGTGACTTCCTAATTGAACCCCCCTTTCAAATAGTTAATAGATAAAAATGCCCAACAGTGAAACACTGGGAACAACATGCACTTAGAGACACACAACCAATTTCTGGATCATGCTATGCGGGCTCACATGCCACAAAACCCAAAAGGAGTAGTACAGCATTGATGTCCATTCCCGCTCTAGGTTTCTCCTCTACAGCAACTTTCTGAAGGAGTCTGGGAGGGCACAATGGGATTTTTCTTATGTTTATGCTCACAGCCTGCCTGGACTTGCTCAGACCTGGTCTACACTAGGAACGTACGTTGGTATAATTATGTCGCTCAGGGATGTGGAAAATCCGTAGTTATTCCGACCTACCCCCTGGTGCAGACAGCACTATGTTGACAGGAGGGTTCTCCTGTCGACAGAGCAGAGCTACTGCCTCTTGGGGAGGTGGAGTACCAATACTGACAGGAGAAGCTCTTCCATTGGCATTTGTAGCACCTTCACTAATTGTTGCAGTTGTGCCGCTGCAGCACTTTAAGTGTAGACAAGCCCTATGTTTTCTGTTCATTTCTCTCCATGGACTCTTATACTGCACAGGCAGAATAAGGGTGCACATTAACACCACATGCTATGAACTAACTAGAATTTGGTTCATAATGCACGACAGTTGACATCTTTAGAAGCTTTTGTATGTTCTTCTGTGCCTCACAAAGGCAAATGTGAAGTGAGTGGAGACAATCAGCATGGATTCTATGGGGAACTGTTTCCTCTTCAAACAATGTCTGTGGGGTGTGGTGCATGTGTGTCTGAAGATAATTATAGTTTTTTATTTGTAAGTACAAAAGCATCAAACTACCATTAACAATAATTACATTTTGATTCTAAAACATCCTTGACAGCACTGGTAAGTAATTTCAGTCCTAGAATATAATTTATGTGAGTAACATTGCTGCAGGGTTATAATAAAGTAATTAATACACCGGAACAGAATGCAGCTGCTCTTAGCAGTATGCAATTTATGGCAGCCATAAAAAATAAAGTTAAAACATAAGCAACCCAAAGAGGTAGTGAGGGGAATGACAAGCAACATTAGCCTTTTCCTTTAAAACAACTACAAACAAAAAAGATTTATAGGGCCTGATTGTGAACTCAATGGGACTACTCATGTGAGTAACTGCTCACCAGTGTGTGTGAAGGGTTCAAAATCTTACCCTTAATGTGGTAAGTTAAGAAACACAGTGGTTTTTTAGTGCTTTATAAAAAACGGCTACTTACTCCTCAGGTAAGAGGTATGGATCTAGTACTGAGACTGGTGGAGGAGGGGATCCCATCTTGGTTAGAGCCATGATGTGTTCAAAGGTTATATCGGTCTGGGTGCCCATATCTACCAGATGAGACTCATGTGAAGGACTGAAGATCTTAGTGCGTGGAGTTCTCCTCAGGACCTGCACAACGATGGGCTCTTTGGCTGTTTTGAATGCTTCCACTGCCTGGTCATGTGTTGCTTTAGATAAATCTTTTCCATTTACCTGTGGAAAGAGTGAATGGGAAACAATTAGAAGAGAACAGGGGATGATAACTTCCACTCTTTGTTTGCTTATTCATGTAAAATGCCCGTGAAAAGTCAGAAGTGAAAAGTCTGCTCTCCATCTTGATGCCTCATCTTTTTTACAAAAATATTTGTCCAACAGCTTAGATACTATGGTGAGAGTTGCTGTGCAAAACCTTGAAATACAGAAGTGATAGGCTCTTAAGGTCATGGACTTGTCTAAACAATGTGGCTTACTTAACTGCCTGGGACCTTCAGAGTGCTATGTAAGTGATAATTAGTAAAGGTAAAACAAGAGCTAGAGGATTAAAGGGTTATGAGCCTTTCATCTCAAGGGAGGAAGAATGGTCTTGTGGTAAAGACACTGTACTGAAATTCAGTAGATGTGGGTTCAATTCCTGGTTGTGCTACAAACTATTTGTGTGTCCTGGGGCATATCACTTTAGAGCCAGGTTTTCAAAAAGTGTGCAGCCTATTGGCTGATAAACTCTTAAAAAAAATCCGACTCTAATGTCTCAGCTTCACTGAGTGTCTGGCCTCAGTTCTGTGACTGTAACTGTGGAACACTTCTCCACACTTGCAGGAGTATAGTGCAGATAGATTTACTAGTGCGCATGAGGTGTTCAGTTACTATGGGGAACATGTGACTACCCTAGTAAGGTAGGTCACCAGCTTCAATTTGGATCAAATTGGCCAAAAGGGGCCAAAAGGGGCACTCATTGGATGACTATTCAGTGATCTATGAAATGTTCCCAGTTATTTATCTGTAGTAGATAGGCATCAACAACTCATCATAATTGGTGCCCAAATGTTAGGCAAACCTTGGGGGTCAAGGGGCAGTCAGTATGGGGAAGTTTGCAAAGCCACTGGCCGGGTTTTACTAGTTTAATTTCTCTAGTGGAGAGGACTTCACTGCCCTCTGCTGCCCATCCGGTACCTTTCAGGAGCTCTACATTCACTTTAACTTTGAAATGCTAGAAGAGTGGTTGATGTCTTCATTCACTGTGTGAGCTGTCTGAGACAAATAACATAATGAATGAAGACATCAACCATTGCCACTTGCAGTGTTGCCACCTCTTGTGAGTTTATTGTGGGTCTCATAATATTTGGTGGTTTTCTGAAAGCTCCAGCTGCTGGAAGCAAGAAATTATATGAGCATCTCAGCATCCATGTAAATTTCTACCCCTCGTGGCTGTACAGAAAAGCTTGGCGATGTGAAGTGAATGTAGCCGAAAGACCCATAAACCAGGAAACAAAGAAAAGGAACTGCAAAGTTCTATCCATTATTAAAGTTGTATTTCAAGCCAATCTCATGATATTTGGGGACATGCGTCATAACTTTTGAACGCTTGGAGCCGGGCCCTTGTTTTGGTTTGTTGTGTGTATACACGAAATGCTATGAGCAGCACTGCATAAATAACCATCTCTTTCCTTTCACCGTACACAAGCATTTTGTAAATGTTGACATTTACCTTTCGCATGTCTCTCTGCCTATAATACAAAACCAGTCCAAGTTCATGACCGTTTCCAAATGCAGAAGCTGAGCACCCCGATCTCAGTTTGCCGGAGGGGGCGGCGTAGAATGCTACTCATGTGGACAAGGAGCACAGCCACACCATTCCCACCATCAGACAACTCCACTGCCTGCCTACCTAATTTAAGGACTCTGTTCAGAAGTGTCCTTGATAGATTTTCTCCATCCCTCCTTTTAGTCCTGCCCCCTAATGGTGATTTTCTCCGTCTCTCTACGTTGTTGGTACAAGAGTGGTCTTCACTGCAGACTGGAAATATCTTCCTGTTTTTCTCTACTATTTTGGGATACAGTTTGCATTAAAGACTATGCAAAATGTTGTATTTATACAGTTATTTTCATTCACCAGGTAGCAACAGGTCCCATATTCTGCTTTTTATTTCAGCTGTAAGATTTCACTAGGTTAATCGTTTGAGCAAGACACAAAGTGGTGCCCTGTTTACTTCTTACAGATTAGAAATCCCTCAACACTTGTTCAAGCAGAACAAGATATTGATTCTCCGGCTATTTTTTCTAGTTTCTTTCAAAATCATTTAATCATATTACTGTACTACAAAACTATTGGGACAAGACCTCTGAATAAGCAATTTTGCATCAGTATCTTGTAAATAACTTTTCAGATAAAACATTGTAATGGTGCCCTAACATTGTAATACAGACAAAGGGTATGTCTACACTGCACTCAGAGCACTTGTAGACATACCTGAGCTAGCTGGGATCTAGCTAGCTTGAATAACAATATCAGTGGAGCTGTGGTAGCATGGACTATGCAAGCACATCCAGGACCATGAGTATGTTCTTGAATGATTATCCCATGCTGCCGTGGCTTCATTGCTTATTGCTGTTCAAGCTAACTATACCAAAGCTAGTTTGGGTATGTTTACATGGGCTGCAGTCACACCTCTGGTTACAGAGCATACATACCGTAAGATACCACTGTGATGATGGATAGAGAGATTAGATGAGTACTGAAAGATTTCCCGGACTCCCTATCCCAATAAGAGCCAATTTTAAAAATAGAATTTCTGACCATAGAGCCTATTCTAAAAATCTTCCATCCCAATACACTTCATTTTTTACATCCCCTCGATTGGTGGATACTCACCTTAGAGAGTGACCATTCATATTTTTACACCTAAATCCTTTGAAAGAGCTAGTCTGAAATGTGGTGGTCACACACGTTAGGAGCATCACGCTGTAATTTAACAGCTCTGCTCAGACCAAAATTACCTTTTCTGTGAACCCTCTGAATTTCTGCAGTGGCATCTCTCTCATGGGCTTCTCTCTCATATTGACTGCTCTTCTACAAAACTTGGGACCTCTTGTGATTCGGCAGCCAAACATTCCACAAGCAATTACCATGACCAACCTACTTCACAACCTTTCCAGTCAACGTGTGTGTGTGTGTGTGTGTGTGAGAATTCTGTCTCCACAAATAGTCCCATTGAAACAAATGGACTACTTATAGATAAGGCTACGACTTTTTCACAGAGGTCATGGAAGTCATGGACCCTCGGAGCTCCCAGCTGCTGGGGGCAGTGGGGGGACCCTTCGGAGCTCCTGGCTGCCACGGCCGGTGGGGGGAACCCCCGAGCTCCAGGCTACTGCAGGGACCCCTGGAGCTCCTGATTGCTGGGAGCGGTGGGGAGAGCCCCAGAGCTCTCGGACTCCACGGGCATTGGGGGGACCCCTGAGCTCCGGGGCAGTGGGGGGTCCCCACACTAGCCACTGCAGGCAGTGTGGGGACTCCACAGCTGAGCTCCCCATTTTGTCATGGCTATTTTTAGTAAAAGTCACGGACAGGTCATGGGCTTCCGTGAATTTTTCTTTATTGCCCGTGACCTGTCTGTGACTTTTACTAAAAATGTCTGTGACAATGACAAAATCTTAGCCTTACTTATAGAGTAAGGTGCAACTCCACGTGACAATGATATCTGGGTTTGGCCCGTAGTTAATATATTGCCTATAGCAAAAAGCAACAAAGACCAGGTTAATGTCAGTGCATAGACCTGTTCCTTTTGAGTTACCTTGTGCACATACTTATTACACTGTCCTCTTAGGCTCATCATGGAGAAACTTGGCAAGGTGATGACTCCAGATTTTTGATCAGCCAGTTGAGAATGGGAGCATTTGTTATGTGCTAGCATTACATTTGCATTACATTAACAGATGCACTGACTGCAATTGCTCAAAGTAATAAAGGCATGTAAAGTTTGGCCTGGTCAAATTAAACATCATTAACTTACCCAACTAAGCAGATTACTTTAAAATAATTTGTACAGCTGTAAAATTAAGTCCAATGTAATGTTTTCTGTTTAAAGAGGAAATGCTGATTAGGTTCCTGGTTTTATTATTTACTATAAATTAAATGTTGCAGATGCTTATTGTGTAAGGCCTAAAATTGATTTTTTAAATAATTTGTGTACAATTAAGGTAAATAAGCAATCAAAATGAAACCCAATCCCAAGTTATATCAAGTATTTCATTTTATAGCTCTAGCCTGAAATCATTGTTAGGCAAGCAAACTTTACGTGATCCACTTTCCACAACTGAATGTTATAAAAGCTAGTAAAACTGTCCAACTAGTGCTAGCTGGATCAATCCTCCTGTGATCATTTTTCTTGCCAGTAATATAGCTAATTCTTTTCTGTTAAATATGTTAGCTAGAGGCTTTGCATTTCTAGTTTGCTGCATAACTTATTTCAACCAAACATCAGTTTCCTCACCTGAATCTTAACTCTTTGTACTCTCATAAATAATTACTAGGGAGATAAGTAAGACATCACTAAGTTTGATATCAGATGGGGAACAGGCAGTAGGAGTGGATCAAAGATCTTTGAAAAAAAATCTATTTTCATTCTGATTGCAGCAGAACAACTTCCAACTGCAGCATCTTGCTAAATGTTCTACAGGGTGACTGTGGGTAAAAATTAAATGAAGAAGGGTTGCATAACAGAGCAGCAAGATGCCCAATCAGATGCAGGGGGTATTTGTAAGAAAAGCCAGTTAAGGCAGGGAAGATTTTGATGGAAAGATTTTGCTGTCAGAATGATTCATCCCAGATTCTGGAATCTATAACTTCCAGCTGCCAAGTTTCTTTACACAGCTGGCTCACAAATCAGAATTAGAGTCTAGGGTTACCATTCGTCCAGATTTACCTGGACATGTCCTCCTTTTGTGTGCTAAAAATAGCGTCCGGGGGGAATTTGTAAAGCACTCACAATGTCCGGGATTTCCCCCTCCCCCGGCAGAGCGAGCGGCTGGGAGGGCTGCAGGAAAGTCCCGGGCTGGACTCCGGAGCAGCTTCCTCCTCCCACCCCACCCTCCCTGCATTCTGAGCCGGCCGGCAGCTCCTCCTCCTGCAGCCCGCTCCGGCAACCCTGTGCAGGGCCAGGGACCAGGTTTTGTTGTGCTGGGGAGCTCAGCCATGTGTCCGGCTGGCACAGAGCCCAACACCCTGTTCTGAGCAGCAGGGTAAGGGGGGGCAGGAGAAGGGACAGGGAGGTTCTGGAGGGGGCAGTCAAGAAACGGGGGGGGGGCTTTTGGAGGGGAGTGGAGAAAGTTTTGGGCAGTCAGGGTACAGGTAGGGGGTAGGGTCCTGGGGGGCAGTTGGGGGGGGTCTTAGGAGGGGGCAGTTAGGGGACAAGGAACAGGGAGTCTTAGGTAGGGGGTGGGGTTCTGGAGGGCAGTTAGGAGCAGGGGTCCCAGGAGGGGGCAGTCAGGGGACAAGGAGTGGGGGGTAGGGGGCTGGGAGTTCTGGGGGGGAGCTGTCAGGGGGCAGGAGTGGGGAGAGGGATCGGAGCAGTCAGGGGACAGGGAGCAGAGGGGTTTAGATGGGTTGGGAGTTCTGGGGGGCTGTCAGGGGGCAGGAGTGTGGAGAGGGATCGGAGCAGTCAGGGGACAGGGAGCAGAGGGGTTTAGATGGGTTGGGAGTTCTGGGGGGGGCTGTCAGGGGGTGGGGAGTGGTTGGATGGGGCGTGGGAGTCCCAGGGGTCTGTCTGGGGGTGGGGGTGTGGATAAGGGTTGGGGCAGTCAGGGGACAAGAGGCAAGGAGGCTTAGATAGGGAGTGGAGTCCCGGGGGGCAGTTAGGGGCAGGGGTCCCAGGAGGGGGCAGTCAGGGGACAAGGAACGGGGGGAGGGTTGGGGGTTCTGGGGGGGCGGGAAGTGGGAGGGGCAGGGGCAGGGCTAAGGCGGGGCTCCTCCCGTCCTCTTTTTTGCTTGTTGAAATATGGTAACCCTAAATTAGACAAAACACAAAACAACCCCTCCAAACAACAATAACAAAATCCAACCCAAAGGTTGACCTTTACAAAGCTTACTAGGGAATTCAGACACAGTTCCCATTTAAGTTGAAGCTTGAGTATGTAAATCACCTCATCAGATTTGAAAATCACAGCCAAGTGTTACAGACAAAAAGAACTGCTTAGTCATCATTCTTTGGCTAATGAATGATTTACAAGTGGACTGTGTCTCTGAGGTATATATTTTTGATGTTAGTAGTTTGATAAGGTACTAATGACTACAACAAAATAAAAGATGTAATGAAATGTATTATTTTTATGACACTTTAAAAAATTCAATTAGTTCAATGCAAAAACAGGGTTGGGATTTTAGTCTTTGGAAGTGGGTAGTTCCAGGAAAGATGTGATTTATGGCAACACAGGTAATTTATACTAGGTAGGTAATTCTGCGGCTAGTAACTACTCAACCTACACATCTGTCTGTCCTCCTAAATAACCAATGGATGTGTAACTGGTTCATCAGTCAAGGAGAAAGCCTTGTTAGATGTCTTCTTTTCACTGTGAAACCTCTTTAAAGATAAGAGACTAATTGTGGATACTCAGTAGTATATATATTGTCCTATTCACAAACATAGTGCCAACATCTGTATTTTTAGAAATATGCTTCTCTTCCTAAGTAGGAGTAAATAAATTTTAAAACTTGAAAATACCTTTTTTTGATGAACATGCTGTTTGGGATCATGGACCAGACTCTATTCTTAGTTGCTCTGGATTGACATGAATTTAACTCTACTGAATCATAGAATATCAGGGTTGGAAGGGACCTCAGGAGGTGATGAAGTTCAACACCCTGCTCAAAGCAGGACCAAGCCCCTGACAGGTTTTTGCCCCATATCCCTAAATGGCCCCCTCAAGGATTGAGCTCACAACACCCTGGGTTTAGCAGACCAATGCTCAAACCACTGAGCTATCCCTCCCCTCTGAATGTCAGAGAGTTATTTCAGATTTACACTAGTGTCACTGAGATCAGAATCTGATTCCATATCCTTAAAATGAGGGCCCACAGAACACTGTTGTTTGAGAATGAACTACTAAAATGAGCAGAATGGCTACTTCCCCCAGGAAGCCAATAAACTTCAGTTAGGAAGTATGGATAAGATCAATGGGGTAATGTAAATCACTGGTCAGTGTGTGTTACATGTTCCCATCTGTGCCTGATCCACAAAGGATGTGAGTTGTTAAACTCCCTGTTACAGAAGCTGGTTCTTTAGCTTAAAGTGTAGAGAATCATTCTCTTAGCTCTGAACGTCACTAGTTTGATTCTCAGAGTTAGCCAAGACTGTATCCAGCTCGATAGTTCAGTAGAGGAGCTGTGTTAATAGGAGAACTTCCGATGGTGTGGGTGGGTGGGTGCAGCTTTGCTGATATCAATTGGAGTCCTGTCTTTGGAATGATGGGACAATCTGGATAAAGTGATTTATAGTAGCTAGTCTCTGTGGACACACTCATCCCAGTATCTAGGCATAATAGATACATTCAAGACCTCTTGTTTTCCTCTTGTCTATTAGGATGTAAACTCTATATGTATTTAACTAGCGAATTACAAACAAATGTGTAGTAGAAGTCTTTTAAGACTGTTTTCTTGTGAAATGTGATCACAGTGGTGACTCAGTAAATACTTTGTAACTAATTCTCGTGTGCTAGTTGATATTTCCTCCTGCTTTTATTGTGGAATAAAACTAAAATCAATGGAAACATAAATTTAAAATGTGGTTTAACTCTACGATAGTAACAAGGGTCCATATTATGTTATTGATTTTAAGCAGACCTCTTCATTAATTTCAACAGGGAGCTCTTAAAAACTGAAGAGACCATATGGACTATTTTCTAGAAAATTCATTTGAAAAAAGTAGATGGTGTAGGCCCAATTTGCAAATGTGGGCACTCAAAGAGAACATCCAAACACTCAGACGTTTGAACACTCAGGTTGGCACTTGGTGACTGAACTTACCATTTCAGTGCCTACGTGCTGATTTGAGAACCCAAGTGCAGGAGTTGAACATCCTGGGCCAGTTCTTTGATCCACACTAAATCTTCTTTGCATTACTCCACTGATGCAATGCACCCCTAAAGCCAGTGTAGCCAGCCATGGGATCAACACTCCACTGTAGATTTTGGCTCGGGCAGAGTCGTTAAGGGGTAGAGGCATGGCTGAACCCTGGTGATCCAGACCTTTGGCCCCTCTGCCCCAGCTGCAGCCAAAGATTGAGGCCTGTAAATTTGTATAAATCTTTCCTGACAACACTTATTGCTGGAACAGGAATTAATTCAGGGAAATCTTATGGCCTGTATCATACAGGAGATCAGACAATTTGGTCACAGTGGTCTCTGGTAGCCTTTTAGTTGATGAACTGCGCAAGCTGCAGTTGCTGCTTTTTAATCCTCAATATTGGGGCTGTTTTGTATCTATCAGAATCTGACAAGCAATTAAACCAGGCTATTGTAGATACTCATCTCTTGCCCAGTCCGATTAATTCACTTATCTGTGAGAGAGCACAGTAGTATCCTTTTCCATTAGCATTATTTCTGTTCCGTTTGCTTTTTCAACTGGGGGGAAAATTTGCTCCTAGGTTGAAAATCTTGTTTGCCAAGTTTTGGCCTAAAACCTAAGCTTAAACCTGAAACAAGGGATTGTAATAAAGATGCTGACCCCCCCTTCACTCTAGACCAGTGGGCCCCAAACTGGAAGATGTGGAACAATGTTCGGGCGGGGCCCGGGCCAGCCCCCATGGAGGGCAGGAAGGCAACGCCACCTAGCTCTGCCCCCAGCTGCAGCTCTGCTCCACCCCCAGCCCAAGTAAGGCCCCAGCTGCAGTTGCACTTCGCCCCCAGCTCCGCCCCCAGGCCAGCTCTGCCCTCATTCCCTCTCCGCCTCTAGCCCCAGCTCCTGCCTCATCCCCAGTTCCGCCTCCAGCTCTGCTGCTGAGCCAATTGTGCAGTAATTGGGGGGGGGGAGCATGGACAGATTCCATTACTGGTGGCGGGGGCGTGACAGGAAAAGTTTGGGCATCACTGTTCTAGACACTTATCTACACAGGAAAATTGCATTGTGTTAGACAATGACCTTGAGGACTCATATTAACTGGCACAATGTTAAACACAACTGAGCACTCAGCGGAGATAGACAATTGTGTTTAACGTTTCGTTAGTTAAAGTTGTGTTCTAACATGATGTAGTTTCCAGTGGAGGGGAATGAAAAGGGCAATGCTGCAATACAGGCACCTAGAATTAATCATGAATTTTCAAAACTTTCTTTAACAAATGCTTCAAGACACCTTCCCCCCCCCATTACGGATCTACTGCAGTACAAGAGGTGCAAGGATTCTATTATTTATTATTTGTAATGCCACAGCACCTAAGAGCTCTAGTTGTGGACTTAGTTCCCTCTACACTAACTGCTGTACAAACACAGAATAAAAAAAAGAGTCCCTGCCCCAAAGAACTTGCAGTCTAAGGGGCAAGCTTTCATTATTCTAACATTATTCATTATTCTTAATTGATCTGCTTAGAAAGAACTGCAGGTCAAGCCTATGGGAATATAATACTGTTATCTAGAGACACCGGTACAGGTAGAGTTCCAAATCTGAACTGTATGGTACATCGATAGCTAGTTCAAGGTCAGCACATCAGGGGTATTTTAAGATACTCTTAAAAATTGTTTAAAAAAACTGCTTGTTCTTCATATAATGAAAATTGCCAAACTCAGGTCTGCAGATGGCTAGCTCAACCATTTGCTCAAGCTTTCTTCTGTAGGAGGGTAGCAGGTGTTGGTATTTTATTCCTATGATTCCTAGCACCGTAAACAAAGATTACAAAATGTTCGAGAGGAACGTATTTGCACTGATATCAAGAGCTTGCTTTTTTGGTTTCCCTATGAAATTAATGCTCGCAGCTAAGCTTACATCCTTCCTAAACTACATCAGATAATAATACAGCATTTGTATTGATCTAATCTGAATGGAAAACACAAGTCAGAATAGACAAATGTCACTATTTCCAATGATTGTAAAGGTGGTAAACAGATTTGTTAGGCTACAGTTTAAATAAGACGAATATAACTACATTTACTTTCTGCTGTATAAACATACATTTTATTTGTAGTGTTTGTAAACTGTATGCAGCAAAATTCTTATTTATAAATGGGTACATCTGAAATAACATGGAAGAAAATCCATATATACAAATGCTTTATTAGCTGGCCACCATTTAGAAATATGCATAATTCCTTAAGAAACTTACTTGCCACGTAACAGAGATAAAAGGACCTTTTCATGGCAAAACGATGGATAGATTAGTTTGACTAAAACATGCCATTGCTTAAATTCTGGATTTTTTTTTGTACTTTATGTACTGGAAATATATTAGGTACGGAGACAGCTACAATTAAATTAGTGGGAACAGTGGGCCTCAATGAAATCTCTGATGGAGCTAGACAATATGAATAGTAACTTGAGACAGAGAGACATATCGTTATGTGAAGCTTGAATCTAGAACACACACTAAACTAGAACTGTAGTAGGGTGACTAAGTAACCAGGAAAAGTTCGTATTTTTTTTACAGAATTTTCTGATATTGTCCAATATAATTAAGTTACAGTCTACACTGGACCGTTGGAGCTATGACGGTATGCTATAAAGCAGTGGTGGGCAACCTGAGGGCTGCATGGGGCCCATCAGGGTAATCTGATTGCAGGCCACGAGACATTTTGCTGATGTTGACCGTCTGCAGGCACGGATCCCCACAGCTCCCAGTGGTCACCCGGGGCATTCCTAGCCAATGGGAGCTGCCGGGGGCGGTGCCTGCAGATGGTCAAAGTCAGCAAAATGTCTCACAGGCCACAATCAAATTACCCTGATGGGCCGCAGGTTACCCACCACTGCTATAAAGGGACAGATGTAAGGCTACATTGTAAAGGCAAAATGAAATTTGTAAGTACTCACGGTACAAGCCTTTATAGAAAGTCTGTTTTTTGTGGTTTTTTTTTTTTTAAAGGGGTTGGAGATACAGTGGTAGTTTGGGCCTGTTCCAACACCTATTGAAATCAAAGGGATTCATTCCATTGACTTCAGTGGGCCTTGGTTCAGGCCCTGACTGAGACAAATAGGTACATACAATAAGGGAAAAAACAAGTCAAGATGTTATGAAGGAAAATGAGCCATCAGCATGCAATAGACACAGGCAGAATCTGACAATGGGAAACCAAGGAAGGGATATGAAATGACACAATAGTCCATTAAGTGAGACATGATATATATTTTTAATCCAGAAAAGGGAAGAAAGATGATAAAATAAGGCAAAAAAAAAAAAAAAAAAAAAGGGAGGACAAGAGACACATCCACATGGAAAGTCCCTTGAACCAAGTGCGTGGAAATGACGTGGTAAACTGACATCTCAGTCATGTGGCTTTCATTAATTTTTCTTCCCAAGAAATAAAGAGTAAAGGAAATAGAAGTTAGTAAAAGGAAAAGATGACAGTATGCTATTATAGGCTGGGAACATACCCACATGTGGTGGAGCAGAATCTGAGCTGTAGTGTAGTGCCCTGAGCATCAGCTGAAGCTTCTAGAAAATAGACTAAGCAAGGTAGGGAATGTGAACTTGAATTGGTATAATATGATGATCTGTGAAGATATTTATGATGCCTATTAAAAAGTTGACAGGACTTGGGTAGTACGAGAGAGAGAAGGAAATAACAATGTCCACCCTGTCTCAGTGTGGCCTTGGTAAGTCCCAAATGGTTCCAAATCTACTATCCACTGGAGCTTTTGCTTGCTTCAGTGGTGGATGGACAGAAGATGGGGGGGAATGGATGGGTGAGAGACAAAACAAAGAGAAAAGGAAGGAGTCTGATACAAAGGAGGGGAAATTGGGGAAGATGTTGATAGCTTTAATAATTTGTAAAGAATTTGCAACATGTAGGACAGAGCTTCCGTCATGATCTTGTGGAGTTTCAGATGAGTAAAGCCCTGAGCCTGTAAAGGCTTCTTCATTTCATGGATGTGTTAATTGTTTGCATCCTTCTGGTTAGAATAAAAAGTTGGAATTTTCTTCTTCCTCTGTTAGCTTAGGGTGTGTTTCACAGCAGATGGGAGATATAGCTTAGAATAACTGACATCCCTCTACTTACATGGTCACATATCGTATCCACTCAACATTTTGCGTTGATGCTTATTCTGTTTTTAAGTTCCCCAGTAGTTTCCGGAGCCAAATTGCATCATCATCCTCAAATCACTCACCACGCAAAAGGCTAGTTTCCTCCAGGACACATTTGATTTCCCCCAGAAATTCCATAATATTAACAACCTCTCTCAAAACATCATCCTTGCCACCATGGATACCATATATACCAACATCCCTCACCAGGACATCCTCACTGCCTGCCTCCAATATCTACAAGACAATAGACAACACTCAGATATCCTCCCCAAACACGTGGCCAAACTCATCCATTTCATCCTCATTCATAATAGCTTTGCATTTAACAACCAACACTTAGTCCAAACCATGGGAACAGCCATGGGGGTACTAGGATGGCTCCCAATATGCCAACCTTTTCTTGGGCTGACCTGAAGAAGAATTTCTTGAAAAAATGTACCATGAAACCAATGATATACTTGAGCTACATCACTGATAGGTCACTGGACAGATGACCTAAACGCCCTCATACGTTTCCAGCACAACTTAAACAACTACCACTCATCCATCATACTCTCTCTAGAACACTCCCACACTCCCTGGATGCCACAATCAGTTTCAGCAACAAACCCATACAGACAACTATATACACGATCACCACTTATCTTCGCAAATCCAGTAACCACCCTAAACACACCAAGAAATCTGTTATTTATAGCCAGGCATTCAGATACCACAGAATATGCTCTGAGGAGAAAGTCCGGGATACACACCTTAACATCTTTAAAATCACCTTCACCCAACAAGGACACTCTAACAGAAAAGTATATTTATTGCACTAAAGAACAAGCCACCCAAACCCCCAAGAAAACCTGCTTCAATACAGATTCCCCCCCACCAACTGTACACTCCTTGTTGTAATGTACCACTCAACAATGGAACCCATATTGGGGGGGGAGGGATAGCTCAGTGGTTTGAGCATTGGCCTGCTAAACCCAGGGTTGTGAGTTCAATCCTTGAGGGGGCCATTTAGGAATCTGGGGCAAAAATCTGTCTGGGGATTGGTCCTGCTCTGAGCAGGGGGTTGGACTAGATGACCTCCTGAGGTCCCTTCCAACCCTGATATTCTATGATTTCTATGATAAACCATAAACCCAGTGCATTAAATCTAGCAGAGTTATGAATTTAAGTTCCCAGGCTCATCTTTCGAGATGATGTTCAGGTTTCCTTTGAGGTTGAGGACTGAGAGGTCAGATATGGAGTGATCATTCTGTGAAAAATGTTCATCCGCAGGTGATATGGTATTTTTGTCTTTTATCATTTTTCTGTGTGAGTTCATTCAAGAGTGTAGTGATTGTCTTGTTTTACCCATAGAGTTGTTATTGGGCCATCTGATGTACTAGATCGAGGTACACAATGTGTTGTGTAGTGCCTATTGATCTTGAAAGGTGTGTTGTGGGGGGTATTGATCATTGTAGCAGTGGAGATATGTCTGCAGGTTTTGCATCTGTTTTTCTGACAGGTTCTGGTGTTGCATTGAGTTGGTGTGTCGTGGTCTGTGAGGAGCTTGCTTCTGATGATGAGCTTGGCAAGGCTGGGGGATTGTTTGAAGGCCAGAAAAGGGTACTGGAAAGATTTCTGTCAGAATGTGATCTCCATCAAATATCATGCAACATGTGTTAACCAGTTATAATTTGTTCCACCTTGTATTTAAGCTGTGATACTCTGTCTACCTTTTCCAGATCGGAAGAAGAGCTCTGTGCAGCTCAAAAATGTGTATCTTCCACCAACAGAAGTTGGTCCAACAAAAGCTATTACCTCACCCACCTTGTCTCTCTCATCACTGAGATACACATACAGAGCCAGATCCTCACCTGGGGAAAACTGGTGTAACTCCAAGGAAGTCAGTATAGCTACTCTAATTTTCACCAGCTGAGGATCTAGGCCATAATTCTTACAGAGTTGTCAATGAGAGGTGCACGCAGTATCAATCCGGTAGACGAAGACTCTTAACTTCTTGTAAAACAATTTTGAGAGGGAAGAATTTTTAGTATAATATACAATATTATAATGGATTAATTTACCAATAGCCATTGTGTAAGAAGCTAAATTATTAGATAAATGTAACAGTATAAAAACTGTTGGTGTGTTTAGCTTTTCTGGCCAGGGAGAAAGGGATAAAGGGCAGCCACTTAGGTAATGTGGGGAACTTTTATCAGGGGCGCGAGGGGACATTACAATGCGTCACCCATTTTGGAAAGAGAAATTTGCACTATGCATAGATGTGGCCATTAGTGTTAGTGAATGACAAAAATATTCAGAGGCAGAGCATGTTTCTGAGCATAAATGTTTCTTGATTACTGTTTCAATACTTCTTTTATACCTTGTAATTGTTTAGTTGCAAAGTTAGTTTTTGGCTATAAACTAAAAAAAAACTTTAAAAGACAAGTGAAAAAATACTATATTGTTTGAGCTACAATAAAATCTGTAATGTATTGAAAGAAAAATGTTATTTTCCCAGCTGTCTGTAAGATTAGATTGGTTTTACATTAGTTTAATGTCATGAACAGTAAACATTTGTCTACATTATATGGCTTGTTGGTTGTTCTATAATTCACAAATGTCACAGAGGAAAACTTTTTTGCTTAAGAATGAGTAAGAAGCTTTTCTTTGTAGAAAACCATGCAAATCCTTGGGAAACGCACTACAAAAATGCTAGTTCCTTTAGACTTGCAATGTCTGTGTTTCATTTAAAACACTCTTTATGGTCTGATACACTTCTTTAGCAAGTTCTTAAGAAGTCTGCATTTTAAGAAAAAAGCAGCACAACTTTAGATTTTATAGAAAGTGGAACAGCAAAAAAGCCTATTTCTAAACCTCCTTTTCCTCAGGCACTGCAGAAAGAAGGTTCAAAATATAGGTTAATTCTTCTTGCAGCTCAGTCTAATCCTCCTTTTATTTCACTCGTATGGACAGACTTTCTCTTTTTAAAAAAGAAGAATCATATTGTTTCATAATAGACTGTTTCCATGTGTGTGCATTTCCCTTCTTTCCTGTGAGCCACTCGTAACAAAAAAATTAAGACTAAAGGAAAATTCTTTACTTAAAACAGAGTCCATTTGTTCTCTAAAATATTTCGCTTCCAACAGGAAAAACTTGGGAGAAAGCTTAACTCTGTTGATATTTAGATGTGTTAACTAGTAACAATACAGCATAAGGACTGTCATAGCATATTGGAAATGATACATTTTTGGTGGTATTCTCAGGCTCAGGATTGGTGTCATACTGCTCAAATAGGAGTGCTTTTCAAACTACTGATTCTCAGACCTTTTGTTTTTATGTAGCATGTTTATCGTGTGAAATGGGAGAAGAAAACAACTGCATATTCTATCAACCTTATTAAGTATCTGCTTAATAAGTTAATAATTGACTGGTCCATATAAAACATAGATATAAGCTTACAGGCCCTTAGCTTTAATGAATCTTTCTATCATTTTAATGAGCATGACCTAGAGGAAGCCAATCAATTATATTTATGTGTGAGATACAAATGGCAGCCATAAATTAGCATGAATTGCTCACTAACAGAATTTAGCAATGGCAATTAACCCAATTTCTTTAACTCTCCAGAAGAGCTGGCCATGTGTGCTGCAGATGATAGGCCCGGTAAAGTAATCTTTCGCAGCATGCATTTCCAGTGATGTTACAGTGTAATGCACTGCTCCGTCCCAACTACACAGTGCAAGAGGCAAGAATTGTGTGTAAGGTGCTTTTTATGAAGGGGATTTTATAAATGACTTTACTAGGAATAGTTAGAAGACTGGAGCCTTATAACAGGAGTAGCTTTGAAACACGGAGTCCTGTAACAAAGGATCATTACGAAGGGAGGTGTCTGAGTCAATGGTGTCTCTCCTGAGCCATCTCTTCTTTTTGTCTCGCTGGCACAACTTTATTGCAATAATAGTAAATAACGGCTGAAGTTTTAGCAGTTAAAGTAAGGGTGTAAGGTGGCACCGATTTAGCAAAACAGCTAGATAAATCCAGGGGCAAGCGAAACCAATGTAAGAGCAGCCACACCCACAGTCCCACTGCTCTGGATAAATCTGTTTAACCTTTAGCTACACCAGTGCAAGTTTGTGTGTAGACCAGTTCGTATTACAATAATAATTTCTATTTCAGTAGCACCTGGAACCCCCAACTGAGACTGGCCTGCCATTGTGCTAGCTGCAGTGCAAACACAAAGGGGTAGCGAGTCCGTGCCCTGAACAGCTTACAGTCCAATAGACAAAGGGAGTCCTCTAGAGATGAGGAATCAAGGCATAGAGATGAAACTTGCCCAAGGTTACACAGGGGGTCTGTTGAAGCTGACAATTGAACTTGGGAGACACGGTTGAGTGCTTTGAGCAGACGACCATGCTTCCTCTCTGCCCATTCTAATGCGCCACATTCTCCTTCCTCAGCTGTCACTCTGTCACTTTCGGCTGGGGGTGCGGGCTCTGCGGTGGGGCTGGGGATTTGGGGTGCAGGAGGGGGCTCCGTGCTGGGGCTGAGGAATTCAGAGTGCAGGAAGGGTCTTTGGGTCGAAAATTGGACATCTAGTCGCCCTATGTCTATAGGGTAGCCACTTCGGACTCTCGTATAGTTTGCTGCTTTCCGGTGAATAACAACAACAAACCAATGGTCTTAGACTCTACTGATGCTATGATTCCAAATAAGACACCTGGTACTGCCTCATTCTGTCCTTTCACTCTATGCTGCACTTATTATTTTTCAGCATTTCATGACAAAGGGGGTGACATCTGCTATGTTAATTAGAAAAAGTAACTTCATTTTGGTGAACTGTAACTTGCAGTGTGGGGAAGGGAAATACCCCTTTCTCTCCCCCGCCTATTTTTAGGGCTTGCAATTTATGACAATCATATGGGCACAGCTACGCCCAGTACAAAGAGCAAAGACTACTGGGTTGTGTGGCAGTAAATTTGTCAAACTCTGAACGGCTTTCTGACTGTCAGCAAAATCCACACAGTAAGCATCTGATGTATGAGCATTCAGTTCTTCTGAGATAACATTGTATGACACGTAGGATCTAACTCACCACTGGTATGAGTGGGCACAAGTCCATCAAAGTCAACCAGTCAAAGGCCAAAATGTGTCACTCATGCTACGCTGCACATGACCTCTCCAGTATTCCCAATGAGACCATTTGAGAAGTAAGGTACTACTCAACACAGGTAAGTTTTCACCCCAGTGAAAATCCAGAGAAACTCCAATGAAACCAGTTTGAGAACAGTGAAGGAGTTTTAAGCAAATGGAGAGTTTGGACCCTGGTCCCTCAAACATTCCACTAGAGAATCAGCATTTCTCTCAGACTGGTGAGAAAACATTACTCTAATAGCTTTTTTGTTGATCAAATAACAGATGACTTCTTGTTGTTTAGCTCAACAAATATTGCATCAGCATGGAGGCTTGTTTTCCAAAATAGTGTTTACAGTAGGCTGTAGTGCCATTTAATGGACGTGTATATTTTCCAGTCCCCCTTTCCCTTTCACAATCCTCGACTGGCTAACCAGTTCAGAGAGTCTGAATGGAGACCCTCTTATTTGCATTTACCCAACTAGCCTTCCACTGAGTCATTCCCAGTATATACCAATGTTCTCTCGTGCTACTGAAAGCGAACCATGACCTTTCATTTCATTATTAATGAACGCAACGAAACACAATTATTAAACCTGCACTTTTTCATGGTTCCATATGTTTCCTTTTTGCCTGCCCATGGCTGTCATGTGACAGTAAAGCACTGAGTGATTGTCCCTAGTGCCTCGTCCCTTGCAACTCCTCGCCACCTGCTTGGTAGCATTAAACAGATGTATAAGTGTAAAGCACTGCAAAACCTGTCATTTCAATCATTGATCATTTAAAAAAAAAAAACACCAAACCCAACTGTCCAAAGAAAGCCGTGCCTGGGTCAGCATTTTTTGGTAGTTGAAGTAAAGGGGGAAAGCACTACAATAAGATAGTTCAGCTACACAATAGGTCACGTTATCCATTTGTGTCACAAGTGACCATAAGGCATTTGGTTTATTTCATAGTGCTTCTTGTTTATGTTGCTTTAACAACCAAAATATTCCTCCAGCATGGAATAAAGAGTATTTTCCACAGAGATTCTAACAGAGGCATTGCATTATTCATCGTCAAGTGAAGAGGAAAATTTCAATTGCCAGTTTCTGGTAAATGTCTAATTAAGAAAGGGGACTTCTGAGCCACAGACAGGCGCCACAATCATTAAAGGGCAGTTTTCTGAAGATTACGGGTCTCCAGTCTGTCAAGCGAAGTTTTTCTTTTTTTTTTCTCCCCTACAGCTGAACTAATTCAGCAGTAGAAAACTGCCTAGAACAAAGCCCTGGGAATTAACATCTTGTTTAAGCAAACACACGCCTACTTTGAAGTAAGTGTGATAGGTTCACCATTGTTATTGAGGTCAAGTTTATATTCTGTCACTTAACTACCATTAACTTCAACACTACTCTTAGTTCTGAATCTCAATTGAAATTTGTATGTACCGTGTCTGATCAGGATAATTTTTTGATCAGGGAACATATTTCAAGTAGGTCAGTTTAATATGGTTAGCACATCAATTTGAAGCTAAACTTTGAAAACTACTGAAATCTAGCCTAATCGCATATTGTGTCTGCCTAATTAAATGCTAGGGTACACTCAGAATACAATTAGAGGCAGTTTTCTATGTTCCCCTAATCAACCTTTTACATTATTTTTTTTTTAAAGTTTTGATGTTTATATACTTACTTTATCAATCCGCATTTGGGCCCCAATTTAGGGAAGCATCACTATTCAGAAAGTGTGAGCGCGGCTTTGACTTTAAGCTTGAAGTCAGTTTGACTTAAGCACAGGCTTAAGTGTTTACCTGAATCAGGGTCTTTCTTCATAGCTCATTACTTAAACTTGTCTCATTGTAGCAGCTACAAGTATATGAGACTATGTGGGATTCTAATGGAAAAAAGACATTTGTCTGAATATTTTATTTCTTTATAACTACTTCGCATAACTGTTTTGTATTTTAAGCATGGAGAAAGAAGTGACTTTTCACTGCTTGTCGTTGGAAGTTGCCAATAAAATATAGCAATAGTTAGTTCCTTATCACTGTGATTTTCCTATTGTCACAGGAATTGGTACATTGACCTTAGTGTTTACATAGCACTGCCCCTTTAGCAGCTAATTCTAGTTTAAAGCACAAATCCAATTTGAGTACTATGGTTTTTATTTCTATCAGTGGCGTGTGAGGCCAAGAATGGAGCTTTCTGTTTGATTTATTCAGATGCAATTATTTATATATATGGGAACTTCAGTGCTTGTGAAAGATGCTGGCTCCACATCCATGGTAGCGGAAATCTTTTGACCCCAGATCAAATACAATAACGCAGTGGCAATGCAAGCTTGTACCCTGCCAATGTACTGTATCTCAGCCCTGCTCCAGAGGGACATCCCAGATTGGTGAGATGAAGAGTACAGTCTCTAGGCTCATTCAACCCTGGATCTCTCAGCTGGGAGTGGCTTGTGTGATATGGACACCTGTCCCTTTCAGGCATTGGAGTGAGCTCCACCAACGCATTCCACATGGAACAAACAACTTATCACACAGAATCATAGTGGGAACAGCTAATCACCCGGGAAGAGCTTTCAGCCTCTGCCACCTAGGTCGGATTTAAACCTGTGACTTAGAGCTGAAAGGCTGGGTATTCCTAGCCCTGAAACATTTAGCCCCTATTCACGAAAGCACTTCAACAAGTACTTTAATCCCATTGAAGTTAATAGGACTTAAGAATGTGCTTAAAGTTATGCATGTACTTAAGTGCTTTCCTCAACTGGGGCCTTAGTCTTTTAATGTCATGTTAGAAATATAGGGTTACCATATTTTGAGTGTCCAAAAAGACGACACTCCACGGGGCCCCGGCCCCGCCCCCAGCCACACCCATGCCCCCGCCCCAACTCCACCCCTTCCCCAAACTCCCCGCCCCAACTCCGCCCTCTCCCCTGCTTCCTGTGAACATTTGATTCGCGGGAAGCCTGAAGCAGGCAGCAGGTAAGCTGGGGGGGGGTGAGGGGAGGAGGCGCGGCCCAGTCTGGCCCCCCCAACCGAGCGGCTCCCTCCGGCGGCCGACCCCGGTCCCAGTGTCTCCAGCCTGGCTCGGCTCCTGGGCTGCCGGCCGCAGGCACCCCCGGCCCCGGTCTGGCCCCGCCCCGGACATGTTCGGCTTTTTTGGGATTTCCCCCCGGACAGGGATTTGAGGCCCAAAAAGCCGGACATGTCCGGGAAAATCCGGACGTATGGTAACCCTAAGAAATATAAAAAGATCCACCCCAGACAATGTACTTCTATAATGTTTCTTCAGCAGTGTTTGCTTAGTGTTTTATCACACCATTAGCTCTAAGGGGAGCTGAAGGTGTTGAGTGAGAAATACGGTCTGAAAAAGAGTTTTCTGATTATACCCCATAGCATAAAGCTCTTCCCCCCCCCCCATGATAGCACTGAAAAACATCATTCAACTAGGAAGACAACATCAAATAGAAGATAATTCTTTATCTCAGATGCTGCACATGATAATGAAATCATTGCAGGTGTAGACCTACTTTGGAAGTGCCAGGATTTAGGTGGACTGATCACAAGTTGCTGTTATGGGTATTAGAGGACTAGGAAGAAACAAGTACTGGTTGCTTACTACAAGCTTAGCTGCCTCCAGCGACAACTGCCATTCTAGATCATTGAGATTTTAAATTGCCACAGTCCACTTTAAATTCATAACACAACGCATTGATATGCACAACATCCACAATGCACTTTAATGACTAGGTGTCTTAATTTGCTTTTTATTATGTGATTAAAGGTACAATAAGGTATGTGTTCAACAAGAGGGAAGACCATTGTTCTGCATCATTAAGCTCACAGCGGCCCAAAAAGAAATTGTAGGCAATGTGCCAAAGCCCTTAATGAAGAGGATCTCTTTGAATTATCTGTGGATAAGGAAGGGATAAAGCCTGAGCCCTGGTATATTTGATCCTCTTTGTTTTCCCTGTTATGAGGACTTACAGAGCCAGACGTACTGGACCTTCTGGAATTGTAATTTATTGAAGCATTAATTTCCCAGCCATATTAAAGCTCTTGGTCTAATAGAGAAAGTGCAGTTATGTACTATTATTAATTCTGCAAGTGTTTTCTGAATTCCTGCGTGCCACAGTGCTGAACTCTTCAAAAATAAGGTTAAGGGGATTTATTTATGCTAATACTTAGTATTTCATAAAATGGAATTAGGCAAACTTTATCAGACAGGCTTTTTAAAAAAGCATGTTTCCTTTAGTTTTAATGTAAGTAGCAAAAGCATAGCTTCATTATATTAGACTTCCATGAATGTTATAAAGTAAAAAAGCTACGGCAAGAGCCATATTATTATTATTAAGTGTTTACATTTTATTTTAAATTAAAATGATTCTGCATGGCTCACTAGCTGCTAAATCTGGCTGACTGATTATCAGAGATCAGTAAAAGTAACCAATTTCTTGCTAAATAAAGTTAACCTCGCTGTCCTAGAAAATGTAGGAAATGTGCTTTTGTCAGGGTATAACAAAATAACACGCATAAAAAAACCTGATGGTCTTGTCTTAAAATAAAAACGTAGTAGCAAAATCTTTTGGTCTCTAAATTAATTATGTACAATAACATGTATAAACACACGATTACTGCTTCCTTATATAAATAAAATAGAACCCTAGTACGTTGAAGGACCTAATTCTGCAGAATGCTGAACAACCTATAGAAGTTGAGGGCATTCGGGTCCTGGTTCAGCAAAGCATTTAAGCATATGCTTAAAGCTAAGCATGGCAGCAATGGGACATGTTTAAATGCCTTGCTGAAACAGGGCCTCTGTACCCTAGCAGGCTCGTTCCCTAATTTAGCACTTGGGCTCCAGATCCTGCAAACATCTAGGTTCATGCTTAACATTAGGCATGCAAGTAGTCTGACTGACATCAACCGGGACGGCTCCCTGTGACTAAACTTAAGCATGTGCCTTAAGTGATTGCAGAAAGGGGACCTGTCTCTGGTAAATGATGTCAGTATGTTGCAAAGACTCTGTCTCTTCCTGATCTCATACAATGTGTTGCAAGATGCATAAACAGTTAAAAATATTCCTATTATGCTGCCGTCTCAGTTTGTTCTGCTTGTTGCACTTCTGACTACGCAATGCATTGATAGTCATCAAATCCAGACTGCGTGAAAACTTGGCGACACTGTGGGCTAACTATTACGACAGACACCGCCTGATCTTAACAGAAGGGTTCACACAAACAATATCAACATCAAGCCTGCTGTTGTAGGCACCGTCAGAAGCTAGTTCTCAATGGGGAATGATGTTCAAGAAATCTTGTTATCTTGCCTGAAAATTCTTCCCATTGTGACCTGCATAGCAGCAGCTTAATAAGGGGGAGTGAGTTGGGATAAATAAAAATGACAGTAAACATGTTCTATTTGTTTTAACAAAGTATTTTTTCCACAAAGCAACATTGTCCTTATGGGGGTGACACAGAATTAGATAAAAACGGTGTTTAAAACTGAGTTAGTTCCCTGCTTGCAGAGCATACAGGACACAGTTTATTCACTATGTTGTGAAGGACATCAATATATCTTGTGATCAAATCTAGGTAGCACCATAACAAAGGCCACATGATTTTGCTCTGTACCGCTTTTGTAATGATACTCAACACCCTCTGCTGGTGAGTGTAGAAAACGACACCTTATACGTAAACTGATTCTATACTGTTTATGTGGTGGTTTGTGATTGTTGCATGTTCTTAAAATGCGTTGTTAACTGAAAATTCCTATAATTAAAATTTCCAAGTACTTAAGTATTTGATGCAATTTTGGCATAGTATCAAAAAGTCACATTTTTCAGATGTTAAAAAAATTACAAGGTATTTTCATATTTTTGTTTTCGAGGTCTAAAATAAGTAAATATCCACTACTGTACCCTTCCAATATTTTACACAATGCAAACCTGCACTTCCAAGCCAAAGAACATTTTAGTTAGGCAGTCAAAGTAGCATGTTTCAGACACATATACAATACTGACAAAACTCTGAGTAGGGAAATAAAAAGATGCACTTATTTTAAAATAGGGGTGAATATATCATCAATGTTCTTAACCTCATCTGAAATGTTATATGAAAAATAATTTTGAAAGAAATTTTGAGCCGTACTTCTGGTTTTCTGCCAGCTGATACATTTCAACACACAGGGAAGCAGAAACTGCAAGAGTTAAACATAAACTTGATTTAAAGTACTGGTATGAACAGTTACTTTAAAAGCTGAAGTCAGAAGTAAATACATGTGTTCCACAGAAAATAAGTATCTTGTAACTATTTGTAAAAAGAGACAAAACCTCTCTAAGCATCAATCATCGCACATGTCTTTCTTAACTTGTTCAAAGAGTGCATGACCAAGCTATGACCCTTCTTGAGACATTTTACTTAACATATGCTGGAGAAAATGACTCTGGCACACTGGTTTGTGACACGAAGACTTGAAGCAAGTTTGATTGTGTACCAATCTGACTTTAAATATTTGATCTTCCACAAGCACCATTGGGAAGGCACATCATAAAAACGGAGTCAAAATAACACAGGCATAAAAAAAAAAGTGACAAACCCTTTAATTTCCACTAGTACCAGCCCTCTCTCCATTCTTTTTTTCCTACAATAACAACAACAATTGCACTAGGCTAGATGAGAACATTTGGTCTTAGAAATGAAATCCAATGATATTACCTGACAAACTTCATACAGTAATTTGTACTGCTCTTCTTGCTTCTGTAGAGTGCACAGACTGCATCCCATATTTAATTAAGTGTCAGAGAAAGTCTTCCTTATGCACCAGCACAGCCACAGAAATATTTGTTAACAAGTATGCACACAGATATCCTAGGTGAGTCAGCTGGACTGAAACTATTCACATTGGTATTACACTGAATGTTGGAAAGCAACTATGCCTGTTTCTTGAGTGCTTTCCCTCCTTCACTCACAGTACACAACACTCCCTCTACTGCTTTAGTCAAGCTGCTGTACTGTGCACACGCTATATACTGCTACTCATGCATATTAATCAGTTCTCATTGACTATTCATAACAGACAGTGATACAGAAGCTATAATTGCCAGCTATGACAGCTGAAATTTCTCTAATTAACAAGCAAGTGCTTCAGTAGCAGGGCATAATAAAAGACACTAACAATTTTGTAAACCATTTTGTAGCAATTACAAATAAACATTACTACATTTTACTATGGTCCCTCAGGATAATTCTTAGCATATTTAAGCAGAATACAAATACATTTTAAATGTAAGTCACAATGAAATGAATCTGACAGTGCAAAACTCTTACGTTCAGCATTAAATGTGGTCAAGTCACGTCCTCTGTTGTTATTTATCCTGCAATTGCACCTACTAGCCACAGTCATGGACCAGGACCCCACTGTGCTAGGGGCTGTACAAACACACAACAAAAAAGACACTCCCTTAAAAAGGTATGGGGAATATGTTGGTATTTGGAAAAAAGGGCATGTTTGCAATTTCACGGTTCAATTTAAATGTTTTAGATTTAGTAGCTGCAACAATTGGAACGTGGCTCCTTGCTCTCATTAGGCAATGTTACCTGATATTGAGATGATGAAATATAAAATATGTTTGGAGTATATTTCTAGCTATATCATTTTTGTGTGCATCTAACCATGTATATTAAACATTGCATATCTATATAACGATAGCATATGAAAGATCTGCCTAACTAGGAAAATCATGTAAGGCGTCAGCTATATGTATATTTCACAGTTTCGTGAAAGATACTCTAGAGTCCACGACACTGAATTAACTGGCACAATGAATCTGGATCAAATATTCTGTCCCTGAATGGATAATTACCCCAAAAAGTGATTAGCATTTACCAGTTGCAAGTTGTTATATTTATTGTCTTTTATTATGTTATAATGGAGTTAAGGGGATGGAACATCAAATCAAGTAGGAAAATAGAACCACTCTGATGCCAGTGTTTAAAGACGGATGTACTGGATCTCTCATTGTGGGTCTCTGACTTGGACATGCACTCACTCAGCATGTGCAGGGCTTCTGTGGATGACTATGTGAATTTGTGCAGGGATCAAGTTCAGATTATGCAACTGAAATCTGCCCTGTGGATAAGAATGACACTGCAGAGCAGATAGTGAGATTTTCCCACAATTTTTAGAGACCTATAATTCATATTTAATTTATTTGATTTCAAGATCTTTGAAAGAAAATGTGGGTGAGGTTTTATTTTTTATTGGACCAACTTCTGTTAATGACAGAAACAAGCTTTAGAGCTTACACAGAGCTCTTAAGTCCAAAGCTGACTGCAAAGAGTTACAGAGAGATCTCACAAACCTGGGTGATAGAGCAACAAAATTGCTGATGATATTAAATTTTGATAAATGCAAACTAATGCATATTGGAAAACATAATCCCAGCTATACATACAAAATGATGGGGTCTACATTAGCTGTTACCACTCAAGAAAGAGATCTTGGATTCATCATGGATAGTTCTCTGAAAACACCTGCTCAATGTGCGGTAGCAGTCAGAAAAGCTAACAGAATATTAGGAACCATTAGAAAAGGGATAGATAGATATGACAGAAAATATAATACCACTATATAAATCCATGGTATGCACGCACCTTGAATATTGAATGCAGTTCTGGTCGCTCCATCTCAAAAATATATATTGGAATTGAAAAAAGTACAGAGAAGGGCAACAAAAAATGATTAGGGGTATGGAACAGCTTCCAGATGAGGAGAGATTAAAAAGACTGGGACTGTTCAGCTTAGAAAAGAGATGGCTAAGGGGGGGGGGATATGATAGAGGTCTACAAAATCATAAATGGTTTGAAGAAAGTGAATAAAATTATCTAGAGCATCCACCTAAAAACGATTCTCTGATCACTAAGCAGAGACTCTGGAACCATGAAGTCTCTGTTTCAAATGGGACATGGTCTTCTGTCTTTGAATTTATGATATTCCCTAAGGGTACACAGCAAAGAAAAACCCATGGCTGGCCCATGCCAGCTGATTCGGGTTGGCAGGACTCAGGCCACAGGGCTGTTTCGCTGCGGTGTTGACTTCCAAGCCCGAGTTCTGGGACCCTCCCAACTTGCAGGGTCCTAGAGCCCAGGCTCCAGCCCAAGCCCAGACGTCTACACAGCAGTGAAACAGCTCAAGCCTCACGAGCCCAAGTCACCTGGCAGGGGCCAGCCACAGGTGTCTAGTTGCTGAATTGACATACTCGGAGTCTTCCAAGCACTAGAGTCACAGAGCCTGAAGTACTCAGAAGTACCTTCATTGAGGTCAGGTTAAAATTAAGTATGTGTTTAAGTGCTTTCCTGAACTGGGATGGTGACCAATCCCTATTCCTTTTCCCTATCATAACTACATGGTGCTTTTCAATAGTCCTTAATACCGTCACTAATGTGGTGTTTCTGTACTATGTATAGGGATATATATTTCACCCATGGGGTCTGTCTTAGTAGCACATCCTACCCAATTAAGGAAAGAGGGGAGCACCCTTTCCATAGCTGCTGAACACCTGAGGGGACATACTCAGAGAAATCAGAAAGGAGACAGAGATGCAGTGAGCCCCATGACTGTGATAGGGATGCTTTCCTGAATAAGGCCCTCGGACATGAGGTTGGAAGGCTGTGATTTGTTTTCTTTAACAGATACTTTGAGTAACTTCTGCGTAGGGTGGTGGTTGAACTTCAGGGGTCACAGCATGTCAAGATACTCTGTGTCCTTGGGTCTTGTTGTGTGCCTACCAAGTTGAGGAACCATACAGAACATCCAAGCTTAAATGTGTTTATCTACATTGGAATAATGTGGGGCTAACACAAAACCCAATGCAAAGAGTTCAGTTGACTTCAATGGGCTTTCGGTCTAGTCAGAGACTTTAAGTCCAGAAAGGACCACCACAGCCCATCAAAACCACCCAGCACCTGCACACTAAACCCAATTAGATGAAAGCATTACAGCCCACAAGAGATTAGATTGTTATGTGCCACAGGCAGAGAATAGGAGGGACTCAGGTGCACTAGTGCTTGAAGCCTCTGCAATGGCAAGGAAACGATTAAGTGAGATACCCAGATCTGGCCCTAAAGTACTTAAATATGTGATCTTGAATAAAGGTATGGATTTGATGTCCTCCTGAAAATGCCAGAGATAATAAACCTGAATTATTTTTAAGAACAAGGACTAAATGTACTGTAACAAGTATAGTATTTGGCTTTGAATACATATATTTATAAATTTAATATTACATCTTCCAAAGATATTGCATAAGATGTATCTTCCTTTATGGAATGTAAATGTTGGCTCCTGACAAGGTTAACAGTGTCTGTTTAAACACTAGTTGCTCTTTAAAAGTTACATTTCAATTGTCACCTTGAAAAAATTTCCAGCAATTGTGTGTCATCAGAAATGGAAGAAGAAGAAGGGGGGAAAAAAGATGAAGGAACTAAAAGTTAGCTTATTGCATGGTATGTCCCAGCTGCAATTCCCATAGCAAAGCATCATCCTACTATTTTTCCATACTGGTACAATGGACTATGCTGATATCTAATCAGATGCAACAAATGCCCTGACGGCCAGTCTACATTCGAATATAAGAGCACTGAAAAAAATATAGTCCAGAAAGTAGGCCAGGAGAGTAACTTCAGCACAGCATTGTGCTTTTCAATTGACTACCAGAGCTCTCAGATAAACCGGGCCTCCCGGGTCCTTGGCTAACAGAGATTAATCATGCTGCTCGGTGGCAAACAGTGTAGTTTAATGGGTAACGTTGACTGGGCTGTGAGCTCCGGTAAGTAAGCCTGATATTCAAGCAAAAACATTGATCTAAATGCAGATATTTTCCATTATCTGAACCTACTTCATATTACTCTGTTGTTGTTCTAGGCGGGGCTGGTAGCGCAGCCTATTGTGAAACATTCCCGACCCTTCTGACTATAAGACCCTGCTTTCAGTCGCTTATAACTGTGCTAAACTTCAACCGTTTGAGCTGAAATATTCCATGCACGGTGTGTGCCTTAGGCTGCATCTTTTTGGAAAATTATAGCTAAAATGGTTCAGTTATTTCTGAGAATGAGGCTAGGGACAAATACATTGTTTTGATAAAAAAAAAACCTTAGCATCCTGTTCTTTGAGAAGCTCGAGCACCCCCATTCTTTCAAACAGGGACTTGAAATGTGGATTGTTGTCCAAGTGAAAATTCAGCAAAGTTTTATTACAAGCCTTTGAAAGCCTATGCTCAATAGCGACTCGCTAGATTTTTGCAGCTTAATTCCCTGGAGATTCTGTGAATGCAAAATATGCTCCAGCTGGGGCTAGGGGACTGAGCAGGATTTTCCCTGCAATTGCAGTTCCCAGCTGCTCCAGGTAGTGCTGAGTCTGAGTCCAGGCACTGCAAATGAGAGCAGGGAGACTCTCTCTCTCTGCTGGGCTGAGGCTGCATTCAGTTCAGGCAGTTCCTCCTCCATGCTGAGGGTCAAGAACAAGATTTGTGGTGGGGGAAGCAGTCGATTGGAACAAGGTGCTTGGAAGTGGGGGGAAGACTGGGAGTTGGAGTGGGTGGGGGACTGGCTGGAGAAGAAGACTAAGAGCTGGGAGAGGAGACTGGCGCTGGCTGGCAAAGAGACTGCAGTGGGAAGCCAGGGAGGGAAATGGGGGTGCAGAGACCAAAAGTCAGTAGCTGTGTGAGTGAGGAGACTGAGATTGGATGAGAAGCTGTGGGTGAGTGTAGAGGGAACTGGAAATGGTTGGGCAAGAAAACTGGGCTGGGGATGAGAAGCCTAAGCAAGGGAGACTAGGATTGGCTAGGTGAGGAGAATAGGACTGGGACAAGGAATGGGATGTGGGGAAGATACGGGACTGGATCACAGACGGGTTGGAGGTGAAGGGACTGTATCCGCTGGAGCAGACGCTCCTCCAGAGACCGGAATGAAACTCTAGCTTCCTGAGTCTGACCAGTCCTCTGATGTCAGCAAATAGCTAGCAAAGTGTCCCATCCTCTTTAGTGCGGGTCCACATAGAGGATGACAACCTACTACTGCTGTCAGTTAATCTGCTAACTCAGGTGGAAGAGTCTATGCAGTGTATCTAAAGGTTTTAACCCTGCTGATGACTGTGTGGGTATCAATATGATGCTGAAAGAGCACGCTCCCCTACAGAGCCGGCATTCGTAACTTCTGTGTGCTTGACTTTGCACCTGTACTCCTGTGCTTTTCATGCATTTTTTGTGCCTAAGAACCATTTAAGATCCATGTTACTGTATGTGTACTGATCAGATTCTCTTTAAATAAGTAATTCCCACTTAAGCAGGATGTGGTGGAACCATTTTTGCCTAATATATCAACAATCTAATTAGTTTCCTTAATTTTTGAGACCCAAAAGAAACAAAGACAAGGGAAGAGAACAGCTGCTTATAATAAATCCTATATTCATATGCAATTTAAAAAGAGTAAAGATGACCACAAGGAGTGAGAAAAAAACTTGTTTTTTCCAAAACAATAGCACTTTAAAAAACATCTGAAATTTAAAAAATGTAGCCATGATGCTTCAAAGTGTAGTCAATGGGTCAGCTCCATCAGCGCGGTAGTGCCTGTGTGTTGAGAGTGAATTCAATCAGAATTCATGTTCAGTAGGTCTATTTATAATTTTCAACACTCTGAACCTATGATAAGTACCCTAAGTGTTTGATTCTTAATAATGCATTTAATTGTAGTGGATCTTGTTTTAAAAAATGTCCCTTTTAAAAGTCCTTTGTTGGCTTTTGAGAATTTGAAAACAAGCCAGTATCTTTCCCATGCCATTGTGCAAGTGTTACAATTAAAACAAATATATATATTCTGAATACAAACACAAAAAGACCTTCATACTGTAATTTCTTGCATGTGGGTATAGCCACCTGCCATGCAGATTGGAGCCAAATATGTAAACTTCATAACAAAAGATAAGGATTTTGAAAGCAAATATAGAATGCTGCTGGCCTTACTCCTGTAAGTTAATGTTGGAGCTGTTGAGTCCTGATTTTCCTCACCTCGCTCCTCTGAAAAAGTCCCAGTGCTTCTTTTTAAAATAAGTGCAATGATATGTCTTCTTCTTATTAAACCATCAAAGGAACAATCCTGACCTCAGAGCTATGCTAAGGAGTCTAAAGTCTAGATACCATCAATTTAGGCTTGAATAGAACTGGGATTGGCTGAGCCATTACACACATTGAATCTATGTCCCCATGTTAAGTATCCTCACACCTTCTTGTCAAACTGTTTGAAATGGGCCATCTTGATTATCACTAGAAAAGTTTTTTCTCTTAATTAATTAGCCTCTTAGAGTTGGTAGGGCAACTCCCACCTTTTCATGTTCTCTGTATGTGTATATATATCTCCTTACTATATGTTCCATTCTGTGCATCCGATGAAGTGGGCTGTAGCCCACGAAAGCTTATGCTCAAATACATTTGTTAGTCTCTAAAGTGCCAAAAGTACTCCTGTTCTTTTAAAGTCCCTTAGGCTGGGTCTACACTACCCGCCAGAATCGGCGGGTAGAAATCGACCTCCCGGGGATCGATTTATCGCGTCCCGTTGGGACGCGACAATCGATCCCCGAATCGACGCTCTTACTCCACCAGCGGAGGTGGGAGTAAGCGCCGTCGACGGGAAGCTGCAGAGGTCGATTTTGCCGCCGTCCTCACAGCGGGGTAAGTCGGCTGCGATACGTCAAATTCAGCTACGCTATTCACATAGCTGAATTTGCGTATCTTAAATCGACTCCCCCCTGTAGTGTAGATGTAGCCTTAGATATTCACATTTAACTCCCATTGCTGAAATAGGACAGCAATAGTATATGAACAGTTTATTGTATTAAAAAGTAACCCTGAGAAGCAGCTTGATTGTTTCTAAGGCTGAAAAGCAGAGAGAATTGTGTTGCAATAGCTCAGTCATTTCTGTCACGAGCACAAACAATGATGTAATGTCATGTAAATTACTGGATAACATGTCGTCATTGCCTTATAGCGAAGAGAACTAGAATACTAATGGCTGTCTCATAGAGCACGAAAGGCCTTCTCCTACTAAAGACATACCTTTTTTAATGTATATTTATAATGGCACATAGAGGTGCCAATAAGGATTGGGGACCTATTGTACTTGGTGAAGTACAGACACCAAAAAGACGATCCCTGCATCAGAGACTTGACTATCTAGATTTATGACAAGATGTGAGAAGTGGGTGAAACGGAGAAGTCTATTTGGGGGATGGCTATCAAGGAAGGGGAAGATGAGCTTAGAGTAAAAGGAACACACTTTGCATAATACAATAAACAGAGGTATGAATTTGCCACCTGCTCAGCTATTGTTCTGTGGGCATCACGGATCTGAAGACAGATAAAACTTTGAAAAGATTCATCTTTGGCTCAAGTGCTAGCGGCATCAGCCCAATCTTCTTCCAGGCCAAGCCCAGCATTGAACTCCATTTAGACCAGCTCTACACTGGCTGTCCCACACTGTGGGAAACGTCAGCTACCTGTGAAAGTCAGCTTTAATTTCCTTTTTTGCCACTAGAACAGCAGAGAGTCAAAACTGAGCCCATAATTTCTGCTGGTGATATAACTGCCTTAAAATGAAAGAGTGTTGTAGTTGTATCAGACCCAGGATATTACAGAGGTGAGGTGGGTGAGGTAATATCTTTATTGAACCAATTTCTGTTGGTGCTTGTCTCTCTCACCAACAGAAGATGGTCCAATAAAAGATATTACCTCACTCTCCTTGTCTCTTTAAAATGAAAGAAATGTCTGAACATACACAAAATATCACTCTGGGGGTTTGGTGGAGGAAGTGAATGGAAATGAGGCTCCGCATCTTATTCTCACAGAGTAATAATAATTTAAAAATGAAAATTAAAGACATTTAAAAACTGCTCAGCAAAGGAAAGCAAATTATGAAAGAGCAGCACTGCAAAGTCAAACTTTAGTAATTCACTTGTACCTATAAGGTTCATGTGCTATCAAGTCTGAAATTACTTACAGACCATCTAACCCCGTTGTGCTTTTTCTATGAAATATCACTTCGGAGAGCTGCTGGTGGTAAGCAAAGACTGTTATGAATGATGGTTCATTTTAAAATAAAAATGTTTTCAGGAAAGGCAATAATATTCTTTTAACAATCTGAGGGCAAACAAAATGATTCAGTGTACTTCCACGCTGCGTAAGAATTATTGACATAATACTTAATCTTTAAAACTGATAGACGTGTGCCCAAAAGCTAATAAAGTTCACCCTAATACAGATGAGCAAGTAAAATAGTAGATCACAACCTATGATAGCTTTAGATCATGATCATATGACCGTAGCCAAGGGATAAAGAAAATTGAAGTGATTTAGAATGGAACCCAATAGGTTATATCTGATATTAGCCAGTTTGTGAAGCAAAACAGTAATGTCAGGAAGACACAAAGGTGTAAAATCCATTTAACTGTGTCCAAATGCTTCTACTCTTTGACCCTAATGTCTTTAAAGGGAACTCCCCTTAGGATCAGCACAATAGTGCTTAATAATAAAAAGCCACAGCCAGTTGATACTATACTACAACTGACTAACCTCTTTAAATGGCTATGTGTTTTAGCCATCATATTTATGTAAAGATTTTTGAGCCATTTCTATATGAAAAGGTATTAACTTCCTCCCAATCTACCTAAATAGAGGGGAAAATAAACTGTCTAGCGTTCATTAGGCTTTCTATTAGTAGCACTTTTCAACATCAGGTGAGGCTATGTGTGAGTTTGAAGTATTAATGGTAAACAGTGGCCAATAGGAAATAAACATTGTTATTATACATATATTTTTTTATATTCATTCTAGACCTTATTGAGCTGTGATTAATCTGCTTTCTAATTCTCTTCCAGAAACCCCGAGAAGAAGATTCAGAAGATGGAGTGGGACTTAATGAGAGCAGAGCAAGGCCTCAGTGCAACAGAAACTGAAAGTGCAAGGTACTGTCTTTGCAATTTCGGAATTTGTATTTCCCTTTAACATGCTCTGTTGTATTAAAGTAGTGCGCAGACACCCCCAACAAACATGGCATAATTTTGTGCTAAGTGCTGTACAAACACACAATAACAGACAATCCCTACTTCAGAAAGTTTATAATCTAAGTAGACAAGACAGACATGCTGGGAGAAAGGAAACATTATACCTGTTTTACAGGTGGGGAACTGAGGCACAGAGAGATTAAGTGACTGTTCCGAAGTCTGTGGCAGAGTTGGGAATTGAACTTTTAAGGTCTATGCCAGTACCTCAACCACAAGACCATCTATTCTCTCTAAGAAAGAGGACAGCTAACTTTTTATTAATCTTTCTTTTGCACTCACAATTTTCCATCATTTGTGTATAAAATATAGCAACATCAATACAAATGTTGCATTTGGTCTCCCTCTATTGTATTTACAGTATAATCATATCAGTATATGAAATTGCAATTGTACCACGCCCGTTCATGTTTCATTATGAAATCAATATTCATGTGATAACGATGAAATAGAAGACAATCTAATGCAATAATACTTGTTAACACAGGAGGTACACTCTTCCTGCCTAACTTGATCATGTTGAAAACAGAATTCCAGGTTTCTGAGCTGATATAACATTATTCTCTTTACTGTTGACATTATCCAGCTCAGTCTTGTACTTCTGCAGTAACTCTTTCTTCTTTGTCCATTTGTTATTAGCAGTGTGGTGTGTTTGTGAAGCACTGAGAATCAATATGTCAGTTAATATATTTACCTTAAAGAAAAAGAATAAATTACCTCACCAGTCTATTGTATTAGCTTACTATGTAGGTTTATTATGTAGATACATTTTCTAGGCAACTTCCCAACCCTCCCCAAATATATTTTGATAGCAAGATTTGAACTGAATACAAAAATATTGCCTAACTATTGATAGGAGAAATATGAAAATACATAGGCAATCAGACACTATGGTGGTGAGCACTAAAGATTGCTTATAAATGAATAGTTCTGTTATCTTTCCTATCGGCGCATATATCCCCTAATCCTAGATCTTGAGATTTGCAGTACTATTCTACAGCCAAAGGCTTTCCTAGACACCTTACAGCTGAATGCTTTACTCGTAGTTTGTTACAAGATCCCCATTTTTGGAGACAAGCTGTTTTCAAGACCAGTATGAGGTTAGTAACATTCGTTGCCTTCGCCGCATGGATAGGTACTATTCTGATCATAGATACTATGAAAAACATAAGATAGATGACTACTATCCATTTGTGAGACATATAGGAATGAATAGTTTGATACTTGCAAAATATAGTTTTAGATCCATGGTATTAGTCCAAATCCAAGTTCAGTTAAAGTCAATGGAAAACTGCGATGGGCTGATTGGGCCTTTCAGAATAAGTTAAAGCTGTTATGATCTGGTTGTAACTTCTATACTTCTAATTTCTTGTGTTTGTTAAAACATTTGTAAGTTGCAGATTGTCTAACTTTTGGGAATCAGATGTTGCAGCACAAGTTGTTAAGGAATATGTTAGTGTTTTGAGGAGGTTTTAATGTGCATTGTTTGTTAATTCATACAGTTTCCCCTGCACTTCCCTTGAACTGAGATTGTCATTGTATGATAGAACATTGTGTATTCAAACGCTTTTTGTCCAACTCTACCAAAATGATACTGAATAACACGGATATTTTCTGAGCATAGTACTAGACACTAAACGTACCATTTTGTATCTGAACATGTAAAGAGGCAGGCTCATTTAATGGGCACTGAGGAAGAGTTCTTTAAATTACTGGAAAATGCACAATAGAAAGATGCATGGAAAAATCTGTAATAATTGCACAAAAGAGAGGAAGAGTCAACTTTATATTTAAACTCAGTTGCTGTTATGATGATCAACCCAGTTTTCTGTGCTGTTTAAAAACATTTTTTTTTTTACCGTTCAAATGCAGAGTTTGATATGTTACAAACGATCAAGCTGATATTCATGGGCCTTTGAATCTCAAATTCTTCTGTGCTTCCTTTTGAATATTGTGTTAAGTCAGGTCTTAGCAGAAAAGGGAAGAAATCACGGATAATTAAAGCTTAAAATATTCTCATTTCATGGTGTGGCTAACAAGTGAAACTACAAGTAATGATGTAATCTAACATGTCAAAAAAGAAAATGAAAAGAGGAGACAGAAGGCAGGACAGAGCCAAGGGATGCAATGTGCCATGTTATCTTCTAATTAACTAACTGATCCTTTAAACTGTCAAACTCAGCAAGGAACTTCATGGCCTGACTTCTTATTAATATTCATATTAGGGCACTGGAAGCAATGATTTCAATCCCACTGGTTATAGTTAAACATTTTTTTTAAATTCCTGGCTAACCAAGGTCTCAACAACTTCACATTCATAGGGAAATGAAGGCAGGCCACCCTGAATTCTATAATCCATTGCTGGGGAAAATTCTCTGAGGATGCATATTGATTTCTGAATTATTAAGGGAGCTTGTATATTGAAAAAACAATTATTTTTCTTCTTGCTACGAGCAGCCACGTTGTTAATCACATTGAGCTCTGCGTTGTTAAATAAAAGAAAGATGCAGGTAACGCTCTGTAAAACAATCCTACTTTTAATTTCACACACACAAATGAATATGCAATTTAATAAAACCCTGTCATAAGTTGGCCTGGATGAGTTCATTTTCCTTGTAGGTTGCAATCTAGGACCACTTCTGCAAAAATTTAAGTTCCACCAGAAAAATTATCTCTAAGGACTGATAATACATCGTTTTTCTTACATTTCAATCTGCTGGTTTTCTCTTGCACCCAGTAGACTTGCCATTTGCCTAAAGTCTAGGGGAGCAGCTGACATTCGGCTCATCAGTTTTAAAAAGGAAAAGGCAGCATGTTTAAAAAATGATTGTGCCAATCTACAATGCCTGAATTCTGTTTGGGTCCAGTTTTCTATGCACATCTTCCACTCACTGTGACTTGCATGTGTGCAACTAAGGGTGCCATTAGGGCTTGATGCTGCACTACTAAGTCAATGGGAGTTTTAACATTGACTTCAACAGTGGTCGGATCTCACCCTGAGTGGCTGAGGACGGTTAATTTCATTTTACGCTTGTAATTCATATCTCTATAGACACAGTATATTACATTGTGCTTTACGGCAGTATGTTCAGCAAAGGGGCAGATGAGCTATAAATCATGGCCACATGCATAATACTGCTCATTGCAACAATAATTACATTGTTTGAATATCATTAATGACCTTAATGATGCACTTAAAAAGAAAACCGGGCTTCCAACTCTCATTCCCCAAGCGTTCTCTCTATCCAGCTTCCGCTGCCATAGCTTTTCTGCCATTTTCAACATGCTGCATTAGGAAATCAAATTTTCAATCTATTAAATATTTTCCACAGTGAAAAGTGTAAGTTTAACCCCTGTTTGCCTCCCTGCCCAAATGGGGTAGGGAGCAGGTGCACCTGCAACCCTGCTGATGGTGCGGGGAGGAGGAGAGCTACTTTCTTCTATCTGACATTTCTTCTTCCCTTGGACCCCCTCTTCAGGGGCTTTACAGCAGGTCTCTCTTGGCTTCTCCCCACAAAACCCACGGGCCACCAAAGCATAAGTTTTAGCAGAGAATCTGTAGTAACTTGCGCTCTGTCCCTTAAATGGTTTGGACCCCCCATTGGTGTTGTTGCTAGGGTCATTACTCACGCTGTCCAGAGGCTGCAGTGAGTCAGATGGAGCAGTTAGGGAATAGAGGCCAGGGACATCTTTCATTGCCTTTGGCAGACCCCTAGGATCATTAGGTTTGCCTCTATTCTCTTCCGTGAGGACAAGCTTCACTTGCCAATGCAAGCATGCTGCAGAAAGCCTGTGCCTGAGACACTCTGTTTGTAAGAAAATGTAGATGAACACGCACACAGATGTATTTCAAAACCCCGGTATTCTAACAACAATGGATGGCCTCTCTGTGTCTTCCTAGCCAGATAAAGTACATAGATATTTTCAGATGTTAATCCAAATACAGTATATAACCCTGCACACACATTGTACACTTTGAATATGACCTATTGTGTGTGAATGAGAGGTTTAATAAAAAACATTCAAATACATAAACTGTCCATCAGCTAGGTTAACATCAGATACTGAACCGCCAGACCACAAATGTTGAATATGTTGACTTTAAATTTCTACGGGGAGCATATGTTATGGATCAAAGAACACACTGATTAATCCAACAGAGACAAAAGGCTGTCACTTCGGTCATGGTGGCATGATACCACCAGTGTTCACTAAGGAAATATATAAAAGGAAAACAAATCCTGGTGGAAAATTAGCAATAAAGAGAGGTTACATTCAAAAATACTGCTTTTATTAGGTCAAATATGTTTTCTTCAATAAATATTTTGAGATTTATTATTTTCTAAATGCCATCTTTAGCAATACTGGATTTTTTGTTAACAATTATTACATATCGCTTTGCTCTGCTATGGTTTATACTGAATGTAATCAAACTCAGTGTTCTAATTGTTATTGTAAAATCTGGCTAGATTTAATTATATAAACCATCAAATGTACTCACAGGGAACTGTAAGGATTTGGGATTGCAGCAATGTTTTATTATATATTTGTTTTGTTTACAACCCTGTAATTATACAGAATCTTAATAAACTAATGTGACAGGTGACACGCCCTCAACTCCTAATGACATCAGTAGGTGTGGAAGACACTTCACATTTTCCAGATCCAACCCATTTAAATATTCATCGGGATGTAATCCGAGATGTGCTAGTATTCACCTATGAAATCAATTTCCCTCTATGCGCAAGAAAACCCTGGCAGCAGAACCAGTTCAGCTGGACATGGGAGTTGGGTATGAGGGTCAATTCCCCATGTTCTGTAGACCCTACCTCTCTAAAGGTGGGGTCAGAGATGCTTCCGTGCTTATCCAGTGCTGCAGGGGCTGCACTGGAACTATATTAGGTTACTGTTGAGGTGTGTGGCCTTGGGGGAATATTCCTTCCTTCTCTGTCTGACACAGAGACACTCAGTGCCCATCCCCTCTCCAGCGGGGTGCTAGGTTTGGGACATGCTGCACTGAGTTTACAACAGGAACATTTTAAGCATCCAGAGTATATAAGGTGTCAATTCTCAGTAGCACCATTTCATTTATACCGTAACATGTGCACAACTGCTTCGTTAAATAAAGACCAGTGTCTCAGATTTTCTAACGAGCTGTGCACCCCCAGTTACTCTCCTGAAAAAATATCGGAATGGGAATAAATATCTGCTGGGGGCTGAGTATTTCTGAAAACCTAATGTTGTCAGTTTCTACTGGGAAGTGCATCTATAAGCAGAAACAGACATTTCCTTGTGCACTATGTTGTACACCTCTACCTCGATATAATGCTGTCCTCGGGAGCCAAAAAATCTTACCGCGTTATAGGTGAAACCGCGTTGTATCAAACTTGCTTTGATCCACCGGAGTGCGCAGCCCTGCCCCCCTGGAGCACTGCTTTACCGCGTTATATCCGAATTCGTGTTATATTGGGTCGCGTTATATCGAGGTAGCGGTGTATTTGGGAAATGAAATGCTTAGCTCAATCTTACTTCTCTGATATTTCCACCTGTATATTCCACCAGTTATTCTTATGGAAGCAGTTACATAATATGCATCTTGAAAGGTTTCTAAAAGATCACTGGAAAAACTCATGCTAAGTATCTTTTCCAAAAGTCGGGCTCCTAATAAGGTATTGTAGTAGGTATATTCATGAACTGTTTTTCTTATGTTGCCTGGTACAATAATGCCTCCAATTAGTGCATCCTTCCAAACCCCTTAGCATGCATAATTTTCAGGAGTACTTACAAGTTTCAGATATTTCTGCTACTTTACATAATTTCTGTACTTTGTTTTCTATTTTTCTTATTACGCAATAGATTTTGAACTAGTAAGAAACATGGAAGGTTTTGAATTATAAGGCAGTTGCAGGCCAAGTTTCAATGTTAAAAATACATTCTATGCCTTGAAAATGTACTTGACACAATACACAGTGATGGCTCACAGTTTGTAGATTTTGGGATGTCTAATCAAGAAAAAAGATTCAGTGAAGTGATTTTTTAAATTATTCTTAGAGACGGGGGAGGGACTTGGTGATTCCATCATTTACCTTCTCAGCTTCCCTGAGAGCCAGTGTATTTAGCTCTGTAAAGGATCAGCTCTCTGATCTGCCTCTTATTGTAAAATGTTTGACTTTGTGTACTGTACATTTTATATATATTTTCTTCTCTGTGGATAATATAACTTTCTGCAAATGCATACGTATTTAGCCGCTGACTTGAACGGATAAATTATGAGTGAGAATTTTCAAAAGTGCTCAGTGGTAGCCAAATTCTGTTCTCACTGAATTCAATTGGCCTTTTTACCTCTGATTTCAGTGAGGACAGAGTTTGGCCAACACTGAGCACTTTTGAAAATCTCTCTCTCTAATATACATTGGGTATGTGTATTTTATTCACAGTATAACATATACATTAGATATGTCAGAAAATATATAATATGCCCATATGTCCTATGTATCTACATACAAGCACATGTATTTAATTGACTATAAGATAAAACTATGATGCTTTTTCTCCTTTTCCAGGGGAATTACTGAATTGATACTACTGGATCGATTCCTTCAACAAGCTGCTAATCTGTTGGTTTTTAAGTCAGTTGTATTTGTCATCCACTTGTTCCTCTGCATAATTTAATAGACAGCTGTCCTACCTACATACTATCCCATCTCAAATCTGATGCTTGTACAGTGGCAAATAACATCACATACCGGGCCCAATACTACAAGTACTGAGTGATCTCCACTCCCATTGACTTCAGACACAGCAGAGGGTGCCGCTAGCTTGCCAGAGGTGCTCAGTACCTTGCAGGATGGGGCCTGCATTGAACACACTGACGTCTTGAGCAAAGGTTAAAAAAATGTATAGGAAACTTATGATCATTATAGTGCTTGCCTATAGCATTCCACCTTCAGGAAAGCACAATGAGTGAGGTCTTGGTGGTAAATTCCCACTGTGCTACTTGCTTGATCAGGTAGCATGTTGATTGCCAGAGCTGGCCCTTGGGAAGCAACATATTGCTAAAACATACCCTGAGAATTGTTTAAAGGAAACAATGCTAACACAGGACTTTGAATGTATAATAGAATCAAAAAGTAACAGTACTCAAGTTACAGTACTGGAACAACTTATGCCCTTGCTCAGGGAAAACTAATTAAAGTCAATTGAAATTTTGCTTGAGTAAGCTATACAAGATCAGGGTCTATATTAATCATGAGCCAATTTGTGCATTGCTAATGGCATTAACAAAAAGACATATCCATTGGAGAAGAGGGGGAAACAATTCTTCCTATTTTTTTTTTTTTAAAAACTGAGTCACTCAAACAAAATATATTACCTTATTTAGTCAAACTATGAAAGCTTGTTACTTATCACACAATGACGTATTGATTCTGTTTAATCTTTCCCCCTGTCCGATGCTTTCATTTCCTGTTATCACTGTATAACACCAATAATAGAACACTGAGCAGAGTGTGGTGATTGGCCAACATACATAACCAATTAAAAAACCCTATTGTTCGCTGGAAAAACAATTAGAAGAACATGTCTATATTATATATGCTCATATTATTATTCTCGTAAGTACATATGAAATCTGTAGCCAAGTAATAAGACTACATTAACATGTTCCAATGAAAAATTCTCAGCTTTAATATGAAATTAACTCAGTTTCATAGGTTTTCATTCATCAAAATATTTGGCGTACCAGGCTATTTTCTGTCAAAAGGTCTTATCAGTACAACTGTCCTAAAACAGAGCAAGCATGTAAAAGCTATTAAAAATGAACTATAGAAAGTGGACATTTAGCTTTAATACAATTATTTATCCAGAAATACTTTATTATTTACTAAATACTGAAGGCGAATACAATTATTAATCTAACTTTCCTCTTCGTGGGAAAAAGCACATGTGGATGCAGATGCAATCAGGGCCTCTTCTTTACTTTCTCACGCCTACTTATAGACATTTTATAGAGCTGAGGCTATCTTAAAACATGTGTTGAGACCAATAATAGGAATTTACAAAATGGAAATTCCCACTAACTTGGAACCCTGCTCTAAGTTTTTGTATACAAGATTAATCACATAGATACTGAGTTTCCAAAAGGATGCAGGGTTCAGAAATGCATGTCTGTGAAGTTTATCTGGAAGTCAGTGATCCTGTCCTATTTTGGGTCCTTTTCTTCAGTAGCCTGGTGAGGAAGTGCAAGTTTCTTCACGCTATTGTTTTAGAGTGCACTTCCAAAAGATTCTCCTTTAATCCCCAAAACTGAAACACTTGAAGAAATGAAGATGTAATAGCAAGTGATATGTTAAACTAGAATAATCAGGGCTTTCTGGAAAACAATCTATGTTCTCTAAAGGAAATGAATAAACCTCTTGATGTAATGCACACCGTAGAGGTCTTATACCACTGGTGTATTTTCACCTTTCCTACACTACATACTACAACTTTTCACCCTTAAGGTAATATGGTTTCCGTCTAGAACTAGGAACTAATGCTAACTGATGTAGTTATTTTTATGACTATCCCTTTAATGTTCCTCTCTGATCTGAAGTGCTATGGAATCTTTGTCTAGAGAATTTGGGAGAGACAGGGTTGGGATAAGAATCATTGGCATCAAAACTGCTGACATAATTTGCATGGTGCTTTTGCCTGCCTTCCCTTAATGCAGCCGTCTCTTCCAAGTGTTCTAGACTCATGCAGTGGAGATCCAGAAACATTTTAAATGACCCTGGAGTTAGGGGCAATTTTTAGTCTTGACACCAGGGCAGAACTGAGCTAATGACTTCTCTGGTCACTTTCTAAATCTGAACTTCCCCACTGTAAATTCAGACATCAGGCGGAGTAATGGAGAGGGGAGGGGAAGAATTACCAGCTGGTTTTCTGCCCGACAATCATACATCTCTTAGTGGTGGGAGGCAAGAATTGCTTTTATAAAAAATAATACAAACACCAGCTACCAGACTCTGTAAGACACTGGTGTGAATTGTAAACACCCAGCAAAAGTTTACGGAACCTGCTTTGGTCCCAACCAAAATGGAACTGGTGACAGCTATGTCAAAACCTGTCCTGGGATACATGCAGAAAGCTCCCATTGGGTTCATCCAGGGATAGATACCATTATGTCATAATGGAGCTGTTAGGCAGATCATTCTGACACAATGGTATTTAACAGTGTCCCTTTTCAAAATGTAGACTTGTTGCAGAGTATATTAGTGGAAGGATACAGTGCGTATATCTTCTTCTGGGCACTAGGGGGATAACCTCCTTGTTACTCTGATAATTACTTGGATTAGGCTACAGGATTTGCTCAGCTCAGCATACAAGCATCGCTCAGGTCTGGTAGATAAAAGGTATGTATTTTCAACCCTCACAGCACATAGCAGGCATATTATCCTTAACCATGGCGATAGTTTCTTAGGTCCCATAACGTAGGGTGGAAATCCTGCTCTCGAGTTTCGATCTGTGACTAGGATTTAAGTATCTGTTTTGTGTGATTAAGAGTAATTTTGAGCAATTAAAGAAAACAGTTCACTTGTGACAAGTGGCAAAAAACTAAACAAGATAATTACTCTTTTTTAGCCATCTGCGTTAACTGCCATTAGCAGAATTAAACTGAGATTCACCACTTTAAAATTTGAGGCAGAGCTCCTTTTCCCTTAACCGCATAATATAACATTGTCTGAAGACTAATTAGAAAAAAGTAATTTCACCCTGCTTGCCACGAGGTGCCTATTTATTAATTTTATTAGAGATGTCAGAGCTCCAAGATATGATAAATTAAACAACCACTTGCATTAAAAGTCTATGAATACTATCAGGGCACTGAGAGAAAAACTAGTTATTCCTTGTGAGTGGGGAAATGTGTCCTGGCAAGTGAGAGGACCCACACACATCACAAATGCCTGAAGAATCTGAACATTCATTAAAAAAAACCTTCGAAATGCAAGGCAAGTGTAAACTGAAGTAGTGTCATCTCCCTGAATCTGCAGACAACCCCTAGTGCCTGTGCTGTTGCTCATAGCTTTGTTAAACTATCAAGATCTTGCTAGAACTATGTCTTGGGAAAGCTACAAGCAGTTGCACGAGACATATTCTTTTTCATCCTGAAGCATCTTTGCACACATGGGGAACAGTTCAGCATCATCATTCATTCTTGTCCATGGCTTGTTCCTACCGGAAGCCAGGCCTGGTCTGTTCCTGTATGTTATGTCCTTCCATTTAGTAGATGATCAGTGTCTAGGCTGAACTGACCTGGGCTGTCCTTGCGTTATTTTCTTTAGCATCCTATCGTCAGTTTGTCTCCTGCAGTGTCCCCACCATCATAATCTTTTTGATTGTTGCCAATCCCGTATCCTGATTTCGCATCCTACTCTCCTCCTAACTTCTTCAGGCAAGTCAGTGTAGGACAGTGGTTCTCAACCTTTCCAGACTACTGGACCCCTTTCAGGAGCCTTGAGTACCCTAAGTTTCACCTCACTTAAAAACTACTTGCTTACAAAATCAGACATAAAATACAAAAGTGTCATAGCACACTATTACTGAAAAATTGCTTCCTTTCTCATTTTTTTTAACCATATAATTATAAAATAATTGATTGGAATATAAATATTGTATTTACATCTCATTGTGATACTAGAGCCTGTTTTTTACTTGCGAGCCTTGTCATTCAGCGGCCGGAGAGCAGTGGCTGCTGGCCAGGCACCCAGCTCCTAAGGCAGCATCACTGCCAGCAGCAGCACAGAAGTAAGGATGGCAAGGTATGGTATTGCCACCCTTACTTCTGCGTTGCTGCTGGTGGTGGTGCTGCCTTCATAGCTGGGAGATCGGCGGCTACTGGCTGTGGCGTTCATGTTGTTTGTGGGCAGGAGGACTATTTTTTTAACCCCGCTCCTGTCCCGCCCTGGATAGGGTGGCTTGGCCTAACAAACAAGTATATCCGAAACTCACTTGTTATAGAACCAGTCCATCAAACAAACTAATGTATATGGATTTCGACTCAGACCTATAAAGTAACAAGTGGAAATGGTCATGGATTTTGGATGAACAGCTAACCATATTACACATATTGCAATCTGGGATGTTAGATCCCTGTTTGCTCCAGACCAGATGAGCTAGTAGCGGAGGAGGTAAGTTAAGTTTCCCTTATTGCCAGACAAGAGACACATTGGTTCGGTACAGGAGAGTTGACAGTTGGAAATTACTTTCATTTACTCTGGATATTCAAGGGGACAAGCAAATCAAAGAGCTAGGGTTGCTATAGCAGTGGGCAAGAGAAGAGTTACTTCAGTGAACAGCTGGAAACCAATGTGTGAGCAGATTGTCATAGCAAGGTTTACTACTGCCTATAATGAACTATGCATAACTGTGATCTGCTGTTACGCACCAACGAAAGCAGCGGGAGGAGAAGGATGGATTTTATCAACAGCTGGCTAGCATTGTAGATGAGATTCCTGATCATGATCTGATTCTGATACGGTTGCTAATATGCATGGCAAACAGAGATAGGCACTAAGTTATTTATGGGTGAAGGTGACCGACAAAATGGAGACTGGGGAGAGATAAAAGGGACAGGAGAGCATTTCTACCCCCACATAGTAGCCAGAAGTTGCTGAGTGAGGAGTAGAATACTGGAGACCCTCCCTTCTTCCAGCAGCTAAGAGTCTGCGGAGGTGGGGAGAACAAATTTCCTTTTACCAACCAGCAGCTTAAAATTTACATGACACTAACTAGGCAGAGGCTAATACAAAGGATGGAGCCTATGAGTAAGATTCAGGGACAGCACCTAGACTGAATCCTAGGACCTTCCCCTTTCTTTCCAGTACCTGGATATTGCAGGCAGGCTGGACTTCTCCACAAAGGGTTGCCTCTAGTCCTTGCTGATGAAGCCACCCACGCTTGTCCTTTGTGTCTATGCTTTGCCTAGTAAGTTTAGCTGTCTGGCTTTAGAGTGTAACCTTTTTGGGGCACGGGCTGACTTTTTGTTCTATGTGCATACAGTACGAGCACAATAGGGTCGTGGTCCATGAATAGGGCTCCTATGCACTATGGTAATAGAAGTAATAACAATAGGAGTCTGGAAAATTTGTCACTATCTGAATATTGTCCCTCACTACTATGATCATACCCCTACAAGGCCATAACAACAGCCTCTATGCTGCTAAGACAAAAGGGTGCTACTGAAATACTATGAAATTTCCTGAACATCTGTTGGACCTTTGAGTAATAATGTATTCTCAAATAAACTGTCAATTCTAGTGTAAACACTATGCTAATAACCAGTAAGAGGTTTCATTTTCTCACAGGTTCATCCTGTCTAATTACTGCATCTTCTATAAAGACTAATACTAAGTACAGTTCATTAAAAAAAATGAAGTGATAATAGAGGTGGATTAGATTAAAGGCATCATATCCGGGTTTTAACAATTGTAGTCACCAATTATAAAACTGGGAATAATGTCATGGTTCCTTTCTTGTGTGAAGTAGTTTACAAGTGCATTTTTCAAACACTTGAGTATGTGGTTAATGACAGACCTTTTGTCACGTTCTGCTGCAATTACTCTTTAGCAGGGGAAGAAATATGCCTCCAACAACTAAGTATGTAACTTTCAGGTAGAGTTTCACATAGGGTAATAAAGTATGTAAAGGTAAGACAAGATGTTTTGACAAAACGGTCTGAGATGATCGTTAGAAAAGACAAACATAAAGGGCCAGATCCTTAGCTGGTATAAACTGACATAGCACAAGCAAGTATCAAGGAACTACACCAGGGGTTGGCAACCTTTCAAAAGTGGTGTGCCAAGTCTTCATTTATTTACTCTAATTTAAGGTTTTGCATGCCAGTAATACATTTTAAAGTTTTTAGAAGGTCTCTTTCTATAAGTCTATAATTTATAACTAAACTATTGTTGTAGGTAAAGTAAATAAGGTTTCTAAAATGTTTAAGAAGCTTCATTTAAAATTAAATTAAAATGCAGAACCCCCCCCGGACCGGTGGCCAGGACCCAGGCAGTGTGAGTGCCATTGAAAATCAGCTCGCGTGCCACCCGTGCCGTAGGCTGCCTACCCCTGAACTGCACTGATTTATACCAGCTGAGAATGTGGCCGCATGGCTGGATGACAAATTCTCAGGGGTAGTGTTTGTGTGATAGGTTTGTTGGTTACACAGGCTACTGCCTGGTGTAGTTCAGTTCTCCCTACCACATTTTTTTTTTTTTTTGGTCACACGGTTTTATATGAATAGGAAACAAGGTGAACTCAGTATCGACCTGTGTGGGCAAACTCTGGCTTTCTGTTTCCAAGAAACATGAAGATTGACTCAGTGTTAAGCATTCCAGCGTATGCATGGACCCTACCTATAGTTACTAGATTGACGCCTGTCACTTTCTAAAGTGATGTAGGACGTCTGCAAACACACTGGTTATTTTGAGAGGTGGAATAACATAACGGTGCCTTTTGTTGCCATCAAGTTTTTCAGACAGTTGCACAAGTCCAAGGTGGCAATACTGTGAACATTCTAATAGAAACTGGGTCGCTGGAGCTCCGTCTTCGGTTTGTGATTAGTGTAACAGAGATGAGGTTGCTTTCATTTGGTGGCTTGGCAACTGATGTCACCCTCAAATGCTGGTCCACAGAAATAAGGGATGACTTCTAGTCAGCAAAGGAGATATCTACTTCAGCATGAGGGGCAGACTTGTGATTTTGGAGCTAAAGAACCCAAATTCTAGTCTCAGCATTTCAGTGGTTGGGGCTGTGTGATTTATGTAGAATGATAATTATCTGAATGCTGTATGTGGATTCTTTACAGTAAGAGCACAATTAACTGCCTTATTCCTGCTCTGGAGGGGTTTTCATGTCCACACATCCCATGTTTGTCTTTTTGAATGTGTATGAAATTAAACAATAAAATACACTATTGTGTATTTATGCTGTTACCCAGTTGATTAGCAACCCGGTAGCCAGAGTCTTGAGAAATGAAATACACACAGATAGATTCTATATGAAATTGTTCATTGAATTGTTTGATTGTGATCAATACATCACCCCTATAGCTTGCATGTCTTATTTAAACAACAGAAAATATTTGCTATCAAGGAAAAATGAAAAAAGTTTAATTCTAGTAAATAGCTGTCCTATATATTTAACATGAAGCTGCATCTGCTCCGCTCTACACACTGGTGATACCGGAAATGTTTATCTGTGTTTTTGTGTGCGTCTGTAAAGTCCTTTCTTCAGCAGAGAAGAGGGTTTTTTTCTTTTACTTTCAATCCCTTCTTGAGCTGTGTGCCCAGGGGAGTTGGATACAAAAGAAAATAGGCAGTGGACAGCAGAAATGGCATTGGTGAACAGAAACCCTTCAAGTCACTATTTTGGGCACATTTCACACTTTAATAAATTATCTGTAGATCTCAGCTCCGCAGGTGCTTTCAGCTACCATGCCCTCAGCTGTTTATATTTAAACTAGATAATTTGATGTACTTTATATCTACGTAGATTTTACAACTTATTTTAATTAAAAAGTATCAAATTGCCAAGGATTCTGGTTTGGAATATAGCAAACAATCATGCAGCCCATTGCATCTCTTCTTGGACCTCAGTCAGTAAACAGTTAATAGCTCAACTAATGCATTATTGCAGAGATATAAGCTCTATTTCCAATGAGCGCATCGTATCACTAACATGACACATATGCACAAAAAAGTACATATGTCAACTGGCAAGTCAGCCTCTGTCTGAAGTTCCCCAAGGGGAGGGATTCATGCATGGGGCTGCCAAACAAAGGGTCATGATTCAGTCTGGCAGGGGGCATAGCCTGGACACATTTTTTCTTAATTGCCTAGCTGTCATCTGAGACATGATCCTGGGTGACATTGTGGCTAGAGCAATGGAGAAAATAAATATACAGAATCTCATATGTACCAGAATCCCAAAATGCTCTATTTGTACAATAGTCATTTAGAATAAAAATAAAAATAACCCTCCCTTCACTTCTACCCATAACTATTGCCCCTCATTTTGCTTGCGTGTACAAACACACACAAGGCTACATATTAAGAATAGCACTGCATAAAAATATGATCACTTTTCAATGTTTAATTTTCCACTTTTACATTCCACCTGACGGTACCTTATGTTGTAACTTCATCTACTATGGGGAGAAAGGCTAAAGATATTTGCATTTGCCTGTAAAGCCTGATGGCTGGGAATGTACTAACAGTTTATTCACAGCAGGGAGCAGTGTAATTGTCAGTTCTATTTTTCTCTTCTAAAGAGCAATTCTTCCCCTACCCCCCCCCCCCAAATACCCACAAATGTTAACAAGATTTTACAAATTTGGCATATGGTATCCTGACTAAAATGAGTGCAACTGACCTAACTGCTGCAAGATAAGAAGACAGGATACAATACTGAACATAGTGAAACCTGTACGAGACTGACAAAATAAAGTTGATTTAATGAAGGTAGTGTTTCCTTGTGGAAAAGAATTGCGCTGAATACACATGGGGATTCTCTTTGGAGATTGCCTAGTAAGGAAGTGTCTCCTGTACAGGTTTTGTTGTAATAGTGAAAGATTGAAATATGTCCTCAGCTAGCCAGTAATGGATATGTCTGCTGGAAGGTCATCATAGGGCCCGGGAGGTGAACGTGTGCAGATGGAGGAGAAGGGAGAGATCTTTGCAGAGAGGCAATGTGCTCAGATAGGCAGTGTGGTCTGTGGACTGAGCAAAGGGCTAGGGGGTAAGAATTCAAATCCTGGCTCTAGCAGGTCCACTGAACCAGATCCTCCAGTGATCACGTTGCCCCTTTATACCACTCAGGTGGCAGAAAGGGGCCATAATGTGACTGTAAATGCCCAGCAGAGAATTCCCCTGGCCTAAGGGAATTGTCTGCTGGGTGTAAGTATGCCTGTTCCAGCTCTGTGCTTCTGCCTCATTTCCACAATCGTCACCACTGGTGTAGGGCAACATTTAGAGTACTAGGCTGACGGCAGAAAAGTTCCACTTTGCCATGGCAATCCTCTAGTGGCATAGGACCAATAAGACCCTGAGATCAGCAGCAGAATGTACAGCTGTCAGGTGAGAGCTCTAAGTTTCATTGATGCTAGGCCCCAAGAGTCAGGGAGCCTTACCCAGCACCCTAATGACCCTTTTCTATCCTGCCCCAAGAGCGTCAGGTGTGCTACAAAGCCTAGTAACGCTAGCCTTTTAAGCAATCATTTCCTAGCACTGAGGGAAAGGTCTTTGTTTTACTTGCCCACAGCACGGGACTAAAGCTGTGTACTCACGGTGCGATTATCATGAACAGTGAGTCCGGTGCTTGAAAGGGTCAGCCATCTAATTGCATAAAAACAAAAGCTTAACCACAAAAGCTGCCAGGTATCTGCACAATTATCATTTATCAGTTCATGCGATATCTTCAGGCTACGTATTCATCAAATGTTTATTGATCTAAGCCTGGGGGCTTTTACAGGATTAGAAAATATTACTTCCGATTTAAATAGTGTTTAGAGGACAGAAATCAAATACCACGCAGTATTTATACAGTAACAAATTTTCTTAAGAATAGCCCAGTGGAATAGTTGGAAAACAAGAGGCTTTCCTGAATTTTCTCGAGTAAAATTTGCTCCCAAGAGAAGCCAACCAGCTAATTATTTAAAAATAAAATGGGACTGATTTTCAGAGATTGAGCATCTGCTGTTCCAACTGACTTCATTTGGAGTAGTGGATATTCAGGATCTGTCTGTCTGTCTATCTGATATATATTTTCTTGCATCAGGTTGTGGTGTTGGGTTGCTCTGTGAAAGCCTGATTGCTGGGGTCTTTCCACTGACTTCAGCAGGAGCTGGCTCAGAAACAACTACTCATGGTTCACTGCTGTTTATTTAAAAGTATAAGTAGCACTGAAGAGTCGTTTTGGAGAACAAAGCATATAAAGGTCCTTCCCCCTGCCCCAAATAGATATAATAAAACAAGGAAAGGTTGTAGGTTGAAATGTGGGTCTTCTGATCCTGGTAGGGTCAATAAGAGAGCTTGATCATGTCATACTAAGAGCTTCCCTAAAAGGTAACTGTGCACGTTTGGATAATTCTCAGCAGTTCAATTATGCCTGCTAAATCTAAGCAACTTAACTCCGGCAAGAAGTTGTCTGCTTTTCAGCTACTAAAGTATTTACTCATTTCAATTACATTGGGCACATTTTCAGTGGGTCACACCTGCAGCCTTCGGCCTCATGTCAGAAATATACATTTAAGACCATGCTGAAGAGCTTGACTGCATAGGGATGGCTTGACCACATGCCTAAGTGCTCTCCTCAATTGAGGGCTTTGCGAGAATGGTACTGTGAAGCTCCACCCAGACAGCATGTTCCTCAACATTCTACACCATTGGCCTTAGTCAATTCATTTCTAAAGAAAGATCTGTTGATAATACTCAGACTCAATGAGACAGAAATATTTCTATCATTAAGATAATCTTATTGGGAATCTCCCCGCATTTTTGTTATTAAATCTGGAAAGTCCTATTATTTAATGTTTCACCTTGGCCCTGTTATAGCCGTGTCCTATAGACAGCCATAAAAGTGTGGAATTTGTTTATAGATGTCCTTCACTTCAAATAGGCTTCAGCTTGCAGCAGCAATTTGTCAGTGAGTAAAGAGCCTGAGGCAAGGAGTAGACATTTACTTACCGAATCTTCAGACTATTTTAAATAGGCCTTTGGGACCTTACAATTGACCAGCCTACAACATGCCCCTCTGTAGCATCTCACTGAGCTATTTCTTTTAATTGACTAACCTCAATACTGGCTGTTCAAAATCACTTTAACCCAAACATGCCCCCGGTCTGACGCTCCTAATGACCTTCCCCTGGCCCTAAACACATATGGCTGAGACAATGCAAACATCATTTGGAAGATGAGTAAATTCAATAACTCAATTACCACTGCACCAAAGTAACATTTATCAAACACTGGCCACAGCAGTTTGTATCTTTAGCTCCCTGCATTTCAATGGCTAGGCATTTGAGTGAAGGTAACTAATCAATTTAGGAATGATTAAATAGAAATTTGTAACGCTTGGCATTATTAAACCTTCAATCTTCATTACAACTGCTTAATGATTACATCATGGCTGTGTAAAATAAATTGACAGTAGCTGGAAACAATCTCATCATAACTGAAAGCTAAAATATTAGAATAGCATTCAATCACAGTCTAACAGAAATATATACGTGCTGGGTTGCAAACGCTGAGATTCAAATGTGTTTCAAATCTGAAAGACCAAAAAAGTAACAAACTAGTATCTAAGACTGAAATATTTACATTAAAAAGTTGTATTTGGATCACCCATTCGCCTTAAATTCAGTTGAATCCTGATAACTAGAGATGAACAAATAGGTCTAGAAAAAAATAAAAATGGCCTTCTATGGATCATTGCATTAATACACTGATTTATATTTATGAAGTGCTATATTGGAAATATAAGTTAATTTATTGAAGAAAAATTGTAAGTGCAGTGGCTTCTGCGATTTGGCTGAATTACACCACTCTACATTTTAACAGTAGCCTGATGGCTGGTCTGTTTTCTGCAACCTTTAGCTTCCAGGACTGGAAGTTTCCCAGCACTGGTCACTATCCTACCTTAACACTCAGATAGCAAAAATAAAATATACCTTTTCTATATCTCCCACTCCCATCTCCTCAAGAAACTGAATGCTCACATTCAGGAGACCCCCAGCGCTCCTGTTCTTGAATGATTAGTAAAGTGAAAGCAAAACTGGAATAAAAAACATTTTTTAAAACATATTTCTCTATGATTTTGTTTTTATTATTTAGAAAAGGTAACACAAACACAGAAATAGTTCCAAAACAAACAATCGTTAACAGTTGAGTGGGAAAAATACTATTACCCGCTACCACAAAGTTCAAAACTGTCCAGGTTACTAAAACTGGCAATGTGAATTAGTTACCAAATACTAGAGAGACAAGGTGGGTGAGGTAATATCTTTTATTGGACCAAATACTGGTTTTTATTCTGCAGCATAGATATAATAAACCAAATGTCCTTAGCAATCATAAATGTATCCTCTTGCTTCATTTTCTAAATTGAGTCTGGAGAAAGGATGACTACATTAAAATGGCATAGGTCTATCATTTTCTTCCAATCACAACTTTACTCATGATAAAAGCATTTAGCAAATGCTGTCATTATGTCAATGGTCTGCTTTTTTAAAGCTGAGGGAACAGCTCCCATTAAACAAAAGCAGGTCAGTAAAGGGTCTACCCATTCTCGGCTCTTTATTTATTTCTTTAAACTCGCTTTTGCCAAGTGAATGGAAAAAAGAAGATGAATCTTCTGGGAGAATGAAGGGAGCAAGCTGTGAAATGAACCACAGAATAGACAGTGTGGCTCTTGGCCCTATAAAGATACAGCACACACGCCTACTGTCCCAGGATAACAAATGAAGACACACGTTTAAGGCTTGAATGTCAAAGGGTAGCATGGGTCATAAGGTTAAATGCACAATTATGGTCTGCTTAATTAATTTATTCCTTTAAACCATTAAGTTAAAATATAAATGTTGGGGCTAAAACTTAAATCTTTCTTTCCGCCTAAAATCGCCATGTATATGGGTAGCACAATTATGCTCATATATTAAATAAAATGTGTTCACACAAGGACAGGACCTTTCATGTGAGCTTCCATTTCTTTTCCACTAATGAAATGAATAATTATTCCTCAAGGTGCTGGCATCCATCCACTCTGAATTCTTGGTATCTGGTCACTGATTTTATTTTTTGTTGTTGTCCGTATCCCATCTCATAAGACAAAACCTCTCAGGTTGGTTCATTAAAAATATTCTTTAAAGTGTAAAATGGAAAACTGAAAATAGGCGGGAAATATTAACCTGGAAAGTCCAGGAAAACACTCGGAGCTCTGACTGAATACCAATGTACTGCCACCAGCCAGCTTGTAATGAAATACAACTATTGCTGACGGCTGATATGCTGATAGAACTGACTGCAAGATGTATCAGGCCCAGCAACAATTTGATGTATACCAAAAAAGAGGACTGCAATAAAGGCTCCATGGTGCCAGAGTAATGTGATGCAAATTAAGATACTGAAACTGAGACACACCCAGTATGATGTGAGGGTTACCTCTAGCTCCCTGGGCTGTAGGAATTTTATATTTCATAGTTTTAAAAGCAATTTCAAATACACAGGTGCTGCCTAATGAAATAGGTGTATGTGGGTGTCAAAACGTCAGTTCTTTCACACAGACTGGAGGTGAAATCCTGGCCCCATTGAAGTCAGTGTGAGCCTTTCCATTTACTTCAATGAACATTGAATCAGTCAGGGGCACCTGGTTCTAAAGCTGATGGATATGAAAAATAATCATAATAAAAATCATTCCCAGAATAGTTTTTCTGTAAAGTACGTGGCATATGCAGAACACGTGAAGGTGAGACACGGTTTAAAGTTCTGGAGGTTCTGTCGGGACCATCAACATAAGTCATTTGTGCGATACAGCAGCTGTCACAAACTCATACAGATAGAGTCTGTGTACCACACACCCTCATGTACTCCCTGTGTATGATGGAAAGCTTTTATCAGTATGACTGATATACCAGCATTACTCCCACAAGTGAGTTCTGGTGATCATCCCCAAATTGCCATATGTTAAGCACGTGAGACCAAAAAAGCGCCTTTTATCTCAAGATCACTGGTTTGAATTTATCCCAGTGACCGAAAGTCATTACCACCTAACAGCTGTTCAGTGGCCTATGTGAAGATATTCAGTGGGCTCAGACCAGTAGCTAGTGAATATAATTAAAATCCCATCACAACTGGCACCCTTGATAGGAGTCTGAGAAGATAACTAACTATTAAATTTGCCTGGTGAAAGAAGTTGCCTCTTACTCCAAAGCAACAGGCTTGAGGTGTACTAGAAGAACAGCGAGAGAATTTGCTCTGTCATGGTCTACTCCAGACTGTACCATGAATCTCTAAAATCACAACACCCTTGTTTGTAAAGACAGGAAAGCCTGCCACATTTATGCATGTAACACATTTTCTCCACTCCCATTCTCAGGAGCCTGACCCAAAGTCGAATAAGTCAATGGAAAGACTCCCATTGATTTCAAGTGGTTTGGGATCAGCCCCTAGTGTCCAATGTGAATTTGAAAAAGTAAATAAGTCTAGAAGTTTCAACAGCTTTCTAGTTAGACTCATAGACTTTAAGGCCAGAAGGGACCACCGTGATTATGTAGTCTGACCACATACGAACACCAGAATATGTCAGACCAAAGGTCCATCTAGCCCAGTATCCTGTCTTCTGACAGTGGCTAATGCCAGGTGCCCCAGAGGGAATGAACAGAACAGTTAATCATCCCCTGTCACTCATTCCCAGCTTCTGGCAAACAGAGGCTAGGGACAACATCCCTACCCATCCTGGCCAATAGCCATTGAATAAATTTATCTAGTTCTCATTTGAAACCCTGTTATAGTCTTGGCCTTCACAACATCCTCTGGCAAAGAGTTCCACAGGTTGACTGTGCGTTGTGTGAAGAAATACTTCCTTCTGTTTGTTTTAAACCTGCTGCCTATTAATTTCATTTGGTGACCCCTAGTTCTCATCTGGTGACCACCTACACTTGCAGGCCATGCAAGCGCACCCACCAACTTCTCTAAGAGACCCATAACCTCTGGCTGAGTTCCTGAAGTCCTCAAACCATGATTGTTTTATAACCAAGCACAGTGTATATCACAATCAGATTATATGTATGGCATGTTAACAACTGTACCCAGAATGCTGCTGATTTTTTTTATATATATGGAGCGGTGTGTCAGTGAAGAACAACAGCGTCCTGCTCTAAGCATGCTGATCTGATCTAAGGAGGCGGCACTGTATTTCAGCAAACCACTGTGTAATTATTCTTGTTTTAATTTTACAGGCTAATTAAATAATCCTGAAAGCGAAGGTTGGATAGCACTAGCACAGCCTGAGTTGAGCCCAGCATTGCAAACGCGATTGCAGGCTTTTTAACGGATTGCTGTTGGTGCTCCCGAGTTCTGGCGTGCAGTTCCATTCCAGAACTTCTCTCGAGCAAGAAATCCTAAACGTGCCGCATTGTGCTGAATGCTGTGGTGCTTCTGCACATGCACAGATGGGGTATTTATTTGCATTAGCTGCCAAACTCAGAATAAGAAATCTAGAATAAGAACTCTAATCAACTAACCCAGTGTGCTACCTACTCCTCCCTTTTTGAAAATTCTTAATAGAAAGGGAGATTACTTTAGGACTGGTACCTTAACTTGACTCTCGATACACATTTACAGTGTTTACAAGACTTGCTTTATAATAAATCACAAGTTATCATGGCATCTACTTAATGACAAGGAAAAGATCAGGGAGAAGCAAACCGTTTCTTGTTTAGTTGATTTTGCAGAGAATCGGGGCACACAACAAACACTAGCAGATCAACATTTGATCCAAATGCCATGTCTCTTGGGCCTTTTTCTAATTAAAAGCAGTATTTACTCCTTATCTATCTAATCTGTCCAACTTGAATGTGGTGTAACAATGAATCACGACCTATACTGAATTTTAGCACAGTACCAGAGGTACTGAAGTCTCAGATGTACAGCCTATGCCTACTTATCAGGGAGAGTAAACAATGCATCTGATCACATGTTTAACTCTGTTAAGGTTTGTTTAGATTTTGCAGACAGTTTTAAGACCTGCTACTGTCATATATCCCACTTATTTTGCACTAAAATTAACTGCAGAATAATTGAAAGCAGATGTAGGGTAATAATGCAACAAACATGACTGTCTTGTTATCAGCTCACGAGATAGTAGACAATCTTTTCTATCTTCTTTGCAGAGAGATTCTTTGTAATGATTAATATTGCAGCAACATATTACTCATGCAAAGGGTATGATAATCTACCAGCATAGGGTAAAGAATACAATCTTTGGGAGAACAGTAACAGCTAGGACTCAGACTAAAGATATTTGAGTTCAGCTCTCCAAATTTCCGTGTTTTCGTAATTTTAGTCATTTATTTTATGGAGAAACAGAGAGTGGAACATGGAATAGTAAAGCTGAGCTGAAATGTCTCAGCTAGATGTATTTTAGTGAGCCGGGGTAATGATAACTTAGCGATAACCTCACAGTGGTATTGGGCGCATCACCGAATAAATGCTTGTGCTCATAAACATCCAAGTGTTTATGGAGCAGGATAAATTTATTCCCTGAGTTCACAAGATGCTACTGAGCAAGTTATCACTATTCTGTTTAACATTTTCTCTAGGCATTTATTGCTGGTGAGCTGTGCCTAGCATGGCAGTTAATCATTTGGGCACATCAGAATGCATGGATTAGGACAATGTGAGCTAGCAGCAACAAGCATTAGCTGTTAGCAATCTGACTGGCCCAACGCGGTTTTCAGTCAGTTTAAAGGCTATATACCTAATTATACCCATCATGTGGATAGAGGTAAATAGTGCAAAGGATATTCTATTCTGATTGCCCTGTTTGGAACATCAGATGCATAAGTGAGATGCTTGTCATTTGGGATAAATATAACCCTTTGGGTGCTGGCCCTCCTTTACACCTGATCACACAGGGTACATCTTCACTACCCGCCGTATCGGCAGGTAGCAATCGATTGATCCGGGATCGACATATTGCGTCTCGTTAAGACGTGATATATCGATCCCCGAACGCGCTCACCGTCGACTCCGGAACTCCACCAGAGCGAGCGGCGGTAGCGCAGTCGACGGGGGAGCCGCGGCCGTCGATCCCGCGCCGTGTGGACCCCGGGTAATTCTATCTAAGATACTTCGACTTCAGCTATGCTATTCGCATAGCTGAAGTTGCGTATCTTAGATCAATCCCTCCCCTCCCCCCCAGTGTAGACCAGCCCACAGTAACTTATAATCAGAGGAATGTTTGAAGATTATAGTATTTGGTGGATTCTGTTGCACAACAGGTGCATTCCACCTGGATGTAGCCAGCACCTTTTCAATCTGTCCAGTAGTTAAATCAGTAACATTTATAAAAAAAAACAATACGAAGGCTAATGTGGCTCCTTGAACGCCATTTTTCTATGTCTCTTCTTCTCATTTCTTTCTGAACTGTTAGTGTGGCTGTGTATCACAGTCAGAAGAGAATGGGAAAGAGATCTAGAGGTCTGTTTGGCTGGGGTTTTCCCTGTATAGTTTTCTCAGTACTGATTGTTCCTAAACAAGACATTATGGGTCAAATGTTCTTGCTACCTTAATATTCCTTGTACAATGTGCATTTAAAGTTCTGTTTACTTCCTTCTGAGTTGCAACAAATGCAAAAAAAAAAAACAACAAACCAAAAAAGCATTAACCAGGTGAGATTTTTTTGTAAGTGACTTAACAAAAATCAAACCCATTTAATTTATTTTTTAAAGCTATTTCCTGGCCAATGTCTTTGTACGGCAGTTCTCAGGCAAGAGCAAATTTCTGAAGCTGAGTTATAAACCTATGAAAAATGGAATTTACAATGTAGGTACCAACACAGCCTTAATTGTATTGGTGCAAATGATGCCATTCTAACACAATAATCAAATGAGTTTCATATAAACTGGTCTATAATCCAATAAAGCAACAGCCTCTTTTTTTTAACCTTTATCAATCTCAATCTGTAATATTTACATACATTTCACAGAAAGGGAATGAAAGGGAATTGGAAAAACTGACAGGCAAACTGAGATAAGTGAGAAATAACCCATCATTATGGCAAAAGACGCAAAAGGCGGCATTATGTAGAAACTTTATCTAGTAATTAATGATCTATCTGGGAATAATTACATGTGACTCACCGCTCCCATTTTCTTTAAATGAATTTAAAAGCTATTAAATATTCCCTCACCAATAAACAGCACATGAGATACTGCTTAGCAGCTTTTGTCCACAAGAATTTTATCTTAATCAGTGGATATGGACAGCAATGAGGAAAAGTGGTTAGGTGGATACAGTTGCCATGCAGCTGAGAAAATGCACACTTCAAGGAATGTCTAAAAGGACTGGTAATGGCATATGGAACTTTGCACCCTAAGTCAACAGTTTCATTCTTATGCATTAATTTTCCTGCCCCTGGACCATAGAGTGCACACTTCAGATCATCTGTTTTCAGAGAGCCCGGTCTCCTGCCAGTGTTGGAACCTGCCCGATATAATGTCTGAGCTGGGTGAGGTCAGAAGCCATGACAACCCTCCAGCCCATGTGAGAGGTCTTCTCCATCCAGCTTTTGTTGGATCAAAAGCATAAAGCTAGCAGATTGGTATGGACTCCAGCATACGGAGCAGATGATCAAGACACCTGAGTCACTTGGGAAAACATTGAAGGCAGGTTGGTCCGACGCCTGACATCCTCATTCATATTGTGATGAAACCGCCATATGCCTTCAATGCATCATTGCTGTTTCATGTTGAATGTGTCCAGCTGGCACATTTGCATCTATGTGGTGGCCCAGGTTTCAGAGCCATAGAGAAGGACAGACGTTACTGCTGCTTGATAGATACGCATCTTAATCCAAGGTGATATGTGGTGTTGACGCCACTGATGCTTCCAAAGGGTGTTTCAATCTTACTTGGACTATACTATGAATGTTACTGTCAACTGAAGCTACACTGTGGCTTATGTGAAATGAGGAAGATGGTCTCAGAACATTTCCTAGCGGATAAGGGATGCACATGACAAACATCAACATTTTACAATGTTATTGGAACTGGTTGGCATTCTCCGCATGGAAGTTTAGTATTGAATGGGTATGACAGATGAAGTACTTTCTTACTAACCCACTGGTCATGATGGGCAGGATGGTATAGGTGAGAGTCACAATGTTTATGCTGAGCTATTCTACGGACAAATAGTACGTCAGTCTCTCATGCTTTCCAGTTCCAGTGCAGCACATCCCCTTACATTCATTTTATTTAAAATCAATTGGGGGAAAGTAACAATAAACTAACCCAGCATGATGCCAAATAGCACCCAGAACAAGAAGTATCTGAGAGCTACCCAGGTAGAATCATAGAATATCAGGGTTGGAAGGGACCTCAGGAGGTCATCTAGTCCAACCCCCTGCTCAAAGCTGGACCAATCCCCAACTAAATCATCTCAGCCAGGGCTCTGACAGGCCTGACCTTAAAAACCTCTAAGGAAGGAGATTCCACCAAGCATATGTCCCCAGATAGAGGGACATATGCTTTAAGTTTTGGTTGCCAAACTACACCACAGGTCAGGTTCTACAGACAGATTCTGACTGTTTGCCACAAGCTGGAAATGGATGGCTGGGAATGGATCACGCGATGATTGCCTGTTCTGTTCATTTCTTCTGAAGCAACTGGCATTGGCCACTGTTGGATACTGTAGGATACTGGGCTAGATGGACCTTTGGCCTTACCCACTATGGCCGTTCTTATGATTAGAAACAATGTTAATGACAAAACAGCACTGTTCAAAATATTTCTCATCTTCCAGCAAAATGGCTGCTGAAATTTCATATGTATTTGGTGCCTGCTATTACTTAGAATTCACAGGCACACAGGAGCGTGTGTTGGGCACACTGTTCCTCATGCACATCGTTAGACATAAAATTAACCAGTGATGTGGTTCCAGCATGACACTCATGCTGGAATCTGCAACTGTCACAAACTGTCCTTAATAGTTTTTAAAAAATTAAAAAATAATAAGGCTTTGATTCAAAGCACTATCTAGCTGCAAGTTTTAGTTCACTGAATAGTAAGAGAAAGGAAGGGCCAGCAGTTAGAACGTTAGCCCGTGATATTGGAGACCCAAATTCAGTTCCCTGCCTCTGCTTTGCAGACGTCTCTGAGCTCAGACAAACCACTTAGGCCCCAGGAAATCAATGGGAGTTAGGCACTGAAATACCTTTGAGGATATGGATCTTGCTCATTCTCTGCCTCAGATCCCTGTAAAACAGGGATAATGCTAAAATAAAAAGGGGGATAATAAATCTCTATTTTACAGGTGCGTTGTGAGGATAATTACATTAAAGATGGTAATGGAGGGCCTATAACAAGCATTGAAGATAGTTATGTAACTATCCTGGTGATGAGACCATTAGCATTTACTGAGCACTGACTAGTACTGTACTAACCTATGGCTATATAGTATCCCTGCCCAAAAGAACTTACAATGTAATTCTGACAATATGACCAATTCTGGAGGGGGACAGGTACAAGTGACTTTGGTTACCTCTGTTTTTGGGATGCCCAACTTGAGATACCGTTGTGGAAGCAGAGAAAGAACTGACAGGAAGGGGATTGCAATGCATGACAGTTTGTTAGCAAGAGTCAGGCTAACTGTAACCCTAATAACGTGAGATTTGTAGAAGCGAGGATTGTGTGAGGCGAGTGGGAAAGAACTGTGTGAGAAGTTGTTGTGACCTTGTGTAAATAATGTGTAGAAAATATTGTATGTAGACTAGAGTCAAAACAAGTGAAAAAAATAAGATATCAAGATGGCCTATGTATAAACAAAACGCAGTTGTTGCTTATTATTGTCTGTAATGAAAGGTATAAAGGTTTGCTGTAATTGTTTACCTGTGGAGAGACCTGTTTAGCTCTCTCCCTCTATGCAATTAATAGAAAAAAAAATAAGTATCTAACTTGCTGTACCCAAACAAAAACTCTGTTATTCTCCGACACCGTAAAGCGTTTAAAAGGCTGAGTACCGTCTCTGAAAACCCAGGCCTCTTTAAGGTGCATCAACAAAAGGTGGCAAAATTATTAACCCCTTCTGAAAAATCTTGGCATGTGTGGGTGCACACATACTCTCCCTTTCTCTCCTTCTCCCTGGATCTCCTGGAGAAATGGCTTCCTGAATAGCTTCAGGGAATACCTGTGTTTTAAGGAGAGTTCTGCTGGAATAGAGTGAGGTTTTCCTGGCATGCAAGAAGAGGAGAAGAGTTCACATGCAAGGGGCAGTCAACATGTAGGAAGGTACAACGATGAGAATGAGCCATGTTTGAGCAGTTGGGGTGGAGAGAAGAGGGAGAGAGGCTCAGGAGAAGCAAAAGGAACAAGACGAGAAGCAGGAGGGATTGTAAGCAGATGTGTAAGCAGAGAGGGCTTGTGCAGGTTAGGGCAGAAGCAAGGAACCTGCTGTTTTAGCAGGATAGAGCCACCAAAGTTTTGTTCAACTGCAGCATAAACATCTTAGAAAACAAAATAAAACCTTTCTAAGCAGAATGTGGCTACGTATATTATTTTGATGAAAACAAAACTGCTATAATGCACCTCCACCTGCCCCCCCACACCAAATCCCCCTACTCATTTGTTCATGTATATGTTGCTTGACAATTGCCATTGTGGACTCTTTGCCGTTATCTATCGCCAGCATATATTTGTGGAAACCTTTAACAGGCCCCCATCTGGCTTTGCCACTGAATTTGCTCTAATTGTGAGAGGTGAGGATGTGCTTGTGCCTCATTAGAATAAGCTCACTTGCCTTTGAGTCTGTTTTATAATGGCACAGGTCAAAGAAGCATCACCTTAATGAGAATCTTCGTAACATGTAACAAGGAAATGTATCCCAGCTTCATTTGCAACATAGAATCCCATATAAAAATGGAAACCCTAAGTTCCTTTTTATTCATTTTGCCTATCTGTCTGTCTTCATCTAATCACTCTAAAGTGGTGTTTGACACTACAGTACTAGGATTTTACTATATATTTTAAATGTGAATTTTTGCATATATCTGTATTATCTTACTAATGTATGAGCTGATCACAGCAAGGTATTAAACCACAACAGAATCCTAATTCTTCTGCCATAGAAAGGAAGCAAACAGCTGATCTCACTACCTCAACCCCCAGAATTCAAGGGGGGGAAAATTCAGCCAACTAGCTGAGGATTAAAGCCATTAAAAGAGAAAACAATAAACACAGCAGCAAAGAAAGGACAAGACATTTCAGTGTCCTCTCCACAAGGTCTTCACCCACCTTTCTTATACTCACAAACAAAAGTCTACTAGTTCATGAAACTATTTTCCCTATAGGCTGTGAAGGAAGAAAAAAGGAGACATTGTTATTGTTATTTTCACTCTCTTAGGTGGTAGTAAGATATATGCCCTATAATTACTTAGAGATTATATATATTTTTTCTAGGTGATTATATGGAATATATATTCCATATGTCATATATATATGGAGGGAGGGGGCAGGAGTGCCCACCTTCTTCTGCTATATTTATGATGCAACACACACATCTGCCATATCAGAGCTACAGGGCCAGATTCTCAGCTGACAAAAATGTGCCCAGACCTCCACTGAAGTCAATGGCGCTATGGCTAGTTATATCAGCTGAAAATTTGGTTATCAGTGTTCAAGTTTAGTATGGCAGACTTCAGCAAGGCTCGTTGGTTCAGGTGGAGTTCACACCTCTCCTTCAGCCCTACATGTGATACTTAACTCTGCAGGGAATACAAACCCTGAGTGAACACAAGTTATAATTTAACTGTTGCCCCTAACTCGAGTCCTGCCAACACCCAAAAATCCTTACCATGAGTGGGGTAGTGCTTTTAAATCAAGTTAGCTGAGCTGTCAAGGGCTATGGGCCACAGCTTGAGTTAGACTGACTTGTCAGCTGCTAATGCAATAATTCGGTGTAGCTCAAGTGTTATTTTGCATCATGGCTCTCTCACTCGAGCTGGGCTATCTCAAGGTGACAGCTCACTCAAGTAAACCATGCAGTACCTCACAGGTAGACCATGTGCCAAAATGGGTTGCCCACCACCGACATAATTTTTTTGACCAGCGCTAGTGTGGACACTTAGAATTGAGGAGAAACATCTTCCAAATTAAAAGGCAGTTTAGTAGAGTAGAATTGAAATGGTTATTTTCATTGTCCACGGTGTAATATAACAGCTACACATTTTAAATATAGCTCTCTTGAATGATTTACTCCTAGGGGAATTCTGCGCCACTGCGCATATGCATAATTAATGAGCCACACATATTTTTAATCTTTTGTGCAGAAAAAAGCTTCTTTGAAAAGTTGCTGCAGTTCCACCTTTTGCCCACTAGAGGGCGCTATCGCATTAGAACAGAGCAGCCTCAGCAGAAAATAACTTTGTCTGAAAAGTTGCTGCAGTTCTGCCCACCAGAGGGCGCTGTGGTGATAGAATAGAGCAGCAGCTCCAGGCCAGCTAGAGAAGAGAAAGAGGCTGTAGGGTCTTCTTCACAGCCCCCGTTGGACCAGATCAGGAAACAGGGGCTATGGGGAAAGCATGGGGCTTCTGAGGGGTCAGACAGGGCTCATAAGGGCTAGTGAGGGAGGACAGACTGGGGTAGGGGCTGATGTGAATGGAAGCACAGGACCATGGGGGGTGAGGAGGTACAGGGTGACATGGAGATGGGGGAGGGGTGCAGAGCTACAGGAGGAAGGGGGATGGCTGTGTGGGGGCACAGAGACACAAGGGGACAGGGGGAGGGGGTGCAGGGCCACATGGGGATGGGCAGAGTGGGTGTCTGAGTGGGGGTGGAGGGACACGTGGACAGGGGGTGCAAGGACACATGGGGACGGGGCAGATGTGCTTGATTGAATGGGAGAGGCTAGGGGTCAGTCAGGGTCTGCATGGGGGAAGCTCCCTATCAATCCTTCCCCGCCCCCACAAAAAAACCTGTTCCATACTTTTCCCGCCCATACCCAACAACCATCCAAGTTCACACACAGGCTCCTTCCCAGCAATTACTTCCCTCTTCCCTAGCTCCTCCGTTACCCTTGACTCCCCCAAGCCTTTGCACTGCTTCTGAGGGTGCAGGAAATATGGTTCTATATAGTAGTTTAAATGAATTATTACTCAGAGTTCTGTATTAATATGCCTAGTAAGGAATCTATTTGTCGAAAAACATTTCCTAAATCTTTTTTGTTGTCTGTATTGTTACAGACATACTTGCTAACAAGTATTTTGAGTTAGCTGACTAAAATAATTGAAACTGGTGTGATTACATCATGTTATTTTGACAAATAACAGAATTTGACAAATATGCAGAATTTGAAAATATTTTGTGCGGAATTTTAAATTTTTTGGTGCAGCATAAATAGTTTTGGGAATAGGATCATCCCATAAAATCATGTGGAAAACCCTACAAAAGTCACTGTTGCTCTGGTTCTTTCCGTTCTTTAATTGAGAAGCTCAGGATACAATTGCCACAGTCATTTATATAAAGCAACTCCTGGGAAGGTATATAAACATAATTTATGTCTGCCTTATGCAAGATCATTAGCTCTCATACAAAATACCAATAAAGATGCTAGAGCTCCTCGTATAACATTTATCTGGGGTAATGTTTATAAGCTATGAAATAGTATTTTTGAAAAAAAAAAGTTTTATGAACAACAGCTTATGGATTGTGTTTATTGAAACAGAATATTTAAAGGTGGCTGATGTTTTAGACTGAACTCTCCTTTGTCAGAAGTTTCATTTGTACATTCATTTGATCAAGCCTACTAGACTGTGTCCCCTTGTGCTATTCCAAATGTGACTATCATCCTGTACTTGCTGGAAAGTTTTGTGTAATCTCTAGAAAAAAAAACACAATCCTGTATGGCAAGAATTTATTTTTCTCTACATGGATAATTTTCTAGTTTTTTTGCTGCAGGTACAGCTAGATGAGAAATGTTTTTCCCATCCCAGGAACATTTTTGAGATTTAAAAAAAAAAATCCTGTTTCACATTGGGTCAAAACGGAGACCTTTCAAAAACATCATGCAAAATGAGAGAGAGAGAGACTGAGCTAATCTCTGGGTAGTTAGGGTACTCACGTGGGATATGGGAAATCCAGGTTGGAGTGTCTGTGGGTACTTCTACATAGCCAGCAGCCATGAGTTTCTGAGCCAGGGTCGACACACTTGGGCTAACACTACCATACTAAAAATTGTTACGCTTCAGACTCCAAGGTGCAACATCTACACAGCTATCTTTAGCATGGTAGCATAGGTCTGTCAACCCAAGCTCAGAGGCTCGCGGCTGTAGGCTGTGTAAGTGTACCCTGTTTTGCCTGATTCAGAGCAGGGACTCAAACTTGGGTCTCCCCCATCTCTGGTGAGAAGCCAAACCCTGGATAATGGATTATTTGGACTCTCTGACTCTCTCTCTCCTGGACATTAGGAACGTTTTTTTGACAAATCTGCATTTTCCAACTAAAAACGTTTTTGTCAAAAAAATCCTGACCTGATCTAATTGTAGGACTATGACACTCTACATAGAAGATTAAAGTTAAAACAGAGATAATTAATGCAAGTAAGCAGAGTTTATTATTCATATTACAGTGATGCTTAGTGGGTAAAACTGAAATCTGGGCTGTATTGTGCTACCCATTGTACATACACAGAGTAAGATAGAGTTGTTGCCCTGAAAAGACTGCTGTCTAAACAGATCATGCATACAAAGGCTGAGAGAAAGAAGGATGATTTTCTCTGTTTTACAGATGGAGACCTGTGGCATAGAGATTGTGCTCAAGGTCACAGAAGAGGTCTGTGGCAGATTTAATCCAAATCTCCTGAATAGTCCATTCTCTCTAAAGTCCCAATTCAATGATCAGTCGGAGAGTATTTCCATTAACTTCAATGGGCAATGAAAGAGGCCCAAGTGAAGAAATTATATGAAGTTAATTGAATTAGATTATGAGGTTACCATTTGGTGAGAAAAGTGGTCAGTAGGATCTATGGATGCTGAAAGAGCCTTTTTCATTCTGTATCCTATCATGGGTCAGACTGGATGATAGTCATGAGCCATATTTGAGCCATTGGCGATTATCTTAGAAAAGTCATGGAAAATGGGAGAGATTCTAGAGGACTGGGAAAGGGCAAATGTAGTGCCAATCTATAAAAAGGGGAAGAAGGACAACCTGGGGAATTACAAATCAGTCAGCTTAACTTCAGTACCCGGAAAGATAATAGAGCAAATAATTAAGCAATCAATTATGCAAACACGTAGAAGATAATAAGGTGATAAGTAACAGTCAGCATGGATTGTCAAGAACAAATCATGTCAAGCCAATCTAATAGCTTTCTTTGACAGCGTAACAAGCCTTGTGGACAGGGGGGAAGTGGTAGATGTGGTATATCTTGACTTTAGTAAGGCTTTTGATTCTGTCTCACATGACCTGACCTTCTCATAAACAAACTAGGGAAATATAACCTAGATGGAGCTACTACAAGGTGGGTACATAACTGGTTGGAAAACTGTTCCCAGAGAATAGTTATCAGTGATTCATGGTCAAGCTGGAAGAGCATATAGAGTGGGGTTCTGCAGGGATCAGTTCTGGGTCCAGTTCTGTTCAATATCTTCATCAATGATTTAGATAATGACATAGAAAGTACACTTATAAAGTTTGCAGATAATAGCAAGCTAGGAGGGGTTGCAAGTGCTTTGGAGGATAGGATTAACATTCAAAATGGTCTTGACAAACTGGGGAAATGATCTGAAGTAAATAGGATGAATTCAATAAGGACAAATGCAAAATACTCCACTTAGGAAGGAAAATCAGTTGTACAAATACAAAATGGGAAATGACTGCCTAGGAGTTCTGCAGAAAGCAGGTCGTGATGGATCACAAGCTAAATGAGTGTCAACATTGTAACACTGTTGCGCAAAAAAAAAAAAAAAAAAAAAAGCAAACATAATTCTGGGATGTGTTGGCCAAAGTGTTATAAGCAAGCCGGAAGTAATTCTTCCATTTTACTCCACACTGGCCTTAACTAATTTGGCCAGTTCTGGGCACCACACTTCAGCAATGATATGGACAAATTGGAGGGAGTCCAGAGAAGAGCAACAAAAATGATTAAAGGTCTAGAAAACATGACCTATGAGGGAAGATTGAAAAAGCTAGATTTGTTTACTCTGGAGAAGAGAAGATTGAGGGGGGACACTAGGAAAATCTTCCTAACTGTCAGAGTGGTTAAGCACTGGAATAAATTGCCTAGGGAGGTTGTGGAATCTCCATCACTGGAGATTTTTAAGAGCAGGTTAGGCAAATGCCTATCAGGGATGGTCTAGATAATACTTAGCCCTGCTTTGAGTGCAGGGGTCTGGACTAGAAGACCTCTTGAGGTCCCTTCCAGTCCTACAATGTTATGATTCTATCATGGTCCCTTCTGACCTTAAAGTCTATGAGTCTATGGTTTACATATGTGCTGCTTCCTGAGACCTGTAAGCCCCCAAACTGCTAGCTGTTGAGTAAGAGAGCCTGTCCCAGGAAGATGGTCCTCTGAGTAAGGCCATAATGCATGTAAGAAGAGGGAAAAGCCACACAGCAGAGAATCATCTATGTATTTGGGGGAGAGGTGATGATATTCGAAAAGAAGGTAAACAGACAGCAGTTTAAAACTGCCAATTGAAGTGCATTATTTACATAAAATCTGAAGATGATGCAAGAAGTCAATTATAACCAGTAAGAATCTTTAATTTCTCAATCATGCTCAGGGCCAACGGCTTATTAAACTGAATTGGCTCTTGGAAATAATCATGCAGGAAAGCCTATTTTGGCACTAAAAACAAAATCAAGCTATTTAATTTTACCATGGCATCCAGCAAAATTACCAATAAATAAAACAATTGGCAAGGCTTTAATGTCCAGAAGAACATACGACAGAATAACAAACGAAATAATACAATTGCTGCCATGTTATGATGTGGGTAATAGACACAGTGGGCCCAATTTTCTGAACTTCATAATAATCTGAAAAGCCCAATGGAGTGCTTGCTTTTTGCTTGTTTATTTTGCTTCCTTAACAAGGGCTCATGATTAATTTAAACGGTATAATTCAAGAACAGTTAGCTCATTGTTTGGGGAAACTTAGTAGAGTTTTTAGATATACAAATATGGCAAGGTGTATTGGAAACAACTGTGTAAATGGTGAAGCAGCCATTGCATTTACCTCTGTCCCCTTTACTGACTTCATTATCACTTAGAATCTGATCTTGCAAACCCTTACTCATGATCTGAAGTGGGTGTGGCAGAAGAGGACAAACAGGCACGGAATACCACACACCTCACTGCTGTGTGCGAGGGCCTAGCAGGAATGCTGAGATAGCCTGGCCAAACATCCATTGCTACGCTCTTTTGGAGCAGTCCTGCTTCTGCGGATGGAGGGTGGGGGACAAGAATCATGGGCAATGTTTAGCCCTTCATCCGCAGGAGCAGGACTGCTCAGACGGGGTGTAGCAATGGGTATGCTTTCCCTCCATGTGAGAGAGCTCCTGGGAGCAGGTGTACCTTATGTATTGGTGTAGCAATGGATACTCTCTCCCTTTGCCCCAAGGAACTCTGGGAGACATTCTACTTGCCTGAGACAGAATGTTGCGCTCTGCATTGTCCTAACAATGGCCTGTGCCTAATGATTATGAAAGAGCCCCCACTAAGGACTGTTTATATAAGGGCAGGAAGGATCAGGTCCTCATATTATCATCAGCTACTCTACAGTTAACCAGCACCGAATGCCAAATGGAAGGTAAATCTGACAATCATGAGACATATTGTAGTGGAAACAAAGATCCGGCAAAAGGTTAGTTCCAATCTGGGTGTGTCTAAGCATACAAATAAATCCACTGTCAACCTTTTAGAGGGGCATCTCCCATGCCATGAACTGTCGCTATGTTCATGAATGTCTGTGCCCACCATTCATCTAGGATTGAATTTGTGCTCTGAATAGCAGAGTACTTACTTTTTTTTTTACAAAATGACTGATGAACAGGCCCCTTTAATGGACAAAAGTGTTAAACAGATGGAATGTACAGGTGGGATCTACACTCATTATGAATGAAGCCAGCATACGCATTTCAACACCTCACCCTCAAGCTTATAAGCAACTACTTGGTGGTGAACAAGACTGAATGTTTTCAAGCAGGGATCAGATTGGAGGCAGGGGAAATAGATCTGGCTGAAAAATAGGAAAATTCTTAGTGAAAATCTTAAAAATGTCAAACATGGATTTTCTTTTTACTAGTTCTTTAAAAGGGGGTGGGGAGAAGGGTGATTGGGTGGGTAGGGAAGGTATTATTCTCTAAATCTCCATCTACCACAAGACTTTAGTCATGCATGATGCAAAATGATAGGCCACTCACTGTAGATTGTGTAGATCTTCATAATACAATAGGCATTTTTTCTTGTGCTCCTTGAGAGCAATGAAATAGTTAACAATGCTGACATTTAAATTACCACCGTCCTTCAGAGTCAATATCCAATTCCAATGCCAATTCACATTCCTCTCAGAGCTATTTCACATTGTCTTCTCTTAGACAACACTTCATCAGCTGCCCTTCCATTCAGGTATTGAAGGTTTTCTTTGTAACCAGAAGGGCAAGAGGCTGAATATTGTCTTTTTGGTTTAATGTTTTTATTTCATACAGGAAAAAAACAACCTTAAAGTGAAATACGAAAAACAAAAAGGGAGATACAATATAAAGCCATTTTTGTCATATCAAAAGCAGCCACAGGAAACAAGGGAAAAATGACATGTAAGAACACGGCATGAGAGACAGAAGAAATACCACACAGAGCCTAGAGACTTATGTTGAAATTCTGGTCTCACTGTAGTCAATGGCCGTTTTATCACCGTCTTGAAAACAAAAGCTTAGATTCTGGAGCACAGGATGGCAGCTACCCCAGAAAAACACCAGCTTGCTGAGCCATGAGATGCTGACTCAATCCAAAACCCATTCCGAGCCTGGGGGCTGAATATTATTTTTGGCATCATTTTGCCCCCTCTCTTATTTCATTAGCCACAATGTTATACAGGGATTTGTATCTGACCCAAGTGAGAGAAATCTGCAAATAAACACTACGGTGGCAGTGTGTGTGGGGATCTATGACAGTGGGGAATTGCCAGGAAAAGGCCAATAGCAGTGTGAAGCAAGTACCGTGGAAGGGAAAAGCACAGAGAAAAGTCTCGTAGCCTTTCTGGGAAAGGAACAGTGATGAGAGACGGGGAAATGAGTTATGATCAGCTGAAACAAGGTCAGCTGGCTGAGATACGCGGAGAAAGGCAGCTCAAGGCCGAGGAACTGACAAAGGCATGGATAGTTGATCTGCTGTATTCTGAGGACCAGAAAAGGAAGGGTGGTCTAGTATTGCAGGGAACGTCCAACCCACTGGCAGAGAGTCCAGCAGGTGGGGGAAATCTTGGAGACACCTTCCTAAAAGGAAGCAGGGAAGAGGCTGACAGAGCGACTGCGTTCCATCCAGATCGACTGCACAACTGCATCAAGTATTGTGGACAGACCAACAGCTAGCGCAAGAGAATCTGCAGCTGGAGAGGACAGACTATGTCTGGAAACCCAGCTGCTTGCAGACCAGGAGCAAGAGACAGCAGACTGGGAGAAGCAGCCCCAGCATGAGAAAACTGCAGGACAAGGATCATCATCATCAGCTCAATATGGAGAGACTGCGCCAGCAAAATCCTAGTGTGGTAGGTGGAGCCAGACCCCAAGTACCTGTCCCAGTAGGTGGCATAGACGCCAAATTATTTCCAGGCTTTAGGGAAAGGAACGTGTTTCTAAATGCTTTTAAAATGGGGCATGAATTGATCCGGGTGGGACAGGAGGACATGGTAAGGTACCTGGCTCCATTACTGTCAAGGACAAAGGCCCCAGACATTTTCACTCACGTGGAGAGAGTGGACTATAAAGATTATGGGCTATTATCCAAATCAGGGGTTACATAATAAAATGGGGAACTGGTTGGGGAGTTATCACTGTTGATGAGGTCTATGGATTAATAGATTTAGAACAGTGCTATAAGATAACTGTTGATGAGGAAAAACAGAAATCCTTTATTCAATCAAGGATCAATCCGGGTGATACTGACTGCAATGAACTGTGACAAGCGCAAGGGGGGCAGAAGGGTCTATCTGATTAGGAGTCCACCAGAAAATGAGACATGCTAAGAAAAGCTACTAACTGCATTTTACTTAGTCTTCTCTACAGCAGTCTCCAAAGAATACAGTTCAGTCACCCTTGTCATTGCTTGATATGAAATGGGGCCAGAAAGGTGAATGATTGTCATCTTTTGCATTCTCACGGGATTGTCCGCAACTTGGAAAGTCTATTAAAAATACTACCAGTGACCTCATTAACCAACACCCCCACTTCCCAAAGATCTACATGCACTTGCAATAAGGCACTGCAGCCTGTTAGATTGGCACCATTTCCCTCTCTACAGTTGGATCACAGTTTTCTTCCTTCATTTTTTGTACTTACCAAATGGTGAGACTTCTAACTACATCTCTCAATAAAAAGTCTGGAATTTATGTACGGTTGCACTGGCTTATGATGTGAGTTATACTATTTCTCAGGAAAAATATACCTTATTTGAGAAAAAATAGGCAATTTCTTTTGTACTGACCATGACACCTGACACCAAAGTGGGAGGGAGCACAAATGTTGTGGAACTAAGTATTTGTCCTAAATATAGCCATGTCCAACACAACCTTGAATGTATCCATTCAAAACATATTAACCTTGAAAATAGTTATTGGATCCCCGTTGCCAGCTCTGTCCCCTTTCCACTGCTCTTGGGTGCTCTTAGGTTACTCAATCCTCCTGCATGCCAACCCAGGTATAGGGCTGTTGTGAGGTGGCCAATGGCATGGTTAGGAGAAAGAGGTCAGAGCGACAGTACTCCAGCCAGTGTAATCTGGACCATCCTTTAGGCTGAGAGAATGGGCCTGGAAAGGTGGCTTCTTCCCATAGCTGACCTTCAGTCCTGCGTTACTTCAGTTTGGCAGCATGTGGGGATCTGGTCTGTATTCTTTATGCAGTTTTACATAAAGGGCCAGGGCCAGATCCTGCTCCAATCGAAATGAATAGCAAAACTGCCATTGATTTCAGGAGAAGTAAGGCCAGACCCAAAGAAACCAGGAAAAGAAGAGAAAACAATAGGAACGAAGGAGTTTTTGTCTAGCTATTACTCATCATGGCTGCTGAACTGCAAAGCAATAATCACAGCTTCATTCCAAACCTAAGGAATGAATAAAACCTGAGGTTTCGAAATTGCTGCAGTTACAGGACCGCAGAGATTTACCCCATTCCAACTCCACCACCACTACCATTACAACAACTGCATGTTTTAATCATAGAAAGAATGTCACCTTCATATTAAAATGATCTAAACCAGTTTTTAGGGCATGTGAGTCAGCAAAGTCCTTAGAGGGTAAAAATGCAGCCGCGGTAGTATTCATTGTTTCATGCAGAATGAAGAGAGAAAGTAATTCACTGTCCTTTTGTATTGGGAATAGAATAATGTATGTGATTTTCCAGTTTAAAAAGGTATTTTGTAATCCTATTTAAAGTTGAGTTAAACATTTCATTGTTTGCCATGACTAATCCATGGATTTGAAGGGGAAATTCCACTTTAAGGTGTAATGGAGCTTCTTTGCTCCTTCTCTTTTGAATTAGTATTAAATAACACCATTCTGAAAATAAATTTGCTCAGATATTTTCCAGCATGTGCTCTAACATACTTATCGTAAGTACAGTGAAATAGTGGGTGCTTTGGATAACAAATGCAAAATCTGTTACTCTAATAAAACCAGTGCAATCTTCACTTAGAGAAACCTTCTAATTAAATGAATAAAATTATTTTGAAAAGATGTTCAATGAAGGGTGCAGAATAGGATTATTCTACTCCATCAAGCATCCTTTTGATGTTTAATGAATCTGCAACACCAGGTAAATTATGGTTTTGTGTTCACTGCACACTTTTAAATGAGATTATAAAGAAAAATCTGCAATAAAATGAGTGGGCCAGATATATTTATATAGAGGAGACACAACCTCTACGCTGATCATTTGGAAATGTGATTAGCCAATTAGTTGACTATATAAAGAACACTTAAATAAGTGTAACACTATTAAAAGCAGACTGCCTATTGGTACTTTTTGGAATCACAGTGTTCATGCACTGATTAGTGGGGACTTCATGTTAAAAATGTTAAGGTATTTATTAATGAGCAGTAAAAATGACTAAATATTAGCAATGTAATATAGTCCCAAGAATTTGGATAGTTCAGTGAAACTCTGTAATGTGCACTGGCACAATACCTAAATGTGTCAGTTTAAGAGTTCAATTTTCTCAGTCTATACATGTAATTGTATGTAACAGATACCACAGACATGGAGGTGATATCAATGCAAAAGTGCTCAGTGTCTGGCTCTGCTTCCAAGGAAGTCAATGGTCAAACTCCTGGTGATGTCAATCGACACCCGAACAGGCTAACGCTAAGTGCTTTTGAAATTCCCACCTGTAATAAATTGTGATGCCATGTGATTCATTTACCTTTGTGAGCCTCACCTGCCCACTCCTCACTAATCCGTCTTCCATGAGACAGCTATCAACATTCCAAACTTCTAAGCTGCTTCTTTCAATCCTGCAAAGATCGGTTTCCTCCTCTTTCTCCTAGGCTCATGGCCCAGGATGGGGGCAACAGTCAGACTTGGAACAGTAACATCCATTCCAAATATAACAATATCAGATCTTAAATTCTGTTATCTCTTGTGAACCTGCAGAGCTAGAAATGGTTCCTTTCTGCCAACAAGAAAGGGAGAAATCTCTTAATTGCACTTCATGTTGTTTTTCATACATATCATGCAGCGTCTGTCTTATAAACGATGGACCAGATGGTGCCCTCTTATGTCAAAAGTCAAGGGAGGGCCCCAAGTGAGTGGGAAACTCTATGAACTTGAAGCTGTCGTAAGCTCATGTTGCATCATTCCCTGTGGTGGCTGGGGTTTGGTGGCTGAAAGAAAGGGTGTGCCCTCCAACTCTGCAGATGTCCTTGGATTGAAATTGCCCTTTTCTCACTCAAATTGCCCTGTTCTGTTCATTCTCTCTGAAGCATCCGGCATTGACTACTGTCAGAAGACAGGATATTGGACTAGTTGGACCACTGGCCTGATCCAGTATGGCCGTTCTTATGATTCATTGGGAAATTGGGGTTAGAGGGAGAAGGCCTTGATGCTTCTTAGGCTCAAGAATTTGGTAGTTTTCGCAAGTTTTCTGCTATTTTTTAACCCCTCCATGACTAAAATCAGAAGATCTGTGTTAACAGCTGTACAGGGGTGAAAGTGAGCTGGTACGGGCCGGTACTCCGTACCATAAGAACCTGCACTGGCCCATACCCAGCCCACATTAAAGCGCTGCCGTCCCTGCCCCTTTTGCCTCCCCTGTCGGGGGCCCTGCCGGTAGGGTCCGTACTGGCAGGGCCGCCGACGGGGGAGGGGCAGCAACGTTAAAGCGTTGCCGTGGTCCTTTGCTGCGGCAGTGCTTTAAGGACCCTGCAACGCTTTAACATCCCTGCTCCTTTTGCTTCCCCCTCCCCCGCGCTGCTGCGGGCATCTGGAGCTCCGGGCCCTGTAAATCAACACGGGAGCCCCGGGCGGCATGGGCCAAGGGCTGACTGGGGGATGCTGACCCCAGCCCCGCCCCTTCCACCCAAGGCCCCGCCTCTTTCAGGGGCCAGAGCCATCCCCCTCCCCCATACCGGTAAGTGTTGACAGTTACTTTCACCCCTGCAGCTGTATAATGTTCATGGTGAGCTCTGTAAGTTAAATGTCATTTGTATTAAAATATCTATAGTTTTTATATAGGTTATATTACTGAGAAACTTAACAATCCTAAAAGTGAACAGTCAAGAAGATAGAGCCATGTATACTATGGGTGTACTTTATGGGATAAAACTTTAGTTTCAGGGAAAAGGTTGACACTTTTTTTCTCACCAAAACAGTAGGAATATCAAGATTACAAAGATGGGAAGCTTATGGGTGGTTGCACTTTTCTAAAAGAACAAATTTATTCTCTAAAGTACCTTCAGACCATTCTCTGTGGACCCCGCACCAACAGGAAAGCCTTGATAGCACATGATTTTATACTGTGTTAACATAAATGAATATGTCAAACTCATGATTGTATTTCCCTGTTCAATGTAGTGCAGTCCAGTGGGAGATGTGTAGAAGTAAACTTACAAATACTTTCACTGATATAAAAACAGCGAGTTTAAAAAGAATCCTAAATGTAAGGTTGATCTGAAGTCAATAGGTGTCTTGCCATTGGCTTGCCCAAGCTTTGGCTCAGGTACTAAGGCCTGTGAAGTCACTAGGTCTTAAGCACATGCCTAAGTGCTTTGTTGAATAGGGTGAGACTTAAGCATGCACTTAAGCTCTTTGCTTGATGAGGGCGTTAGTACTGTATTTATACACTGAGCTTCGTTTGCATGTAATTGTCTCATCACAGGACAATCAAATTATTCATTCTGAATTGCATAATATTGCATATCTGAATTGCATAGCCTTGAACAGTTAAAGAAAATGCAGATAATCTTAGCAATAGGAATATCTGAGTGCTTTTCTACAAATACCTTATATTGCATTGTTAATACTGTTTAGAGGAAATACAGGGTGCCTTATAATACTCTTCACACCATTTAATAGAATTCTTCAGAGAAAGATTTACTGGTAGGACAAATCTCCTTGCTTGGTAAACACTTCTAAGATTTAGGGGTCAGTCTCATCTGGTATATGCCAGTGAAACTCCACTGAAGTCAGTGAAGCTATGACAAATTACACCAGATGAAGATCTGGCTCTAGATCTCTATTTTCTAAGCTTCAGGGGAGTCAGAAGATTGTGGCCAGACTACTTTCTTGCTCCAGGAAGAAGATATATAATACCCCAGAGTATGTCACCGTCACTGGCTTTTTATGCACCTCCAAATTCAATCCTTCTTGGTTTTTAAAGCTCTATAGAGTTTTTGCTTGATATATTTAGAATCTCTCTGAGATTATAGTTAGTTACTTTTTCATCCACTTTGTCTGATCACCCAGTCTTGGCCTCCTCTCTCTTTCTCCTTCCTAGCATTCATTTACAGCTGATAGTTGTTCTTATGCTTTTGCTGACCCATCCATTCTTGGTTGAACTCTCTTCTCCCTTCTTTTCCCTGTGAGCCGAATTACTTCTTCTATTTAAAACTTCCCTTAGATCTTTCCACTATGCTTTAGCTTTTGGCCTTCTCTGTCAAACGTGAGAGAGGTTCTCTCTCTCTCTCTCTCTCTCTCTCCCTGTGAGTTTATCTAGACTACAACATGATTTATTTTTTATGTTAATACTAATTGTACCTCAAGTTTATTACCCCAATGGTTCTCAACCTTTCCAAACCAATGTACCCCTTTCAGGAGTCTGATTTGTCTTGCGTACCTCAAGTTTCACCTCCCTTAAAAACTACTTGCTTACAGAATCAGACATAAAAATACGAAAGTATCAAAGCACAATATTACTGAAAAATTGCTTCCTTTCTCATTTTTATCATATTATTATAAAATACCATATTATTATAAAATAAATCAGTGTATAGTATATAGAATAGTATAAACAAGTCATTGTCTGTATTAAATTGTAATTTGTATTGATTTTGCTAGTGCTTTTTATGTAGCCTGTTGTAAAACTAGGCAAATATCTAGATGAACTGATGTACCTCCTGGAAGACATCTGCGTACCTGCAGGGACATGTGTACCCCTGATTGAGAACCACTGTATTATACAACTAAACTGCACTGTACTACTCCATGGTATCATTTACTCAAAGGTTTATGGTACTCTAGCGCCATCTAGTGAAACACTATTCACAGTGGATACATGTTACAATAGTTCAAGGAAGACATTTATTCTGGTGTTATTAAATTGAACAATATTAATTTCCAAAAGCCATAACACTGAATGTGTAATACATCACTTTTCAGTGACGCTGGTGCTCTCTGTGTGTCTGTGTAAACTTCATTGGTGATTAGAAAAAAATGGCACTGTCCGGTGTAAAAGCACACATAATAAACGTATTGATTAGTTTTATGATGTGCTACAGCTCTTTCTCTAGAATGATGTTTGGTTTCCTCCGGTGTTCTAACTGTACATGACTTAACATTCCACTGCAAATTAAAACCCTAGTTTTTAAACTCTTTGTTAAGTCCATTTCAAGTAGAAACAAAGGAGCCTTAGTTATTTTAACCATTTTGTAGACTAACCTACAACTTGTATAATCAGTCTCAACAAGCTGTTTACATTATTTGCTATGCTTATAATAAGATGTGTAAGGGCCTGTTATTTACCTGAAATAGTTTCTTAAGGTCATAAATCCTACACAAGTTCTCATTTATAACAGATGGTTAAAACAGCTGGAAATGCAGAGCAGGATTCCTTGGCTTTAGATTGGTAATTTCACATTTTTTAAACCTCAAGAAAGTATGATGCATTACTACTAGATTCTAAAAGGCTGTTGAAACATCTTTCAGTTTAAACTAATTACTAGTCCTGAATACACTTTCTTTACTCTGTGAGTGACATTGCTATCCATTAGTCTGTTTCAGTGAGAAATGGAAAATATGTCCACCTATTCTTATTTGATTACAGAATTTGTTAGACAAAATGGATACAGCTTTAAATGATACACTGCTCTTAAACCCAAGCAATATGCATAGTTTTAAAAAAAAAACTGGAAGTTGTTTTAAGATCCTACTACCAAATCCTGTTTTTCTTTTTACTATAGCTTCAGTGAATCTTCACACTTCTTGAGGATACAGGTTTCATGATCAGAAAGGAAAAACTTGTCTATAAGCTTTTATCAATATCTATTTCCATCTCATGGTTCTGATCCAGAGCCCCTTAAAATAAATGAGAATCCTTTCACTGACCTCAGTAGGCACAGGCTTTCTCCATGGAGTAAGAATTTTCCTTGGATGACATTTTGGAATTGGTGGTGCAGTTGAAGTTTCAGTTTTCATGAGCTACAACACATGATAATATTGTACACCAGTTGTATATACACACTGGAAATCTGATTTCAGTTATTCCTATGGCTGCTTTATTTAGTTTAAGGAAATTGGTGTTAAACTATTGGATATATTTACGTGTCCACATTGTTACTACATTAGCCTGTCTGGAGTACCATGCTACCTCATTTTCGCCATGAATGTAAAATGTTATGAGGTTAAACACACCTAGGAAATAGGATTGGCGAGCACGTGCTGTGTGACAGATGAGTTCGTATAAAACTAATCGTGATTTAATTAGTTGATAATGGATCATTAATTATAAAACTAGCGAAATGAAACACATTGTAATAGGAACACATAATGGAACTATTGAGGAAGAATAGATTTGTTTTTACTAAGTACTCGTCTGGTAGGAAAACCACCTGTGCAAATAGCTGGCTCAAGTCAGATGACAAGCAGATTTTTTTTATTGCGCAAAAAAGGTTTCCGTTTCCATGACGATACACCTAGGTCAAAACAGCAAAATGTATTTTTTTCTGCAACAAACATTTAATTCACCACAACAGGTTTAACATTCAAGTTTATAATGTGTCTAAAATATATTTATTAGCCAGCAATTATTTAATACAATGGCTTCTGCCCAGTACTTACTGTGAGTGGCTAGGGATTCAACTAGAAGTGCATGAGATCTATCCTAAGACTCCTGACATTTTATACAAATGCTGTAATGCAGTTTGGCTCATAGTAACCTACTGTGAACTCTAGGGAAAACCAAGCAAATATTTTAAAAATTACATAAAAGTTTTATTTAATTGAATTCAAGCATTTATAAAATGATATTAAATTAGGTCATATGGTTAGACTATACAGTATTTAACATTCTGACCAGTAATTATATATACATATAATTTAATATTTAATGACATTATTTAGAAAACTGGTTTCTTGATCTGAGAGCCAATAACCTTTATTTATAGGGCCTTTTCTCAGACTGAGGATGGAAAGTACAAATGTGTTATTCATTAAGTCCTGTGCTGTTACATGATCAGACGACCAAATCACCACTTCACCCGTAGGGCGCATAATCCAAAAAGGACGGGAGTCAGCGAAAAGAGAAAAATATGTGTTCTCATTTCCAGGGTTCCAAATCAAGGAAACAATTGGTAAATCTTTGAAATAATGAGGGTTTTATTCATGAGAGCTGCCTGAAACCAGCTCTGAACTTGAGCTGAAACCATTTGCCTGAGATTTAATGGAATTACATCTTACAGTACTCAGTCAAAGAACAGCAACTCCTGCTTTCCCTCCTCCATGATACCTGAAGGCTTACAATGAGTCGGATCCAAAGTCCACCACATTTTCATTGACTTGACAGGCCTTTCAATCAGGCCTATTGTTCCCTGGTCTCTAGGGGCAACAAGTTTTGATGCTGACTGAAATAATTCTGAGTTGGATAACACCTTACGAATTGCCAGTTTCCCAGTGTCTACATTCATTTTTGTTTTGAGGGAATCCCCTGGGACTCCTTTATTTGTTCCCACCCAGCACACTTACTTCAAAGACTCAGTGGCACAGCAACCTTTCTTTTTGGCTAAGAATTCTGAAACAAAAGACAAATGGGACAATTACAAAATAGAACCCATAGCTGAAGCATATGTTAAAGCTGGATAAACCATTTTTGAGGGCAGCTTTCTGGTCACTGGGTGCTACAAAAGTAGCCAAATGGATCAGAACGTTTCTCACTTTTTCTGCAACTCTGCTTCCATACTGGACATTCACTGGGTGGGAGAAAGAGGAGGAACCTCTTGTCTCTCTAACAAACAACCTTCTACAAGAATCATGTGTTTTTCTTTGATATCATTGACCCACAACTAGTGCTTAAGAAGATGTACTAGTCCTGAAGGAATTTATACTGGGATTTCTAGCTTTGGTAGTTTGAAAGATATCAGAGTTTAAAAATCATATCATTCTTAATGTTATCTTAATTTTTCCCCCCCACCCACTTCAATTCCAACATGGTTCAACGAACAAATAAAATAAAGATAAGTGCCACAGTTATAGCTCTGATTTTGAGCTCTTGAGTTTCTCAACACAGTAGCTGCTATGGAGCTAGTTTGACCTCAGAGGGACTTCTTGCTTGAGTAAGGTGAACAGATCTGGCCTGTGGTGTGCATCTCCTGAGCTGAGCCTAATGATGTTACTATAGAGAGGATTCTTTGCAACAACAGTGAGCTGGAGACAGGGCCGGCTCTAGGATTTTTGCCGCCCCAAGCGAAAACAATTTTGGCTGCCCTCCCTCCCCGTTTTTTTCTTACCCCACCCCCGGCCCCGCCTCAACTCCGCCCCTTCCCCAAATCCCCAGCCCTGCCTCCTCCCGCCAGGCTCTCAAGCCTGGGAGGGAGGGAGGGGGAGAAGCAGCGCGTGCGCCACGGCCACTCAGGGTCTCCCCCTCCCTCCCAGGCTCTAAACCTGGGAGGGAGGGGGAGATCCCAAGCGGCCGCGGCGAGCTAATCAGCTGTTTCACGCGCCACGGCTGCTTGGGATGTCCCCCTCCATCCCGGGTTTGAGAGCCTGGGAGGGAGGGCGAGCAGGGTGCGCAAGCGGCAGCAGCGGAGGTGAGTTAGGGTGGCCGGGGCACATTTTTAGGGACAGCATGGCCCGCGCCAGAATGCCGCCCCTAAAAATGTGCCGCCCCAAGCACCAGCTTGTTTTGCTGGTGCCTAGAGCCGGCCCTGGCTGGAGAGAGGGGAAAGTTAGACCCTGTAGTAGTCTATTACTCTAGGAGCCCTGGGATATCTGCTGTGACTCTTTGAGCAGTAAGGGGTTGCTAGATGGCATTTCAGCAAAGAAATGAAGGACTGCACATATGGAAACTACAATGAAACAAAACGACCTTCCATTCCATTTTTCTAAGATAAATCCTTGTGTTACCAATGAATACGTGCAACTGTATCAATGTATTTGAATAAATAAAAGGATTTTAAAGAATCCCTGAAGATACATTGGCTCTTGTCAACTGTTTTTTTGTTTTGTTTTCCCCCCCCCAGGAAAGTAGAAAAGCCTCTTCCTTCTCTTTCAGTAAGAACAAGTTACTTTTAATTTCAGTTTAACAGTTTGCAGAGAATACAAAACAACTCAAGTTAGTTAAATCCAAAGCAGACTGTGAGGAGTCACAAAACTTGGTGGCTCAGCAACAAAATGGCAGATGAAATTCAATGTTGATAAATGCAAAGCAATTCACATCAGAAACCATAATCCCAACTATGCATAATGATAAGGTTTAAATCAGCTGTTACCACTCAAGAAAGAGATTTTGGAGTCACTGTGGAGAATTCTCTGAAAACATCTGCTCAATGTATAGTGGCAGTCAGAAAAGCTAACAGAATGTTAGGAACCATTACTAGAGGGATAATAAGACAGAAAATATCATAATTCCATCATATAAAACCATCATAGGCTCACATTTTGAACACTGCCTGCAGTTTTGGTCACCCCATCTCCAAAAAGATAAATTAGAATGGGAAAAAGTACAGAGATGGGCAACAAAAATGATTAGGAGTCTGAGGAGAGATTAAAAAGACTGGGACTGTTAATCTGGGAAAAGGGGGTATATATATATATGATAGACGTCTATAAAATCATGAATGAGGTGGAACAAGTGAATAAGGAAGTGTTATTTACTTCTCATAGCACAAGAACCAGGGGTCACCCAATGGAATTAATAGGTAGCAGGTTCAAAACGAACACAAGGAAGTACTTCTGTACACAACACACCGTCAACCTGGGTAATGTTTCAGAAACTGCTGTGAGTTAGAGCAGCCCCAATGCTGCTCTAACTTTCAACTGCTGGAATAAACCCATATTTTTGGAGCACACGGTGCTTCAACCATGTCCCTTCCTATCCTCAGAGTGCCCTCCTGTTTCCCCTGGCACCAGGGGGAAGGGAAAGAAAGCGTTGGGAGCGGGTAGCATAGAAGTAGCTATGCCCTATTTCCCCTAACTAAACCTGCTATTTATCTAGCTATCCATCCTTCCACCCATTGCAGAAGGTATTAGCTGTTCTATGTCACCACTTGCTTCCTCCCTCTGATGGGAGGGTGGGGGAGAAGGGAGGAGTGGAATTCCTTGACTTCTGCAATGCTTATTTTATTTTTGATTAACATCTTTATCCTATATCTCAATTGCTATATAATCCATAATAGGAGTCCAATCCCGCAAACACTGCTACAAGTGAGTAGGAAGTGGTGCCATATGTGCCAATAAGGGCTTGAAGGATTGTGCCCCCAGTTTGTAAGATTTTACTTGCCATATTATCATTCCCTTTATTTTGTTTTGTGTGTTGGTTTGTTCTGAATCTAAAATAAAATAAAGAATAGAAGTGTAATTTACAAAGCTGGCAATTTGTTTGACCAAGGAAACAAATGATCATTATGACCATTTGATCAAGGTGTTAATTGGGATCCTTCCTGTGATGGTGCTGGAGCTGCTGAAAATGATGGCACTTGTTGATTCTGATGTCCACAGAGATGGTGATTTTTCATGGATAGCCTTCAGGACTACCTTAGGGTTTGGCTAAAATCACAGAGCAGGGATCATTGAGACATTGGGCAAGGATTAGAAATTAGGCACATGAAGAATATACACCTCTACCCCGATATAACGTGACCCAATATAACACGAATTCGGATATAACGCGGTAAAGCAGCGCTCCAGGGGGGCGGGGCTGCGCACTGCGGTGGATCAAAGCAAGTTCAATATAACGCAGTTTCACCTATAATGCGGTACGATTTTTTGGCTCATGAGGACAGCGTTCTATCAGGGTAGAGGTGTACCTTTGTCTTGGACCAACTATTTCCTCATTTGGTTTGTGACTAGGGCATGCTTAAGCTGTCAAAGCAAGGGACTTGAGTTGATAATCTGCCCTCTGAGGTTAATGCATTTCTAGGTGGCTCTGAAGCAGAATGCTTCTCAGTGACACAACTCTCTACTGATGGCCATCCATGACTTTATTATAACCTTTGGTCCGCTATTGTTGAAACAGCGGTCTCTAAAATTACTCTCTCCGCTGGCCGTGCTGTCACAGGTCACAATGGTATACAGATAACCTGTAATGAATGACAGAAGAGAGAAGGCTCATTTGTGCTAATGGCAGAGGACTTCAGGTGAATTTCACTGATGGCAACATACAGAATTTTGGAAGTCCTAGGTTGCGTCTGTGTGGGAACTAAAGAAACCCTTCCACTAACACACCCACAAAAACTCACAGAGCAGAATTATCCTAAGTGGGACAAAGCCTATTAAACCCTGGCTGGCTTCACTTGGTTAAGTGTCCTTGTTGTGATGGATTTTCCTGCTGTTTTGCAGAGAGAAACACTTGAATCTGGACTGATATGTCTAGCTTTTTGAGGCAGTGTCAACTCCGCTATACAGATTCATTATTTAAGGATATTGTAAGATCTTTTGCTGCTCCTGGATGGTCAGGCAGCAGCTGTGGTCCTTTCTTAGTATGTGGACTTTGCTGTGGTTAATCATGCCTCAAAACGAGGCTATTGTGAAGTGCTCTCCAATGGACTACTGTTTGAGACCATCTCAGTGCTGAAATTAATACAGTATGTGGCTGCAGGTTTATAAAGTGGTAGATCATTTAGATAGTACATACAAATGTACTTTACACTGGTTTCCTCTAAACTTTCAGTGGCGTTTAAGAATTTCAACCTACAAAGCCCTAAATGGTTTGAGACATGGAGACATAATTTATCCCCACTTCTGTTGTGATCACCAGGGACTCTTGAGCTGGGAGACCCCTGGTTTAAAACAGAGGAGGTTGATGTCAGTTGCGGAACTTGCTTCCCAGCGAAGCTCATCTCTCCTTTCAGGCATTTGGGAAGAGGGTGGGTTGAGAAAGAGGTGGTTCAATGTGGGGGGATGTTGATATTCATAATTATTATATTATTATGTATTTATCATCTTTTCTGGACTTTCTTTTTGCATGGTATATTTTAATTATTAATAGAACTAGAATTAAGGGCAGAGTGCTTAAAAGGGGGTGGTTATATTCCATAAACACTGCAATATGCCAGCTAGAGGGAAGGGGCATCAAATGAAGATTCGTTATACTATACATTATCTGCTGTAGAATTCCCAGTGATGTCAATATCACATGTAAACACTGTACAGAAATTCTTGCTTTCCATTGCTCTTCTAATCATTTAGACCAGAATTTTCAGAGAGGCTCGGCACCCACAATCAACCATCAGATTTTCAAAAAAGCTGAGCTCGTTGGGGTCATAAGTGTCACAATGGGAGGTGACTGATTCTGAGCACTCTTGAAAATCTGCCTCCAACTGTGAGTGCCGAGCACTTGAAAATCTGGATCTGAGTGAGACACTCTGAAGACTGTGAGCTTTATTGAGTCCATCTGTGATAACCAGAAATAAACAAAAACCTAACTTCCTCTCTAAGTGAACTGTTATAAGTACATAGTCTTTCACCATGTCACGTATTTGCAACCCTAAAGTAAAACTTTCCAGCTGGGGACCATGTCATGGCAGTGTAAGTCACAATGTAGGCCACAACATATTTTTGTAGTCTGAAAAAAACGGTGTGATTTATTCTAGAGGCAAAGCTCTGTAATATCAATTTTCAGATGTAAATCAAATTTTATGGGTGTTAATTCTGAATACAGAAATAGCTAATCAAAATCTGATAGACGTTAACTATAATGGTGCATCTCTGTTATGAATAAGAGCTAGGTTGTGATTTTACAATTCTCTCTCAGTTTGGGATGACATGTAGCTGCATTGTCCCAGAAGCAGATCAGAGAACGAATGGTAACTAACACTCTGTCTAGATAGGGAAAAGGGGTGTGTTTCAATTAGGTTAGCTTAAGTCTATTGAAAAGCCCCATTAAGATGCAGGCTAATATGAAGCTGTGCGAACTGGCCATGTTCTGTAGCATAAGCTAAAAAAGTCTAGTTTGCATCTTCACATGACTTTTTAGGCATGTTAAGGAATCATGGTTGAGCTACCGTGACTGGAAACCCCCACCCTTTTTGCTCATCAAGACAGGCCCTGACAGTCATTTCTTCTCCTGCTCCCTGCCTGCTCTGGTGGGGAGGAGTAAATCACTTCATTCCTTATTATCGAGCAGCTTGCTTTCCCATATGTGTCTGATTGGCTAGTATGGGAGGGGTAGGGAGAGACAGAGACAGGGCTCCTCCCACTTTCTGCCCCTTGCTACCTTTACGCAATTGTTTGCAGGGGGAAATATCAGAGGAACAGCTCCTGCTCTCCCCTCCATGGCTGGATTTGCAAACTGAACAAGGGTGAAGACCTTACTCTCCTGCGTGATTGTGTAAGAGCTGTGGCAACCTAGTCGGAAGAGTAACAAAAAGTGGTCTATTCTTTAGTGATGAGCCAAATACATGTATGTAAGGCTAGCATTTAAAACCAACCTTTCACTGTATTCACTTTAAATCAAACCTCTAAGAAGTTGTGCTTGTCCTTTAGATGGCTAAATTAATTCTGGCTCTATTTATAATCACAACTTATAACCATCCAGGTATATGCTTAATACTTCTATTTCACAGAAAGCGGAGGTGTTAACAATACAGCAGCTTTCTGAATCAGAAATTAAACATTTGGCTTGCAACTATGTTTGAAAACATAACTTGTGTGTTTTTGGGGACGGTTAGCACACTTCTTTAGAAAACCACAGCAAAGATCTGGAAGAAGAAATTAATATAACAGTTCATAGCCCATATGATACATGCTTTTCTCAAGTACATCTTATGCATTAAACAAGGCATGTCTGCATTCAGTGACTGTAACCATTTGTATTTTGAGGCATTAGATACCAAGTAAAATATTTCATTGCTGCATATTAAAGCTATAAAAGCATTGCTTAGTAAACCTACCATAAGCTAATAGCCATTCCAAACTTCAGACAGGAAACACCTGGACTTCTGTGGTAAAACATCTCTGTGAGTGTACTGTACATTTTGGAACAGATCATTTTGAATTGTTAATAAATATTCATCTTGTGCAGTAAAACACTCTCTGACCAGTTCTATAAACATTGGTGCAGCAGAACTAAATACGTGCAATGCTAGTCAGATTTTTCCCTAAAATTCATATTTTTCACAAGTACACTCGAAATTTAAAACCTGTGGAAGGTGGTTCCATAGGATATATCGATTAAATATTTCAGGAGCTGTTATGTTTATTTCTTAGTAGCACATGCTCTTCTTTGATTTTATGTTTCATTGTTCACTGAAACACTAACTAAAATAAAGATAAGTTTCCTTGTTTTTGGTTTGTTTTTCTGAAAAGAAATTCTACTTTGGCAAACCAGTACTTATGAATTCCACTGCCTGGGGCCTTGATTTGAAAAGAAAACTTAGATGTGCCACTAATTAAGTTAAACAGAAAGTGCAAACCCCCAAACCCTTGTTATATGAGTAGATCTAATATACACATCTATTCCTAATGAATTTTGTGAGACTGCCTATGGGGTTGCCGGATTGGGCCATAAATTAGCATCTGATTTCAATTAATCAAATCAAATCTATTCTGAATTGAGGGTGAAAATCCAACTTTAACTTTTTGTGCCCGGGTATAGTATTATAATCTCATGAGGCACAGAGGCTGAATAGTAAAAGATTGTATGTAAAGCTGGGAAAGAAGTTATACTTTAATGGAGGTAATTAAACAGTTTTGCCTTAAAAACAGCTAAAGGGCCAAGGAGTTATTATGAACCTGCCACTTAAAACAATATTTAAAATAGTATTTGAAGGTAAAGATGCTTGTTTTCTCAAATTACCTGGATACTTTTTTCCTGATTCAGGAGAGCTGCCCTACTCAGAAAAGAACTTGAGCGCATGCTTAAGTTCCATTAGCATGTGCTTAACGTTAGAGTATGCTTGAATGCTTTCCTGAACTGAGGTCATGAACTGTAAAGTACTGACGTTCACAAACAAACCAATAAACAGACTTTAAAATAGTACAGAGACTGCATATTCCCTTGCGAGTGCCTCTGGTTGCGGGAGACATGATCCGAGAGAGAGAGAGAGAGAGAGCAGGTTAATATGGGGGCCTCAGAACTAAGGCGAAAGTGAGTGTACAGAACTGCATTCTTTATTGGCAGTGACTTTTCAGCAGCCCCACCATTTGAGGCTTGCATAAGCAAATGAGCAAAAACTCTGTAAAATTCCGTGGTCTTTTTCTTTTGAAAATTAGACTGTTTCTGAGTGAAATGAAATTATGTCTGGCCCCTCTGTAGAGAGCGGGGGAGGAGGCCCACGAAGGCCGGGGGTTTTGTCTACACACACAAGTTGTCTCTCTTTAAATATACTGGTATAATTAAAGCAGTACAACCCCCCTAGTGTGGATGGTTATAAAAATGTTTATATTGGCACAGCTTATTCCTCTACAGGAAGACACCTTTATGTTGGTATAATGTGCACATTATGGGTTGGTACAAGTGTATGGGTTAAAAAAAAAAAAATCACAACCCTAACTGAAAAAAGATATTCTGTACAAAATCTGTGTCTAGACCTCACCCTAGCCATTGGCCAGTATCCTATAGCAACACTAACTTGATTGTTTTAATGACAGTTAAGTTTGACAATGGTGGGAGATGTAGTTGAGAGTATGTTGTGAATTGTAAAATGTTGTGGTTAAAGGTAATAATAAACACATCTGTATGCATCCTGCAACATATGCTTACAACTAAAGTTAATCTTTAACACGGGATTTTGATCCGGTTTAAGGAGCTGTTTCTAATATTCCACTTGCTTAACTAGCACCCTTGTAAAGCAAACTTGCTAATATTCACATGGACATATCAGGATCCATGGTTTAATTTAAATAAAAGTATTCACTGAGTTTCTGTTAAAATCTTTTGTGGAGAAAAATGTAATTTTTTTCAGAGCATTATAATACTTGGGAAAATAAGATATAAAAAATCTAAGGAAAAAAGCTGTTTTTGATTAAAAAAATGAAAAGGTAAAGTCTGCCATGCATATGTCACCTATTTTCAAAGTCCCTTCCATTTCTGATAACTTTAGAACTACTGAATCAGTTTCCTTCAGAATTGGCTTGTTTCTTAGATCTTAAGCCCAATGACAAAACTGAACACATCTGAACAAAATTGCTTTTACAGTTGTTTTAATGCACCCAGAATTCAAAAATGGCAGAGCTAATTTTGCTGAAACTTTCCCCGAAATCGAACGGGGAAAAAAGCCACCTGACTTTGAAAAGAGATCAGGCATGAAAAATTCCTGGCCAAGAGGAAATTGTTTGAGAAAGTTATAAGCAACTGAAAAACAGTGGATCCTACTCTAGACTTTTGCACATTCTCATCACCACCATGGTATATCAGTACCCTGAAATTTCAAACATTTTGTTATAAATATTTTACGTTTCTTTCTCTGAGCACTGGGAATGGAGGAGGTGGTGTATTAGTCAAAATTACTCATCTAATTGGAAAGGGAGAGATAAAAATCTAGGTATTGTGTATACTGAGCTGCAGAATTAATTGCTCTGATAGTCAAAATATCCAGTAATAGAATACTCTAAATAACCGAATCCATAATTATAATACATATAACACCTGCTTTGAAAATCTTCTTTGAATCATCTTCATATTTCAGAACAAGGGTAACATACGTGGTGTTGGATTTTTTTTCCAATTACACTTTCCTGGTACTTTGTAAAGTGTCATCATCCACCTCCAGTGCCCGGAACAGCGTCCCAGTCAGCTCCCTCACTCACCTCCTTCATACCATTTCTTAAACCCTACGTGATCCAGGATATGGGCCAATAATAGCGATTACCTGCCATTGTCACTGTATTGTATATACCTGTCCAGTACCAGCATGTACTCCACTGTTGCAGGATAAGGTGTTTTATGCAATATGCAAATAATCATATATAATCACTAAGAGCCAAATTCTATAAGTGGCGTCAATCCAATACCTACATTTGCACCCAGTTCTGTATCTGCAAAAGCCCACTTGTGTGCACAGATCAGGCAGTCAGAGGGTTAACTCCCCAGTTTACGTTTGCAGTTTTGCACACACAACTTCTGCAGACATATTTAGCAGCTGTTTTTGAAAATGTGACACTAAGGAATGAAAACGTATTGATGGGCTGGGAATGTATCTGTCAGGCTTAGTACAGTCTAGTGCCAGAGATATTATTGGTTCTTGAGTTATATCCCATTTCAGGGAATATTGCTACCAACCTGTAATACCTCTAAAACTAGAATGAGTTTATCAGTGTGCCCATTCTGTGTCTCACCAAAATATACCTGAATAATCAGGTAATCCAATATTCAAATACCACAGGAAAAGAATATGGGTTAGGTACCCACAACTCTCAAGGAAATACTCATTATCCAGAAGAAGTGCTTATGAAATAAATTCCTGGTGCTTCCTAAATATGGTCTAATCAGCACTACCATAGCCAGCTTAGCAGAATAACAAAAAACACCCTCACAAAACACACAGAAACATGAAAGGGATATCACAGGAGATGAAAGGAGACAAGTGAGAGGTGGGAAAGCTGCTTAACTGGACCACTCTCCCAAACCATCTGAAGTGAAGCAATAGGCATGTTATGTGGTCTGCACATAGACCAATAGCGTATCTGACACAAAGATTGTATTTGCTAACTGAGCATTCAGTATCCTGCCTTTTTTTTTCTTTCTCTTTTTTTGCTGGATGATCATCCACAGGTGCAAAGTGGGTGGGGGTGGAGGAAGATTAGTTCATCTGTTCTGGATAGATTTAGTCATCCCCATGGTCTTTTTGGTCAGCTCCATCCTCTAATGGATGGGGTGGAGGCTGATGTAAACGAGCGTGCCCCCAGTCTTGGCAAGACAATTATTATTACAACTAATGTTGGGAACTTTCATTTTGTGTCTACTGTGTAACTATGCCATCAAGAGCACTGAAATAACTTGACAGCACTACAGAAGTCCAAGCAAAGAACACCATTTCCCCCGTCCCCCCAGAACTGGGTATGGTGGACTTCTCAGTGTTGAACACTAACAAGCCTTACTGGATACCCTGAGTCCTTTCATTTTAGAATGTAATCTACCTGAGATGCAGGGCTAGATTGATTTTTCCTTTGATAATCCTGCTTCACTCTGCAGTGTTGAGAAAAGGCTCAAGTTATCAAAAAGCTCGCCTGTTCTCATGAATGACCTGTTTGTGTGGCTGCTTTTGCCACTGGTGCTGCTAATGTGAACGCTCTCACTGTTACTGTTTAACTACAGTCAATCAGTTAAAGACTAACTGTGATGTGCTAGGAATATATTTTATTTCATGTGATGGGACTGACCTAGAGTAATGTACTGGGCAGACTGAGGAAATGGAGCACAATGATTTGGTATCTAATGTTTTATGGAAAAGAGCATTATCTAAGTGATTTAGGTGTACATGGAGCAAAGAGCATGATGTCAATATTATCCTTCAAACAAGGATCAAGAGATGCTGCTAACATGTCTTTCCTTACAAATATTCTACTTACAAAGGGTCTGAGAATGGCTTAGAAATCAGGTTTCCTGTACACGTAACTGCAACAGTATTTGTATCATTAAAGATTTAACTCCTATTTTTTCTAGCTAAATAGTCATACACAAGGCTATGCAAGGCGGCACACATCAGTTACAATGACTTCTAAGTGACCAGTTCAAAAAGGCAAAGCGTGCTAACTGAACTGGAAATTAGATCTTAATGGGCGGATGTCAGGACAAGTGTCTATCCAAGAAGCTTTCAAAAATATTAAAAAACAGCATTTCATTTTCCCAGAAGCCTCTCAACCATATACCCATCATGTGGACTGCCAGTGGGTTGAAACATCCTGCTTACAGATGATGTTTTGTCAAAGTTTTCTCCCTGAGGCCAAGTCAGGACATATTGTCAGAAGCAGATCTCTGATTTTCCAACCTACTTAATACTTCTCCTTCCACTAGCAGTGACTGAGCCCCTTACTTCATATTTCCTTCTTATTCAGAGTGAGTGTGTTTACAGGGAAAGTTTGTCTACATGAGAAAGTTGTATCAGTATAACTTAAGGTGTGAATTTAAAGCAATGTAGTTAAACTTGCAAAAAAGGCTGCATGGACACACTTATTTCAGTTTGGCTAGGTCTACACTGTGGGGGGTTGACCTAAGATACGCACCTTCAGTCGGCGTATCTTAGGTCGATTTACCTGGCCGTGAGGACAACGGCGAGTCGACCGCTGCCGCTCCCCCGTCAACTCCGCTTCCGCCTCTCACCACGGTGGAGTTCCGGAGTCGACGGCAGAGTGATCATGGATCGATTTTATCGCGTCTACACTAGACGCGATAAATCGATCCCTGATAGATCGATCACTACCCGCTGATCCGGCGGGTACTGTAGACGTACCCTATAAGAGCTTCAGTTTCGCTTAAGTCAATTAGGAAGCGGCTTAATTACACTGAAGTAAGTCACTTTTATTCTGAAATAAGTGTCCAGACAGTCTTTTGCACTGGTTTAAACAACACTGGTTTAAAAGCAGATGAAAGTTAAACCAGAGCAACTTCCTCATGTAGACAAGCCCTCAGATTCTCTAACGTGTTCAGCTTTTACAGTTTCCTATAAGTAGTCTAACATTCCACTGTAGTCTATAAAGAGATGAGGGGCTAATTCTAATTTCATGCACAATTATGGAAGTAAGATCAGAACTGGGTCTAGTATAATTATGAGATAAAGAGGCAAGTTGTTGATGCAAAAATTAAAAGAACATTAATTTTGCTTCTTTAGTTTTAATACTCTCCCTTATTAAATAGAGTAAAAAGCCCACAATTGCAATGGCATGAGTCATTATATTGTGCTGGATGCAGCTACACTTTCCATTTTAGCAAAGAACATCAAAATTTGGTACTGAAGTCTTTTTTTAAAAAGTTGTGTCTGTGTGTAACAGCAATTCAGGGGCAATCACAGTAAGATCTAAGCCTTGTTCTGATTAACAAATTAGCCAGTTCTAAACAGATCAAGTAACAGTCAGGAAAGCCAATGACCCTTGAAAGCAGGCTTAAACCTCCATTGGGCCACTTATTACAGACCACTTGCTCTGGATGCAAACAATGTCAGGTGTGCCTTTAGAGCAGAAAATCTCTTTATTAAAAAATGAAAGAGCCCTTGGTCTTCACTAGTTGCTTTGATGTAAGATCAGTTATTCCGAATAAGAGGGATTTTCAAGGACGAGACCCACCGAGTTGGATTCTGTATTTATAAGTGGTCACTTTCACTGGCACACTCTAATTTAATTAATTCAGATTTATGAAGAAAAGTGCTCTGTTAGTGGCATTCTTAACTGAGAATGCAAAATGAAAAGCATTCGTATTCAACTGAGTTTAAACTTTTGGAAAGGGTCCAATATTTCATAAGGTCAAAACCAGCAGAAATATGAAGGTGGCTATGATGCTGGTTAATGCTGAATAATTCAGTTGCCATAATGAGTGAGTGCCCTTTTGAAAATGTGTGTATACTGCAGTATGGGACTGAACTGACGCCCGTTGGAGCTCTTTCATTGACTTTCCTGGGCATTGGATGAGGCAATTTCTAAATAACAGTTGTCTCAAATAATAGCTGGAAGTTTTTTCTTCTTCTTTGGTTTGTTCAACACATGTTCCCTTTCAGCTCAACCTTCCAAATGCCAAAGAGTTCACTGTCCATTCAATATATACACTGCACGTTCAACATCTACAACTGCTGTAACAGAGAAATGGGTCCTCCGCTGATGTAAACCAGCATACCTCCACCAGCTCAGGACCTGGCCCAATGTGTTTTCTGGCTCAAAGTCAAGGGTCTGCTAAATACATTAAAGTGTACATAAAGTTAATGGGTCATCACAATCTGACAACACATCATCTAAAAACACAAACCAACCCCAACTTCAGAAAAACAAACAAACATCTGAAAAATAGTTTAAAGGCATTCATGAGAGGATTACCTTTTTCATTTGCAGAGAGACTATTCAATAGAACAAATAATACAGAACAAATAATACAGCATATTCAATGTACAGGTGTTATAGGAATTTTTTCATTACATTTCACATCCATTATGGATTCAAAACTCATTTCTTCTTCTGAGGCTATGCTATCATATGGTATAGCACTCAGTCATGATGCTATACCATGTGCACTTCCAGCTCAAACACGCAACTTAGATTTGTTTCCATGAGAAAGTGAAGGGCCTGACCTTGCAAACACTTTTGCAGGTGAGTAACTTGAACAGTTACATTGCAGTTAAAATGTGTATCAATACAGACTGAAGCCTTCAAACCTGGAACACCCTTCTACAATACGGTTTCCAATAACTAAAGAGAAACTTTCTCAGTAAATATCATTGCTAATGAAGCAGCAAAATTTGATTAATTCTCCAACCTTTACATATCAAACCTTATCCAAAGTTAATTCCAATAACCTACAGGCTATGGAACAGACCTTACGCTCTTTACTCAAACAACACTCCCAAATATGTTAATGAATTTATTTAAGACAGGATCTGAGACACAAAGTAGTAGGACTACAGACTCCTAGTTGCCATTAGAAATAGATTCAGAAATTTGGGTACGTCTGATTTATCGGCGGATAGCGATCGATTTATCGGGGATCGATATATTGCATCGCGTTAAGATGTGATATATCGATCCCCGAACGCGCTCCCAGTCGACTCCGGAACTCCACCGGAGCAAGCGGCGGTAGCGGAGTCGATGGGGGAGCCGTGGCCGTTGATCCCGCGCCGTGAGGACCCAAGGTAAATCGATCAAAGATACTTCGACTTCCACTATGCTATTCATGTAGCTGAAGTTGTGTATCTTAGATAAATCCCTCCTCCCCCCCCAGTGTAGACCAGCCCTTTGATTTAGTCCTACTTTGGTAGAAGCAGATGAGGACATCTAGTGAATCTGGTTCGATTTCTCTCTAGTCACCAGCTGATCTGGGTTTTTTGGGGGTTTTTTTTGTATTTGTTTGTTTTTAAGTATTCCCTTTGAAAATTTAGCTGACATTATCAAGGAAACAACAGAGAAAAATCAGCCTTGTAATGAACAATTCTTTGTCAATAGAACAGGAATTGTTGTCTCTGGGTCTTTGTTGTCCTGGAGACACTGGGGAACAGAACTGTATCATGCCAAAGGATGTATTTTTGCATTAATTAAACTATTTAAATAACCTAGTGTTGTTAATAATTAAAAATAAAGGTTATCAAAAGGATGTGGGGGGAAGGAGCTTTACCAGAGAAGGAAAATTACCTTCTGGAAATCCAGTATTCCTGATCACTGCAATAATTCTCAAATGTAACCTGGTGATCATTTATTAATATGGTTTTAATAGTCCTTATACAGCTTTCTTAATAGCTCTGTTTTGTTAAATGCACAGCTGCAGAATGTCCATTGTTAAACAACATTTCTTCCATCCTTTTTACACACAACATCAAGTAACTAGGGAACCTCACAGTCCTTTGTGACAAAGATGCCATGGCACCACCATGACATGTTGATTGCGCTGTTGTTGATCCTAAAACCTCCAGTATCCAGTGGTGAAATTGAATATGTAAATATGTAAATAATCCAGGAAGAGGATAAAACCAGTTCAATGGGTACAAATCTTAAAGTATGTTATAGATATTTTGTATATTATAAGCACGACTGGTAGCACTGCCTGAGGTTAAAGTTGCCTGACACTTTCCCTTATAAGACCATGTTTTCAGTTTCTTACAACTTTACTGAACTTTAACCAATGGGCTGACTGTTTCCATGCTGGGTGTCTGCCTTAGGCTAGAATATTTTATTTTTAAGTTTTTGCAAAAATTGGTTCAGCTGTTTCTGACAAGAAGTTTAGGGGGAAAATGTTGTTTTATTTATCCCTTGTTAAAAAAAATTTCTCATTGCTATTTCACTGAGAAGATATAGCACCTAGCTGTTCAGCAATTTAGTAGAGGGTGTCGCCCTGGTGTCAAGGATGTGCCTTTTGCTCAAATGCCCAAATTTTGCCTAGTTAAAAAAAATCTCACCCCATATTGACTCAATAGAGACTCATTGGAATTTGGCAGCTAAAATCTCTGGAGACTGTGTCTGCACTGAGCACATTCCATCCCAGGGCTGAACATGACTTTCCCTGGAGCAATGGCGGGGAGAGATACAGGGCAGAGGAACTGAGAGCAGGGAGATTTGTCTCTCCTGTGCTCTCAGTGCTCCCCTGGTGGCACCCAAGCCGTAGCTTCACTGAAATATAGAGGAGTTGGGGGTGGGGAGGAGTGGATTGGGACATGGAGCCTGGGGCGAGGAGGGGGAAGATTGGCACTGGATGCTGTGTGTGTACGTGAGAAAGAGAGATACCGAGACTGGGCTGGGGAGGGATTGGGAAGTGTTGGAGAGACAGACAGGATGAGGAGCCAGAGAGGTGAGAGCCTTTGACTGGCTGGCAAGGAGACTTGAACAAGGACCCCAGGGAGATGAGGTGGATATAAGACTGGCTGGAAAGGAATGAGAAAGGAATGGTCTCATGGTTAAGGTAGCTGAATGCTGCCCTGGAGAACTGGATTCAATCTCTGCCCCTGCCACAGAGTTCCTGCGTGATGCTAGACAAGTCACATAAACCAAACTTCTAACAGGTGGCCGCTAACTACATATTCCACATTTTATGGGTGCCCAACTTGAGATCTTTGGTACAATTTGCAGAAATACAGACCACTCACAACTGCAACTGAAGTCATACAAACTTTGAACATAAAAAAAGCAACATATTGCTAAGTATTCTGAAAAATCAGGCCCAAGGTATTTCAGACACGGGTATCCAAAACTGGAGGATATTTTTTACATTAATCTTTCTGTGCTTCAGTCCCCCATCTGTAAGATGGGAATAATAATACCCCCTAACGTAAAGGGGTGTTGTGAAAATAAATTGTTTGTGAAAAACTCAGATGCTACAGTGATGAGTACCATAGAAAAGCCCCAAAGGAAATGAATAATTCTGCATTCAGAGTAGAGTTTAAACGGTGTGCAGTAAATAAGGCCTGGGGCCGCACACTGAACAATGAAAAATTGCATATAAAATAGTTGCTCGTTCAGTGAGCACAGTCCATCCTGTAGAAAAAAAAGTATGTGTTTGTTTAATTAATAACTGTATCATAATGCATATGCACATATCCTAACTTTCTGCTGCTTGGGTCTGCAACATTAATAATCTTTGTGCATAATATATATGAATGTATATGTAAGGTTCCTTTTACAGCACAGTTTACAAACTGCTCCTTGCAGTTTGCTTTAGAAGTTGCTAAATGCTCAACAGACTCAGGGCTGCACACACAATAACCCTTAACAAATTACTCTTGCTAATATTCAAGGTTGCAAGGGTCAAGGTCAAAGTTCAACCCTTTCTGATGTCAAGGGTCTTCCACTAAAAACCAAAGACCCATGCAATGTCGGAGTGCTCCTTAATGCCAGCTGCCAATTTGGCTGCTTTAATTCATGCTTGGCTGGAAGTTGACTGGGGACACTAGCTTACATGAGTTGCCAGTTTAAAGCGCCTGCTAGTTAATCCTTCAATCATTGCAACTACTCCTTTCATGCAGTACATTGTGAAGATTAAAACTACCTGGCATTCTTTTTGAAGTTTACAATAAACCAGCTACATAGCTTAAAGCCTGTAACTGCACACAAGAATGGGATGAACAGAAACAAATACATGAACAATATGGACATTATACTTTTATTGTTTTCAGACAAGTTTCGAGTGATTATTTAACAAGAATTATATAAAGCGTTACATCAATATAGATTACATCTGGGTTATAGTTGGAGTAATACTGCAAAGCAAATGGGAAATTTTCCTTCTGATTTTCAGACCTTTTTTCTCTTTAGCCAAGCTTTTATGTTCCTTAATGAAAGCTGGCATGCCTAAACAGATTATAAAGTAATAGCCAACACATTTTATTATTGCTTTTCTGGAAAGAAGTTAATATTGAACATGAAACAAAGCCTGCTACTTCAAACTTTGCTAAATTGTATGTTAAGTGTGATATTTGTAATTCCGACCTCAGCAGCATTATTCATGTTTACATGTATTAGAGACTATAAAAACATCACAAAATTAACAAAATATTTGTAAGATGACTGTCAGAGAAACAGTTATAAATAAAACCTGTTTTTAAAAAACAAGTCTTTACGTTAGAGAATGTTCTAGAAAGGTTCATACTTGATCATTTAAATTAATGCCAAACCTATGCCACCAAACAGTGGCACTACTGGTGAGATAAATCCATTGAAAGATAAACAGAGCATTAATAAAAATAGTAGAGATTATACAAATGATACAGTTTTTATTATTCGCTATTTAATAGATGAACTAAATCTTGGGCTAATGTGGCTAGTTTTGGATTTGAGTATAGTGAATAAGGCAAAAAGATGCTAGTTTTACCAATTTTAAGGGAGCTCTACATGAAATTATCCCCAATTAATGATACTGGACACAAAAGTTTCATCGTGCTTTCCAGAATTTCATTTGTCGTTTTTTCATGCTGGGTTGTTTGTGATTGGTCAAGTGACTGGAATCACATGGGCACTATGTGTGTTTTACTTCCCAGATTGGATGAGGTCAGGAAGCTTTGCAAAAGCTAGTTTTCACTCTGGATTTCAGAAAGAAGTAAAAGTGTGTTGTGAGAGTTCATAGGACTGACTGCAAAAAAGTATTTATTTTCTGTATTTATTAATATTTAGCAAAAAGGAACTTGCTTCTAGTTTCTTTGCTGCCTTACTAGTCATCAGCTCCTGAGCAACAGAATCCTGACATTTCTGTTACATTAGTCTCTTTAATAAAGACTCCTCAGTTCACTACACAGAGGCGCTTCCTCCATCAGGGCACTTAACTCCTCCCTGTGACTGGCTGTCAGGTGGGGCCAGAGTGCTGTGGTGCCCACTGTTTCTGGGCCCCTTTGCTTAATTTCTCAACTATGAAGTTGCAGCTTGCTCCAAATTCTGTGAAATGGGTCCACATGGGCCACAAGCCCTGCCTCTCCTTTCCTCTCCCTGTCTGTCACCTACTTTTTCTTTGTCATTCTCTCCTCTTCACCATTCTTCTTCTGACCTTTTCCCTTCTGCACCATTCTTCCTCTACAGTTCTTTCTGGTCCATAATTTCTGTTGTGCTCATACTCTCTACAATATCCTTTCCTCACTCATTTTTCCTGAGGGGCTGGGTTGAGAGGGAGATCTAAATAGTATATATTTTTAAAGTCCTTCAGATCTTCAGTCTCTTAAATTTTAGGGCTCATTTTTGCATAGTTCACATATAAGGAGTCTCTGTGATGGTACATGAATATTTGACAAATGAAGAAAGACTGGTAATATCAGTTCTCTTCATTGTTCTCTTCATTTACTGTTTCTCCCTCACCATTTTTATGTTTTCACTTTTTTCTAAAAGTATCAGAAGTGTCTGATTGTTTCAGCCTTTAATCAGGGTCTTGGAGTCTGGCAAAATACACTGAAGCTACTCCGGGTGCTGTCCCTTAATTAGTCATTTCCTTTTTTCTATTCTTCATATTCATGTATCTGTTAAGATACATTAAAGTGGACTTGCTAATCTTTGTACTGTCCTGGAAACCTTTTTTTCCCTGCGTTTAGTATGCTTTCTTTATCTGCTAAGTTAGATGCTGCCATGATAACTATCTGACATTTATGATCTTAATGAACTGGTCTTTACATGGTATCTTTCATCCAGACGGATCCCAAAGCAGTTTAAAAACTACATAGATCCATCTGAAGAACAGCCACCTCTATGTTGAAGTGAAGTAACTGTTTAACAGTATACAATACCACTACACAAAAGTTAAGGACAGGAGGTAAAAGTTATACCATATCCTGTTGAAACCCCAAAGGGAATCTAGGTCATCAGAATGACTAAAAGAGGAATTTGGCCAGGATGCTGGATTTAACACCTCTAATCTTCTAAAATGTGCTATAAGATTTTCTGTATTATATTGTCTTCTTGAGATTGTATAGCTGCTTTTCCATATAAATTGGACATTTTTCTATATTTACCATAAGTAACTTGGGGAATCACATTTTCTATAAAGCTAAGTATGTCATTAGTGTCATTCCTTCATAAAATACCTAGAATAAATATGTATTATTCTCCTATTTCAATCCTCTGGTCAGTCCAAATGTTTAATGTAATCAAACTCAAAGGTAAAAGTAACCACAGAATAAACATATTGTCTTGGTCCAGCACTTTCCATTCCTTGAATTTCATTCTCTGCCCTTCCAATCGGTCCAATTCTTCCATTCTTAAAGACAAGACAGAATAATATCTATCTTGGTGAGTATTTTCATTAGAATCAATGTGTCTACATCCAAAGTACACAACACAACTCAGGGGCTGTGATGGGGAAGGATGGGTGGTTAGAAGCTGCCTCCATGCGATTATCTGTTTTAACAAACTCTAAACATCCACCTATATTTTCTTGTCCGTGGTCCATTAGTTCCTGCAAATTCTCTCTTACTCTGAAGATCTTCCATAAGGTTCTGTCAAGGAGTGTGAGGAGAAAATATATCTTGAGGTGATGCTTGCTGTGAATTTTTTCCTTATAGAATTGTCCACTGTGCTTTTCTAATGGTAGTTTCTTCTTTTAGTTTACTGATTAGCTGAAGTAGTTCAAAACTAAGCACAAACCAACGTTCTAAGCAGCAGAAATCTTTGTCCTCGGCTGCTGCAGTCTCCACTTTCCTGGCATGTAACATGTTTTGATTTCAATTCTGCAGATGAGCACTGAAGTTTTTCCTATTGACCTTTCTAAGACATTGTAATACAAATTTGGAATGTTGTTGCACTTCTCTGAATTGGAGTGAATGCTTGGCTCAGTTGGGTTGGTGGCATTTGAAATTGATTTGGGATCTATGCCCTGAAAACTTTTTTTCTGTTGGTTTGAAGTAAGTTTGTGAATTTTACAATGTGCTTATTCACATTTATTTGTAAATGTTCCAGAGCTATAAGCCGATCTCTTGCCTGCCATTATTTTTTAAAATCCTAAAAGAGGATAAACTTTTCTTACTTAAACAATTCCCCCCCCTGCCTTATGGAGAAAGTCTGTCCTGTTCATAATAGATATTTGAGGATGAAATAAATAACTCATTTTTTATTTTTAGCAGCCTTTTCCTTTAGCAATCTACAGATCAAAGTAAATATAACTTATATGCCATAAAAATAATACAATTTTGGATTCTAAACAAATTATGTCAGTGTTTTTTTCAGCTTGTGCTTTGTTAGTGCACTCAATCATCTGTAATATGCTTATTATGTAAATAGCTAGTAATGAAGACTTTTAGGCAGGAGGGCAGAAGCACACTAATACAAGACATGTGAGAAACAGTGCTAATTTCAACTTTAAAACTATATATAATTACAGGTTTCAGAGTAGCAGCCGTGTTAGTCTGTATCCGCAAAAAGAAGAACAGGAGTACTTGTGGCACCTTACAGACTAACAGATTTATTAGAGCATAAGCTTTCGTGGACTACAGCCCACTTCTTCGGATGCATGGGCTGTAGTCCACGAAATCTTATGCTCTAATAAATTTGTTAGTCTCTAAGGTGCCACAAGTACTCCTGTTCTTCTTTTTACATATAATTAGTTCTTTTAACAGAATCATTTGGGATGGAGATCAAGTCCACCCCTTTGCCAGTTCAGGATTGTTCCCTATGGGAAATTTTCCCAATGCTTTGATCAGTCCAGAAATGTACGAGCTGTGTGAATTTTGACCCATTGTCTTTCTTTTACGTACAGGCTACAAATAAGTACTGTAAATGCACAATCATGCATTAAAAGAAAAGCTAGTATTAGAATCATGTAGTGGACTGAAAATCAGCTACCGGGCCAATACGCCTAGATAAACGGATCAAGAATTAAGTGTAAGGAATATGAACATTGATCTATTCTAATTTAAGCCACTACAAAATAAAAAAAGAGAAAATAAAATAAGGGCTGAGACTAAGCCAACGTGCCAGACGTTCAATTGGTGAAAATAAATAATCATATGCTGATTCACACCAGCCGACAGGCCCGACCCAGTTTGGTTTTTTCCAACACACCAGTGACATGGTGCGAAACTTAGAATACAAGTCAGTGCAGTGTCCATTATTCTTCAGCATTTTATTTACCCGGTGTTAAATTGTTACAGCAATTTCTTCAGCTCTGGTCAGTATGTTTCAGTTCACTGAACAGTACTTGGATACATGTATATTTTGAGGCTGTTTGCTATTAAGATAAAGGTATAAGGTTTAAACTCGCTCTGTAATGCTAACCCCTTTATGCCTTTTCATGATTTGCTCTACTTATATATATTACTGTACAACGGAGTGGTGTTGGCATCAGACTAAGCTAGTACGTTGATTCTAGAATGCAGCAGTTCTGTATGGTTGCCTGGCCTCTTTACTCAGGTTTAGAGTGCAGTTTTGTAGTTCATAATATAGGCAATTTTTACAATATAACACCTGTGATAATAAAATTGACCACTGCTAAATAACGAAGCCACTACTATGTTTAGTTTTACTATGAAATTCTGTGTAGCGGTAAATGTTGTTATAGAGTTTGTTATTAATGTGACTAACCTCAAGACTAGTGCCAACACTTCAAATGTGAGGTTCTGTAAAATGTAGGCAAATGACATAATACTTGCAACTTAACACACATTACAAAACCACAGATAAGATTCCAAATGATGTGATTAGACTCTGGATAACATACATACTGTAGTTACTGCACAAAGTACAAGCCCATCTGCTAAATGTACACACAGCTGAAACCTCTACATAATTACATAACAAGGAGAAATCTGGTCAACAGCCATTTTTTCCTGATTAACTTAAACAATCAATTTCTATTTAGATATCAAGGAAGATTCAAATGCAAGGATCTGGTATGATTGTGTGTATTTATTTTAAAAGTTATATTCATTTCCATTTGGTACACTCCTGGGGCTTCCAGCAAGTTGCCATTGAAAATCCTTCCCAGAGAGTAGTTATCAGTGGTTCACACTTATGCTGGAAGGTCATAACGAGTAGGGTCCTGCACAGATCGGTTCTGGGTCTGGTTCTGTTCAATATCTTCATCAATGATTTTAGAAAACGGCATAGAGAGTACACTTATAACATTTGCAGATGATACCAATCTGGGAGAGGCTATAAGTGCTTTGGAGGATAGGATTAAAATTAAAAATGATCTGGACAAACTGGAGAAATGGTCTGAAGTAAACAGAATAAAATTCAATGAGAACAAATGCAAAGAACTCCACTTAGGAAGGAACAATCAGTTGCACACATACAAAATGTGAAATGACTGCCTAGGAAGGAGTACTGCGGAAAGGGATCTGGGGGTCATAGTGGACCAGAAGCTAAATATGAGTCAACAGTGTAACACTGTTGCAAAAAAAGCAAACATCATTCTGGGATGTATTAGCAGGAGTATTGTAAGCAAGACACGAGAAGTAAATCTTCCGCTCTACTCCGTGCTGATTAAACATCAAATGGAGTATTGTGTCCAGTTCTGGGTGGCACATTTCAGGAAAGATGTGGACAAATTGGAGAGAGTCCAGAGAAGGGCAACAAAAACGATTACAAGTCTAGAAAACATGATCTATGTGGGAAGATTGAAAAAATTGGGTTTGTTTAGTGTGGAGAAGAGAAGACAGAGGGGATATAACAGTTTTCAAGTACATAAAGGGTTGTTACAAGGAGGAGGGAGAAAAATTGTTCTTCTTAACCTCTGAGGATAGGACAAGAAGCAATGGGCTTAAAATATAGCAAGGGCGGTTTAGGTTGGACTTTAGGAAAAACTTCCTAACTGTCAGAGTAGTTAAGCACTGGAATAACTTGCGTAGGGAGATTGTGGAATCTCCATCATTGGGGATTTTTAAGAGCAAGTTGAACAAACACCTGTCAGGGATGGTCTAGATAACATTTAGTCCTGCCTTGAGTGCAGGGGACTGGACTAGATGACCTCTCAAGGTCCCTTCCAGTTCTGTGGTTCTATGATTCTAAGTCCTCAGAGATTGAGAGTTTTGGGAAGTGTTGGGGATCCAGGTGATTCACAGAATGTAAAATCTCTGGTATCAAATTTATTGGAAGAAAAATGGCATACAGCATGATTGATAATTTATTTAAAAATGCATCACTTCAGGTCTGAGGAAAATATTATGCAGCCCTGTAGAATTACAATTGCTATCCAGTGCAGCTCACTCGAAACAGGTAAAGCAAAAAGAAGAAATGAAAGCTTATCAGAGTAATAAGCGCTCTAAAGTGCTACTTTTTTAGAAAAGCAGCAACTTTGATAAAACTCTGATCTTAATGAATCTTCCCTGTAACCTCAGGTTTCAATTTTAACAAGTTGATTTTAATCCTATAAGCTTAACATCAAAGAAAAAAGATTCACTGGCAAAGTCAAATGAAGCAATAATGAAGGATTTATAAAAATAAGGCCAATACCCACATCAATCCTTCTGTCTTAATTAAGTTTACGTTTTTCTAAATACTTTTGGCAGGAATTAATGCACAGTGGCCTAGGCCAAAGCAGTGCATATTAACCCAACTGCATTTTTTTAAGTTTACCTACTCTGACTGGAGTTTAAGGCTGCCATTTTAAAGTATTTAACTTTTTGCCATACTTCAGCAAGTCTAGCTCCTGTAGGCTATTCTTTAGGTAATTTAGTTTTGTCCTTTTAAATAATTAGAATCAAGCAGCCCACAGTACTCCGCTGCCAGTTACATTGACACAGTCTGGCTTTATGAGCAGATGTTTTTAGTAGAAGACATAAATAGTATCAATGAAAATATGTATGAGCAACAATTCTATGGAACTGCTTCGTGTGTGTTCCCTAGCCTTCATTTAAAGCCCCACCGGGAGCAGTACTTTAGAGGATAATACTTTGAGTTCTCCCCATACTGAGTTGTTTACATTTCCCTGGTTATTACATATATCTCCGAAAAATGGTGTGAAAATGTAATCCTGCATGTAAGTGGTTACTGGTATTTAGCTGTGTGGCTGCCACTAACATCTATGAAAGTTGTGTGGGTAAGTTCTGGCTTGCCACATTGAGCATTAACTGCTTGCTGCTCACTAAAGAAACAAAACAGCCCAAGAGTAGCTTATCGCTCTCTGAAGTTGATGCTTGTTCACAATGCTGGACATATGCACTCAGAACCACTGCAGAATATAACAGAACAGATGTTTATGTTTGTACTTGACTGAAACCATTTGACGTACTGGGACTGATAAGCCTTGTAGGCTTGAATCTGAAAAGACAGACAGCAGCAGAAAACTTTCCTTAATGGGCTTTTGGGGGTCACCTGTTGAATTCTTCCCTATTCTTCCAGATATGCCTTATTTCGGGAGGAGGCCAATCTGTTAGGAAGGAAGTTGAATACAACTCCCAGAAGCCTCTGAGGTTACATTCAACTTCGGTGGAGAGAAGGAGCTATCACAGGTGCAAAAACATTTTTCAGCAAGTCGAATTTGGGATGTTTGCAAAGCAAAGATGAGTGATTTTTCTCATACCCTTAGTTGTATCTCCTGCTAATTCCACACCTTCCCCCTTCATAAATTTATGCTTGCTGGCTCTAACAAATCTGAATGTGCCAGATTTACAAAGGCATTTAGGCACTTGAACACAGAGATAGGATGAAAGTCAATGGGAATCAGGCATTTAACCAGGGCCGTCCCTAGAGGGGTGCAGTGCCTGGGACAAATCAGTCCCTCTGCTAGTCTCCTCGCCGTCTGCCCAGCATGCCCGCCCACCCGCCCGCCTCCTCACCCCCTGTTTGCCCGCCGCTTGCCTTTTCACCCACCTGCCCGCCTCCCCGCTGTCCATCTGGCACGCACCCCCCATCTGCCCGACCGCTGCTCTCCTCCTCGCTGTCCATCTGCCCGCCCATCTGCCTCCTCACCCGCCTCCTGCTCGCCTCCTCACACTGCTCGCCCACCTGCCTCCCGCCTCACCTCCCCGCCTACCTCCTCACTTGAATATCGTGACAAATGGTGTCCCGATCGTACATTGGTTGGGATGCGGGACAAAGGGCTAAATATTGGGATCATTCCGATTTTATTGAAGCGCAGGGCCCCCAAAGTGCGAGGCCCACAGTGGTCACCCCGATTCGCTCTATTTTATTTTACCCAAGGGACAGCCATGCATCTAATTCACGTAGGTTCTTTTGAAAGTCCCATTAGGCACCTATCTAAATACCCTTCTAAATCTGTCTCTGTATGTCCCTGAAGTGCTCCTCTTTCCCATGAAGTGCCATGTTAGCTTCCACTATTGTCTCTTTGATGGCCTTGAGAGAAGGGATAGCCTCAAGTGGCTCTCCAATGACACTCTATAAGTACATATAGACAGCCCTCCTGAGCTGGAGATTAGGCCATCATGATAAAAGACTTTCCAGAGATAACATTAAGGAGGAGGCCAGAAGATAGATACCAAAGACCCTATCATAAAAAATTCAAAGTCATAATGTGAGTTCTTGTGAGACCTGCCTGGAGATCAGGTGTTTAAAACGGTTAATCTGAGCCATCCATTTATATGTAATTTAAAAACTAAATTAAAAACAATTCTGCCTGCTAAAGGTGTAACAAGGTGGGTGAGGTAATGTCTTTTAATGGACCAACTTCTGCTGGAGAGAGAGAGAGAGAGAGAGAGAGAGACAAGCTTTTGAGCTACATAGAGCTATTCTTCAGGTCTGGGAAAGTTACTCAAAGTGTCACAGATAAATACAAGATGAAACAGATTGTTCTGCACAAGGAGCTAAAATATATTGCAAGATACTATTCAAGGTGAAGTGGCCAGTTCATACCTCGGCAGTCATAGTACAGCAGAGGGAAAGTGGATTACAGATTATTGTATTAAGCCATATATCCATTGTCTTTATGAAGACTATGATTTTTAGTGGCTAGCAATGCTATTAATTTAAGACCCCAGTCTCATCCTTTGTGCGTGTTGTGCAGGTTTCCATTGAGGATGCGGTTTGAGCAGTCAGATATGGAGTGATTGTTTTGTGAAAAGTTTTTGCCCACAGGCGATATGGTGTTTTTACCTGTTATCATTTTTCTGTGTGAGCTCATTTGACAGCACATGATTGTCTGGTTTCACCCACATAATTGTTCTCAGGGCACTTAGTGCACTGGATGAGATACACCACACGTTGTGATGGCATGTTTAGGACACATGGATTTTGAAAGATGTGTTGTGTGGTTTTTTGATCATCATAGCAATGGAGATATGTCTGCAGGTTTGGGATCTGTTGGTCTGACAGAGTCTGGTGCCATTTGAGTTGGTGTGTCCTGGTCTGTGAGGAGCTTGCTTCTGATGATGAACTTGGTGAGGTTGGGCAGTTGTTTGAAGGCAAGAAATGTAAACATGTAATATTACTGAAGATGACATATATTTTGTCATGGATTCAAAATGGTAATGCTCTTTGTGTCTTGTTACAAACTTTTATAAATAAAGCCTAAGAGATCAGACTTATGTCTCCACTTTCCCCTCTCTTAAACCCTCCTCCATCACTGGAGATTTTTAAGAGGTTAGACAAACACCTGTCAGGGATGCTCTAGATCAGGGGTAGGCAACGTTCGGCACGCAGCTCGCCCGGGTAAGCACCTTGGTGGGCCGGGCCAGTTTTATTTACCTGCTGACATGGCAGGTTCAGCCGATCGCGGCCCCCACTGGCCGCGGTTTGCCGTCCCGGGCCAATGGGGGTGGCGAGAAGCGGTGCGGGTGAGCGATGTGCTGGCCGCGGCTTCTCACAGCCCCCATTGGCCTGGGATGGCGAACCACGGCCAGTGGGGGCCGCAATCGGCCGAACCTGCCATGTCCGCAGGTAAATAAAACTGGCCCGGCCCACCAGGGTGCTTACCGTGGCGAGCTGCGTGCCGAACGTTGCCCACCCCTGCTCTAGATAATACTTAGTCCTGCCATGAGTGCAGGGGACTGGACTAGATGACTTCTCGAGGTCCCTTCCAGTCTTATGATTCTATGTTTCTTACTTCTCAAAAACTCCACTCATCTCTTCTCATCTTATGTGGCTTCAGTGAGTATCTTCCCCACAATTGTTCTCTAAATTGGCAGGAGGACAGCGTATGACCCTTCTCCAGTTTTCTGTGCAGTACGGTGTATCCCCATGTGCCCTCTTTTCCTTTTGCTTGAATCCTCCCATGTCTCTGTTCTAGTAGCCAAGGCAGGTAAAGTGCTATTTCACAGCTGTGTCTTCTTAGCTACATTCGGCTTCAGTGGTCAGATCCATAAAAGAAGTGGTACAATGGTATTTGGCCACCAGCAATTCTATCTTTCGAGGACTGAAGTGGATTCCCTCTTTATTGACTACAAAGGATCCTGTGGGCATCCCTGACTCTTTCAGTGAGACTGGCTGTTGAGAATTTTAGAGCAGCAGCACATTCCCATGCAAAATAACAAAACATGATCACAACACAAATAGTGGGATGTGAACTCCAATGTGGTTTTTTGTCTCACAGATTCAGTTTAACCTATTCATTCTAGTACATATTTGGAAGCTTCTAGAATAAGCGTAGCTCAAGAGTCAATACATGGAGTTGCATGTTTACTAAACAGTTAAAAAGTGGTTTCCAGCAACTGATGACTAACTTTACAGAAGAAACACATTTGATGTTACTCTGACTTTTGCCTTAAGTTCCTTCTGTTCAATAAACACAAACAGTTATGCCACATCGTTCCCCAGTAAGCCATTCTGACAGAGCCTGGCATACACTGATATCCTTAATCACTACCATCCACTAAAAAGCAACAGAGGGTCCTGTGGCACCTTTAAGACTAACAGAAGTATTGGGAGCATAAGCTCCCAATCCACTAAGCAAGCATACCATTGATATGAAACAGTTTTACTAAATTAAGCAGAGGCACAAAACATTAAAATTATTTTCTTACTAATAAAAAACAAATGTGTCTACATTTATCGACACTCCAAACGGTGCAAATGGCCCAGAGGGCTTTTGGCAAAGTTCTCCCACTGCCCCCAAATTATGGGCATTTAGAATTTGTTTTTAAAAGACAGGAATTCCTTAACCCACTTGCGACATTTGTAAACATTTCGCCAGTTCCTGTCTGCATCAGCCTTACTGGGGTCCAGCAGCAGCTGTTCATTTTTCATTCATGTCTCCCCCTTCATGCATGGTCATGTTCTGATGAAAGGGATCAGGTTCAAAGCCTCAGTGATAGAGAATTTCAATCTACAGACCCAATACAGATGCTGCAGTACAAATGTCCCTTACTTTGCTCACCACCATGTCTCAGTCCCTACATAGAGGGAATACTCTAGGGTTAATTCAGTCTCTACGCCCAGTCAATCCTTTGCCTCTGCTGAGATTTCCAACAAAGAGGCCAATCACTGCCCACTGTTTTGACTGGGGTTTTTGCATGCGTGTGCGTGTGTCATAGACACCTGTCTTTTGGGAACACGTCTAACATATCTATAGTAACTAATTTAATGGCAGACACTGATTAACTATCAGATGGCAACTACATTTGGTCCCTACCAGTACTGGCTAGATCAGTGGTTCTCAACCTTTCCAGACTACTGTACCCCTTTCAGGAGTCTGATTTATCTTGTGTACCCCAAGTTTCACCTCACTTAAAAACTACATGCTTGCAAAATCAGATATAAAAATACAAAAGCGTCACAGCACACTATTACTGAAAAATGGCTTTCTCATGTTTACCATATAATAGATTAGGTGCTCCATCATGGGACAGTTTAATGGGTAAGAACTTTAAGCGCTGGGTGTTCTGACCCAGAAATAGACAGACAGACACACATGCATGCAAGAGTGGAAATCTATTATGATACCTTTGGAGAATATACTTTTTTACTTAAGTTTCTCACTTCAGTTTTCCAGTATAGACTTTCTGGAGTCTCTACAGCTGTTTCACAGTGACCACAAAGACAGCTCTTAATTTACTGAGAATGGGAAACAGGCTTTAAATTCCCTTGTACTGTACAAGCACGCACTGGGCACACTTCATCTACATTGTGGTTGTCTGATCTTTTGTAGTTATGCTATTAGTGCTCAGTGGCATCCCATTACCTTTTGAAATCAGGCATCATGCTGAGAAACAGTGCTACGCTTCTGAATCATGACAGATGAGTTTATTTGGAACACAACAGCTACACTGCACCCATGGACTCAATCCTTTGGTGATATTTGAGCATGGAGGATGCAAACTAGTTATACGGTTACACTGTACTATATCGTACTCTTTTCATTTGTTTTTTGTTTCTTGTGGATAACAGCATCTGATTAGCATTTCCTTGAGTCCTCTTTAAAGCAGACACCAATTTAAAAAGTCCCAGGGGTGCAAGATTTATCTGTATGCACCTATGAAACTGCAGCACTACATCAACTTTTTTTCTGCTATGAAATTTAGTAGCGTCTTGTTGAAATCCTTTTGATTTCTCAGATGACTTTAATTTGCCCCAGGGAGATAGGTAAGATAAAATTCAAGAGCCTGGTAAAGAATTGGCAGGCCTGGCAGTAACAGCAATGGGTATGAAACATTTGATGATTACACAGATGTGAGAACTTTAAAAAAATGTTTTTTCCCTCTGACATGCTGTTAACCTCTTAAGAATTTCCTCTATGTTTTCTAAAAGACATTTATATGCTTAAAGTGATGGTTCCCACAGCAACAGTAATTTGACCCCTTAAATATATATATAGTATTCCGCATGACTGTATACACATGATTCAATATATATATACATAATGTGACTAAGTTATGGTTCCCATAGGAAGCACAAATTTGAATTTCCTGAATTGTGCATTTCAGACCTCAATCAGAATGTTGCATTAATGTGCTGCAATACATTTTGCATTTAATTTCCTTTTTATCATAAACAGGCCAAAAAAAGTATTGGTGTGTTAACTTCATCATGCAGACGTTAGGTCACATATTTTAAAGCACGTATTATGTAGTCTCAGCTGGTGTAAATACATGTAATCACTGAAATCAGTGGTGCTATGCTGAAGAGCTGTAGACTTGTGTGCATTTGGACTCCGTTTAAGACGGCATCATGTCCCCCCGGGGTTGACAGATTTTCTGCAAAGTCGCAGGTGCTGCGAATTTTATATTTCATGAGCCAGATCCTTAGCTGGCATAAGTCAGCACAGTCCAATTGAGGTCAATGAAGCTATGGCAAGTTACAGTGTGAGGGTTTGGCCCTGTGTGCTCTGGCATGGTCAGTGCATTCCCAGAACACATGAAATGTGAGGTGCGGCTGTTGTCCAGCTATCCCGGAAGAAGGACAGGAGACACTTGATATGGTTTAATCAGCAACTTTATTATTAGATATCTGAGACTACCCATCAGATAAAGTGTACAGTGCAGGTAACGCCAGGATCATTTCAATAGCTACCCAGGGGCTTCTGCCAGCCCCTCCTTTCCCCATCCAGGTCCCCCAGGGACCTTACCATCCCCTGCCCTCGAACAAGGGTTAAGGTGGGCTATAAGAAAGGAGGGGTGCCTCCCTACTGAACCAGTCATAGGAGCCCCGAACCCTCCCTCTGCCATTCTGCTCCTCTAACAAACACTTCCTTTTAAAGTCCTTTACCAAGCTATTTATCTGGTCACTGTATCCCTTCCCTACAGAGTACCAGCACTGGACATCTGCCCCACACTTACATACTGAGCTGCGACATCATACCTAACTCCCTTCCCTACTCGCCATAACAAAGTCCTCCCTGAATCCACCATGGGGAAGGCAAACCCTCACCCAACTCCACATTGGCCAATATGGTGGTGAAGGAAAAATTCCTTCCCAGCCCCCCTAGAAAGGAGCGGCTAGCGTGATGCCCACAGCAGGTTCCTGACCAAACCTGGTATTTTGCCAGCTCCCAGAGGAAGGAGGGTGGGTGCCTGGTTCAGGGAACAGGAGTTTAAGGGATGGTGATCCAGCAAAATCTAGCAGTCATTCTGGCCTTCTCCCACGGGCTTCTGAAAGACCCTGCAGTGATTTAGAAAGTGTAGGAGATGGGTGGCTTGTTAGGGCTTGGGGAAAAGGGCATCTGGAGTCTTCAGGAGCTACCACTGATTTATGTGGATTTCCAGAGATATTTGAGCTTGCCATCTTCAGGATAGACATAGGGTAACATTTTCAAAAGCTCCTGAAGTGACTTAAGAGTCTGTCTCATTGAAAGTCAATGAAACTTCGGCTTCCAAGTGCCTAAGTCACTTTTGAAAATGGGACTTAAGTCCCTAAACCACTTAGGGACTTAGAAAAAAATTATCATCCTTATTGAGAAAAGGTAATGTGTGGCATATTCCCTGTACAATCTACATGTGCATTTATAACTTCTTTATTTCTCCAAAGTTGGCAACGCGTGCCTTTCACACATCTATCAGGTTTGAATGTTCAAAAGCTGAACAATGTTTGTTATCTGAGCTCTGAGTGCTAAAAAGTGTCTACAATTAGAATTTTAGAGGGTAGAAAACAACCGTGTTTTCCACAATGATGGAATGGACTTCCTTCGAACTTTCCAGAAATATTCACCCCACACAGAGAAACAAGCATGAAAAATTTAACTTGCTTTGTGCTTACAATAATTTTCTGTCACCACATTTTCTTAGCATTTGATTCCAGTATGAATTATGTGACCTCCATTTGCGTAACATTGTTTTAACTGATTTCCCCAAAACTGTTTTCAGCACATTCATAAGTAAACAGTGAATGAGTCTTTCACTGGAAATCGAACACAAAACCAGCATTTTCAAATCAACCTATTTTAAAATACTTCCGCACCTCTCCAATATCAATTGTATCTGGATATTTTTAAATGTCATTAAAATATGCACTAAGTGATCTACAGGGATTCATACTGCTACCAAAAATGGAGTCTGCACCATGGTTTTCTAATGTTAGAATTGCGAATGGTCTTTTCCCACTATGCTTAGCACAAACATTTGCCGCTTTTGTACACTCAGAAGAGGCCTTCAGAATTCCTATTTCAATACTATAAATGTATCTGAGAGATAATATCACCATTTTATTCATAAACTGTTTCGAGAAGGGGAAAGAGGGAGACAAGGCACAAAAATAAGCCAAAAGTACTCAAACTTGCTTTCTGTATTAAAGTGTCTCAGTGAGTGCTGTGCCAAGAAAAACAAAAGTCCAGAGCAGTGAGTAGTAGGGAGATCTTATTACAGCCATCGAGCACGTCAGGAGACGTTGCTGCCTCCGGCAGGGGGAGGGGAAAAAGGGGGAGAGAGAGTGGGGCTAGAACAGTATGTTCTGTAGCACAGTTATATTCTTTTTATTCATTATGGACAAGGGCCCAGTTCTGCTGCCCTTACTTGTACAAATAGTCCCAATGAAGGCAATGGGGTTATGGACTTGAGTAAGGTAAGCAGAATCTGACCCTAAGCGTTGAATAGCTTTTGCAAATGGGGGAAGTGGGAAGATAGTGAGATCTCTAAACTACTCTCATGAGCAAAGGTACATTCATAACTCTGGAAGGCTGAATCTTCTACTGAAACTAGTTACTTTTGCCAGGAATCAACACTTGGCCACTGTGTTTGGCACTGTCTTTTCAAAATCTTAAAAACAATATGCCTAAAATATATATGAGAGAGAGACAGAGAGAGAGAAACATTAAAGTTTTTATACATTTACTTTTTTTCAATATTAGTCTTTTATGGAAAAAGCAGGTATCTACAGCCATATGGTATAGCTTTAGCAGCAGCTACTTAGTAACAGCAGCTTGAGACTTGTCCTACACAGCTGTGCAGGGAAATAAAGGAGGTTCCAGCACAATTTTATGCTCCGGTGAGACCTCTTTGTATCGCCAGTCTGTGCACAGGAAGGTATCCAGGGCTATCCTCATGCAGGTGGTTTGAGCATTGGCCTCCTAAACCCAGGGTTGTGAGTTCGATCCTTGAAGGGGCCATTTAGGGAACTGGGTAAAAATCTGTCTGGGGATTGGTCCTGATTTGAGCAGGGGGTTGGACTAGATGACCTCCTGAGGTCCCTTCCATCCCTGAGATTCTATGATTCTAGGTGAGGGGAATGGGTGGAGAGCAGCTGAGTAAGCAGGATGGGGGAAGCAATCTGTTACTGGTATGGGGCAGCAGTACGTTTCTTCCACCTTGGAGCCAGGGGGAAACCAGGAAAGGAATTCTGATGCCTTCCTTGGCCAGAGCTGCCCCAGGGAAGATGCAGTGATGTGCTGTCCCCTACCCAGGCTTCCAGGTAAAATCCCAACGTAGCCTTCAGAGAAAAGATTCAACAGGTCCACAAGAAACTTAAAAAAGCAAAACTCCTCATATTATTTATCCAAACCTACTCAGTTTTATGGACCTGATTTTGCCACCTACACTTGCTGAAATCAATGGGGAGCACTCCTGGGGAACAGGATACCTCCACAAAAGTATGAGTGGCCACATTGGACCTTACGTGTTTATGAGCTCACAAAAAAGTGAGGGACAAACTCATTATCTTCAGCCATGGATGGACTGAGCAAGTGCTGCGACCTTCCACAGCTTTGCCAATGACCTACAGCTACCCTGCTATTTCAGTCTTTGGCTTCCCCTAAGTGGGAACTGCCAGTCTCCTGATGACATCAAAACTGGAAAGGTTGTTAATACCTTAATAGAGACAGATCACTTTCAGAAAGACTGCCACACACTGGGGAGCACCAGAGAGACAGGCAGGACTCAGAAATAGAGCTGTGCTGTGTCTTGGAAGGTGGGTAAATAAGAAAGCACGAGACCTTAAAGGTATAGTGACTTACATGAATTAACTCCAGATCTACACTGGTGTACCTTAGAGCAGACTATGGTCCTGTGTGTTTATCCCAAAGAACCATGAGACATGACAAGGAGAAGAAAACAATTGGAGAGAGGTGGGTAGAAGGACAAGGGAGGACAAACTAGGAATAGAGAACACATCACGCGAGTGATGTTTTGGAAAGTGTACTCCATGTAGCAATGGTGAAGCCATACTTACACACAAGCCCATGTTACTGTTGCACCACAAGAATTTTCCATTGTAATGGAGTGTTTTACTTTCCCATCAAAGTCATCTTTTTATTGCACTAGGTCAAGCATCACTTTCCTTTCCTGATTGTATCTTTGTATGTTATGGCTCTGTGCCCATAAGTTAATTGTGTTCTAGTGGGTCTCTTCATTAGGGAGGAATAGCAACATGCACAAAACTTAAATGGGAAATCTTACATTCCAACTCATTGAAAGGGGGCTTACTTTTTGAACCCAATTCAGAGATCTATAATTGCGTTAGCAGGAGAAATACACCCAGTCCTTCATGTCAGACTATATCCAATGGCTCTGATTCTTGGGTCTAACTAAGCTACTCTCAGGACTGGTCCTGGAGGGTGAGGGGGCAAGATGGCTTTATGCCACCTTTGATTTTTCTGATTCTGGGACTTGTTCAACCCTGGCAGAACCTGGAGCAACTTCAGGTTTTCTCTAAATTCTGCCAGGGCTGCTCAGAGGACTCAGGGGGCCTGGGGCAAAGCAATTTCGGGGGCCCCTTCCATAAAAAAAAAGTTACAATACTATAGAATATTATATTCTCATGGGGGCCCCTGCAGGCCCCGGGGCAAATTGCCCCACTTCCCCTCCCCCCCACCCCCACCCCCCAGGCGGCCCTGAATTCTGCACAGCTGCCTAAGGTCCCAAGGGGCTATTCTAGCTACTAGGGGTTGCTGTAGAAGACTGTGTGATGATTTGGCTACAGTGCTTCCTTGGGGTTTCAATCCACCAACTGATGCAGAAATGAGCATGGAGCCATGATCTCATCCTGTCTCTTTGAAGCTGCTAGTACTAACATTGCCAGTTCTAGAGTTATCCATCTTCTCCATTTGAGCAAGGGGAATGATTATGTGGCTCTTACCACTGACTTACACATGTGCTCTTTGTGAATACTAGGATTATTGACAGTATTGCCAAGTGCACTTACCTAACACACCTTATTCTTTTGAAAAGGACAAAAATCTTTATTGTGGTTTCTATGTGATTAAATTGTTTTGTGTTATTACATATTCCAAAACACAGCAGAAGTAGCCAGTGTAATTTGAATGAATTTTGTTAAATTTACAACATTAACTACTAATCCTTTTAAGACCACATGGAGGCAGTAAAATCTAGTGGTTTGAGCAAAGGAGCTGGGTTTTGCTGTCTTTCTTTGCAACTCACAATAGTCTCCCTGTGCCTCAATTTCTCCGTCTGTAAAAATAAGGATAATGGTACTCACCCATCTTTGTAAATGCCTTGAGATGCTCTGATTACAGGTGTCTTATACATGCAAAATATTATTAAAATTATTTATAGAGTATAAATAAAATCCTCTCAGCTGAACAGACCCTACAGTTTGATTCCCTCTGAAATACAATAAACTACAGTGGCTCGTGTGTACAATCCTTTTCACACAGAGCATTTCACGTGTGTACAATCCTTTTCACACAGGCCTGGTTATAGTCCTTAAAAAAAACAACCCAAAAAACAAAAGTTACTGAACTCTGTCAAAGGAGTCATTGTCAATTATTTAGAATTAAATAACTTAATATGACTAATGGTCAAGTGTGCAAAGGAATATTCCAACAGAAATGTGCAATCCAAAATGTAAGTTTTGTTTTTTAAAGTTTTTCCTCAGGTTCAAACCATTGGGACATGAGTCTGAGACAGGACATGAATGTGAGAAAAGGTTTTTGTATTCATCTATATATAAACAGGCTAGATTCTGCTCAGTTACATTGGTATAAATCCAGAGTAACTCCAATGATATTTACATAGGTCTAAATTAGAACAAAATATGACCTATTGTATCTTCGGTATACTTTCCACTACTGTTTATTGAGCTATGAAAACTGAAGTTAAATGAATTATGGTTTCTTTAACCAAAGTGTAGAAAGGACACTATGCAGTCTGCAACAAGGGTTTAAGTTGTAGCATCTACCAACATATGAGATATTTCTTATGAATACTCTCTGGATGTTTCTTAAATCTGGCACCATGAAAATACAGCTACAGACAAAAATGTGCCATGTTTCCATGGAGAATTATGGTTTTATTGCCAATGCTGACACCTCTAAAGCCTTATGTCCTTACCTCAAATGGAGGGCAAATGATAACACAGGTAGCAAACTGTCTCTATTTACTATTATTCAATGTGGCTCCTAATCTAGTTGACCTCTCCATTATTTATGTAGCTAACATTTTGCTCCTACATTACTGTGTGTTCCAAATAATGTGTAAGAGTAGTGCTATTTGTTAAATATGTAATATTTTTTTTTAACTGGAGGAAATCCCAAGAAGATTTTAAAAAATCCTTTTGATGTTTTAACTGGACAAAAGTACCCGTCTGAACAACATCACCTATATTTTCAAAAATTCATACATAACTGAGCCACACAACCAGAAACTGTGTCATTCAGTCCCATGCAACTCTGTAAAAAATGTATATGCAGGTATCAGTGCTTGAAAAATACATACAGGTATTTGCACAGGCAGAAAAGGAGACTGAAAATCAGCTTTCTGTGTTAATGGCCTAAAAAAGTTTATCAGTATAAAAATAATAGTAATCATAGAATCATAGTCCTGGAAGGGACCTTGAGAGGTCATCTAGTCCAGTCCCTTGCACTCATGGTAGGACAAGTATTATGTAGACCATTCCTGACAGGTGTTTGTCTAACCTGGCCTGCTAAACCTAGGGTTGTGAGTTCAATCCTTGAGGGGGCCACTTAGGAATCTGGGGAAAAATCAGTACTTGGTCTTGCTAGTGAAGGCAGGGGGCTGGACTCGATGACCTTTCAAGGTCCCTTCCAGTTCTAGGAGATGGGATATCTCCATAAAAAAACAAACAAACAAACAAAAAAAAACGGCTATTAAAAATCTCCAATGATGGAGGTTCCACAACCTCCCTAGGCAATTTATTCCAGTGCTTAACCACCCTAACAGTTAGGAAGTTTTTCCTAATGTCCAACCTTAACCTCCCTTGCTGCAATTTAAGCCCATTGCTTCTTGTCCTATCCTCAGAGGTTAAGGAGAACAATTTTTCTCCCTCCTCCTTGTAACAACCTTTTACGTACTTGAAAACTGTTGTTATGTCCCCTCGCAGTTTTCTCTTTTCCAGACTAAACAAATCCATTTTTTTCAATCTTCCCTCATAGCTCATGTTTTCTAGACCTTTAATCATTTTTGTTGCTCTTCTCTGGACTTTCTCCAATTTGTCCACATGCTTCCTGAAATGTGGCACCCAGAACTGGACACAATACTCCAGTTGAGGCCCAATCAGTGCGGAGTAGAGCAGAAGAATTACTTCTTGTGTCTTGCTTACAATGCTCCTGCTAATACATCCCAGAATGATGTTCAGTTTTTTTGCAACAGTGTTACACTGTTGACTCATATTTAACTTCTAGTCCACTATAACCCCCAGATCCCTTTCCGCAGTACTCCTTCCTAGGCAGTCATTTCCCATTTTGTATTTGTGCAACTGATTGTTCCTTCCTAAGTGGAGTACTTTGCATTTGTCTTTATTGAATTTCATCCTATTTACTTCAGACCATTTCTCTAGTTTGTCCAGATCATTTTGAATTTTAATCCTATCCTCCAAGGCACTTGCAACCCCTCCCAGCTTGGTATCATCTGCAAACTTTATAAGTGTATTCTCTATGCCATTATCTAAATCACTGATGAAGATATTGAACAGAACTGGACCCAGAACTGATCCCTGTAGGACCTCACTCGTTATGCCCTTCCAGCATGAGTGTGAACCACTGATAACACTCTCTGGGAATGGTTTTCCAACCAGTTATGCACCCACCTTATAGTAGCTCCATCTAGGTTGCATTTACCTAGTTTGTTTACGCTCCTACATCTACAGCCTTTCATTCAACTGTCTCCCAATGCACGTATAAAATTTACTACTCAATTGTATAGGTTAAATCACTTCTCTTCTGATGATACTTTTCCCACCACTGAAAAACAGCATGCCTGGAAAAGCTACACACCACTACATAACCAAGAATGTTATATTCAACTGAAACACAAGGAGATACTGACAATGTTAGAAAACCAGGAAATGTGGTTTGGTTTTTACTCTTTTAATGTATACCAAACACAGAAACAAACAAACACACACTAGGGAAAGCAGCTTGTTTTCATGATGGAACATTGTATGCAAAATTCTAATCCAGGAGGTATTTTTACAGATCTACAAAATAGCGTCTTACAGCACAAACAATGACAGGCCTCTCATTATACCAAGTCATCAGGCGTCTTTTCTTTGCAGACTGCATTTGTTTACTATGGCTCAGGGCCAATATTGTAAATGAAGCTATAGTAAGTCATATGCATGCACTAGTGTTTCCTTCCCCACACCCGTCCTTAATTCTCTTGGGATAGTCCCCCTCTCCCATATCATACAAGCCCTCCAAATCCCACACATTTTCTATCCGGTTTCTCTCTCTAGCTTACCCCCTGAGCAGAGCCTTTCTGGGTGGCCAACTCAGTCTGGAATTTAATATTCAGGGTCTAAGCAGCAGGAGGTTCTGAGGAACTTCATACAAGAGTCTTTAATGTTTTCTCTTCACAGAAGGACTTTCTTTCTCATAAACAATTCAGTGCAAAAGCTCCTAGTGGTAAGAGGCAGGACAGCAGTAGAAGTTTGGGGGATTTCTTTTGCTACAACAAACTCCAAAAGTGCTCCTCATCATCCGCTGACTCTTTTGTGTGGTGGCGCGGCAGGAAGAGGGTGTAGTATGAAATCTGCCAATGGCGTGAGAAAGGAGCCACATTTCAGCTATAAAGTCCCCATGGTGATGTCAATTCCTCCTGCCCTTACAACCTTCTTATAATTGTTGCATAACCCCAATAAAAAAACTTGGTTTTATTTGCTTGATGATTTATACTGTCTAGAAATCATTAATATGATGCAGATTCAATGAAACTGTAAGTTCCTTAGTATCTTCAAACAATGACACTGTGTCAAATTTACTCTGGAAAAAAAGCGTTGTTTCCTTTTTAACTGACACCCTGCAAATTCAAGTTGGGATCTGAAAGCCAACATGGGTATTTTCTTGCTCACCAGTTCAAAACCAAAAACTGGATTCTGCACTTAGCCCTTCTCAATTCCCTTATGCTACTGAGGATCTATGAGTTAGGAAACAATAGTGAAAGTTAAGGCCATACAAAACTTTCCTTGTTTAGAGCTTTGTTACCATCTCCAAACTTAGCCCAGTTATGAGTGAGTGCGGCCTAGTTTTAAGCAGACTTGGTCCAATACATTGTTTCACATTAAAACCATGTGGAATTGATCATTTCACATTCTTTTGACATAAAATCTTGGATGGTTTCACTTCACATTATTTATTCAAACCTTAAGTGAAACCTGGAAGATACAAATTTACCCATGACTTAAAACCAGTTCTTATGAGCCCTTTGCAAACCGAATCCATGATGTTTCATACTGACCTACCAACCAGTTTGCCATAGCCCTGATATTTTCTGGGAAAGCACAAGATATGAGGAAAAACAGAGACAGAGGGAGAAACTGGTCTTATGCTTAATGCACTGGACAGGGACTCAGGGATCCGGGCTTACTGACTGACTCTTTCACAAACATGTTGATCTCTGTGCATCAGTTCCTCATCTGCGAAAAAAGGTATAGTAATACTCCCTTCCTCTCATTCTTTGCCTGTCTTGTCTAAATGTAAGCGCTATGCATTTGTACAGTGCCTAGCACAAAGGGGCCCCAACCTCGTTTGAGGACTCTGGGCACTACCACAATGCAAGTGAATAATAATACTGATCATAAGGATACTTCTGGTGCTAGTTCAGGGGAGAGTCCTCTCCAGTTTACTGCCTCAAATCCAACCCAAATCAGCAAGTGACCCAAAATTATTACCATCGTGGCTCTTGAGCCTTTGTGACATGAATGTGGGTTTCAACCAAGAACTGAGTTTCACATCACAAAAACACACTGCGTTGATTGGCTCAGCAAAGAGGCTAAATATTGACTGGATAACCAAGACTGAAATCCTCTCTTACCCATCAGGACGAGGAGGTGGGCGCTACAGAATAGGACTTAAGGACATAGAGCAGTGCCACTGCCAATTCTTTGGATAGTTAGGGGACTTTACTCCCTAGGGTTATCAAACTGATACCTGAATCAAGTGCAATTAATTCACATGAAAAATTCTGAAAGAAGAGGAAAACCAGCAGTAGTAAATTCCACACAAAGAAGTGACTTTTTTACGACTTGCTCATTCTGTGCGCTAGAAATCACAAGAGGACATTGACGAAGCATGCCAGTTAATGTTTAATGACCGGGGCCTTTCACAGCTTTGTCCATTATGCTCTAGGTAATGAGAGTAGGCTGACTGAGATGTTGAAGAAGTGCTGGCTTTTGTTAGAGCATGCATGAATACAAATGTAATATTTAGTAACAGCACACAGCACTATTTAATGGAGCTTTTAAAATGTCATTTCAAAAGATTGTAATTTAAGGCTTTAGCCCCATTGAATTTTTAAAATAATGTAAGTTCATTGCAGATAAATGACAGCTGTTTCAAAAATAACAACTCAGACAGTTATTCTTCACCATGTTAAGATTTCTGTCCCATTTCTGAAGGAAAACAGTATGTTGTTTTTAAGAAAAGCAGCTGGTTTGAGTTGATGAAATTTGCATTATCTTTTCTTGGAACCTGATCATCAGCCTTAGGTTGTGAAATCTGGAAATATTTCACTGAATATTTCTCATCTGATTTCCGTCAGCATGTGGTCATAATTTACCCTGGATTCCCATTAGCAGAAGTAAATACTGAAAGCAGGACTTTGTCTGACAAACTTCAAGGTATGGTAGCAGTGTTGTTGTAGCCATGTCAGTCCCAGGGTATTATAAAGACAAGGTGGGTGAGGTAATATCTTTTACTGGACCAAGTTTTCTTGTTGAGACAGCTTTTGAGCTACACAGAGCAGTTTTTAGGACTTGAAGAAGTTGGTCCAATAAAATATATTACCTCATCTATCTTGTCTCACTAAGTTTCAAGGTATGACTGTCAAACCTTAGATATGCTAGAAATGTTCAAATAATGTAAAATGTCTTTAAACATTGTCACGTATGAATGTCACTTTAGTCATAACCCTAAAATGGTATAAAGGGATTATATAATATACAACTTATGTTTGAGAAAGTTTTCAAATACATCATACTTAAAATTTTGAATCATCTGTATTTTGCTCAACAGATTTTCTCCTACCCTTTTCCTAATATTAAAAAGGTATCAAAGTTATTTTAATATTGATTTTTAAGGGCTTTCTTCCTAATAATTTCTCCTTTCCCATTTAGGAATTCCTGCTTCAAAGTCATAACACAAAATGTTCATCTTCTGTCCACTCTCTCATTGATGTATTTTACCTATTAGAAGTATCAATCATTAGTAATGAAAATACATTAGGATATCATCAACACCGTGGACCTATGTCGAATTACACCAGATGAGAATCTAGCCCCATGAGATCACTGGAGATGGGAGTGGCAGCTGGGTTCTGAGAAGAAGAATATTCAACAATTGTGGCAGGAATTCAGATAATTGTTAACAAAGTAAACCAGTATTTTGTTCAAACCTTCTCTCTTCCTAATCTGTCAAAGGGCAAATAAATTCCTATCAAATAAAATGTACAAAACCCAAGAGATTACTCTTTTAAGGCTGGAAAAGCACATCTAGATAACCTTCCTGTGCCAGAATATGTGTGGTTTAGTGGTATGAGCAAGGGACTAAGAGTTGGGGTTGTAGTATAAGAAAGGAACTGAGTTCTCTTCCTAACTTGCATCCGAAGAAGTGGGCTGTAGTCCACGAAAGCTTATGTTCTAATAAATTTGTTAGTCTCTAAGGTGCCACAAGTACTCCTGTTCTTCTAACTTGTCTGTAACCTTAGGCAAGTCAGAGAGCAAACAACTCAGCACGACTGACAGGAACTCGCAAAATGTTTTGGTGTCACTGAACCTACATTGTCGCCAAATAAAATGTTTTGGTTACAAATTGTACCCAGCTCTACTTCTGAATGCATGAGGGGGGAAAACAGAGGGTCACTGAACCTCAACATATTTACCGGGGGACACTGTAGATGCAGAAATGAAGGTCTGTGTCCTGCACAAGTTACTGCTCTGTGTACACATCTGGCATGTAAGTCAATGTCAAAATCCACAGCGACTTCACTGGGGCCCCGTTTAATAAACTCAACGGGATTACTTACATGCTTAATGTTAGGCAGGGGTATAAGTGTGTGGACTACCAAGTGTCAATGAAAAACTTTAGTGCTTCCAAGAGCATTTACTGAGAATATCATGTTCACTAAAGTATTGATCTTATAAGTGAGACCTACTCTATCTATTCCGCAAACCTCAGTTTTAAAAGTCATTGTTCTGCTATAAATATATATAACGGAAGAGCCAGACCACTGCTCCCAAGATTGTTCTCTGTTGGCACAAGTCATTAACTGAGCACTAATAAAAAGCATCTAAGCATGGTTGGGTTTGTTTGTTTTAAATGCTCAAAGTTCCAGGAGAGCTGCTTAACCAAATATTGTTCTTGTTATTCTAAGATGCTCCAATAATACCAGAAAACTTCATACCTAGGCTTTGGGATGCTATTTCTGCTGAAGTAGGGAGAGCCCTTGACCCCACACCTTGCCATGAATTAACAATTAAGAGGAAATTCAATCACTGGAGTGACCTAGGCCCAGATTTTTAAAGATATTTAGGCACTGCGGCCCTCAGCGTCAGAACGCCAACTGATTTAGGAGCCCAAATGTCATTTTGCAAAAGGGATGTAGGCATTTAGCAGTGTAAATTCCATGGAAAGTTGATGGGATTTAAAAATCTGGGCCCTAGCTCCCAAGTAGGTTTTCCACATGAAGGGAGCCCATAAAACACATTTGCCCATAAAGCACACAATCTTTAGATCAGGGGTCAGCAACCTTTCAGAAGTGACAGGTTTCAGAGTAGCAGCCGTGTTAGTCTGTATCAGCAAAAAGAATGAGGAGTACTTGTGGCACCTTAGAGACTAACAAATTTATTTTGGCATAAGCTTTCATGGGCTAAAACCCACTTCATTGGATGCATGCAGTGGAAAATACAGTAGGAATATATATATATATATATATACACAGAGAACATGAAAAAATGGGTGTTGCCATACCAACTATAACAAGACTAATCAATTAAGGTGGGATAGTATCAGCGGGAGAAAAAAAATTGTAGTGATAATCAGGATGGCTCATTTCACACAGTTGACAAGAAGTTGTGAGTAACAGTAGGGGAAAAATTAGCATGGGGAAATAGTTTTACTTTGTGTAATGACCCATCCACTCCCAGTCTTTATTCAAGCCTAATTTAATGGTGTCCAGTTTCCAAATTAATTCCAGTTCTGTAGTTTCTTGTTGGAGTCTGTTTTTGAAGTTTTTTTTTGTTGGCGTATTGCAACTTTTAGGTCTGTAATTGAGTGACCAGGGAGGCTGAAGTGTTCTCTGACTGGTTTCTGAATGTTATAATTCTTGACGTCTTTTGTGTAGAGACTGTCTGGTTTGGCTAATGTACATGGCAGAGGGGCATTGCTGGCACATGATGGCATATATCACATTGGTAGATGTGCAGGTGAACGAACCTCTGATGGTGTGGTTGATGTGAATAGGTCCTATGATGGTGTCCCTTGAATAGATATGTGGACAGATTTGGCAACGGGCTTTGTTGCAAGGATAGGTTCCTTGGTTAGTGTTTTTGTTGTGTGGTGTGTGGTTGCTGGTGAGTATTTGCTTCAGGTTGGGACCGGTGGCCGGGACCCTGGGTGGCAGGGAGCCGGCGGTAGGACCCCAAGCTGGCAGCAGAGCCCATGGGAACAGTGGCCGGGACCCGGGGCCGGCAGCAGGCTGAGTGGGGCTGGTGAATGGGACCCAGGGTGGCAGGGGGCCGGCGTCTGGGACCTCAGGATGGCAGCAGAGCCCCCGGGACCAGTGGCCGGGACCCGGGCAGTTTGAGTGCCACTCAAAATCATCTCGCGTGCTGCCTTTGGCACACGTGCCATAGGTTGCTGACCTCTGCTTTAGATAATTCTCATAGTTGCATCTTGTGAGAGAGGCAAGTCAATACTTCAAAATCAGTGACGGATACACAATGTGTGCATCTGCAATAAAGATTTATTTTACTGATACGCAAGGGCCTGTTATTGTTATAAATAAAACAGCTAATGGTCAAGAGACTGTTCTTGTTGTGTAGATAAGCCACAGAGGAACCTTCTAAGAATGCAAATGCAAGAACTGGAATCATGCGATGAAATAAAGGGTCTTTTTATGAAAGCTGTTAGATACAGATGACATAGCACATACTTATGACATGCTTGTCACCATGCTGCTCAGCGGTGCTTGGTAGAAAAAAGAAAGGCAAAAAATTACCTATCTAAGAAAATATTTTTTTTGTTCATCCCAATTATGTACAGAAACATGGAGTATTGCTGTTTGAGTGTTTAGTCAGTTGTTTTTTCCCTAATGAAAGTACTGGATATAAAATACAGCTGTAAGGGAGTCAATAAAAGGTAAGACTCAAATACAACTCTCATTGCAAACAGCTGGATTTCTACTCCTGGACATGTGATTTATGCTTTGCATAGCTAAATAACATATTATTATATGCAGTTCATATACCTGTGTATAAATAACTATTACAACAATTAACAGCTTATTTTGCTAAGAAGGCAGTTGATATTAGATACAGGCACAGTGATCAAGAGTCCAATCCAAGAGTGCTGGAACAATTTGTACAGTGGGGGTACCGAAAGCCATTGAACCAAACTGTAAACTCTGTATATGAGGGAAACCACTTCAAACCAGAGGGCGCGGCAGCACCTATGGTCCAATCCAATTTTCATTGAAGACAATCATAGTCCTCCATTTACTTTAATGACAGTTGAATAAGGCCCATAATCTTTTATTTCTGGAAACATCTACAGGCAAATGGAACTCTCCTACAGCAACAAATTCTCTTAAATATTTCAGCACAGTTGGATTACAACAACTTCAGTGCTCTTAGCCCTGGAGACCCTGATGTCTCCACAACAAACTTGTGTGCAGTAAGATGCCAGAAAAGGAAAGACTTCTCTCAGAAATGTGATGAGATGTTTTTTCTTTTCAACTATCCTAAGGTGTTGTTTTGAGTTTGCAGTTCTATGTGTCTCTGTTTGGGCAAACACTAAATCATAAAATCATTGTTCTGAAAAAATACGTGCAACGCATACATTCATGTACTAAATTTAGTGGTAAATAGCGGGGACTGAAGTAAGTATTTGGATCAGGGATTCCAGAGCTTTGACAGGAACCGTTATAATCTATTATTACACAGAGCCCAACCTGCCTAACATCGCGTCATTCTGTGAGGTGGAGCATGGGGCATAAACTTTGAAATGTTTATCACTGTATATGTGATATTTCCATGGAGTACTCTTTGTACAACGGTTCTTTTCATGAGATATGCATGCCTGTCTCTAACTGGTCGTTAGTAAACAGTGAAAAACCAAATGGCTTTGCATTCAAGAATGTAAATTAACTTCATTCAAGGCTTGTTAGTGACACAGGGTCTGGGAAATGTTGGCACATACCTGTCTATATTAATTTTGTTTGCTGACATGTTCTTTTCTTCATTGCATTAATGATTCAGTGTCTGTTTCCAGTTTTTTGACACTAATGCGAATGATCATAATTTATAGTATGTAACTTTATTAGCAGGAAATTCCTTGGTTTTCTTTTACAAGGGCTACTACCATGCATATTTTGTACCTCCCCAAAATACTTACTAATTATTTTTAAATCTTGCCTTACAAACAAAGTCTTAGTTATAAAAATTGACAAATTATTTTTTTTATCGTCATGGTCTTAGGTACTAAAGCATGACCTCAACCCTGGAATTTCATCACACTTGGTTATGTTGCACTACCAATTCCCAATCAATATTTTCCATTAAAATCAATGGGAGTTCAATTTAAATATCAGGTACACAATATGGGATATTGTTATTCGATGACCAGCTCCACGAGTTTAGTTTTACCTGGTCACCTTCTTTGCTTGTTGCCTGGACTAAGATGCAGACTCATGGGTCAAATTCTGCTCTCAGATACAATGGTCTATTTTCTAAGTAACTGCATTGAAGTCAAATTACTTTGGATATACATCAAGTGTGGCTAAGAGCAGTATGTTGTTCATGCTCTTTAGATGCATTTGTAATACTGAATCACTTCTTTGTATCTCCAGCAAGAGGTACTTAAAAACTTTGAAGCTAGCCAAGCCCACTTAGCTACCGACAGAAGTTCCATGCATGGAGCAGCTGCAGGATTGGGACCCAAGTGTGTCATACGTGTAACATTCATAAGAGAATAAAATATAAAGGTTACTATCAAACGTATTCCTCTCATTGCATAAATTGTTTTGTTGCAATAATAAATACAACAGTGACAAATCAGAGAAACTGTTATACAGTACTTAAATAACTATAGTTTAAATGTATTGTTTTTTGCTTCAATAATACGTGAGATGTTAATAGGTGCAAAATGTAATTATAACATACTCTCAATGTTTTGTGTCATTAACAAAAGAAGTCATGGCACTATTCTAGCACATGGTGTTATTTGCCCACTATAATCAACAAATGGATAAACAGAGTCTTTCGAGATCTGGGGGCTGAACCTCTGCTGGTGTAAACTGTCATAGTTCCATTACACCAGTTGAGGATCAGCAAGTATGAGGGGATTCATTTATTTTCCAGTTTAAGGTAATTGTAGTAAATACTAAATACACCTCTACCCCGATATAACGTGGCCCGATATAATATGAATTCGGATATAACGCGGTAAAGCAGCGCTCCGGGGGGGCGGGGCTATGCACTCCGACGGATCGAAGCAAGTTCGATATAACGTAGTTTCACCTATAACGCAGTAAGATTTTTTTGGCTCCCGAGGACAGTGTTATATCAGGGTAGAGTGTACTACTATTCATATATTTCACGACTTAAATTTTCAGAAAGCCTTTGATAAGGTCCCTCATCAAAGGCTCTTACGCAAAGTAAGCTGCCACGGGTTAAGAAGGAAGGAGCTCTCATGGATTGGTAACTGGTTAAAAGATAGGAAACAAAGGGTAGATATAAATAGTCAGTTTTCAGAATGGAGAGAGCTAAATAGTGGGGTCCCCCATGGGTCTGTTCTGGAACCAGTCCTATTCAACATATTCATAAATGATCTGGAATAAATAACCTTCCACGAACACTTTCCTTTAGCCCATTAGGGAGGAGAACTTTTTTATTAGCAGAGGGCGAAGGTTCACTCTTTAGAACATCCCATGTTAACCTATTCAGGAAGTAACACTCACTTCAACTTCAGATAAAACCACCATTTGCATTCCTTCATTTTGGAAATAACATGGTGCCTCATAAAAGCCCCCAGTAGAGACTCCTGGAGCAGTAGGGAAATGAAAAACAATGATGCTATATCTAAAAGAGATGCAAAATTACTGACATTACGGTGAGTACTGAAGGAAAATGCAGGCAGAACTAAGCTGTGGCTGGTGTTCACATTATAAGGGATGTTACAATAAAGTAAGTGCAGGGTGTGGGCTCTGGGAGTGAGTTTGGGTGCGGAAGGGGGCTTAGGGCTAGGGTAGGGGGTTGTTGTGTAGGAGGGGGTTCAGGGTGCGGGCTCTGGGAGGAAGTTGCAGTGTGGGAGGGGGATCAGGGCTGGGGTGCAGGAGGAGGTTCAGGATATGGGGTCCGGCCAAGCAGTGTTTAGCTCGGGAGGCTCCCGGAAGCAGCCGGCATGTCCAGTTCCTAGGATCTGGGGCATCCAGGCAGTTCTCCGCGCTGCCCCTGCCTGCAGGCACCGCCCCCACAGCTTTCATTGACCATGGTTCCCAGCCAATGGGAGCTGCGGAGTCAGCGTTCGGGGTGGGGGCAGCGTGCAGAGACCCCCTGGCCACCCCTGCACCTAGGAGCCAGAGGAAAGTGCCAGGAACGTGTCACTTCCAGGAGCCACACGGAGCCAGGGCAGGTAGGGAGCCTGCCTTAGCCCTGCTGCACTGCCGACCGGACTTTTAGTGTCCTATTTAAATCTCCCAGATTGGTTTCAGTAGCCACCGGGAGATGGATTCTGATTCCGGGAGACTCCCGGTCAATCCGGGAGGGTTGGCAAGCCTATTTATTCATGCTGGGGGAGATTTTCAAAGACACAGCTGGGAGTTGGGCACCCTAGCTGACTGATCTGCAACGGGAGTGGGACACCTAATAGCCCTTTTATATCTAAATTTAATTCCATTGGCAAAACTTTGCTTCATGCACCCAAATCTGGCTGTGTGTTCCTGCCAGAAAAGGTTTGCTTACCTTGTTCTGTGTACATAAGGTACGTGTCATATTACAGTGGGAGCTCTTAACAAGTTCCATCGGTTGGAAAGAGTCTACTGGCTCCAGAGATTAGGGTGACCAGAAAAATTGGGACGGGGGAGGGGGTAATAGGCGCCTATATAAGAAAAAGCCCCAAATATCGGGACTGTCCCTATAAAATCGGGACATCTGGTCACCCTACCAGAGACAAACCTTCTCTTTAAAGGAGGATATACCCTTAGCACCAACAGAATCTTTCAAATTGGACAAACTTTCTATGGGGACCCACCGTGTTTTTAAAAATCTTCTCTTGCGGTTTACAGTAATATCCACTGGAAGCCTGAAATTGAAATCTGGTTCTCCTTCAGTAGGCATGCACATTTGTTAGTAATTCAGGGGTCCTCATGAACTTTGAAACATTTGCTAAAGACATACAGAACTATATGGGTTTTATAAATATGTATAAGAAAAACAAACAAACATAAAATGTGAGGCCTCCCTAGTGACCCCTGCACATTTCATTTTAAGCCTGTCTTTTCCTCCCCTGCCTATGCAACATCCCCACCCTGCCACTCCAGCTCCCATCCTCAAACCCCTTCACTGGCTCCCTTTCTCCTTCTGAATCAAATTCAGTATCCTTGTACTCACCTTTAAGGTTCTACATGCAAAACAACCTACTCATGCAAGTAGTCATCAGTGTGACTACTCAGCTGAGCAACTACTGTTGTGCTTGAGTGACAGTTTGCAGGACTAGGCCCTAGGAGAATAATCTGAGCAAAAGGATTAATTTAGTCTTGAAAAATTCTGTAAGGTTCAATAAGCATAACAGCATCTCTTTTCACATCCCCATGCATGGTTTCTTTTTGCCACTCTTTTTCTTCAAAATATTATTCTGACAAATGCCTGGGAAATCCCACTTCTCTAATTGTCTCATTTCTTATATGATTCTGTTATAGAATACAAAGGTATTGATACAGTGGAGTATCTTGTTTGATACACACCATTTCTTTTCCTTGTTGGTAAAATCCCTCTTCACAACTTCAGTACAAAGTGGAGATTTAGTGATGTTTTTAATCTGAAATACATTTTTAATGATGTTTTAAGAACAACATAAAACTCAGCCTACTAACATTTCTGTTTCCATAATTCTTCAGAATAACCAAAAAGATCCTACTCACAGATAGAACCCAGGCAGGGTCCAGCAAGGCATGTGCTAAAAACAAATGCACCCAATTCTTCTCCGTCTTGCACTGGTTTTACGTTGGTGTAGCTCTCTTGAAGCCAGTGGAGTTAAACTGGTATAAAACAGTTCCAACACAGTGGAGAATCAGCCCTACACAATTCAAATGGTAACCTCAACTGATGGTATGAACGGCTGCACTTACAGAGGCTCATAATTTAAAACTGAATTTTAAAGCTTTACGCTAACTTTGCATGTAAAGGGTGCCGTAGATGCCTCAGTGCCTTTCAAGGACAATAAAACAGGCTGCATTTTATTTTGCACCTGGAAAAGATTGCAATGGTCTAAAAAAAGGAAGGGGTGGTGTTCTGAAGCACTGCATTTCATGGTAATTACTCATTTTTGTTATGAAGAAGAAAGAAGCAGATTTCCCATAGGCTTTTTAAATAGTACTGTCAACATACCGTATTTCTAAATCCGCTTAATCCATATTGCTATATATGGAAACCATGTTTTCAGTACTCCTGGTGGGAGTTAGTTAACTGTGTGCTAAAACTCTATTGTATATAAAAAAAGGGAAAAAGCTTCATGAATCAAAAGCAGCGATTAGCTGCAAATAAGTAGACTTCCAGTAAGAACACACTCCTTGTAATCAGGGCTGCCCAGAGGATTCAGGGGGCCTGGGGCAAAGCAATTTCAGGGGCCCCTTCCCTAAAAAAAAGCTGCAATACTATATTCTCGTGGGGGCCCCTGCGGGGCCCGGGGCCTAGGGCAAATTGCCCCACTTGCGCCCCCCCCCCCACACTCTGGGCGGCCCTGCTTGATAGTCGAATACATTGTATAAAACCCAGAACCTATTTTCTGCATCTTACTGCGTTTGTAATTTGGAGCCTGAAGTCTACCCCTCCCATAGCTACTATTTCATGCAATTTAATGTATGGCCTAAAACAGAACTGGCTTCCTACTTGTAACTTCTGGTAGATTCCTCGGCACTCACCTGCTAAATAAATATATCTACTCATTCATCCTTTCTGGAATTATAAAGTGTGCAGGGGAAAATATGATCCAAAACAGGAAAGTATAAGCTGTACTCCCATCAAATCCTTACAAATCTGCAAGATTCTCAGCAAACACTGAGGATCATTTCAGCAATGATTGATGTTCTAGACAAGGAAGAGGCAATGTTTATTCAAGTGGTGCAAAAGCAGCTTCAGTTATGGCTTCTGAAAGCCCAGATGCACCAGACTGCCTGTAAATAGAGCCCTGCAAATCTGTAGATATCCACTTTATAGTTGCATATATCCACATCCACTCGGATGCAGATATCCGCAGTCCATACTTGCGGATCGTGGATCAGATGCGGATATCAAATTTGTATCTGTGCAGGTCTCTAACCACAGCACCCAGCTCTCACATCTCCACTGTACAAAGCATGGAAGAACTGTAGAAGCAGCTGATGGTGTTGGATGAAGCAGATAGATAAGCAGTCTGGCTGTGGGAAAATCTTTGGATAATGGGAATGCAACCCAGGCGACTGGATACCTATACCACCTGGGAAAAATCAGAGGCATACAGAAGACAGGCTCAGCTGATGTGGATTTGACTGTACAGGCACCAGGCTCCCTGAAGGATCTTTTTCATCTGATAACTGTAGATGTCTTTAGGGCTTGCAGGGCTTATCAGGTGCTTGTTTTGCCTTAGGGCTGGGGAGGCCCTTTGAGGGGGAGATACTTTCAGCTGTCTGTTGGACAGCACTTGAATTGAGACATGTGAATTACAAAGGGGAAAAAAAGTGTAAGTGGTTAGCAATGATTGACGTATGCAATAAATCTAAGACAATACATACAAACAAACAAACAATGGTGCTGCACATGCAGTATTATCCCTGCAACTTCCACACAGGCCTGTGAGCTCTGGAGTGGTGTTTTTCTTGCTACTGTAGAGTCAATACAGCATGTGGTTAAATTCAATCAAAACCACTGAGCAACACAGGCATACAAACATGGATAAAAACCATAACAGAGTTCTGACCCCCAACAGAACGAAATTGTGCTGTCAAAATCCACCCACGCAGTTACATACACCTGAACATCACATAGATTCATAGATTCCAAAGCCAGAAGGCACCACTGTGATCATCTGATCTGCTGTATAACTAGGGCCCTATCAAATTCACAGTCCATTTTGCTTAATTTCACGGTCATAGGATTTTAAAAATCATACCTTTCATGATTTCATCTATTTAAATCTAAAATGTCACGGTGTTGTAAGTGTAGGAGTCCTGACCCAAAAAGGAGTTGTGGGGATGTCACTAGGGTTGCCAACCCTCTCAGTTTCACTGGGAGTCTCCTGGAATCGGGTTCTATCTCCCAGAGGCTACTGAAGCCAAGCCGGGAGATTTTAGCCAGCTTAACGTCTGGCAGCACAGAGGGGCTAAGGCCTGGTCCCCACTAAGTCCCCACTTCGGACTAAGGTACGCAAATTCAGCTACGTTAATAACATAGCTGAATTCGAAGTACCTTAGTCCGAACTTACCGCGGGTCCAGACGCGGCAGGAAGGCTCCCCCGTCGATGCCGCGTACTCCTCTCGCCGAGCTGGAGTACCAGCGTCGACGGCGAGCACTTCCGGGATCGATCCCAGAACATCGATTGCCTGCCGCCGGACCCTCCGGTAAGTGTAGATGTACCCTTAGGCAGGCTCCCTGCCTGCCCTGGCCCTGCGCTGCTCCCAGAAGCAATTGTCTCATCCCTGCGGACCCTTGGGGGATATAGGGGGTCTCTGCACACTGCCCCTGCCTGCAAGCACACCCCCCCCGCAGTTCCCATTGGCTGGGAACTGTGGCCAATGGGAGCTGTGGGGGTGGTGCTTGCAGGCAGGGGCAGTGAGTGGTAGTGTGTGGAGCCCCCGACCCTGTCTCGCAGGGACGTGCTGGCTGGGAGCAGCATGGGGCCAGAGCCACCCAAGATAAGTGCCGCCTGGCCGGAGCCTGCACCCCACACCCCCTCCTGCACCCTAACCCCCTACCCCAGCCCAGAGCCCCTTCTTGCACCCAAACTCCCAGAGCCTGCACTCCTCACTCTCTCCTGCAGCCCAACCCCGAGCCCCCTCCTGCACCCAAACTCCCTCCTAGAGCTTGCACTCTCTCCTGTACCCCAACCCCCTGTCCCAGGCTCAGCCCGGAGCCCTCCCCAGACACTGCGAATCCCTTGGCCCCAGCCCAGAGCCTGCACCCCATCCCGCAACCCAACCCCTACCCCAGCCCCGTGAAAGTGAGTGAGGGTGGGGGAGAGCGAATGACGGAGGGAGGGGGGATGGAGTGAGTGGGGCGGGGCCTCGGAGAAGGGGAGGGGGAGGGGCATGGTAAGGATGTTTGGGTTTGTGTGATTAGACAGTTGGGAACTCTGGGTGTCACAAGGTTATTGTGTGTGGGGAGGTGCGATACTGCTACCCTTACTTCTGCACTGCTGCTGGCGGCGGTGCTGCCTTCAGGGCTGGCCAACTGGAAAGCGGCGGCTGCTGGCCGGGATCCCAGATCTGAAGGCATAGCCACCGCCAGCTGTAGCGCAGAAGTAAGGATGGCATGGTACGGTATTGCCACCCTTACTTCTGCGTTGCTGCCTGAAGAGTGGGGCCCTCAGTCAGCAGCCACCACTCTCCGGCTGCTCAGCTCTAAAGGCAGAGCAGAAGAAAGGGTGGCAATACCATGAAATAACCTTGCGACCTCCCTGCAACTCCCTTTTGGGTCAGGACCCCCAATTTGAGAAATGCTGGTCTCCCCTGTGAAATCTGTGTAGAATAGGGTAAGAGCACACAGAAGCCCAGATTTCACGGTCCATGACATGTTTTTCATGGCCATGAATTTGGTAGGGCCCTATGTATAACACAGGCAACAAAACTTCCCAAAAATAATTCCTAGAGTAGATATTTTAAGAAAAATACAGCAGCTATCCAATGCATGCAGATTTCACCATGCATATTCACAGATGCATATCAGCTGTTTAATATCAATATAACATTTATGTTTCTGGTATTACATTGCTTCCAAGTATTTCCCACAAAAGAGGATTATTATTATTTGCTATTTATAATGCGGTAGAACCCAGACGCTTCACTATATTTAGGAAGATGTGGGGGCCCTGACCACACCTTCTTTTTGGAATATAATGCCTACATTTGCAGAGGGAGCTCATGAAAAGCGAGCAAACCCTATGCACTGCATTTTGCTCCTCTTTCTCTCCCTCTATTTGCTCCCCTGGGCTGGTTACGTGTTCTCTTTTGGGGGGGTATAATTTGTATTCCTTGTAACTTGCAGCTTTTCTGCCAAATATGCTGTGTACGAGGTAGGACAACTGGGCTTTGATTTTCTGCAGTATTCACCTTCTGATTTGTTTGCCAGATATGGGCCTTGAGTGTTTTTGCTGGACAAGGCAAAGACTTTGAACAAACAGGCAATCTCTTGAAGACTGCATGCCTGACACTAAGCAGGGTTCATTTCAGGCAGTGGGACTGCACCCAATGCATTTGTGTGATTCTTAGCCTCTAGGTAGGACATTGGGCATTGCCCCATCACATCACTATAGCTTCTGCCGTGGCTCAAGCGTCTCCTGGATACCTCTTTGGCTTGCTGGCATTGCAGCTCCACTCTCTAAGTGTATGCAAATCCTAACCCCCATGGGAAGGCTGTGTGTGGGATCCCAGGATAGGAGGGAGACAGCATCTGAGCGGTAGTTAAGCCCCCTCCCATGGACAAAGGGTCCTCTTCTCCTGATAGTCCTGGGAAGGTAGTACCTCCACTCATGAAGTGGGAACTAAAGCTAACTTATATCTATTCTATAGAATAACACACGTAGAAGAAAATTTCATTACCATGATGAAAAAGAGTTAGATTCTCCTTTGCATCTAAACTCCCTCAGTGCTGTGGAATTCGAGATGGGCATTCAAGAGTCAGTCTACACTTGTCCTGCCCCAACATAACTTAGAGCAGCCTAAAGGTTGCTCTAATATATGCCTCTGGCCTAGGGACACTTCAACTCTACACCGGTGAAAGATCAACATAGCTCTGTCACACACCCATGCTCCCATCCTTAACATGTCAGGTATGGTCAGATAATACTTAGTCCTGCCATGAGTACAAGGGACTGGACTAGATGACCTCTCAAAGTCCCTTCCAGGAGAATTCTCCACTGGCCATTTGCTGACCGTATCCATCCCATTTGCAATACCTGAGTGGCTCAAAGGGACCAAATCATAATGCAAAATCTGTCCCATTCCCCAAAAATAAAACTATTAAGAACATTTGGAATTGTCCATGCAAAATATAGCTCCTGATACATAGTTAAGTCTTTAATGATGTTAGAAACTGCATAAAATTATTTGGAACAGAATCTTGCATTGTACAAATATTGTATATTATACATCCATAATCTATTTGCTAGTTCTATATTCTATTTGTTGTTAAATATTAATGGTAAGAAAGTACAGACATCAGGTAGTGCCAGTATTATTATTGTGCCAATGATGCCGTGGCAGGGACATGGATGTGACCAGAGAATGTGTCTTTTCCATCTCCGGTTTTGGTAATTCCATGTATGTAATACTCATCATGCTCTAGTATGTGTTGATCACATGGTTAGGTGCCTGTAAACCACTGGATAGGTTACCTGTCTTTGTCAAGTTCTTTATAAAGCTCAACTACAAAACATACTAATGTTGCACATAAAAGCATTTTAGCCAAATGTCCTGGGCTAACAAAGCATTTTGATAATATTTTGCCAAATATAGCTCCCAAGCCCAGAGGAATGCAACACAACTGGTTCAGCATTCAAATGTGAATCTGGTCCATATTCAGGAGTTTATTTCCACAGGGATGTTACAATCCCCCTTCATATGGATCTAATCTGGATTCATTCCTCTGTTTGCCCAGAGATTTAGGATTTGTGTGTCAAAAGAGCAAAGATGACATCCAAGCCATTGAACATTATTTTAAGAAAAAGAAAATCAGAAACGAGGCTATTTTACAAGAGCCCAAAAAGCAAGGGTGCCAAACCCTGCATTTGCGAACATTTAAATGTACTTAGCAGGAGTCATTGGTTGAAACAACTGAAATCACTTGAGTAAAAAGTATGGAGTGCTGTTCTATGCAAGACACTTTAAAGGTTAAGTTGTTAGCTGTCACTGTTCAGTTATACATCACATTGCTGCTGGGGGAAGGGAGCTCTGACTACTCTATTTTTCCAACTCTGCAGCCAGACTCACTCTAAACAATTTCCTGCACTGGGTTCACGCAAGAGACTAAATTGTTTCTAATACAAGGAATGCAGTTAACCACAACCGATAGACAAATACCTTTTCTTGTCACTAATGGATTACAACACTTTTGCAAAGCCATTTAAACCTTACAGACGGCACATTCTACTTTCTAACAAGAGTATGCGCACAGAATTGTTGTTACAGCAGCTTTTCATTATATCTATTAGCAGCAATAAAAATGGATTGTATTGAAAAAAATTCAGGAATGCAACTTTTTTGTTTTGTTTTTTATCTCCTAAATCTCCAAACATTTTATAGCTGCATAGGGAATATTATGTGGGTCCTGAAAGCCAAATACTGCCCTCTTGAGTTTAAGAGAAATGCACTGGTGGATCAAAACCAGTCTGTGGGTCGTCGTGTGTGTTAGGAACGGAGAGGCCTCAACCAAGATCAGGGCCCCACTGTGCTAGGCATTGTGAGTAAAAATGTCAACTGTGTTTGTTCACATATTAAGAAATTTTACCTGCCCCAAAGAGCTTAAATATAAGTAGACAAGAGAGTCAAAGGGGGGTGGGAGGAGGTAAGTTTGATTACCGTATATACTCGTTCATTAGCCCATTCGTTTATAAACCGACCCCCCCAAGATGGTTAGGTAAAAACAGCAAAAACTGTATGACCCTTTCATAAGCCGACCCTATATTTCAACGGTTGGCAAACTTTGATTCCTGGCCCATTAGGGTAAGCCACTGGCGGGTTGGGAAGTTTTGTTTACCTGGAGCGTTCAAAGGCACGGCGCCCCTCAGCTCCCAGTGTCCGCGGTTTGCCATTCCCAGCCAATGGGAGCTGTGGGAAGTAGCGCGCCACTTCCCGCAGCTCCCATTGGCTGGGAACGGCGAACCGCAGCCACAGGGAGCTGGGGGGGGCTCCGTGCCTGCAGATGCTCCAGGTAAACAAAACGACAATGTATTAGATATTCAATTCAATGATTCCATAGAGTTTAGAATCATCAAATTTTGGTGTAGACCCGTTTATAAGCCGACCCCCGCTCTTTGATGCGTCACTTTTTTACCAAAAATATTTGGCTTATGAACGAGTTTATACGGTACCTCTATTTTTAGACAGAGATCTGTGACACCGAGAGATTAAGGGATGTCTATGGAATGTTTTAAAACGGCAACGACTCTCAGAGCCCAGACTCAGGCTCGCAGGGCTTGTGCTACAGCACTAAGAACAGCTGTTGTAGATGTTCAGACTCTGAAGACTGGGGGAGGAGTGGATTTCGCAGCCCAAGCTCCAGCACCTACTCAGCTGTTTAACACCATAATATGCGCCCCACGAGCCTGAGTCTATAGACCCAGGCTCCGAGACCCACTGCCGCGGGTTTTCAAATGCAGGGTGGGCATTACCCCTAGTGACTTGCTCAAAGCGACGCAGAAAGTCTGTGGCGGAGCTGGGGATTGACGGCAGATCTACCAAGTGCCACAGCCACAAGACTATCTGTCCTCTTATCAACAGATTAAATCCAACAAGCAAACAGTTGTCGCTCACAGTTTACTAGGATCTACCATTGTATGTTATACTGTCTTTGTGCAATCTTACATTTTACTGTTTCTTTCAACGCGTACTATATTCCTGTTGAAAGGCCCCAAATTGCTGAACATCTGCCCCCTACATCACAGCAGTTTGTCTCTGCTTAGAGCAGCAGATTGTTGATCAGCAAGGCTGCACCAAGAAGATTTAATCTGCGTCTAGTGTTCTGGCCTCCTCTTGGGAGACGAAGAGCATTTTGTCTATGGGGAATCTGTTCGCTGCCTACCCAGTCAGCAAGAGCCCTGCTGTCAATATCAGTCCCATTCTTGTGACTTTATCGTGATGCTCATGACATTTGGTGTCTTTCTTAAAGTTTCAGCTTGTTATTAAGTGGGAATCTCAGCTTTCATTCAAAAATGTAAGTTTCTTGCCTTCATGCTTGGGGAGAAAAGAAAAAAAAAACTTTTAAATGTGAATCCTAAAGGCTCAAAAACTAGAAGACAAATGTATTGTTTTTTTAAAATCTTATAACTTTTAAAGCAATCTCATTATATTTTGTGGCCTGACTTGTGCTTTTTGAACACTGGGGACTAGCAATTCTGCAATATTGAGAATATTTTTGAGTTACAACTGTTTTTCAAGGCTATATTGAAACCACTAACAGCCATATTTAATATAAAAACCACAATTTACAGAGCCACACTATTAATTCTGAATTCATATTCTTCTATTCATAGCTGAAACTAAATGTTGTTTAACAATGGTAATTCCATGCATGAAGCCAGTTTTGACATCCTGGTATACTGATCCTTATCAAAGTCCTAATTACTGTCAGGTGATATTACAATCTAATTACATAAGTATTATGATAATCACCTAACATCCTAAATCAGAAATAAAATATGCACAAAACAAACACCTTCTGCTTGTTAATGTAACCTGACATGCACAGGTTGCTACATAAAGTATACAGATCTCTCTCCTTCTTGTGTATAACCACAATATTCATACATACCCTTTATTCATCACTCCATTATAGCTATCTGGGATAATAGAGACCCTTTAAGCAACAGTATGTATTTCACAGCTTGTGAGTAGTGGCCCTGTCTTCCTTTTTCCATACACAAGCAGCCAAAGACTTCCAGACAGGCACGGCCCTTGCTAAGTCTCTGCTCCACTGCGCTGAGGGACCAGTGGCACAGTGAACAGTTTTGAGTGTGTGCAAACAGTTCTTGTTGAGACTAACAGTGCACAGGAACAATTGTATACCAGCCACAGATCCTTCCCTTCCCCACCAATCCCCTCCGCGGCACAAGCAGCCTGCCCTGTTATTGGCTAGCTGCCCACCTCCTCCACAGGCCTGGGAGTGAGGGAATTATTGCTACTCATGCACTCTATGTTGCCAGTTGCACTGCCTCAAAAGAGGAACACGTGCATTGTACGGCAGCTCCTTGCTGTGGCCCCAGGGAACTCCCATTTTTGTGGCTGCAGTAGGGCTAGTGTTCAACTAACATAAGAACGGCCATACAGGGTCAGACCAATGGTCCATCCAGCCCAGTGTCCTGTCTTCCGAGGTGCTTCAGAGGGAATGAATAAAACAGGCAACCATCGAGTGATCCCTCCCCTGTCGTCCACTCCCAATTTCTGGCAAAGAGTTGTCTACACAAATGGGGACCATGGTACCAAGTACCTATCTTTCCCCCTTTGAACAATGTCTCTTTCCCTTCTGTGTACCTTTAGGTACCTTTTGCTTCCCTGTGTGGCAAACAGGAAAGAGTGCATATGGCCCCGAGAGCACTGGAGGAAGCGAGGGGGGGAGGGAGGGGGAAGGACAGTGTTTCATCTGAAATCTGGTGTTATCATCTATTTGAACCTGCCTTCCTAAAGACAGTAATAAAGGTTGGGGGGATGGTAAAAAAAAGTTGGTTAAAAAAATTATCAGGGAAGCTCGAGAAGCATAACATTTAAAAGAGAAAACTTCAAAACAGTCACAAGAAAGAGACATCTCTGAGATCCCAAAACCTGGGAGAAGTTTGCTCTTGTGATAAAAACACTGAACTGGGAGCCAGATGAATGAAGTTCAATTCTCAGCTCTACTCAGACTTCCTGCGTGATGTTGGGCCAGACACTTAATCCCCCTCCCACGTCTCAGTTCCCATCTGTAAAATGGCGGTGATAGTTGTTCCCTAGCTTTCAAGGGTGTTATAAGGATAAATGCATTGACTGTGAAGCACTCATACACTGCAATGCTGGGATCCTTAATTACACAGATAGATAGGAACATAGGAACTGCCAAAATGGGAACGTGCCAGTGGTCTTTGTTCATTAAATATATACACACACGTGCTGGAACTAGGGGTGCTGCCGCACCGCCTGGCTTGAAGTGGTTTCCATCATATATAGGGGTTTCAGTTTGAGTCAATGGCTCTCAGCACTCCCACTATACAAATTGTTCCAGCAGCCCTGTATACACATCTCTTTCTTCAGTTTACCTGTGTATTCTCTCAGTACCTTTTTGTATGAGATAGACAAGCTACTCTATAGAAGTTATGTGTAAAAATGGTTAGATGTGTTCAGATGGCTTATGTGTAATTTCTAAATTAGTTAAAATCACGTAAAATGATGGCTGTGGCTATCTTCCCTTTATTTTATTCAGCTGTTCTAGCTGTCATCAAGGAATGGTAAAAAGTCCATCTAACTCGAGCTTGTGCTATTTATACTAATCTCTTCAAATGGGATGCCTGGTTGTAACAGGTGCTATTATTAGTAGGTAGTCGGGGGCTACTGGGTTAGGCCCCTGAGATTTTTATGGTCACAAAATCAAATCACTGGTTTGCTCTATGACCATTTGTGGGCCAGAAAACGAAAAAGAAATATAAAAAGAACCCCAAAACCAGAAGAAGCCCCCAGCGTCACACAACCAGATCTATCCATTCCAAATCTAGGACATCCAAAGTTTTGTTCACTACCTGTTTAGATCAGTGCCTGCTAGAATCACAGCACTGTGTCTTCCACAAATTTGTGTCTTTTGCATTTCAGAAAACAATGTTTGTGCAATTTCTTGCTAAATGGAAAAAATGGCTTGATGCGAAATAAGTGTTGGTTGTTGGTTGGTTGGTTCTCATGTCATTATTATAGCATTGTGGATCCAACTACATGTGAGGCAGCATATACAACCGTGTTCTGCAACTGGAATTGTTGTTTTAAATTCCCTCTCCCTATCCAAATTGCCTCCTCTCCACAGTTGCTAGAGCACTGGCCTAATCCTGCCCTCATTCTCTGGAACTTTCCCCATCCAGCCCTTCTGCATAAAACACTGGTTTGTTTCCTTCCCATCTAAGCCAATCCACTTCAACCATTCCCTCAGCCTCACCAATCAAAATACCGATGTGAGCCCTCAGACCTCACACAAATCCTCCTCAATCTTACTGAAGTCCCAGGCCTTAATTGGAGCTGAATTCTACACAAGCATGTGCACACATTTGGGTTGTTATAAACCCAATGTTTCCATTTACTTTCCCAGAAGTAACACAAGACAACTCCATTTTTATGATGTCCCCCCACCTTTAAACATTGCATTGATGTGAATGATGTGTATTTAGTGAGCAAGCAAGTAGGATGATGTAGAGAGAATATGTAAGGGAGCAAATGAGAAATCCAAGAGCATCTTTCCTCCACGCAAAAGTACCTAGGTATCTGGGCCTCATTCTCCATTGCCCTGTACCATGTGTAGTCACTTACACCAGTACACAGCGGGTATAAAACATGACCAGATCAAGAGGGTACCATTTTACTCCCACTTTGCAATGATGTAAATGACCACAAAAGGTGCAAGTCAATGAAGAGTTTCCCCATGGGAAAATGTATCAGAAATGATCTCGTCTTAACGTATTCAGGTCACTCACATTGTGATGTGAACTGTACTGACATGAGCTGAAAGTAAAAGCTTGAATCTAACCCACAGACTCTCAGGAAAGCCTAGTCTAGAATCTCTAAGTTGCCAACTTGCATTTATCACCAGAAACCCAGAGCAGAGTGCCTAAAGGTTTGAAGGCCAATTCTGAACTTTGCATCTCAGACTCATCTGTGCTTAGCCATCATCCCTCATGTTACTGCAAGCCACCCACTCCAATGTAAATAATTACACAGCCACAATAACTGTGCTACCTTCAGATAAAGTAAGCAATAATGTGTCGCTGCTGCGGCTTATATGAGTAACGAGTCCTTCGTGAATAATGACTACGCTTTTATGATAAATCCCTAAACATATTTGTCTAAAAGACATTTCTGTTATTTCCTTTCACACTGGAAAAACTCTGGTTTCAACACAAATGTCAGGCATAACAAAATGTTGCAATCCTTAAGTAAACAGGTTCTTTGGGTGGTTCTCCTGGAAGTACATTTTTTAGAAACTGATGCCATTTGTTATGAAGCTTACTCTAAATTGTCAGCATACCTTTTCAATCAAAGCAAACGCTGCCAGACCTACATAGTGCTTCCCCACTATTTAGGATGAGAACTCCTAAATGCATTACGGGCCCTTGCCGTACTTCAGAAAAGTATATAGCTGCAGCTATAAAATCATTAAAAATGGCAATAAACGGTGGTGGTAGGTTATTGAAATATTGTGTGCTGAAGGGAAGGGAATGAAGAAATGGTCCACTCAGGGCTGATGAGAGGCGGGAAAAGGTAGGACAACTGTACCTGGGCCCTGAGCTCAGGGGGCCCCTCCGAAATGTCTATAACTGGGGTGAAATGGGAGTGGTGGGATCCTATTGAACATGATGTCCCTGTGCCTCAAATTTCTCTTGACAGGCCACCCAACCTACATTCCTTGCACACCCAAATCTCCCATTGCAATTTTAGGTACGAAGGACTAAAGAATAAGGCTCTGTACTTCTAAATGGACTCAATTTTGGTTTACTTTTTAAGAGGTATTTATTAGTTGCTAGTTTATTACCAATGTTCAAACAAAACATTTGTGTGTAAGCTAAAATTCACAGATCAATATGTTTGAATAATGATTGTAAAGCCCATTGTTGAAGCTGCTGTTTGTTTCAGTATGGAAACACAAGGATAGATTATTTTTATAGCATCTGACTAGAGGTGCTATAGTCATGCTTGAGGAAGCAATTTCAGTTTAAGTCTTTGTTTTCAGGCCCTTAAAATGTTTCTGAAAAAATTATTCTTTTGGCTGAAATTTCTCATGTTTGTTCTTAGCCTAGAGGTAAACAATTCTTTTTATATTATTAACGCATGAGTAAAATCCCATTAGCTGTTTTTGAGTTACCTGAGCATTAATAAAAATTAACACAATTTTCACATTGTCAGAAAATTGTTCGGGTATTTTTTAATGCATTACTTAACATTCCAGTTTTAAAATGTAACCGTGAATATATATAGAACCATTTGTACAGTTGCTCCTAATACAAAATGCATGTTTTTTTTTTCATTCTGAAGAACATAATTGGCTGAGCTATGAACTTGTGGAGAAGTAAAAGTTATTTTCCTTACTACACAGGGCTTGATTCTTCTCACCTTACTTGAGAGATCTGGGTTCTATTCCTGTCTCAGCCACAACGTTCATTTGTGACCTTGGGCAAGTCACTTAACCTCTCAGTGCCTCAGTTTGCCTCTTTCTCCCACCCTTTGTCTCAACAACTTAGCTTGTAAGATTTGGGGGACAAGGACTACAGTTTACTCTGTGTTGTTCAACACCTACCACTCTAGGGCCCTGACCTCAGTTGGGGCCTACAGGCACTATCAGAACATAAATAATAATACATAACTTCCAACCCATCCTATAAAAATTATGTAAGGACCAGGAAAAAGTGAGGTAGAAACTGCCTTTGCTCTCTGGTGGAAATAGAAAAAATATCTTTGTCTGGCTATGAATAGTGAAATAAACCCATAAAAGCCAATGTGAACCTACACCTCCATGCACAGTCTCTGTGTCTTCCTGATAAATCATTCAAACAAGTACTCAGGATATATTGTGACACTTGAAAAGAAAACATACATAAGTAACCATTCTGATGCCATAATATAACACAAAAACAGTCTCTCTGTGTTTTGGCTCATGGAAGAGACAGACACATGTATCTGCTACCCATCATAAATGGAACAACGTAAAGCTACCGTTTGTTTGCACATCCTCGAGGCATGAATAGTTCTGAGGATGTGAGAAGACCAGAAATGGAAAGAGCAAATGCTCTTTATCCTAATGCAACAGTTGTCAGAAATAACAAGCCAATTGTAGAACTGTCAGATATTCGACACTTATGTACAATAATGTCTAGAGTCTGTGCTATATGCACATTGCCTCATTCGCTTCTGTCCATGCCAGTGTGCTGATCTCCTATTGATTTATACCAATACTAATATACATTAAACATTGGCTGGCTCTTGATATTGCTAACATTGACTCTCTCTTTAAGCATACTGTACAAAACTTTGACATCAATATTTTGCCATGGTGAATTCAGAGGGGAAAATTTGTAGACGCTGAGAAGATTCCACCAATAAATTCTGAAATAATCATTTTATTTTGTTGTTTCAGGCTCCTAAAAACAATATTATTTTAAGGATGCAATTATTATAAATAGATCAAATTAAAGTATTTCTTTCACTTCCTTCAAACTGAATCCTCAAATAAATCTTTGACTAGATTAGCTATGTAGGCCTGCGTGCGGCTGGTTGTAATAAAGTAATATATGGAGATATACTTATCTCATAGAATGGGAAGGGACCCTGATAGATCATCGAGTCCAGCCCCCTGCCTTCACTAGCAGGACCAAGTACTGATTTTGTCCCAGCTCCCTAAGTGGCCCCCTCAAGGATTGAACTCACAACCCTGGGTTTAGCAGGCCAATGCTCAAACCACTGAGCTATCCCTCCCCCAATGTGTCTCATTGTATTTGTCACTGTCCTTCTCTCTGCTTTTTTGATTTTAGTAATACAACCAGCTACCACCTCACTTGCCTTTGACTGAAAAGAGAGAACTTTACACAATCACTGTCCAGCCTATGATTCCCTTCCACAAGAGAGTCTCAAGAAGGGGGAAAGCTACAAGAAAAGACAGCCCAGTGGCAGGCACAGGCTTCTGCCTCATTTGGTAACCAAAGAGAGGGATTAAGTCCTGAAGGAATTATATACCCCCTAACTGTGTATATCTCCAAAAACATGTAGGCTGATTTAACTGATGATGCTTTTCCCCTACTTGTGGCCACCAAGCCCTACCAAAACACTGTTTTCTCTCCTTCACAGAGAACATGTATGTTTGAGGGTTGTCAAACACATTTAATTCCAAGATATGGGATCTGATCCAGTGCCCACTGAAGCTCATGAAGAAGCTCCCATTGACTTGAGTATAAACCAAATTCTGCCTTCCCTTACCCCCCCATACAACTCCCCTAATTAAGACAATGGGGTTGCACTGGTGTAAACGAGGGCAAGGGTTAGCCCTTGAGGTAAAACATGCTTTTTTTAAACTATGTCCCCCAAATACCCAAATGAAGTGTAAATCAAAAATAAGAGAATCAGACTCTTAGATCCTTTTTCTTCCACCCTTATTCCTGCCGAGTAGACTGACTTCAATGCAATTACTTACTGTGAGTAAGGGTTGCAAAATCAGGCCCTCGAAATTCAGACTTTACAGGGAAAACAGTCTAAGTAGCAGTTATGAAACTTTCATACTTCAGCATTCTTGATGTCTATCCATTACGCTCAATGAAAACTAGGATTTTATTAAAACAAGAGGCTAGACTGAAAATGTTTGTGTCTCTCTTTTGATGAGGGGTGACAGGAAGGTACCTTGATTTCTGTCTCCAGTCTGGTATGTATCTTGTTACTTTCTGAGGGGCCAGATCCTTGCCCCATTGAAGTCAGTAGGAGCAACATTTGGCCCTAGATAATTCTACCAGACTGCACAAGGCCATGGAAGCATTTGGTACAGATTTTTGTGCAATACAAATGTATATAACAATCCACACACTGACAACAGAGCTAATTTAGTAGCCAGCTCTTCCCCTCTATGGCTTGATCCACCCCATATTGAAGTCACTGGAGTATTTCCATTGCTTCAGTGGGAGTTGAATCAGACCTATATGCTTGAATAAAAGCTTATAGTGTGTGTCACTATTTCATATCCAATTAGACTGAGGGAACGCAAAAATATATTATGATGCATGAATGATAGAAATAAGAGATTTACTCACAACTGGTTATTGTTAAAAGCCATCATGAGTTCGACTTATGGTAACTCTCACCTTCCTAAATTAGACACATTTTGTGCAGCTGAAATGGAAATCTTGGAAAGATTACAACTTTTATGAACTGCAGTTTGACTCCTACCACCTGTTGTAAGGAATCAAAATAGACTGTTATATCTTTCCACATCCCAAGGCTCCAGTAAAGAGGTCCCTAAAAGGGGCATTCCAAACAATAACACTCCCCACCTGGAGATATGAAAGCTTTTCACTAGTGCTATACTCTTAAATATTCATCAACTCAGCTAATGTGAAATTCTGTCTTAATTATAAGAAATAGAAACATGTTCATTCCTGGTAGTAACAGAATCTTAACCTGAGCAGGAAATGATTTGGTTGAAGAATTTATAAGTGAAAAGGCTTCCTATGACACCTGTTAAAATCCATCAGCACATCACTTTTGCTTCACTGAACTCAATAGCATTTACAGAGTAAGAGCTAAGCATGTCAGCGGAAAACATAGCAACCATAAAGACATCTGTTTGTCAAGTGCCAAGGGAACACCGCCGTTGTTTTCCATCCTGTGAATCTTGCACATTTATTGACTTGTTTTATTCACATAGGGTTATGTCTTCTATAGTTTTGTTTTAAGGTGTTACAATGGATCTGTCCACAAATATTCTGAAGAAAGACACCATAGCTGCAATAAACAAAGTCCTTCCTTCTAACTATAATTACAGAAGGATTATTGCACACAAATTAGTTTTCTTCATCACCACTTTGTGCAAAATTGATAGTGTCTTTTGAATAAATATAGATATATTCAGTTGGCCCAGTGCACTGATGTGCAGTTGGACTCCTAGAGTGACCTAGGGTAAGATAAATGCTGTATATACATTGTTTTGGGGGATCAAATATTCTTATCTATTCAATTTAGATTCTTATCTTGTGCCCATTACCAGGGTATCTGAATGCCTAAAACATACAGCAGTGTAAAGGAACCTGAAGGAGAGGTAAAAGAGGCAGTGTGAACTTACAGAAATTAAAATGCGGTCAATTTAAAGACATACACCTCTACCCTGATATAACGCGACCCGATATAACATGAATTCGGAGTAAAGCAGTGCTCCGGGGGGGGGGGGGGGGGGGGGGCGGGGCTGTGCACTCCGGTGGATCAAAGCAAGTTTAATATAACGCAGTTTCACCTATAACACGGTAAGATGTTTTGGCTCCCGAGGACAGCGTTATATCAAGGTAGAGGTGTATTATTAACCATTTAAAACAAAATTTGAAACTAGTTTCTGGTAACACAACTGTGCTTTTGTGTTCCAATGACAATCACATTTTTTGCAATCACATTTTCCTATTTTCAATGTCTTTTTCTTCCCTGAGTCACTGTGTTAAAGACCCACACAAACAACACAGGAAGCTAACTGAACTGCTGACCATATAGGGAAGCAAATAAACTGTTATATGCACAAAGCAAGCTGACTGAGAAGGAGTTGTGGTGCTTTTCTCCAATCCCTTTCAATTATAGCTATTTTAAACGTTCGCTATAACAACATAGGTAAACACTTTTGAGACAACAGTAACTTTAAAATTCATGGGATCCCTTTAAACAGCACATCAAGTTTCTTTAGCTAATTTGTAGCCAACAACATTAACTGTGAAAATGTTGTTACTTAGCACAAATGTGTTGTTTGAAACACTTGTGTTTTAGTAGCTCTCTTAGTTGGGCTTTACTTTAAAATCACAATTGTTATCACTCTGTATCACTTTATTCTGACCTTTTCTGTCTTCTTCATCTCCTCTGAAATACTATATGCACAAATAACCAGACTGAATTCAGAGCCAGGATTGGAAGGAGGATGCATTTGCAAGTTTTCTAGGGACAATTAGGGAGATGTGCTTAAAATTGGCCCCAAAAGTTTAGAGGGTGATATATCTGTCTAATCTAGCTAGCTAACCTCCTATTAGTTTTCTATCCATCACTGTAGTCTCTAAGCACTTTCCAGGTAAATTAGGTCTGCATGGTGAAGTCCCTTAGAGGCTTAGAGGACTTCTGGAGTGTTCTGCTCTTCTACCTTCCTTATTAGAGGAGGCTCAGGCTTGGGATATAATTTTTTTTCTTTCTCTTTTCCCAGATATGTTACAATATGATTTTTTCCCCGTTTAACTGTACAGTAAGAGGAATTTAAGGTCTGCTCTATTGTGTAAAGCATATACACTAATATACAAAGCTTCTATTTACAGAATTAATATAGTGTATTATACATATAAAATAAATACAGTATATTAATTCTATCCATAAAAGCTTTACATAGACATTATTTACGTAACTCCATGATCAGCTTTACGGTGACAGCTGATAGGGTATAGAACGAATTTTATTGCTTCACTCAATGTTTTGGTTTAACGTTTTGATTGTTAAATATAAAGTCATGAAGAGTACCAGAATGCTAACAAAACTCAACCAGATTATTTTCTAGTAAATTTCTGCCAGGTTTTATTTATTTGTTTATTAATCTTTTACATAGATTCTAAGTCCTTTAGAATTTAAACTTGACCCAAAGTCTCAGGCTTCCTAGGTGGTCTGTAACATTAAACCATCAACCATTAGTTTTATGCTTTCCCTTATAATGCCAGCAACAGTTTTCTTTTCACTGGCAGGGGTAGGACATCCTTTCTGTCTAGCATAGTAAATTACAAAACAAAACAAAAATCAAGCCCATTTGTGGTTTTATAGATACACTTCAGTGCTTTTAATGGCTGAAATTTTACATTCTTTTTACACAATAATATATTGCAGTGTAAGGCCTATGAAATGATAGATGAAATACTTGCCAAAAGACAAATTAAAAATCAAAGCTATCCACCAATTTTTTACTTTACAATTGACCTTGATCTAGACGTTGCCTACTTGGTTCACCCAACCAAAAGGAAATGTTTAACTATGGATCTGAACCATTAACTCTCGTGGAATTAAGAGACAAACTTAGTTACATTAATCAGGTAACCAAAACAAAATTTACACTTGGAGAAAGATAACAGGTAGGAAGAAATCAAAACAACATAATAATAATGCTAAGTTTTATCTTCTTATATCAGTCACAAAAAGGAGAGCACTAAAGGTAAATGTATGCCAGTTATCAACTATTATTCCAAGTTCTGTGTAGTTATATGGCCATAAATCTAATAAATAATTAAGAACAGAAAATCTTATGGGCAACATTTTTCAATATGGAATAAAGACAGAATCATAGAATTTATAATTTTAATGACAGAATCCTAATTGTGGGATTATTATGATTATTATGAAGAAATAAAAGAAGAAAAGAATATGCTTTGTCATGTTTTTAATAGGCAATAGCTCTTAATATCCTATAGATAAGTCTAATAATAGCTATAACAACAGTACATCAAATAGCTATCCTGCACTGTACTTTATTTTGTGGAAAGGCTCATGCACAAACCATAGGCATATGTCAGGGAAAAAACTCTGAAACAGTAATTTTTAGGTTACAGATCTCAAGCTTAAAATAATTAAAACTCAGGTAGCTAAAACATAAATGTGGTTGTATGGCTTCGTTATGGGAGGTCTCAGATACATGTAGTGAAATAATGGACTAAAGTAAAATCTGACACGGTTTTCTTTATAATCCTCAATCCTTAGTTATAACAAATAAAATATTTAACTTGGATTTGCTTAGGATAGCTAAGGTTTTACATTTTAACAGGTACTTTAAAATTAATGAAGGAACTGTCTTACATTTGAAAATACATGCAATTATGTGGATTGTTTTAATATGCACATTAAGTACTAGATTCTGCCACACGTGCTAACAGGCCCCAATTCTTCAAACACTTATACACATAATTTTAAGCCTATGAGCAGTCCCCTTGGCTTCAAGGAGGCTAATCATATGTTTAAATTAAGAACAAGTGATCAGGTTTACTTCTAGAGTTGTCCGAATGGGCCAGATTGTGATATTTTTACTTACATTGAGTAGCACCTTACTCTCGGAGGACTTCAATAGAACTACTGATAGTGTAAGGCTATAGTCTTCGTGAAAACAGGTTTCACAGCCTAGTTCAGAGTGAGTAACGGGGACAGAATCTGCTCCTTAGTAAACAAAAGCTAAGAGATGCTGGGTCGGATCCTTACCTGGGGTGAAACACCCACCTTACTGAAGTCAATGGGAGATTTGCCATTTACTTCAGTGGGGCCAAGATTTCACCCATGTACATAACAGCATAGTTCCACTGAAATCAGGGGACATATGCTAATTTACACCAGGTCAGGATCTGGCCCCAGAATATTACCAATTTAAAAGAAGTATCCTTTATTTTCTCACTGCGTGCTACTTGTTTAACAAAACAAAACAAAACAAAACAAAAAGTGTGTTTTCTGATTTACTTTGAGTGAGGAATCTGCAGATTTAAAATGTGGTTTACAATTAACACGGTTGGCTAAAACAGCAGAGGTGAATATAAACAAGACCCTTTATTCTGTTAGCATTTGTTTAACAGTATAAACATGTGTTTAGGGCCACAGTTTTTCTCACTTAGAAGCTGATGTATCTCATCTAGTTTCTTGTGAATAGGAATGACCTTGAGTGATTATTGGTCTGGTGGCAAAAAGCAGTCAAGACCTTTCCCAAGACCTCCATTTATAACGTTGATTTGCATTCTGCTACAGTGATAGCCTAAGTAAATTCTACCGTGGTTTATCGCTTCATTGACAGCTCACTTTAATTAAGCAACTGTGATAAAGGCATTACTTCCTGAAAACTGTATGGAAACTTCTTCTAAGGATGGGGTGGGGAGGGGAGCCAGCTTTTAGGCTTAGAGGTTTTTTCAGGGATTTTTTTAAAGGAAGGAAATGTAATATTCACAGCCAGACAGAAATGAAGAGCAAGGGCCAGATTCTGCTGCCCGTACTCATGCTGTGAATAGAACCTTACTCTGCAAGTACTCCCATTGAAATGCAGAGTAAGACACTGCTCAGTGTAAGTACGTGTGACAATCTAGGATAAGGGCGTTTCTTCAGTCTGGATAATGGCTATGGGGTTTTGGGTTTTTTTATATCTATGTTCATATTATGACACCAACACTCAAAAGAAGATACACAATCCAAGGCACCAGAGACTAACTGCTCCTGAGAACTCAATTTATTTCTCCAAATATGGAGGGATACAGGGTTTCTCCAGCACCTTAGCTTATCCATGGAATTTCATTTCAGCTGTAGCGAAATACGCTTTCCCCTCCCAGCAGTTTCAAACTGCTGCCCATTCCCAGCCACAGATAAGTTACCAAGATACTTCTGGTTAATCTAAAGTGTTCAGGGAACTAACAAAGAACCAAGGGAGCGAGCAAGCAGGAAGGCAAACTGAGAATACTGTAACAGGAATTCACAATGTCAGCTCAGTGAAAGTAACTTTAATAGTCCATAAAACTTGGAGATTTACGGGACTCTGCAATAGGCTAATATTTTACCTATCGCAGTTTTTGACACCACTGTCCATTCCTGGGTTTATTACTAATTTCTAGTTCTAAAGTTTGAAAATGAAATGACCTTCATCAGTTGTACAATCCACAAAGCAGCCAAGAAAACTCACTTTTGGGGATCTTAAAGCAGCTGACAAAAAGGGAAACCTATTTTAATTGTTCACTAGGGGTAAGAACTGGTAAAAACTGAAAAAACAACAAACAATTTAGTTGCTAAAAAAGAATCCGTAATAGAAACAGCCAACAATTCCCCTGATGCAGAGCAGGCTTTGCCTTCAAAGCTTTTAAAGGAAGGAGGGAGGCCAAAATGAAGGGGAAAGAATAAGGGTTGTGTAAAATTTTTACAACGGCAAGCGCATGTGCTGACTCCTTAAAATACAAGACAAGAGTCAGCTGTGTGAAATTACTTAAAAATAAAGCAAGAATTGTTAGTGGGATATTGGCAATATGGAAACCATACCTCTGTCTGAACATTTTCCACCTACTTTTGTTCCAAGTTAGACCTAAATTTGCAATTACTGAAAGAGACCAGATTCAAATAAAGGTTTCTTTGGGCAAGGTTATCAAAAATAGGTCCCTAAAGTTATGCTCCAAAATTTTTAATTAGGCTTCTAAATAAAGCCCTGAGCTTGCAAATGCTTAGGCTATGTCTACACCGCACTCTAAGCCCAAGCTCTGACTCCAGTTTGAGCCCCAACCCCACTTCTGTCCACACACAAATTGGTCTGACTCAGGTCCTCAAGCACTCAAGTGCTAGGACCCTGCAAAGAAAGTGGGTCAGAGCGTAAGTCCTGCTGTGACTCTGGTTGAAGCCCTGTCATTTTTCAGGGGGATGTAAGTCAAGTCACAGACCCAAGTCCAAAGGTCTGTGAAGTACAGCATGGACGTGTTAGTATGGCTATGAGATCTGGGTCCATCAGCTGTAAACCACAGTTTACAATGCAATGGGGGTGCTCAAGCAGCGGTTCACAAGTTCACAAGCCCGGGTCCCACAGACCCAGGCTTAGGGTATGTCTAAATTGCAAAAAAAAAAAAAAAGACCCAAGGCAGCAAGTCTCAGAGCCCAGATCAATGAGACTCATGCTATAGGGCTAAAAACAACACCATAGATATTCAGCCAGAGCTCTAAGACCTATCACCCTCTCCGGGTTTCAGAGCCCAGGCTCCACTGTAGCCCCATAGCTCAAGCCCCTCAACTGACTTGGCTCTGAGGTTCACTGCCACCCTTTTTTGGCACTGTAAACATACCTTTGGGTATATACTCAAGTCTAAGCACTTGAGTAGTTCCACTGACTTCACCGTGTTCTTTCCAAGAGCGTCCCCCACCCCATCCCACCACACCCACACCCACTTCTTTACTGTTGCTGTGGGTTTATAAAACAGTACCGGGAAAGTGAAAATTACTATTTCAAAAAAATAAGAGAAAACAATTGTGAAAATCATAAAAATTGATATGCCCAGGAGGTTAATCTAGTCTAGTCTAATCTATTGGTGATAGCCCCAGTCACTGTAGTTTCTATATGCTGATCCTCTGTGCAGGGAGACTATTTTGGGTAACAGCAGCAATCAAGTTTCAGAGTAGCAGCCGTGTTAGTCTGTATCCGCAAAAAGAACAGGAGTACTTGTGGCACCGTAGAGACTAACAAATTTATTAGAGCATAAGCTTTCGTGGACTACAGCCCACTTCTTCGGATGCATATAGAGTGGAATAAATATTGAGGAGATATATATACACACATACAGAGAGCATAAACAGGTGGGAGTTGTCTTACCAACTCTGAGAGCAATCAAGTTAACTAGAAAGCCCTGTAGGAGCTGAGCTGCCAGGCTGGAGATCATTAGTCAATGTGGAAATGAGCTCTGTTGGATCTTCAAAGATCTGTGAATTCCCTTCCCGAGACACTGAGGGAATAAACAATAGGAAACTCTGGGCCAGATTCCAATGCCTTGCACTGAATAGTACTGTCCTCCATGTTTATTTCCATTTAAATCAATGTGGTACAGATAGCAAAGTCTGGCCTTCTGTGAGTTGTGTGTGGGAACAGCCTACCTGGGGGAGTTTGCCAACTAGTTTTAGTGTTGCTTTATTTGCTACAAAGTGATCACTACTTTTGTTTTGTACACAACTGGAATTAGTTGACAGTTAAAGTTGTAATTTCAAATGGTATTATAGGGAAATTGAAAAACATTCTAACCAATAAAAGGAGGAAAACAAAAGTTTTTTTAAAACAATTATAAATATACGACTGTTGTAATATGTATCTGACAGTGTTCTAGGATGATTTTGATAAAATATAGTCAAGGACAGAAGGTAAGTGTCATGGGTACACATCTGTGTTCCATTTCTTTATGAAATTTACTGAAGACACACAATAGATTAATGTTAGACAAATCTGAATGCATGGTAAGAAAAAAAGTGAGACAACAAAATGCGCAAGGGCAGACAATAGAGTCTCCTGACTAAACAAAGGTTGGGGGTTTTTTTTGCAAGAAATCTGCATCATAAAACCACTGCACAAGAGAGTTCTTCTCAGATTTCGGCAAACTGGTTTTAAACTTCCATCTACAATCTCCAGTTTTGCCACAGAACTTTTGCATATATGCTGCAATGTGCACCAGACAACCTATTTGTTAAAAACAAACACACACCACCATAAAAAACTGTGTTGGAATCATGCCTGCAGGAAGGCAAAACTAAGAATATTACAGAGCTGCTCACAAATGTATCCTGATGCAACTCCCAGTGAAGTCAGTGGAAAGTCTGCTATTGACTTACAACTGGGTTCTGGTTTAAAACATATGCAGCCAAATTCAAGGCAGTCTGGATGCACAGTCTGTAAATCAGTTCACAATTTATCTTTATGTCAGACAAATCCTGGGTTCCACAAAGATTAATATCATATTGTCTCTGATATTAAATGGGAAACTGCCAATGAGATCAATATTTAGAATAAAAAGTTATTTTTTCTCTTGATTAGTGGGGGAAATAGAGAAGTGGTGCAACTCAGCATGCCATAATGGAAGAACAATTTACACATTTTAACACTGTCTTTGTCTTGACAAATGTCTGTGTGGATCTGGCTCTAGGCACGGTTTCCATAACCATGCTATTACAAAATATAGAGACTAGTCCTATTCCAATGAAAGTCCCTGGGTCTTTTTTTCCCAATTACGTAAGTGGGAGCTAGATTGGGTCCATGGTTACTGTTCAACCTTTACTGTATTTATGCTGATACGAGTCTCTGTTTATGCACTTTTATCTGTTGCTTGTCATTCCTCAACTTGTCATCACCAGAAGGTGATATTCTCAGACACAGAGCATCAGCCCCAAGAAGTCATAATTCTGGCAACGAAACTTCATTTCTGAAAGTACTTTTTGAATGACATCAGGCTGAAATTAGACTGCGTCCATGGATAGGAGCAACTAGGCTGTGGGTATGAAGTAAACAGAGCTTAGGTAGCAAAAAACAGTCCACCGTATTCGCTTTTTGGCAGGCACCCATGACACAGCTAACAAAGTATCTTATACTTTCACTGTATCTCAGATTTCAGCATGAAAAGAGAGGAGCATTAAAGAAAAACCTTTTTAAAAAAATCAGTTATTGAAATATATTTCACATAATCTTGTAAGAGGTAAAGATCAGATGGTGTTCTTTGGGGGGGAAAATGTGATAGAACTCCAAGTCATCATGTGATGTGGCAGCTACTAAAGTTACTGGTAATTTTTATTAGTATGGCAGAGAGCCGGACAAAGGTCTGCTCTGTAAGCAAGGCCTTTTAAGAAATAAACTAAAGCTTCCTGAACTGATGAGCCCAAACAGGGCTTAGCTGATAGAGGGGAGGGGGGGGGGGGTCACAGAGGTTGTGCTCCAGCTCAAGCCCGAATGTCTAGACCACAATTTTACAGCCCAAGTCAGCTGACATGGGCCAGCCATGGGTGTTTACACACCACCAAACACAGTTCGTAACTAGAGCGCCTACAAATAATAGTATATCTATCTAATGGTATTGTCACGCTACGCAAATGGCAGGATTGGACACACTACTTCCACCTATAGTCTGGAGTAGCGAAAATGGGGTGTGAATTTCACCCTTTGGTATCCTGCATTTCTTTCCTCTGCAGCACACATATCTCTCTGATATCTTTTGCAGGGTAGGCAAAATGAATTATGCCAGTCTTGGAAAGACCACCTTTCACTATAACAGGTGAACTTTTATTCTTTTCTCTTCACAGAGAGAATTGTTTTATAACCATTATTAAAAGCCACACAATCTTTAGAAAGCTAATATAACACAATTATATTTACACTGGATACTAAAATACATACAGATGATTTGAAAGCAACACTTTAAGTACTACATTCAGTTTAAAAGCCCCAGTGCTGAAGCAAAAAAACTGAACTGCTAATGTTGTCGGCCCAGTACCATTTATATTTATGAGGGTCTAACAACTTTACAAGCCCTGTGGCTGCTCTCAGTAGTGAAACCTGAAATAATAAAAATATATTTTAGTATTAAAAATATCAAAACATCATGCATAAAGTACAGAAGCAGACAATATTACATGTAATTACATAAAACTGGTAAGCTGTCACCTCTTGAGTATTTAAGTCAAAGAACTGCAGTTAATTATGAACAGCTTTAATGTTTTGTGGTGCAAAGAGTTAATTAACTCAGGAAGAAAAGAGAACATGAATTTAATAACTTTACTGCTATTCAGTTTAACATAGCAAATTTGATCAGTTGCTAATCAAGCATCTTTATTTCCATCTTTTCCCTTTTGTCTATAACACAAACGATTTCTTAACATATGCTAACAATTAGCAATTCTTAAAACACCTACTCAACTGCATATTGAAATATATGTGTTGTGGAGTAAAAGAATTTTATTTGATTCAAATGTTAATCAGAAGCAACTTTGCATTATTTTTGTTATAAGACTAGACCCCCAATATCTTATTTCAGTGACTATGTAGTGTACATGATACAGATGAAATATGACGTTGTAAAAAACCCAGGCATGAGCCCAGCACTGCAATCAGATGTGCATGGGTATACCGCAGTACTGATGCAAAAACCCACTGAAGTCAATGAGGTTCTCTGGGGGGCCCACCAAGATTCAACTACAGGATCAGGACCAAGGACCCTTTGAAATGTTATCTAAAGACAGGGTTCCACTGATACATCCAGTATATTAGCATTTTCTAGAAAATCTCCACATTCCATTTAATCCAAAGTAAAAGAAGTCATGCAAGCTCTATTCAAGCGCATTTTGAATAGCAATGATCTGAACATACAATCGCTTTTGTAGTTAATTTGCACTTATTTTATTCATATCTTTTGATACAATTGACATGGTAATTCATTGCACATGTACTAAATTAAGGATGATTGCGCCTGATTGCCCAATTATTGTAAAATGCACAAACTGTGTGAAAATAGTTGATAGGACAGTGCATGTTTTCTCTACAAAGCCTCTCAGAGTACTTCAAATCTAAGAAAAAAAATAATCCAACAGATAATCATAACGGTTTGGCTTCAACTGCGGAAAACTGAACAGAGGATGATTTAAAGCTCAAGGAACTGCACCATATGTGAAAAGGAGATTAAATCATCTCATTGTTATGTATTCAATATGTCACATTAAAAGAAAAAGGATCAGTCTAGTGGAGTCTGACATATTTCTATTTTGTCCTGAAGAACGAAATAGGAAATAGCTATTTATCAGTTTTTCCTTTGAAATAATAATAATACAAATGCATACAACTGACATTATCAAAGCCTGAGCACTTCCTGTTTTCTTCCCAAATGGTATAAAGAGTTGTTCCTTCTGCTACAGAGATTAATAGCTACACCAGAGACAAGATGTCCCGAGAGGGTCAGATTTTCCATTGCCTTCTGTAGTCTTTTACCACTGAGCGAAGTGAGTCTCATATGGGTGCAAAATGCTACCACATCATGCTGAGAGCATTTTGCACTCACTTTACGGTTGTAGATGGCTAGACAAGGTTCGATGCAGTGGAGAATCAACCTTAGAGAATATATTCTTCCTAGTCACTTCCTTTTTCTCTCAAGTTTTATTTGTTTTCTGTTACATAGCACCACAAACAAAAACACAGATGCTGTTATGTAATTACCTCCTATGCTACCTAACAGCACTATGTAGAGAAGGAGAAACTTAGGATCCTTAGTACTGTAGCTCCATGGAGCTACGCCAATTTACACCAGTAGAAGATCTGGCCCTTTTTAACACTGCATATTATTAAGGAAACCAAATTATTAAAAAAAAAAACATGTTCCCACTAACTTAAAAGGGTTGTCCACTTACAGTCCCAGCATGTCTCTGGTTTATTCCTGGGTTTGAAGCTCTTTTTGGATTACTTCATTACCTCTTTTTAATTTAAAGATACCCATGAGGGAGATATTTATAAGCTTCTATGGATCCAAAATGCCCACAATGTGCAAAGTGTCAACATGCTGTAGATTTTTATTAAAATGGGCAGAGAATGGAATGTTGCTGGTGTATGAAAGGGGAATCATTGAGGGTACTGCTTCAGAAGTTACAGCACGAAATATACTTCAGCTGGGGAACTCCAGTTGCATATCTGGAGAGAGGAATTTAATAATACAGCGAGCCTGACAGAAGGGCATTATTTTCTTTCTTTGCAGTACTTTTTTTATTTTCCTCTTGCCAAGTTGTTTTTTTCCTGTTTGAGGCAAGAACTGTAGTACAATACTTAATATAAGACATATTATATTATATTACATCTCTATTTTGTTTTTAATGTTGACCAGCACTCAATTTGGCTTCTCTCTTCGACTCCCCACCTCCCTGCCCCAACTTAGACTACAGCACTAAATTCAAGCTAGAGAATAAATTTATGGAGGGGGGAAAATAGAGTGAGAACCAAGGCCTCATGTTTTCATTTGGACCTACAGAGTTTTTCCCTTAAATTTGTTACTGTTCTCTTTCATCGGTTGCCAAGTTGCCCCATCCTGCCTTTAGCACAGACATGAACATGCTGCTCCTTTCTGAGACATCATTAATAGACCGGGGCAAACGTCTCTAAAACTTTCCTGTGAATATGCATAAAAATAAAAAGTTGAATTTGCTTCTGCTGTGTTAACAGCCCTTTGGTGTTCACTCCCTACAAATAGGCTTAGTGTGCTTGAGTGCCCTGGCAGGAACATTCACAGAAACAGCCAATTTTAAGTGAAAGTCTGAAAACATTCCTAAAAACCAGACTTGTAAGCACACATATCCACACAGGGAATCTAGTTTTAAGAGCTGTGCTCCTCCATTCATGGAACAGAAACAATACAATGTGACTTAATCAAAACTAAACAACAGCAGCTAGAATTTTAAATTTCAACTAGTGAATACTTGCAATGAACTTCTCATGAATAATTTATGGAGTAAGGTGTATTTATAAAAGTAATGGGTGAATAATTTCAAATTAATTAAAGAGACCTCCCAAGAAAATTCTCATGGGCAATTTGCAAACGGAAGGCTAAATTCCCCTAATTTGCAAAGCAACAGGGCTGGATTCGGATACCCTCGCTCATGTTAAGTAGCACCTTACTCCATGACTGGTGACAAAAATGTGACTCCTGGAGTATGGGTGACAGACGCTAACTCTTAGTCATTGCTGGTAGCATTTGAACATTGCATTTTGCTAGGGTTGCTCTAATGGCAATTTTTTCAGCCCCTTCAGCCTAGCGTACAAGGGTCAGATTAGTTAGCGGTTGGTTGATTAGTTAGTCCTACACAGTTCTGCAAGGGGAGGAGAGGGTGCAAGAAGTTATTCTCTCTCTCTCTCTCTGTAGGAGGGTTGCACAATTCCATCACTGACTGTCCTGTGCTAGTCTATAGCTTGGACTTGGCTCCATATGGAGAAGATGGTGTGCAAGAGGGCTCATGTCCACTTCCTGCCTGGTCTTCTAGCAGAACGGAACTTGCATAGGGAAGCACATACTGCACCTTGTAAAAAGGTGGCAGGGCAAAAGGCTTTAATGACATATCTTTCATCGGAGTTCACCAGTCTGAGGTGAAGACTGACATTTCAATTGATCAACTCCCAGCCAAAGCTGCAGTAAGACATAGGTACAATAGGATTGTGCATAGAGCCCTGGCTCCTGGAGTGATATGAGTACCTCAGAATCTCAGCTCTCATTTAAAATATAATCTGTCACAATTGCAGAGGGAATCTTAAAACCATGAACAAAGTGTAACGGAGACAGAGACGCAGACTCGGGTGACCAGACAGTAAATGTGAAAAATCGGGACGGGGTGGGGGGGTAATAGTAACCTATATAAGAAAAAGACCCAAAAATCGGGACTGTCCCTATAAAATCGGGACATCTGGTCACCCTAACGCAGACTGACACAATAGCTCTGAGGGGCGTGGACTGCCCCAGCTCCAAGACCCACTGCTTCGGGGACCCTTGTCAACACTGCCCCAGAAAGGGAGAGGAGTGCAACAGGACCAGCCTGCTCTCCCCAACAGATGCACACTTGCCGCTGGGGTAAGTGCAAGGGACCCCCCTGCTGCAGCTCTCAAGGGGAAGGGATCTGTGCTGCTGTTCTTGGGCAGGAAATGTGGGATCAGCGCCGCAGAGACTCCAAAGTGCTTTAGGCCCCTGCTCCTAGCCAGCTGTCATCTTCCAGGACAAACACATGCACTTAAATCAGGGACCATTCACAGAGAAACACCAGCAGTCAGCAAGGAATCCTACCACTCCAGATAAAGGGGAGGAAAGAGGAAACTGTCAGCCCCCAAACTGCTATCTTATCTCACATGTTAGCAAGGAAACCTGCAACTAATCCAAATATCTGGACTAGCAAATCACACCCTAGACTAGACAACCAGGTGAAACCCCGCTTAGTTCATTATAAAATTAAAAGAGCCCCTGCCTCCCAACCCCAGCCGTAGATGTTCCTCAGCATACACATTTTATTAATAAAGAACTGAATATCATGCACTTGTGACCTTTCCTTCTGGTGAGTGATCCATCCGGGGGTGTCTGATTCAGCTTCCGCTGTGTTAATTTGGCTTTGGAGCACTTCCACAGGCTACACAGTTAACACAGCTGCCAAATTCAGTTTACTCTGTCTATGACGTACTCTATGTAAGATGAGAAATGGCACTGCTGTTGGAGCAGACCCCTGCAGGGCAAACTCTGCAACTAGCCTCACCAAAGAGCAAACGATCAAACAGATCTACAAAAACACAGGACGAGTCGCTATAATGTGTGAATATGCTTATGTGAAGACTGGTGATGAAAACCACTCAAGACATCATACAAAATCCGTCCATAATTCATAGTAAATGAGTGTCCTTTGGGGTACGAATCAATCAAATCATTTCTGCACTAAGGCGCATCCCTGGCTGCTGAAACAATAAACGCTCCAACAGACAGCATGCTACATGGGGCATCTCCTCAGCTGGGATACGTTCTCATAGCTCGGGCGAAGCCAGTGGGGTTCTGACAATTGACACCAGCTAAGGATCGGCCCCAGTAGGTTTAAAAGTATGCTGATGGGAAGTATTTATTTGCAGGGAATTTAATAAGTCTCCTACTTCCTACGCTAGCACAGAAGCTAAATAAACTGACTCACTAGCTACAGTCAGCAAAGAATGTCATATTTAATCTATAATCCTACAAAGCAGATGTGCTGAAATAATTTAAGTAAATTTGGCCTCTATCTAGTTGAGGAAAGATCACATGCTCATCTATGGAACGTGCACAGACCCTTATTCAGAGATGTAATTAGCTGCCATTTTGCTCCCACAACAAGAGCCTACTATATGATTATAGAGAACGTTTAAGTGTCCATACAGTGCCTACTTTCATCTCTTTCTTACACGGGATCCAAAACTGCTTCTATTGAAATAAAGGCAAAACTCCCATTGACTTAAACGGGGAAGGAACCAGGCCTTTTATGTGCATGTGTTTGTGAATGCATACATAACACAGTCTCTTCTGGATCTTACTACAGAACATGTTTAATGGCACGCTAGTGGTTTATTGTATTAAATAGATTAAAGTATAATTGCTCTAATTGCAGTTTGCCTTGTATTTATAAGCCACAGAAATGTATGGTGCGAGCAAACAGAAGGCACAGCAGTCCTGCCATTATAGTGTTACTTCCTAACTTTGCAAGTAATTGTGGAAGACCTGGAAGCAGATTTAGGCCAGCCATTCAAATGTACTTTAGAAGCAGATTTCTAGATAGAGGCAGTTAGGGATAAATTGAACACGGGACAGGGATCCAGGAACTCAAACTTCAAAAACATACATAAGAATGGCCATACTGGGTCAGGGTCCATCTAGCCCAGTGTCCTGTCTTCCGACAGAGACTAATGCCAGGTGCTTAAGAAGGAATGAACAGAAGAGGCAAACATTGAGTGATACATCCCCTGTCATCCACTCCCAGCTTCTGGCAATCAGAGGCTAGGGACACCTAGAGCATGGGGTTGCATCCCTGACCATCTTGGCAAATAGCCACTGAAGGAGCTATCCTCCATGACACTGACTTCTTCCAGGAGTCATTTCCGTCTCCGCCTCAGGTTCTCCCATCTGTAAAATGGGGATAATATTTACCCTACAGGGACAATGTGAGAATTATTAACTAGTTAATGTTTGCAATACAATTTGAAGATGTAAAGTGCTATGTAAGCACCAATTATTATTTTTGAACAGATACTGTAAAACAAAACACTGAATGGGATTTTGCAAGGGGATGGGACCTGTATTTTCCTTACATGTCGATTATGTGTAGTGTTAAACTCCTGAAACATGCAGCATTCATCTAGGGAATAGGTCCTTGGTTAGCAGTAAGGATGTATACTTCATGGCATGCTGTTTCCTTACTATTACTGGGCTATTGCTCATGTCCGTGACATACAAGCAGTTAAGAAATAATTTTCTAAGGTTACTGACAAATAAGGAGAAGGGGCTATTCACTTTTTTTTTTTAAATGATTTACTTGTTTTGCATTTAACTTTTTAAAACTGGTGAGAGAGGAAATCCAAACCCAACCTACATAAGGAAACCAAGCTTAAAATGATCTGAGACGTTTTTCAAAAGCTTATCTTGGTATGAAACTATCATGGAATAGCATTTGAAAGCAAATATCAACATAACAATAATTTACTATCAGTTATAAATAAAGACCACTATATTTGTCTGCACATCTTAAAAACCACATAATCCCTGCTCAGCAATTTGAAGCTTTTTGACAGTTCTGAAAATGAAAAATGGCACTCCATTATTAACAGGCTCTTCAGAATTCATTTACCAGAAGACATGCAGAAAGGAAAGGTTCCAAAAGGAAGCCGCACAATTCACTTTTGATATAAACTGTAAATTCGCTATGATCAGAAATGTAATTAATTCTGGAGTTGCTGTGCTTCCCAGTTTATGCTTTTGGATAGTTTATCGCACTGAAATGAGAGTTCTTTTTAAAGGATTCAGTTGAAGGTCATGCCAGCAATGTATATAAAGCCCTCCATTTTAAATGAACAAATATATAATAGTCTAGGCTCTAGAACAGTGGCTCTCAAACTTTTTTTACTGGTGACCCCTTTCACAAAGCAAGCCTCTGAGTGTGACCCCCCCCCCTTATAAATTAAAAACACTTTTTTATATATTTAACACCATTATAAATGCTGGAGGCAAAGCAGGGTTTGGGGTGGAGGTTGACAGCTTGCAACCCCCCATGTAATAACCTTGTGGCCCCCTGAGGGGTCCCGACCCCCCGTTTGAGAACCCTGCTCTAGATACTTGGGTTACCATCTCTCCCCTGTGTTCTCCCAAAGCAAATGTCATCAGATGAGATGTGTCTGCTCTCTAGCTTTAAGTTCTACCTAGATCCTACTGCTGTGCCCTGTCTGTTTGCAGAATCCTTCTACAAATCTACCTCCCTAAAGACAACCACCAATTCTAGTCTGTAGCTGCCTGCAAGGGCTTTGTATTTGGATCAATTCAAATTTGTTATCCTGTTTTCATTAGCTCTCCCTTATCTATTCTCTTATCCCCCCTTTTATTTTAGCAGATTGACTGGTTTTTCCTCTGGCATATTTGACCAAGTTTAATAAATGTTCTGCATTATCACAGCATTCTATGCACAGCCAAGAATGATGCAGAAGGGATAGATTTTTGCCACTCTACTTTGAGTAGGACCTTATGCCACAAGCAGGCACTATGAAAACTATAAGAATAACTGCAGGATAAGGTACTACTTAGTGAGAGTAAAGCTGGTGAAATTGAGCCTCAAACAAACAAAATAAATATTTAGCATCATGAATGGAAGATAACTTCAAACAATTACCTTATGGCTATGCCACTGACTATTTCTTTGTTAGGTCCATTTTTCACTGGCTATACACAGTTGTCAAAAATTAAACAACTTCAGCATTGCAACATGATTTAAATATCCATCTCAGGGTGTTTAGATTGTGTGAATATGAAGGTGATAAACATGGTTCAGATGCTTTGATAATAAGTATCCCCTCTCCCCTTCTGTATTAGGGCTATCACAGCGTACGAACCATAGTTTGCACAGAAAGCATGTATCTTAGCTTTGAAGCATCAAACATTTGTTTAGGTTGAACACTCACAGGAAGCAAAGATGATAAAGCACACGGACCATTTTGCTGTATGAACACAAAGCAATGTCAACGCTTTGGAAACTGTGTGCTCAATTTTGACTAGAGGTGTGCAGACACTTAAGGGCACATGAATTAGTAATTCAGCTGATAAGCTGTACCCAGATGGGTGCCTGATGAAATCTTGGTAGGTGGTAAATACCACGAATTGCCAGGCTGCTTCTATTCTGGGGATATAACTGAAAAATGTGAACACAACCATAGAACAAATGGACATGTGAGCCCAATCCCACACTACTCACGTAGGGCTGAGTGGTGCTTTTACAGTCTGCCCTATGGAAGGGGTGACACATAGATGCAGTGCCCCTGGAGCTTACTCCCCTTATGCATCTAAGCAGCTGTTACAGCACACAACTGTGGGTGTGGGGTAACCAGGGCTCCTTCCCTGCCCAATTATTCATAGCAGCAAGTATGAGGAAAGTAGCTCTTCCCACGCCTTATTCCGTGTGTGGCCAAGTAAGGGCAGCAACAAACTGCCTGTATGAATCCTGCAAAACAACATAGACACCAAGGGCCAGATTCAGATATCCCTGAGTAGTACCTTACTCCTGGAGTAGTCCTACTGAAATCAGCAATGCTATTTGTGGAATAGAGTACTACTCAAGGCAAATAAGAGTATCAGAATTTGGCCCTAGACTCCTGGTCCTTTATCAGGTCTTAACGAGACGCGATAAATCGATCCCCGATAAATCGATCGCTACCCGCCAATACGGCAGGTAGTCTGGACATACCCTAACAGGAGGGGTTCTCCCTGCTCTGTAGTTAATCCTCATCCCTGAGAGGTGGTAGATAGAACAAAGGAAGAATTCTTTTGGTGACCCAGTGCGGCCTACACCAGGGTTAGGTTGGCTTCACTATGTGCTAAAGGATGTGGATTTTTCACACTGCTAAGCAATCTAGCTGGGTTGACCTAACTTTTTAGTGTAGGCCTGGCCTTAGAGTATATCTATACTGTAAACAAAACAAAAGTGTTCTTAGCTTGGTTTAGGTAACCGAAGTTAAAACAGCAGTGAAGACATTGAAAAACGTGAGCTGCTAGTTAGCAGCTAGTTAGCAGCTCAAGTTCCAAGCCTATAGGGCAGCCTGGGGTTGAACTGAGTTGCTGTATCTCCACTTTTATTTTAATCCAGATTAGCTAACCTGAGTTAGGAATGCATTTTTGTGTGTGTGCAGTGTAGACATACCATCAGAAGTGAGTGGGAAGAGGCAATGACAAAGAGGAGCAGAACTAGTCTCTTGCAAGGAAAAGCAGATGCTGTAACAACCACTCTATCAAAAGGTACACAGTAGCCCTTTCCCCTGCCCTCCAGGAGATAACACTGTGCAATGAATGAGGCAAGGGTTCTATGAAAAAAAAAAAATCTATGTGCTCATGTAATTAAATAATATATCAAAATTCCTATGCACAAAGAGGCTGAATTAAGGGTGCATAAGCCACATTAATGTTGGCATTTCTTGACTCCTGAGTACTTGATTGTGAAACCTTAACACTCCTTTAACATAGTTTGTGTGTAACTGTATACAGTAGAACCTCAGAGTTCTGAACACCTCGGGAGCGGAGGTTGTTCGGAACTCTGAACAAAACGTTATGGTTTTTCTTTCAAAAGTTTACAACCGAACACTGACTAAATACAGGTTTGAAACTTTACTATGCAGAAGAAAAACGCTGCTTTTAACCATCTTAATTTAAATGAAACAAGCAGAGAAACAGTTTCCTTACCTTGCCAAATCTTTTTTTTTTTTTAAACTTTCCTTTTTTTTTTTAGTAGTTTATGTTTAACACAGTACAGTCTTTGCTTCTCCCCCCCACCCTGCATACTTCTGGTTCCAAATGAGATGTGTGGTTGACCGGTCACTTTTTGTAACTCTGGTGTTCATAACTCTGAGGTTCTACTGTATTTAAGACAGACGTACCTACAGATAAGGTTATTAAAAATGTCACATTATTAAAAAATCCTAACTTGACTAAAGCTTTACAGGTATATTTTGTTTTACGGGAGAGATTCTATACAGAGAAGATTTATATGGAGTCCTTCTTAGAGTTTTGCAGACGCTTTGTGGTTACATTACATCATAAGCATAACTTAAATCAGGGATAGCACTTCTAAACCACTCCACAACTAAGTTCTTATCTTTTAATGACCGTGCTACTGTGATTCTATTCCTCTTCTCCATACGTACTATATTAATATTTTATACTCCCTAAATTGTGAATGCAGTTTACCATAACAGTGTAGAAAATAGCAAATACACATTGTCCTTTGCCAACAGAAAATCCTTAACAGCTGTTTATTGCTCATTTGCAAAACATAACACCAATGGAATTCCATTACTTAGAGAAACTGACTGTTCCATGATATCCGTGGCAACTAAAGCTTTACTTATCTTTTTGAACAATAGATTCTCAAACTTTCCTCCTCTTACGGAAATAAAAAGACAGTAAGGACACATTTTTAACTGTAAAATGCTCAAATCTGACTCCCAAAAAATTGCTTTCTGTTTCTGAAATCTAACCCTGTTACCCCCCCTCCCCTCTCCAAAAAAATCACTCACTGAAACTTATGAAAAACATTTCAAGCTACCAACTCTTTAACAAGAAGGATATTTTAGTGAGGTCAAGACTAGGAAAATAAGAAGAAATTCAGACTTGCAGTCTGAATAATATTAGGAGTCCAGAATAACATTAGAGAAATTACTTAGGCAAGCTTATAACTGTCTGTACCAAAATTCTGGAACAGGAACTTTTGTCCTCTATCTGTTCAAAACATTTTGCTACCCCTATGAAATGTCTTAGAAACCAAGCTAAATAAAGTTACCGTTTATACAACAGATATTTCACATATGGTTTTAACTAAATAACTTACAAGTCTCCAATAGCTTTAAAAAGAAATAACTGCAGCATACCAAATAGATGCTAACTCCTCAAAAAGCCAGGACATGTACATACCATCCATAATCTGGTTTCTATATTTAGATAAGAGCTCTACGTAAAGCCAGGAAGGTCAGCATTGACTCTGGTCAAACATATTTTAACAGACATCTCTTTACCAGACATTATTTACCATGCTCTACCTCTCCCATACCCCACATTATGCCTTACAGAAGACATGAGATGGAACTTGGCCTATTAAAAGAGACTGGACATCGTGGTCACATACCTCAATAATCCTGTCGTGAATCTGCAGCCCTCCTTCTTTGGCAGCAGGCCCACTGTCAATTATTTTCGATATAAAAATTCCTTCACTAGATGAGCCATCTTGATTGTCCTTTAGGAATGAAAAGAAAAATATAACATTGTACTTTATACCAGTTCTTATACCAGCTCTAATTTGTTTAAGGCTGAATCTTGTCAATGACACATGAGCCCCAAAATGCTCAGCGCCAACCTAAAGTAATTATGGTAGTTACTATGGGCTAGATCCTTAAGTGCTGAGTACCTACAACTTCCATTTAAAAATGCAACCACAAACAGGCTTGTATTTGTTATCTCACTTTACACTGATAGTTACCTAAAGCCAGTTCCTGAGAGGTGCTGATCCCCTCCATCATTCATTTGTGTAATAAGTATATAATGCAAGAGAACAAATGCAGAAACAGCAATGGCAAATGAAATAAAACTAACAAGCTATTCTTTATGTCCCAGTGGGCCTGCACAATCAGTTCCCATAAGTGCTAACAGCATAGAGTGGTGATGATGAAGAAGTGTAGTTAAAATGTGTTAATTATGGGGGGAGGGGGAGGGTTTGAGGGGAAACCTCAATGTTAAACTGCCAAGAACAAGCCCAAATTTCTGTCACATTATTGAGAGGCAAAGAAGCTGTTCTATCAAAGTTAAGCTGTTTCCTTTCTGAACTAACAGGACAAATTAAAATCCACCACCTGACCTAATTCAGGTCACATGATGTTGGATCCAGCTAGTCAACATCAAGGGGGAAAAAATAGTAATAAGTGTTCCTGTAAGAAGTTCAGTCCTGGACACTTGCACAGGCAAAACTTCCACTGAAATCAAGGAGTTCAGAACTGAGCAGACTGTGGGTTGTTTAAATTATATACTTTCCACAGTACAGTGGGCTGTTTAGTGTCTGATGGAAAGGACGGTAAATTTCTGAAGCCCCAACTGCAAATGCAGTTTGAAACAAGTTGTTAAAGGACCCAATCCTGTCAGCACTGAACTCATGGGACTACGTATTGACAGGAGCGTGGTCTGCAGGAATGGGCCTTATGTGCTTCAGCATTGTCTACGCAACCCAGCTGTGACAGCCCATCCACATCATTTAAGTGTAACTACCTGCGATCATGGATGAAAAACAGTGATACGGGGGGAAAAGCAGACACTCCATGTCGGTTTGAATATAAGGCATGAAACCATCTCCTACGGAGCCAAATATGTAGTCAGCAGCATTTCTTTCTCCAAACACTGATCTACGTGCTCTCCCTAACAAGAAAAGGCAAACGCATTTTAACATACCACACATGGCCGGCCACCAATAATATTAAATCCAAGAGAGCCAGAGTCGCGATGAAGGACAAGAGTCAGTGCTTTAGTCTCTTCACCCTAGGAAGAACAGGTAAAAGCATTCAAAACATGTGCATATAGGCAGATGCTAAGATGAGTCATGCTTCCATCTAAATATTTAGTTTGCTGATGAATTCCAGGGGAAGCTGTTTATGGCCAGATTTTCAAGAGTGCTCAAGACCCAGCACTCCCATTGTTCCCACATTCCATCTATTCCATTGTTCTCAATAGGAATTGCTGAGTGCTGAGCTCTTTTGAAAATGAAGAATTTAAGATTTATACATCATTTATTTTGCAAGCTAGAGCAATGAGAACCCTTTGCTGTGTCATGTGTCTCAGGTGCATAGCCTAATGGAATAATAAAAAAAAAATGTCCATATGCTATGTAGTAATTATAGCTACCTAAAAATCTTCAGGGTCACCTATAGTCTGCTGTCTCTGATTCTTTTGTAATTGATTCTTGGGACGGCATTTTTATGTTGCCACTCTTTGTCTCGCTGATTACATTATGTTGTCCTAAACTATGAGTGATCCGAAGCAGCAGCAGACATGAAGTGTTATGAAACAGCAATTCTTCTGTGAATTTAGCAGGTAGAACTGACAAAAAGCATCAGACTCCTAACTGTTGTTCAAAGTGAGTATTACAGAGACCAATTCCACTGAGATTCTAATTAATTCGGATCCTATCTATAAAGGCTTGACAGTGATAATAATAGAAAACCTCCTTCACTGAGAATTCCCCCAACTCCCAAAATAGAAAACCCTAAAGTAGCATGTCTCTGATTAGACTGGTAGGAATAATAGATATATTTTATGTATAATGTGCAATAGAGAAGAGGTGAAGGAGATACTCCATATAAACATGATCTGTTGTTCTGTCCTGTGTCCCAAGGTTGCTCCCAAACATAGGAACGTCATTGGCTTATATGATAACATCCTTTCCACGGATAAGTTGAAGCATTGTCATAGTTCTAAGTTGTGTCAAATTACAGTACATGGAAGGCAAAATTAAATGCCTATACTGTTAATGACAAATTTGAATCTTCAAAATCCACTAATTTCGTTCTCAGTCAAGCAGCAGTTAATAATAGCACCTTACGGCTGGGGGGGAGGAACCCCCACTTGTATATCTTAAGGGTTTCAGAGATGAGACTGTGCAGATATTCAGAGTGATATGGTGCATGTCTAAATATAGAGAAGGTCTTATCAGAACTCGAACATTGCTACCTGCAGATTTCTTGCTTTGTTTTAACTAAAAGGTGAAAAAGTTATGAACGCACAAGAATTTGAGGAAGCTATATTACAAGTCTGGTTTTCCTAACCAATTAATGACATAAATTACAACAGTTACTTAGCAACTCAATGCAGATGTTTTTAGTTTGTGCATTTTTCTTTTCACATATCAATTTGAAGTGGTCAATCAAACGCTATAAATGTCAAAGCAATCCAATATCACTGAATCACTCTTGCAGGAAAAAAAGCGATGGGGCCAAATTTTCTGCTGCAGTAAATTGACAGAGCACCACTAACTCAGTAGTGTGACAGAGGGACTCTGGCAGCGTACCCCTTTTCCCCCCAGCTGCCCAATACCACCCCTTTAGTGGAACTGCATCAACATACGCCAGCTGAGAATTTGGCCTATAATATTCCTCAGTTGTATGTGGTCATTTTCTTTCCTGAAGATCACATAGGTAGACTGAGACCTGATCCCAGAAGGTATTGAGCATTCACAGCTCCCATTGATTTCAAGTGGATTTGCACATATTCAGCATTAATCAGAATCAGGCTTGCAGGGAAGAATGAAATACTAGGTGTTTTCCTAGAAATCTTCAAACCCAGACATCAGATAATATTTCAAGGAGAAAACTTTCCAGTCCTGTGAGACCACTTTTAAGGTCTGAAGGACAGGTATGCCATTGTCACAAAAGCAGTTTCCTCCTCCTTTCTTTTATACTACTCTATGGAGGAAATTGACTAAGTCAATCAAGAAATAATGACCATACTGCTCTCAGAGTGGTTGCTGCAATTAAAACTGAGTTACGTACTTCCATTACAACTCCTGCTTTTGGGGTGGACATTATACTTTTAATACCAAGGAGAAAGGTGTTCCCCGTTGTTTTCCCTCCAATTCCCCTATTTCTACAGTTTGAGCTAAGCATGCAGGAGGATTTTGGAGCAATCTGAAAAATGGTAAAAAAAAAAAAAAAAATTCAAACTTCTTCATGAAAAATATCCTTGGTAATTTTTAAATAACTCCAACCAACTCGAATCTGAATCCTTCCTGCCCCATCGGATGTCACTTACAAGGTCTGCCATCCTTGTTGTCACTCAAGGCTGCTCTTTGCATGTCCTCCTTGCTGTGTCCCATAAATTTTCCCTTTCTTGCAGCGTACCTCGTTGGTGTTTTCCTCCAGCTGCCCAAAAGCACGCCTGCCATTGCACATTCCTTGGTTTCATTCTTAAAATATTGTTCCAAATATTTCTGTCTTCTTGTGTGTATAACTTTGGATGTAAGGAGTTGTTGAACTCTGAACCAGCTCTAATGGCTTTGCACATTTTGTCCACCATTTTTACTGCAGCAGAGTAGTATTACAGTAAAGAATTGCATATGGCAATGCAAAGTGATTATTCCACCATATGTGCTAAAATATCAAGTCACAAGGGACCTTGCAATGTGTTGCTTTTATATTTTGTTACTTTTGAAGATAAGTGCTTGGGGGAGGGGGCTTTAAAAATGTTTTTATGTACATTAATGAAGCCACAAAGAGAACGATTCTTGTAGGGCTTGGTGACTTTCTCTTCTTCCCTGCAACGTCTTATGTTCCAGTGAACCAATCGTTATACAGTGAAATGACTGGAGATGGAATGGCCAGCATCCCAGCCCTGCCCATATCATCAGGTTCTGCAGCAAACCTGATGGTTCCTGGCATGCTGTATTCCCACACCTGAGGGCTTGTCTACACTGCGAAGCTGTCGACAAAACTTTTGTCTTTCACGGGTACTTAAAAAGCCCTCCCGCGAAAGACAAAAGTTTTGCCAGCGCAAGCGGCAGTGTGAATGCAGCTTTGTTGGCAGGAGCGATCTCCTGCTGACAAAGCTAAAGCCGCTCGCTAAAGTGCCAACAAAGTACCGACAAAGCGTTTACATATGCTGACGTTTAGCGACAAGGCTGTGTCGACCCAGCCTTGTCGCTAAAAGCTGCGTGGTGTAGACAAGCCCTGAGTAAAGCTCTTAAACGTAATTCTGGAAATTACTGTATCTCCCACCTGAATATTTTGGAGCTAATAAACTATCTCCTATCTATACACTAGAAGCTTCCTCATTTCTCTAGTGATGCTGTAGCTAAGAAGACATTTCTTACCAACCAGAGAAACTACCCCTCCTGACATAGGCGCCAACTCCGTGGGTGCTCCGGGGCTTCCCACAGGGAAAAATTGGTGGGTGCTCAGCACCCACCGGCAGCTCCCCGCCCAGCTCACCTCCGCCTCCACCACCTCCTCCCCTGAGCGCGCCGTGTGCCCGATTTTTCACCCATCTCCCAGCGCATGCGCCACAAAACAGCTGTTTTGCGTGGCTGGGAGGGAGAGGGAACGCGCTCGTGGAAGAAGCGGGGCCGGGGGGGGGGATTTGGGGAAGGGGTCCAATGGGATAGGGAGGGGGCAGAGTTGGGGCAGGGACTTTGGGGAAGGGGTTGGAATGGGGGCAGGGAAAGGGTAAAGTTGGGGTGGGGTCAGGGGCGCGCGAGCACCCACTGGTGTTGGGGAAAGTTGGCGCCTATGCCTCCTGATAAGAGGAATACAGGCTAACCGAACTATGCCGAATTGTATAGTCAGGAACATATTCTAAGAAAAACAAACAATCTGCTTTTACAGTAGAACCTCAGAGTTACGAACATCTCAGGAATGGAGGTTGTTCGTAACTCTGAAATGTTTGCAACTCTGAACAAAACGTTACGGTTCTTTCCAAAGTTTACAACTGAACATTGATTTAATACAGCTTTGAAACTTCACTATATAGAAGAAAAATGCTGCTTTCCCTTTATTTTTTAATAGTTTACATTTAACACAGTACTGTACTTGCTTTTTTTTGTGTGTGTCTCTGCTGCTGCCTGATTGCGTACTTCCAGTTTCAAAGGAGAAGTGTGGTTGACTGGTCAGTTTGTAACTCTGGTGTTCATAACTCTGAGGTTCAACTGTAGTTTTCAGCAGTTTGGTTGCCTTTTATTAAATTAAAATTCTGGAGGATACTGCCTTCATAAAGACCCCAATATTATGGACCAGGTCCTCAACTAGTGCAAACCTAACAACTTCATTGATTTGATTGGATCTATGCTGAGGATCTGTGACATATCCATTTTACCTACCCACGGACTCCCTCTCACTGCAGCATCAATGCAGGTTTGAATACAGTAAAATAAAAGTGCCTAGGAGTTAAAACAAGAGATCTCTGTTCTCACCTTTCTGGATATTGGCTACTTGGACATTTTAAAAATGTAATCTTCAGTGTTTCTGTTAGTGTGTGGCTTTTTCACGGGGCTCTGAAGGAGGTCAAACTGCAGCACAGCCTCCAGTTCGGAGGGGCTTCTGTGGCCTAGGACCCAGCTCCAAAAATACCTTGTTAATTCATCCTTGCTCCTTTCTTCCCAATGACTTCAGCATAAACCATGTGCCTACATGCAAGGGCAGAATGTGACCAACTTTATCAATAGGTTTGAATAATGGCATGTTTCAGTGAGGATCAAACACAGTTTAAATAGCCTGAGGTTTTTCTTTTAGATGTATTCAGACTTTGATGTATTCAGACTGACTTTCTTTATCAAACGAAATATTCATTTTGGGTGAAACACATCACCACCTCCCCTTCAAACACACGCACAAAAGCCCTCACCTCTCGCCACCTCAAACCTCAATGCCTGCCTCTCCAAATGCAAGACACACGTCTTAGACCTTGTTTTCAATAATAAAAACACACAGCAGAGCAGACATGAAATAAATAAATAAATAAATACATACATATTTTAAAAAACCATCCTCACACTTTCTCCTCAAGGATGAAAAAGGAGAGGGGGGAGGGAGAACACATGCAAGTTATGTAACTTAATGCACATCTGGAAGGTGCTCAAACACTATGTAGATCAGATGGTGTCAAGGCTGATTCCCCACTCTGGCACTTCAAGTGCAGAAGGTGGGGGCCCACAAGGATTCTAAAAATTAATACTGGCTACTCCAGGCTTGTATTAAACTCCCAGGGTTACAGCTGCTCTCTGACCTTGGCTTGGTAAACGCTGCCACCACCCAAATGCAAAAAAACCCTTTTGAACCCAGGAAGGAGCACTTGGGAATTCCTTCCTGTGGAGCACCCTCAAGCCCTTTCACCCCCACCTCCAGGGAAGAGCCGAGAAGGAAAACAAAGGAAATTAGCTGTTGCCACCAGCTAATATATGCACAAACCTCTTAGGACACCAAAACTCCAATCCTGTTCTTAAAAAAAGGTAAATTTTATTAAAAACAAAAAAAGAAAATATATCTGGAACTTAGGCTTCTGATAGATTTTAAAAGAGCAATTCCAAAAATTAAGCACCCCAAATACCTTTCTTGGGGGTTCAGCTTAAAGGTTACAAGCAAACAAAAGCATCTGGGATTAGCACAGAGGAGTCCACTAGCCATAAGAAATAAACAGAAATAAACCTAATTGCATCTTTCTGAACATTCCTGATCTACTTACACATTTGGTGGGTTTCAAATAAGTAGTCCTAGGTATGATCTATGATTATACCTGGCTTAAAGCTTCTCATATAGCATAACTGCTCCCTGTTCTTCTCTTTCCTGGAGAACCACAACAGAGACAAAGGGGAAGATTTTTTCCCCATTTAAAAAAGTTCTAGCCTTCCCATTGGCTCTTTTGGTCAGGGGTCCACTCCCTTTCCTTTACCTGGGGGACTTTTTAACCCTTTACAGGTAAAGCAAGCAGAGAACAGCCACCAAGAGGAACTTTATAGCTAACTGGCTGACTGGGTGTCTATAAAAGGGAGCTTTCCCCCCTCCCCCTTCATTTATCACAGATGGTATAAGAACCTGAATAAAATAAATTAAAACACCTGATTAATTGGGCTTTGTGCAGAGATCTCTGCTGGGATTATACGTAGGAAGGGGAATGGAATTCCCCTTTCCTCAGTGGATGGACGGTCCACAGCCATATTTCCTCCTATGCAGGTTTTTGAGCCACTAGATCTACATAATTGCAGCTTCAGTGGTTCTGTTCCCAGTGCACTCTCCCCTCCCCCACCATATGACAGTCTATTCAAACCCCTTCCACAGCACACAGTTGGCCTGTTTTTGATCCCTTAGTGCAATCTCATCATGATGGTCAACTGGTATAGAAGGCCTTGTGGACATCCTCAAACCATTTAATTTCCCCATTGATTCATACTTTGAATAGAATGGTGAGGAGGCCTCTCTTCTATCTAGAGTGGTTCCACATCACTACCAATGAGCAATAATTCAGTCTGGAAAGCCAGAACGTTTATTTTTAAACTAACCTGCACAGAGAACTCAGGCCATTGTAAAGTAAATAGATGGAACAAATATAATGTGCACAAACACATTAACACAGTTCATTAATGACCATTCTATTTGAACAATGAGGGCTTCAACCTTGACCAAGCAACTACAGCTTATAGCAAATATTTGAGGTATAAATAATAATAATAATAATAATAATATTGGTAATGACAATGCACATTTTGACTGGGTACAGCTATTTCTGAACCTGGAATCAAATGGAGAAGTCAATTATTCTATATTTTACTACTCCTAGACCAGGTGTTCTGGGACCAGAAAGTGTCTGTGTCAAATATATGTGCCTTACGAGGCGTTTATAGCCTCCATCCTGTGCTGCACATATTATGCTGGCATCATTGTCTGAATAAATAATCCAGGATTAAATAATCTGGAAGCAAGCCACATCCCAAATTGGTGCAACATCTCTTGCAGTAGGTGATCACCTTGTCAACATGGTCTTTTTCAAAAATCTCTAGTGCACAAAGATGCATGTTTCCTGATTGTATATGTTTTGACACTGGGCAGACTGAAACTATGAACATTGGAAAATTGCCCAAAATGCCATGAAAGACATGTAATTGACTGACCGCTAGACCACAAGTTTGTGGTGACACAACACCTTTTGGCTTTCTGCACATTATGCACTGCGTCAGAAAACTGCACAACAGCCTTTTTGTAGCAGGGCTGAAAATGAACCCACTCATGTTAGTCAGTTGCATCCAGAGATTTGATAAAAGTATTGCTGGAAATTACACACTGTAGACATATTATCGATTTGTAACAGAACTGTGACGTTTCACTCCATATTCTTCATGAAAATATGCTTATGATATGAATAGAACATAACAGATGTACTTTATGCAAGATGGGTCTTGTAAGAGATCATTGGAAAGGTTATAATTTACTGAATATGATAATCCAATTTGTATGCCTGTATCATTTCTGTATCTGAAATTAGGAATATTAACTATGTATCTGTATTTCAACTATGCTACTTTGGGTGACGCCCACTACTAACACTTCAGGTACAACAATGGAGAAGCCAGACAGGGCTGATGACCCATCAGCAAAAACAATGGACTGTGAAAAGGCTTGGCCTTCCTGCAGACATTCCATACTGTCACTGACTCACGGACGCTGTGAAACTATCAGGTCTTGTCACTTGATATTAAACATTACCTGGGACTTCTTGTAACTTTCCACTGGAAGGGAAGGGGTGTCAAGTTTGGGAAACAAAGGATTCCCGCCTTATGTAAAGCCTATTTAAGGGTGGGGAAGAAGGCAAACCGGACTCCTCCTCTCCATAGACTGTCTGCCCAAGAAGAAAGACTGCTAAAGCCACCTGAAGGGAAGGCGGGGGGGAGTCCAGACTGAGACAGCGGTCTGGTCTGAAAAGAAATATAACGGGAACTCTGAACCACAGGAACTTTGCAACCTGCTTAAAATAACATTTAGGGGTAAGAAATTACATTTTGTAACCTGTTTCTTTAAGTATATTGAGCTTAGCTTGCGTGTTTGGTTTCATTTGCTTAGTAATCTGCTTTGTTCTGTCTGTTATCTCTTATATTCATTTAAAATCCACCTTTGGTAGTTGTTAAACTTATTTCTTGTTTATAACATAATCTAGTTTATGTAATGTCTAACTGGGGGGGGAGGGGACAAGAAGTTGTGCATATCTCCCTCCACATTGAAGGAGGGGGCGAATTTCATAAAACCTTTGGGTTTGTACCCCTGAAAGGGAGTGGGCACCAGAGTGTTGGTGCTGAATCTTTCCAGAGTGGATCTCTGTCTCTCTGTGCAGCTGGGTGTGGCCCTGCCCGTGCGCTTGACTGGAAGAGGCTTGTGAGCCCAGCCCAGCAAGGCCAGGTAAAGGGGACCCAGGCTGGCAGAATAGGCTGACTCAGTGGCACCCCAGCACATCAGGTGACACCCCAAAAGGCCCTGTCACAAGTACCTTTCATAAAATTGCATCCCACAGTACTTTACAGAACTAAATAATGCAGCCGCAAAGTTATCAGCAGAGTGAGAGAAGTTCAGATAAGAGAGCAAAGGTGTGGGTTTTGGAACAGATTTAAGATGAAGCTGATGAGGTAGAGAGATATAAATAGGCATTCCAGATGGTGGCAGCTGTAGAGAAGGATTTCACATCAACTACAGAGCAAGAGGGGGGACCAGATGAGTGGAGGGAGCAGGGCCGGGTGCAGAATGAAAGAAATGGGGAGGGGGTGAGAAAAGATCTATGAGTTAGGGGTTATGGTTGAGTAAATCCAAAGAATGCTTTTAAAAAAAGGCAGTTTTGATCTGACTTGGATCCACTGAGTGTAGGGTCTGTGATTTCTTTTATTAGTTTCATTTCGTTATTAGCCTGCATTGTCATCAGATACCATCTACAGACTTAAAAAAGCATATCCCCTATTGAGATGATGATGTTTTTATCTGACAAACACTGATCTTTTTTTCTTCCCATTAATTTCTAATGGGGTAGAAGATTATAAAAAGAAGTTTTGTTTTGTTTACATTGCTGTTTGAACATCAGCAGCGTCAAAGATGTCAATGCAGCTCTCTGAACAGAGCTTGATAAGTTTGCTGCTGCATCTGTGGATGTGGTAAGTTGTGAAAAGCCCAAGATGTATTCTCAGTGCTTTCATCGTGAAGTTAATTGGTTTCTTGATGCTCCCCTCATGTGGAAGACTTGTTCTGATTAATAGTTTGGGGTTACTGAAACCCTGTGCTGTATAACTCTGCTTCCTGAAGAATCTGCTTCTGGTCACCTTGATTTTATAAGCAGCAGGTAGTTCAAAGTCAAGATAAATTTAAATTACTTAAATCCAACTTTTGAAATCCCTATTATAGATGGTTCAGAAAAAAGAAAGCTCAAAGTAGATGGCCCATACTTGGACATACAGTAGAACGTCCACACTATTTGGTTTCACATCATGGAAAGCTCATTGCTAGCGGCTACCGATTGTGCAGTTTACTTGAGGTGTGTCTGCGTTGTGTAAGGGCTAATCTTAGTGACATCATACTGTGGAAAGCCATATTATGGAAAACCCATTCTGAATGATTTAGGGTTATGGAATGCTGGATCTGGAAAGCACTGAGTCACCAAAAGTCTTTTGCAAATGATTCTGTTTAGTGTTATGCCCAGTAAGTTGACTTCTGGTGATTCGATATTGTGAGTCCTGGAAATCCCATTTGTGGTGTTTACAGGGTTCTTTGGGAAGGGAAGTGAGAAAAGGGATTGTGACCTGGATAGACGACCACTCCTGTAGTATCTTCAGATACTACTGAGCTGTCCCATTAGAAATACATACATAGAAACAGACTGTGGCAGTTAAAGACCAGAGCTCATCATCATATTTCAAATGACTTTTTTTTTGTTACGCTCACTTAGCAATTACTTCTTAATGACAAGCATAACATTTCTGACTCTCTCTAGCACCCTACACATCAATTCCCCAAAACACATCGAATAGCACCATGAGTTCTGAGCACACGTAACTCCGTCATTCCCCAGTTTGCAGTGAAAAGCATTATCTTACAAAACCCTACCCTAAGAAAACGCAGAGATGGTAGGTAACAATAAATGGGCTTAAAAAGAAACGGCGTGCAAACTATGTGGTGTGGGGAACGGCCCGAAATAAGTGTCACTTTAACATAATCCATGACAAGAGCTTGAAGCATTTTTTAAAAATCACAGAGATAAACACAGGAACTATATATATATATTTCCCCCTGGATTTTGATAACTCCCTCTTTCTTTTCTAAGGCCGGTCCTGTTTCTTCAGTTGGTGGCGAGCAGCTAAGCTGTAAATATTTGCCCTTCACCCAGACCTGCCAGCTGGCTAAGGCTGCAGCTGACAGGCCAGGCTGTGGGTGAGGAAGGGGGGAGAAAATAGGTCTCCAAGAAAAAAGAAATGCTGATTACTTACCAGACCTTCCTCATGGGGGAAGAGAAGAAAACTGCCTTCAACAGGGTGCCACACTCACACGCCCCCCCACTCCAGGAGCCCCAAAGTCTGGCACTTGGATGCTTTTTTTCCCCACTAGTGTATCTGCCCCAAAAATGTGGCTCAACCCCAGGGTGAAGGATAAAACAAGCTGCCCAGGTGGGGGGACTCCAGTCCAAATCAGCCCCCCGGGGGGGGGGGTGAAAGTAGGCGCTGGGGTGACTGAAGGAAAGAGGGTTGGAAGGAAAGACGGAAGGAGGGAAGGGGACAGGGGGCAGAGAGAGAGGAGCACCTGAGGGCGCTGACTCCTGGGCCGAGCCGTGCGGGCAGCCAGCGAGGGCGGCTGCCCCCCCACCGCCGCCCCTTTACCTTGCAGGGCGGCGCGGCCAGGCTGCGGCTGAGCGAGTCCAGGCGGGCGCTGTACTCGGTGAACTTCTTCTGGTAGCGCAGCGCTGTCATCTGCAGCTCCAGCTGCACGGCCGAGAGCTGGGCCAGCAGCGACTTCTCCCGCTTGCCGGCCCGCAGCGCCTCCTTCTTCAACTCCTTCTCCAGCCCGCCGACCTTCGCCTGCAGGCAGCGGTTGTGGCCCTGCAGGGCTTCCAAGCAGCAGTGGCCGCCGGCGCGGTGCTCCCGGTGGGTCAGCACCAAGCCGCAGCCCTGCTCGCAGATGCCCACCGGCCTGGCCTCGCAGCTCTCCCGCATGTGCGCGTCCACGTCGCGGCGGTTCAGCACCTCGCCGCACCCCGGGTGGCGGCAGCGGGCCGGCGAGTAGTCGCAGTGCTCGGCGTGGGCGCCCAGCTGCTGCAGCTTCACTACCTGCTCGCAGCCCCGGGCGTGGTGCTCGCACTTGATGTCCAGCTTGAGGATGAGGCTCTTGAGCGGCAGGACGTGGTTGAGCTCCTTGGTGGAGATGCGCTGGCACTGTACCGGGCAGCTGCCCTGCTGCACCACCCAGGGCAGCACGCAGCCCGCGCAGAACACATGGCCGCACGGGGTGGTCAGCGGGTCCTCCAGAACTTTGTTGCACAGGTTGCACTTGAAGTCGGGATCCACCTCCCCGCTGAAGCGATCCAGCTCGAACCCCATTCTCCAGGCTCGGCCAAAGCCACCCGAAATGTGGGGCTGGGGGAGGGAAGGGGGGGGGTTCACACGCTCACCAGCCGCCCTCCCCCCAGAAAAGGGACTGCCGAGATCATCGGGAAGGATTGCCACCGCGCTTTGATTTCCCTGCGGCGCATCGGGAGCAGCCCAGACAGGCTGGCTGCAGGCTGTCGACTGGCTCAACTAATTGCCGGAGACTTCCTTGCAAAGGGCTTGGGAGGAATCCTCTCTACCGCATTGACTCGAGTTAATGCGCACCACTTCGCGGCGCACAGTTCCGCCCCGCCTCTTGTTCAGGGCTGGCAGCGGGTGCGATCGTGGGAGGAGGGGGGAAAGACCCTGTGGCCCCAGCTTTTAGCAAGGGGAGAGGGGACAATAGGGTGACCAGACAGCAAATGTGAAAAATCGGGACAGGGGTGGGGGGGGGTAATAGGAGCCTATATAAGAAAAAGACCCAAAAATCAGGACTGTCCCTATAAAATCGGGACATCTGGTCACCCTAGGGGACAACAGTATCTTTGTTGCCCCCCCCCACACACACACACACCAGATTCCAGCTGCCTAGAGAGGGGAGGGAGGCAGCCGCAGAATGGGGGCCAGAGGACAATGCCGATGTTTCCCCCCTGTGTTTTCTGGAACTGGAAAACTGCTTTGTGTTCAGGAGACATGGGTGGGGGGCAGGTCCAAGGGGGGCTTCTTGAGGAGTGGTACTGTGGAGAACTCTGGGTGGGGTGCTTGGGGATGGGGCAGGTGATAGGGGGACTTGGGAATCTGGGGGGACTGACTCCAGGTCGCGAAGGGGAGGGAACGCGAGGGGAACAAGTGTGATGGGGGCCCTGCTAGGTAGAGGAAGGGGTACCGGGGGGAGAAGCGAGATCCTGGGGTGGACTTTGAGGAGGAGTGACAAGGAGGATTGGTGGGAGGGTTGAGGCGGATACAAGGTACTAAGAGAAGAGGGGAAGGGAACTGAATGGGACAGTTACAAGAGGGAAATTGAAGGTGAGTTGGAGGCAGGCTTGTGTGGGCAGGAAAAGTCACAGAGAGGGGTGTGTAGTAGCCAGGTTCTGGGGAGATCTTGGGGAGGGGAGCTGGGTGTGAGGGACAGGCACCAGCAGGGCACTTAGGCAAGGGCTGTTTGTGGGGGAGACATAACCGGAGGTGGGGGGAGACATAGCTTAGGGAGGGCACAGGGCAGGTACCTGAGTGGGGGAACTGGGAGTGCAGGAATTGGAGGCTGGGATAAAAAGATTATCAAGGCAGGACTTGTTGGAGGACAGATGCTGGCGTTGGGGCTAGGGGAGGCAAACTGATACGGGGGGCGTTGGGGAAGAGACTGTGAAAGATACTTGCAGGACTTGGGGTTGAGGGGGGAAGCTGGAGCACTCATGTTAGAAAACCTAATTTTGATGTGTTAGGATGTTAACACTCTCCAAGAGATGAGTACAACAGCACAATCCAACAGTACAGTTCATATCTTCATAAAAAGGAGCATATTTTCCATGTTTGTGTGGCCTATTAATGTCCTATTAGTGTCAATGGGAGTTATGTGTGTATAGACCCAGGAAAGTTTAGTACTTTTGAAGTCTGTTTCCATCCAGAGATCATCTAAAAGCATTTCATATAGAGCTATAAAGTGCTAGTGAGACCACACCAGGAGTACTGTGCAGAATATTGGGTACCATATTACATGTTGACACTGAAGAACTGGAAGAGCTATAAATTAGCATTGCCTAGCTCAGATGGTAAAGTAGAATTCTCCCAGAATTGCCGTCTACCCATTCCATTTTGATTGCTCTTTTAGTATACCCTATTTTACGGTAAAGTGGGAGCACAGCTAGGACCCAAGGCTTCAAGATGACCTTTAGTATCCAACTATTATATCATGGTAGAATGATTTTCTGAATGTCTGTGATGATTATTTGTCTGGAACTGACCTTTAAAAAGTTGCAGCTTACCAGTCAGATCCTTATGTTATCATTTCAAATACTGGAGAGTGTTCTCCAACACTGTCAGTTAGCATGGGACACAGGACTCAGTGGGCAGGTATCCCATTGACTTCAGCAATGGGAGTTTTATCTGAATGGCACCTTCAGGATTTGTCCCTATGTAATATTACCTGTTCTGATAATTCATGCCATATCAGGGCCTGATCCAAAGCCCACTGCAGTCAATGGAAGCCTTTTCATTGACTTCAGTGGATCCTGGATTGGGTCCTAAATAGTGTAGGCCTGGTCTACACAGGGATATTGACCAGCATAGCTATTATGGAATAAGCTAGTCTGCAATAGTTATTCCTTCATGGATACTCTCTTCCAAAATATATTCTGGAATAATTACTTCCCTCACAAAGTTTATTCCTCAATAACTGTCTGGTCAATTTCCTTGTATAGGCAAGATCTAACTCAGATATTTTACCACTTAAGTTCTTTGGGGCCGATACTGTCTCTTTTTTTGTGTTTTTTATAGTCCCTAGTCCCTTTTGGACAATATTACACTAGATACATTATCTCCCTTAAATATATCTATTATAGATTAGATTAATTGGTTTAAAAATCCTAATACCACAGTACCTTCCCCTGCTCCTATTGAAACCAATTGCAAAACTTCCATTGACTTCAGTGGGAGTGAAATTAGGACCAGGGTTTTTAAAAGTTATTAGAAACTGTACAAATATCTGGATGGAAAATGTTGTCAAGAGCTTGTGTAATGTTTTCATTTGGAGTCACACCAGGCAGATGCTGATGGGGAATTATGGGATCCACTTTAATACTACTTTTATGTGTGCATCGGCTTTTATTTATGAATTGAATGAAGTCTGAAGAAAGCTTTTGCAGGCCACCCACCACGTGTCACCTCTTTCCTTTATAAATTAGTTTGAGATGACGACAGTTCAGACTGTCTCCTTGCAGTCGTTACACACAGCAGAAAACGGTGAATGGAACTTTTGCCACTTGAGACAGACACTTCAATTTAGTTTTCTGTGACGAAAAATAATCCTCAACGTGAGTCTTTAATGTTGTTTTTCAAAGGCTGAGGTTTGAAACTGAAAGGAGGTTTGGTTTCTACTGTAATTGCCAGCAAGGCTGGAATTATGCTGCCACAACTAAGGAGGGTCCTTTTCATTTAGCTGGGTCTTTCATCATTAGAGGTACGGTACTGGGGTGGGACCACTTCTTGAACCCTTAGGGCGCTTTCATTTAACATTGATGTCCTGTCATAAGCGTGAGGGCACCTTTTAGTGTTACTGGGGAAAAGCCCAGGCATAATTCCAACACGAGAGGGTTTGTGTCAAGCTGGGTTGGTGCTTATTGGTGTTCTGCAACAGGCTGTGTTTATTCCATCTTCCTGTGTTTCTGTGAAGCCAGAAAGCTTATCAACTTCAGACACAACTGAATGGGACTGAACTGAACTCATTCAGCCTAAGTTGGTTTGTTCCGTTATTATTGAAAGCTTGATTTTCTGTTCACTTCTGAGATTTCTGAAAGGAAATTTCCTTTTTATAACTTTCTACCTTTTTTTAAAAAGAAGCTTTTCAGTGAATCTGGTTATGCAGATGTAGCATCAACTTTTTCTCTATAGCAGATTTGGCTCTTTATTATCAGGATGTTCTGATTGATTTGGCTCCAACTAAACACTGAAAGGTAATAGAATCTGTTCAATAGAGCATGATCTTCCCCAAACCTTTTTCTTGGGTTTATCTCCGTTTTTCATCAGATGGATTCTTACTGAAATTTGCAACTCAATATGGCCCTGATCCAGCCAAGTACTGAAGCACATGCTTAACTTTTAAGATGTGTGTCTAAATTCCCTAGGCTGCTTTGAGGATCTCAGCCAGAATTTTGGTGACTGCCAAACTGGGATACAAATTTGCAACTTTGAAAGCTTCCATATCCTATTACGTGCGCCTCTGATCCATGTAGCAATCCATATGTTCTTATATGATGTGTGTGCTTATCGTCCTCCAAAAAGTAAAAACTTTTGTCTCAGGCTTTCATTTTTATTAGCAACAGAATCTAAACATGCATTAGTAAGAGACATGCAACATAGTTACAGTGACAGAGGAACAAATAGAGTGTCAGAGGGTTGTTATAGAATAACACGATGGTGCTCCCATCAGGGCACTACCACAACACAAATTATTAACATAATAATATATTTGCAAAATAATTTAAGTAATGAAAAGCTTTACTTCAGTGAGTTCAGGACTTCACCCTACACATATGCATTTGGGATTGGTGGTGGAGTGGAGAGAGATGTTTAGGAGAGAATTATATATACTGCAACAAAGTAAAATAGAATAAGAAAGAAAAACAGTCTAAAAGGCAGACAAACCATGTTATTGATGATGTGTTATAACAAAAGGATGTAATATCACTAATCTGAATAAGTGCAGTGCTTTTTGAAGGAGTGTGCAAATGAGGAGAAATACGCCACCCAACAGAAACATTAACATCTTTCCTTTATGGTCCATAATCCATATATATATATATATATATATATATATATATATATATATATTTGTAGCCCAAAATGCTTTTGGTTTTGAATAATATGTTTCTATATTATTTTTAATATGGACAGAGTTAAATATGAAAAGCTTTGGAACAAACACTTTATATTTGCAGGGCTGCTTTAGTTATTGCAGTGTATTTACTCAAGGGTTCAATTCTTTTTAGCTAGATACTTATATAACTCTTACTCTCATTGCCACTCTGAGCACCTACAATTATTACTGCATTTTATTCTCAAAACTCCCCAGTGAGGTAGGGAAATATTAATCCCATTTGCACATGAGAAACTGAGGCACAAGGTGGAATAAATGATTTGTCTAAGGTCACCCAGGATGTCTGTGGCTAAGAGCCAAGAATTAAAGCCAGGTCTCCGGAGTCCCAGTCCAGTGCTCTATCCACTTGATCAAATGCAGGAACTGGTTTTCAGGGAGCTGCTTGTTTTTACACATGTTGTCAATTGCCCAGTTAAGCTGACTGAGGCACAAAGCAGTCGACTTGCTTGCCCAAAATCACACAATGATTCTGAAGTTCAGCTGAGGCTGTCTCTCAAGAAGCACCTTGCACCCAATCCTTTGCTCTGACTAATAAGCCACAAGCCACAAGAATTTTGTTTGTGAATGTTCTGACCTGTACAAAAACATAAGATATATATTGAATTATCATGCAAACCCCACATACTGTGCCATGTCATTTCTTTGCCTTTTGCTCTCTTATTTAACCAATTAAAAGAGAAACAAGTTAACATTATCTATGCCTAATTCTCTTTCACACATTTTACCTGCTGTAACTAATGATAATGTTTAAACCCAGACTATAATTAACTCTGTGGTTATGAATGGAACATAAAACATAAACCCTCATTAAGGGCTCTATTCTGTGAGAGGTTGCTAGCCCTCCCTGTACAGTGAATTCAGTGCTAGGGGAGGCCATTCTACACCTTGGAGAATAGGGATCTGAATGAATTACTATTATAATGCTGTTATGTCTGAATGGAAATCATGTTCAAGGATCACACAATGCTCTCTTTGGGCAAACACAAAGATCCACAAAGCTCAGAAGTGTGTGTTTGTGGAGGTTATTTCTGAAGTCCTTGGGCCCAGTCCTTCCCCACTGAAGTGAATGAAAGAATTCCTATTGCCTTTAATAGGAACAAGAGTAAGCCCTTTTTCACACTAAGAAAGTGATACTGAATAAAGTGAAATGTTTACTTTTGGCTGTTTGGTATCAACAACATTTGGTTTATTAATAGACATTTGGGAACAAACTTTCCTGTTTGTGCATAATGTACATGTGCACCAACATGCAAAGTCAGGCATTGGCATGTACAAATTGGATAGTTAGTTCTGCAGTTGCCTAGTTCACTCACTCAAATGCACATTCAAATTTTGTGCAAGCATAGGAAGGAGTCTCTGAAAATGTACCCCTTCGTACAGAAGACACCTCTGTTATAACATCAGATTTATTTTTGAATTCTTGGTCACATGAATCCAGAGATAGAAATAGGTAAGAATAATATTTTGCCTGTGATGGTTCAAGGAATTTTGAAAAAAGAACTCATTGAAGAGAAGAAGTTTAGCCTTTTAGCTCATGGCCTCTCTGTAGTTTCTAGCAATTGTTTGTTTGTGATTGCCTTAAAATGTGGGTTCTCATCCCGGAGTTACCAACTTTCAGAGAGGTTGTGAACAGATGTCAGGGGATCATGTTGACCCTGCTGTTCCATATTGCTTAATGGGAAAGTGGTCCGGCTAGATGGAGATGGGGATGGGGTGGGAGAAGACAATATAAAACAGAGCCTTGATGTGGAAAAAGGCTGAGAACCACTTCCTTGGAACATTTATTCAGAGATTAATTCAGTTCTATTTGGTAGGTGAACTAGAGTTCAGAAAAGTGATTTTCTTTCAATGCTAAAAGATTTCATATAAAAGTAATAAGTGTGTTTGCATGCAGTGTGGCAATTATATCTCTCGCCTGAGTTGTACTATAACTTCACAATGACAATTTAGAGAAAGAGTGCTGCTTGGAAGATCACAGATTTTATGTTGGTCATAAACTCAAGAGATCTGTAGGAAACTTCCCACATCATTAAATCTGAAAAGTGTGTATGGCTGTGTTTCGCATCCTAAAAACTAAATTTTGTCTGTTAAAGATCTTGGTGTCTGTTGCCATCAATGATATCTTATCCAGAGGACTGGATGACTACGGGGACATGAGTGGGCATGGAAACTTCCACTGTGATACAAGTCTGTTCTAAGTTGGTAGCAACTTACGGTTAACCTGTTCAGAATCTAATGCATTCTCAATCAAGTTCCTAAAGTGTCAACGTTGCAAAAACAACCTTCTACTGACAGCTTCAGTAGGGAGGCCAACAAGTAGGCAAGAGGACTGGACTACTTTCCCACCTCCAAACTGATCCTTCCAGTCATACACTCAACCAGAGTGGTGGTGTAGGGAAGTTTACTCTGTCAGTCTGCATTTTGTGGGCACAAACAGCACCTCACTCTCTGGGGTTGTGAATCTGCTGCTTTCCAAATGAGTACTAATGCAACTTACCTGAAAAAAAATCTACTGTGTTATGTGGTTTTTGTTGTCTCTTGGTCCAAATTTAGCACTGCTACAGAAGGCCCAACTCTCTTTATTTCAGTGAGGTTGTCCCTGCCTATTCCAGCAGTAAATGTGATTATTTGAAAGTAGCCCATATTTAGAGAAGAGATTTAAAGCTGGAGCTTCTCTTATTAAAGCCAAACATTGGTATTATAGGCATTATGTTTATAACTGAATATACAGCTGTCAATACACAATGCAGAATTTGCTAAATTACTGCAGGTTACAGTAATACAGAATTTAGTCCCATTAATCTATTCAATCTATGGATTAATTAATGATATACCGAAAAGCTTAATCTTTCCAGATCCATTGGGTTTCTCTGTAGTGTAATAACAGTTACCCAATTCACACTGGTGTATGTGAGGAAAGAATCAGACTGTTATGTGTATATTCTGATTACCAATAACCTGGTTAAAAAAAAAAGCTGCAAATCCTAGATATTAAACAAACCTAGTTTTGTTGTTGAGAGACATGAGGTATTTTTCAAGTGTGAGGGGTTAAAAGAAGGATAAGGTTCATTGAGTTTAGAGGTAGGAAGAGTCTTCCTTTTTGAATGAGCCGGGTCCTTTGGGGACGCTAAAAGTCTTTCAAGGCATGGGTGAATAGGTAAAGAGGCCCTCAAGGCCTCCGCATGATGGCTGTTTTACTTAGCTTTCTCACTGGGCTGGAATGGAAAACATTAGAAACATTTTTTTTAAAGCCATACCTTTGTTGTGAACTCCACAGAACTTGACTGTGTTCTTTTTTGCACAAAAGGCTCTACAAGGTCCATTTTAATTAGATTGTTAAATGTTGATATTCACAACTATCCCTTTCTAATTGGAAACAGTCTTCACCGCTCTCATGATTATTTCAATTCTAGTCTTGTTTCTCTTTTCCAAATGTCCCAGTTTTAGCAGCTTCCAAGGGTTTTTTCCCCCTGTGATTTATATTTAAGGATGTCCTGGAAACTAAGTAATGTTTGTCGACAGTGAGCAGATTGAAAGTGTAGCTAGTATTTCAAAGTTCTTTTCTGAAAACTAAAGCAAACAAGGATCATTCAATTTCTACAGTCTCTGTAATGCTTGTCAGGTTTATTTGTAGAGATGACATCACACAAGGCTCACAGCAAGAAAATTACTAGAGCTGGTTCAAAATTTAAAAAACTAATTTTGAAAAAATTGAAATGTCAAAAAATTTTCAATTTCAAAGGGTTTGAAACAAATCAATTTTTTTCAAAAATATTTTGCGACTTTTGTGATAATTTTTGTGCGTGAAATTTTCATTAAAAGGTTATCAAAATGGTTGTTTTATTTATTGAACACCTACTTTTTGAGAAACAAGTTTTGGTTAGTAATGTTTGCATTCAAATTTAAGGAAAAGTTTGATAAAAATGTAATGAATGTTTTTATGAAAAAACAAAATTCCAATGACATCAAATTTCCCACAAAAATATTGTTTGAGAAAAGACTATTTTTTTCTATTAAAAACCTTTTTGTACAGAAAATATTATTAGGGAGGGGGTGGAGATGAGACAGACATAAAGGCCTATATCTTAGTTAACACTGTGGGCAACATAATGAAAAGAGAAGTAAATGGAAGTTCCAGGGGAAGAGGTTGATGCGTTCTAAGAGGTAAAGCAACTCCCTGGAAGAACAAAGGTAATCTAATCTGGAAGATGTTTTTGAGGACATCTGTATTTGTATCGAGTTGATTTAAGCATCTCCAGAAGGTCAAAAACGTCACCATTTACTATCTCTTCTGATTCTTGCTTGTTTCATATACTTCTTGTGGTTAATATTTTATGTGGTTTGTTCCTTAACCCACACATATACACGCTGAAACAAGCCTACACAGGGCCTGAAATGGGTTTGGAACAAGCAGCTAATGCTATGGTGTTGTCAGCAAAGTGGCTATGTGCAGGAAGCACTGCTTGAGATCTATGGGCTAAATCAGGGGTCAGCAACCTTTCAGAAGTGGTGTGCTGAGTCTTCATTTATTCACTTTAACCTAAGGTTTCACGTGCCAGTAATACATTTTAACGTTTTTAGAAGGTTCTCTTTCTATAAGTCTATAATATATAACTAAACTATTGTTGTAAGTAAATAAGTAAATAAGGTTTTTTAAATGTTTAAGAAGCTTCATTTAAAATTAAATTAAAATGCAGAGCCCCCCAGACTGGTGGCCAGGACCTAGGCAGTGTCAGTGCCACTGAAAATCAGCTCACGTGCTGCCTTTGGCACGCGTGCCATAGGTTGCCTACCCCTGGGCTAAGTGCTCCCTGCCCGTTCCATGGGGGGCTATATTCCCAACTATTCCTGCCCCAAATGAGATGGTTGGAGGAAGCTTATATTCATACTCCCATCAAAGGAGACGGCATGGCACTTGCCAGAACTAGTCAACTAAATTTGCTGTGGTATTTGAATTATTTTTCACTGTAAGTACCAGGAATACAAAAAATAAAGTAAATGCAATGTGGTAGAGATCTATTGTATTCCAGTGCCATATTAAGGTCTTTCTGGACTTACAATACTTGACATATTTTGACCAGTGACATGAACATGTGTAAGGGAGAGATATTGCTAAATGGGAGGAGGTTCTCAGCTAAATTCTGGTTAGAAGAGAGGGGGTTGCTGGTTTTGAAGAGGTTGGGATCCACTGACTTAGTGTGACGTTCACTTTTCTGACATAAAGCCTGAGTACTCTGCTTCTATGCGGATGGAGTATGGACAAAAAGGAAGGCCAAAGCTACCCCCAACTCAGGGCAGTGTGTGGGGATATGCATAAGCTGGAAAATGGTCTCAGATTCTCTGCAACATGCACTTGATCCTGCAAGGAGTTGAGCATTCTTGCCTCCATACAGTAAAACACTTAAGCAAATGCTCAACTTTAAGCATGTGAGTAGCCCCACTGATACTTATGCTTAAAGTTAAGCAAGTGCTTTGCTGGATCTGGGCCAGAGTGCTCACTACCTTGCATGATTGAGCTCCGGTTCCACAGGATGCTGGGGCCGATGGATCTTCATAGTCACAGACGTTTGGCCCACCCCTATGGTGGTCTTCTGCAGAGACCATTTCCATGGGACTTAGGGGATACACAGGCACCTGTGTGGCTGCTACACAATCTGAACCTTTGCTTAGCCCCCCTCTTCAGCTCATAAATGGTGTAAAGGACTTTGCACTGGTCCTCTGTGCCATGGGTGAATTTCTCTCCTATGGTATAATATCCTTTTGCAAGTAACAACTATTGTAAATACATTATGGAAAAATCTTGCAATACTGTAGTTTTATAAATGCTCCCTAATGGAAAACGAGTTGAACAGAGTATGCATTAGAGATCTGGGGAGCAATTTTATAATATTTGTATTGTTACAAAGCAATATAAACTTGTGAAGGCTAAACTGTAGTATGGCAAGCAGAACTCTTCCTTAAATAGCTGGCATCAGGAAACTGCTACAGAAAGGGGATTGGGTAAGAAATACATCATGTGCCATATAGTTATTGGTTGGATCTGCCTCTGATACTTAGTAGAAACCTCTGTTTGTTTCTCAGTCTTTGGGTGACAGCCTCGATCCTGAACAAGCTTGCAGCCTTCAACTTTAGCTATGTGGAAGCAATAAGAAGAGCTGGTCAAAAAGTGGGGAAGAAATATTTGTGAAAATATTGGCTAAATTATTTTCCTGTTTCTGTCCATTAAACGATCAATGGAAATGTTTACTGAAAAAAATCAAAATTTGTGGATGGCAAATGTTCAGTTTAATGAGCCTACTGTGTTTTGACTCTATTTTTGCTGAAATTTTATCAATCTGAGGCCCAATTATGATACCATGCACAGGCAGAGCTCCAACAGAAGACAAAAAGAAAAAAGGGTTATATTGATATATAGGTGAACGAATTCCAGAGCATTGTAAATAAAATTACAAATTGGTACTGTGCAGTAGGTGAATACCTTACAATAATTTTGTACTAGAGAAGTCACTGTGGAAATGCACCACTTTTTTCTAGTGTGAAGAGAAATATTGCAATGCGGGCAAAGAAAATTTGGACTGACAGGAAAAAAATCAGGAGCTGATATAAGTAAATTGTTGTTCCGCAGAAGATTATTGAAGCCTGATGAAGTGAACTCTAGTGACTGAGTCAAGTCATTGAATAACAAGATACAAAGTAATGGAATCAGCGAAAGGTAACAGTCTTGGTGGCAGAGTTAAATGATTTATCTGGTTACAGCTATTGTAAAGGCAAAGGTGAGGGTACTGAGTTGGTGTAGACAGGTTACCTATCAAAGGGAAAGCTGTCAAAGATATTTCTGTTCATTTAAATTTGCATATGTTGTTGGCCTTTTAGAATACCTTAGTTGTTTTCATTTGCAAACAAAAATACTGGCCATAGTCACCATGTAGGAATATGGGATTTAGTTCTTTTGTGGAATGTTAGAGGATGTACTTATCAGATCATATCAGAAATTGGTTGACGTCTGATGTCCCACTAGTGATGAAAAACAGAGGATACACTTCCAAAGTTAGGGTGTCACCACTAGTTGTTTTTAATATCTTAGGTCAGGTATTTCATGCTCCTGTCACTTTTTTAATGTATGAATTGGCTCTTCTGAGGACCATGATTCTTGTCTAGGTCTGACAGGGAGCCAAGAGCCAAATTAGTCTCTGATGTAAGTCAGTAGCATTACACCAGGGAGGAATTTGGCTCAATGTGTCAGATACATTTTTTCTCTCCTCTCTGTCTTTTTGTCTATTTCAGACTTATCTTCCTTTCCTTTGGTCTCTGTCTCCCCTTTTTCCACTTCTCCCATCCCAATCCCCTTGCCAATTTCCCCTTCCCATCTCTAAAGCCCTCTCTCCTTTCCCAAACCACACACTCTCTCTTCCTCCCCTCCCTCTCCTCATCTCCCAGTTCATTCTTCGTCTTTCCAATGCACAGCATCTGGTTTTACTTGGGTGTCCTGGTAGGCCTTTTATGCTACTTACTAGGTTGGCTTCCTACCAAGCTAAGATACACAAACTTCTGGGTCTAATAGGGCCTTGAATGATAAGTTTTAATGCAATGATTCTCAAACTGTGGTTTGAGACCAGTGCAGTCCACTGGTGGTGCATTGGAAAACTTCCAGGAGATTCATGGGACTGTTGCGGTCACAATAGTGAAGAATATATCACTGTATTCAAGCACTGAAGCTTCTTGCCCAGTCTAAGATTTATTTAACTATTCTACGAGGCAATGTGATGACTAAACTTGCAAACAAGAAACCCTCGATTAGACTTTGCATAGCTGCTTTATGTCTGTCTTTGTTGGACATTTCTTTGGTTTATATTCAACCCTAATCACATTGGAGGATGACACAAATACACAGGAAGCTACAAAATGATCTGGAAAGAGAAAAGCAGAAAAGGCTGCAGTGCAGTGTACATTTGTGTGCTGGTAAATGTAAAGCCCTGCACCCAGGGAGAAGAAATAAAAAGTGAAGTGAAGGTGGTGGAGAGATGTAACCCAGTAGCTACACCCATCTTTTAAATAAAGTTATCTTCCTTTTTGTCTCCTTAATATTGTTCCAATAGTATTTTTTTTCAAGCAGTCAAAATTTGTGACCTCAGAGAAGGTGTGAAATTGGGATTGAGAGGATGGGAGGGGACGTGGCCAAAAAAGGGATCTCTGTTTCAAGAAGTAAGTTCTCAAGAAGAGGAGAACTGCTATGATAATCAATAAATCACTTCATGAGCAAACTGCAAGAGTGTTCATCAGTTTTGCACAACAGACTGCAAGCTCTGGTGTAAAGTTATGGAAGAATTCATGTAAAATAATGAAAACTGAGTGGGGCCAAGGAGAAGACAATAGAGAGGAAGGTAGAGACTGATAGATTTCTTGAGATATGCTGGCACACCAACACATCTCACATCTGCTGTTGGAATCTGGCCCTTTGGTAGAGTAGTAATCAAGGGAATTGATTGTAGAAGCAACATAAAATTTACTCTTGTGGTTTCTTATCAAAGGATACTATTAAACTCAATTCTGCTTTAGCACTGATTTGGGAATAAATTAAACTCTTTCATTAGTATTTGTTGTTGATTTTTATCAGATGGTTCTTCCACTCAATTGATTGTTTTGGGACAATAACATTGTCTCAGCATGTCTTCAGAAATATCAGGAAATGCTCATATACGCTCCAAAAAGGTGCCAGTGAAATATTCCACAAAGTGTTTGCAAATCATGTGCAATCTTTTCTCCAGTCTCCTCCAGCTGTGTTTTAACATTGATCTAATGTATCCCTGATGAGCAGTTAGCATTTTTGTGACATTAAGCATAGGTTTTCCTGTTTCCACATATAAGCTAAACGAAGTCAGATTTGCAGAAAAGTAACTGTACTGTGCTCCTCTTTACTAAAAAGTTACTCTATCAAGGTGATTGTTCTATTTTTTTGTAATGTCTTTACCTCTGCTAACATTTGGAATATCTTGAGTGAGGAAAAATATTTCTCTCAGTTTTTAAATTTTTATTATGAGCAATGTAGAATACACAGTCATAGGCTCCCATTGACTTCCGCAGGCTCTGAATCAGGCCCATAAAGTCCTGCATATCAGCCAACCAGTGATTTTATGAATGGAAATAAGTGCTAGTTGTAGACAGCAAGGGGCATTCCAATTAAGTATTGCTTCACAATCATAAACATCTTGCTTGGCTCATAAAACTCAGTTTACTTTGGTTATTCTTACCAACAGTGCTACCTAAAATTGTTGTTAAACAGCATTAGCTGCAGAATGACTGAAAAGAGCTACTAAGATGCTCATCTTTTTATATTGTTCATTTAGTGCTAAATTTCCTTGGCTCCAATGGACCAGGACAGTGCTGCTGCAAGGAGTGGCCTGGAACTAGAGAAGATGCAATGTAGAGGGTAGTGCAGTAGCCCAGTCTTGTAGTGGCAAGATAGCAAGAACCACATCTGACAGAATGGGACACAATCTGCAAGCCAGCTGCAGATGGATAAAAGTGTTTCTGGACACCACAGCTGCATGATCTTCTATCAGTATGGTCTAGATCAGTGGTTCTCAACCAGGGGCCCGGGGTCCCCTGGGAGGCCACAAGCAGGTTTCAGGGAGTCCTTCAAGCAGGGCCAGTGTTAGGCTCGCTTGGGCCCAGGGCAGAAAGCCAAAGCCCCACTACATGGGGATGAAGCCTGGGGCCCTTAGCCCTGCCACCAGGGGCTGAAGCCAAAGCTTGAGCAACGTAGCTTTGCAGGAGCCGCTGTCACATGGGGCCCCAGGCAATTGCCCTACTTCCTATCCCCTAACTCTGGCCCTGGCTTTCATATGCAGAAAACCATGCATATGTAGGGCCATGGAGTTTTTATAGCATGTTGAGGGGCCTCAGAAAGAAAAAGGTTGAGAACCCCTGGTCTAGATGCTAGGCCGTGGTAGAAATTGAAGGAAACACCCCTTCAGTAAAAGGGCAGGTATAACTGTGCCACATCTTCTGGTTGCTTCTGCTAACTAACAGTACCACCATCGCTTCAGTCTTATAAGGAGTGGGCTTCAGGCAGTTAGCTCTCATCCATGTCCCCATCTCCGGGAGTGTTGTGGGCTGTCATTAGAGGGTCACATTTCTTCTCTTGTCTAACTTTCCAGCAAGTTGAGGGCAGTGGTATCACATAATCCCTAGCCAGTACCATACAGCTACTTACTATAAGGGCAATGGTTAATAATAATTACCCCTATGGACCACAGTTTTACATGCCTGTTTATATATTTATTTTGATTAGTTGGGTTTCTGATTTTGAAAAAAAATTGTTGGAATGTCATTTCCAAACAAGAGAGAAAAGTCTGATCGGTATCCAAGGTACGAAGCCAGTTTTGGTCAACATGCTAAAAACATGCATGGCTCACTAAGGATAGACTCAGAAAACAGTGAGAATCAGAAAGGCAAATTGCAAAAACCAGTGCTTCATTATCCAAATACTTTAACCTTAAGAAGTAAAGCTGCACCGTGCAGAATAAACACACTCTAGAGTTCATTATGGAGCCAATCCTCGGAGGTAATGAGCACCTTCAACTTCCACGGATCTCATCACCAATTTTATCAGACACCTGCCTCCAGGGGAGTTGAAGGTACCTATCATTTTGCAGCAGGATCTCAGCACCTTGTCAGATAAGGCCTTTCGTAAGGTTTATAAAAATGAAAGTATTGCACAATTACCAAGAATCTGAATAATCTTCCATAGGACCTCTTTTTGTAGCCACCAAGCTTTGTCTCATATCAGCTATGATCCATTTTGCTTTAATTGTCTGACTTCATGCACTGTAGCATGTTATCCTTACTATCTGTTTAATCCAAATAGGAATAAATCAGTCTCTGGAAATGGCAGCATTGTGGGGGGCGGGAGAAGTCTGTCATTATATGAAGTAGACGTTGGGTTCTTAGGCAGGGGCATTGTTGTCCTAAGTAGACTAAATAGTTGTTGCATGAATAACCTGCACCGACATATGGAGCACCTTTGTTGTCTTTGTTCTGTTTTAGGTTGAAATGAGATGTCGAAGTCCATTTGTTTCCTACTGTGTGAAAGTCAAGAAAAGAAATATCTTCTTTGTGCTACTGACAATATTCTAATGTCCCTGGGCTCTAAGATGCACAGTATATTCTGCAAAAGTCAGTGTGCATTTCTTGTTCAAGGTTGATTTAGTCCTGTTTAGTTTACTGCTTGCACACGTTGACTTTTCAATTTATACATTCTGAATACGCAGCTGGGAGAAACTTACAGGTTGAAGAAGATTTGATGTTGCCTAAATAAGATGACAGGCTGTGCTCTACTTGTGTAAGGACTTGGAAAATTTGTGAGTTTAAATTCAGTGTCCTTGCAATCCTCTCCTGGGAAGGTGTTCTGCTGTCTCATGGAAATGGCAGGGGCTTCCTTCTTTCCACAGGAAAAAAATGAGACCAGAATATTACAGCTCACAGGAGACTAAACTATTATGTGCCACAGGTAGAGAATAGGAAGGACTGAGGTGCACCAATGCCCCTGCAATGGCAGCAAATTGATTATGTTAGATATACCTAGATGATAGCAGCAAGTGACTCACACCACACGCTGCAGAGGAAGGCAAAAAAACCCCTAAAGGTCACTGCCAATCTGGCCTGAAAGTTCCTTCCCAACCCCACACATGGTGATCAGTTAGCCCCTGAGCATGTGAGCAAGAACTAGCCAGCCTTCTCCAAAACATGCAGTGGTCCCAAGCTCTGCGCAGATCTTGTGATACCCACAAGAGCCAGAAACATCCATGGGAGGACCAGCACCTCCACAACAACTCAGTTGGTTTCCCCTCCCCTGTAGTAACACAACCCCTGTAGCCGTTATGTTGTCACCAAGCTGTCCCCAACTGGTGGTTGCACCAGAACTCCCCAGTGAGGTCCTAGCACCGGGTGTTTTGTTGCAGTGTAACTCATACCCTGTGTTAGAAGTGGCTCTTTTAGAGCCTGGTCTTGCACCCACTAAAACCAGTGTTAACCCTCCCTGAACTTCAATGGGTACAAAATCAGATTGGAAGAGACTGGTCTTCTATTCACATAGAACCAGGCATAATACTTTCTAACATACATAATTCTATTGATTTCAAAGGGGGCTGTGCCCAGTGGCAAGTGTTTGGGGGATTGGACCTGAAGGCCAAGATCCTCCAGGGTATTTAGGTGCCTCGCTTCTAACCTTTTTCAATAAGCGTTAGCCACCTGAATAGCTTGGAGGATCTGGACCTACGCGACTAGCACCTGAAGTGGCTGGGATCTCAATCAACTCTGAATACAGCTGGGTGCATGATGATGATAAATATTTCTTAAATAATTTATTGGGACAATATCATGATATTTGTCATAAAAATTATTTGATGAACATTATTCAACCTGGTCTGGTTGTATCACGGCTCAAAAGCTTTGCTGTGTGCCAAGGAGCTATTTTAAACTAGGTTAAATCACTGTCCAACGTCTAATTTACTTGGACATTGCCTTTGAAACTGCTAGCTCTTCACTTGAGCCTCAGAAAGCTCACAGAAACATTTCTTATTTGCTGTAGAGTTTAAAAAAAAAAAAAACCCAAACCCTGCAGCCTTAGTGTTCTAAATTCTGTTTTTCATAATGGAATTGACCTAACCCTAAACAAGTGGGTTTTGCATTGGATAAAGAGGAGAGTCACACTAATTTTTTTTTTGCCCTGTCAGTAACTGTCTGCATTTTCTTGTTAGAAATGCAGACATTTGTGTCTGAGTATGAGCTTGCTCTTTCAAACTCAGCATTATCTTCAGCTCAGGCCCCTAGCAAAGTCATAATCCCATGTTTATGACTAACCTGAATAAAGATAACATTAAAGGAACTATTTGCTCTGCCAGTAATTTTCTGAAGTCCCCATGTGACTAATGATCTTTGTTGGAATAACAGCTTCCCCCCCCTTGCAACTTTTTTTCTTTAGCTTGACTCGTCAGTGAAATCACAACCCTGTATTTGTGACATCTCACTAATAATCTCTAGAGTAACAGTGTGTAAAGGTGGGTGAGGTAATATCTTTTATTGGACCAACTTCTGTTGGTGAGAGACACAAGCTTTCAAGTTTACCCTGAGCTCTTCTTCAGATCATTATTGTGATGTCACAAATTCATCCTTATGATTTCATTGCAAGGTCAAAGCGAAATCTGCTGTATGGGTCTGATTTTATTCTTGCAGAAGCCAGTAAGAGTTTTGCCACTGACTTTAGTGGAAGCAGGACTGGGCCCTTAGTGAAGTGATGCAGTGTTGCTGAGCATGTCTGGAGTGTGCGGGCCAGATTGTACTTTCAGTTAAGTTGATGGAAATCATAACAGCAGAGAGCAGTGGTGCTGAAGGCAATGGCTTTACTCTGATTTTACCTAAGCGTAACTATGTTAAGAATTTAGCTCCATTGTGACGTTATCTGATTAAAACATGGCCATATAGATCATCGTTGCTACCACTGTTATATAATTGCAACAAATCTTGTACAAAGTATGTCAAGTAAGGTGTCTATGGAAAGGTTATGATTTACTGACTATGATTATGCTATTTGTATGCATGTATCATTTTTGTATCTGAAGTTACGAGCATTGGCTCTATATCTGTATTTCTAAAGTGTTTACTTCTGGGTAGCAGCCACAAGCTATTTAGCCTGCACATTTTGAAGGGACTATTCAAGTTAAATGGCTCATCAAGGAACATTTACCTCACAGTGGACCATGGGAGATGCCTATCTACACTTAATCGACTTTCTTGTGAACATTCCATCTGGACTATAGGTAATGGGTTCTGCTGTGACTAAGCAAAATCATGCATGGACATGTGACTTGCCCATGTGACCCCAAACACTATTTTCCACAGAGAGAACAATGGGTTTCCCTTCACTTGGCAGAAGCTATGAAAGGCGCTGGAAACATCTCCATTTTGCCTCGTTTCTGCTCAAACCTCTGGACTATGAACTTATACTAATGGGAGCATTTTAACCAAAGGACTGAGGACCTTCCAATGATTTGGAAGAAACCAGAGACTTAATAAGCCAGCAGTTTATTTCATTACTGCTACAAGCCTGATCCAAGAACTTTGCAATTGTTGTATGTATTTGATTCCTTTAACCAATTTTAACTCTCACCTTTCTTTCTTTATTTCTATAAAGAAAACTTTAGTTATTAGATAAGATTAGATAGGGTTTGCAACAGCGTGATTATTGGGTAAGATATGAGTTATATATTGACCTGGGTATGTGACTGGTCCTTTGGGATCAGAAGTACCCTTTCGATGAAATTGGTTATAAATAACCACTCATTATTAAGTGTAGTGTTTTTGGTGGTGATACAAGGACTGGAACATCTAAGGAGACTGCTTTTCTGACTTCTTGTTATCCAGTGTAGTGAAACAGAAGTTTACTTTTGTTGTCAGTTTGGTATATCTTATGGGAGAATAACCACCAGTTATGGAGTGTGTCTGTCCTATTTCTCAGCAGTTTGTCCTGAATTTGGTATTCTGAGTTGTGACCCACGGAGGCATTGTGACACCCTCTATTGATTCAGAGGCGATGCAACCTTCTAGATCAAATTCTGCTTTCAGTTACATGAGAGTTTTATCCATATAAACGCTGGCTGAACTGTGTCCTAATGGTAAATTCTACCATTGTTTGTGTATGCATGGTCTTACTGAATTAAATGGGAGATCTTCATGTTCATGCACATCTCACAGCAGAACTTTGCCCTAATAAGTTAGCAAGCAAAATGACCAAACATATGAATGGTGTCTAGTTATTTAAAAACAGTAAATTGTAAAGTTACCATTAGTATCACTTTTAAATAAAGCTGTAGCAAGCTGTTATCCTTGGAAAGACTGTGCATTAAGGTTGTATGTTTTAACTTACCTAGCTTGCTAGCAGTCCTAAGGTTTGACACGAGGATAAGTACTAGCTGTGATAATGAACAGATCCATATCATTGTGCAATTCCTTTTAAAAGGGCTCAGTCAAATGGTTGAGGAAAATCAATCTTTTGTTCAACTGAATCTGGCTATATGGGGCAGTGATTAAAATGGACAAAGAATGACTGTGTGGGGAAGCTTTTTCTTCCAAAACAGAAAACAAAACAAACAAACAAAAAAACAGCCTAGTGGGCTAGTTCATACAATTGCAAAAAGTATCAGAAAGAAATGGAAGATTTCCATACTCTCAATCTGGTCACGTGATACTTTACAGCATTGATTTTTTTTTAAACGGCGTGAAACAAATGGGTATTGAGGATGACCGTTTAAGTCTTCTCTACTCAATACTTACACAGTTTGAGGCACCCTTTTCCCAAGCTGTTTACTGCTAGAAGAGAGCTAGACCTACAGGCAAATTCAAGAAAATTATCCTTAGAAAAAAAGAGTTACCGATGGATTGAACTTTCACAAATGGCTCATAAGATCTTTGAGAAATTCCACCATATATTAAACAATGAAGTATATGTTTGAGTAGATACAATGTGTGTGATAAATTATACAGTCACATGATCACTTGCATTCATTATACTCTGTGCTCACCTATGCTCTGCCTACCTATCCAACTCTTCCTGGACTACTTCTAATACCCCAACCCTCTTAGTAGCTTAAAAAAGCTGACATGTTCAACCTTTCCTTTGCCATTAGTCTCAGGTTAGAACCAATAATTGGCACTCAGAACCTGCAAAATCCAATCAAATCACTGCACAGGTTTGCCTTAAACTGACAAACCTGAGGAGGCCAAAATTCTGCCCTGCCTGAAGCCAGTGGGATTTGCATGGGGTGTAAATCAGAGCAGAATCTAACCCAGGAAATTCTGACAGGAACTTGTGTTGTAAAGAAAAAAAAAAACCAAAGCAAAAGCTGAATGGTGTCTGGTTGGAGCAGAGTGCCTCAGTCTTGAGCTGTAAGAATCTGGATGGTTTAATTCACATCAACACAGGAATCTTTTTAACAATCTGGCAAGACCAAATTCTGCCCTCAGTGACATCTGTGGGGTTAATTGTAAGATCTTTAGAGACAGGCCTGTTTCATACTACACGCTCATACAGGACTAGCACAATTATGGGGTCCCAGTTTTGGTTGGAGCCTGTAGGCATAGCAATAATGTAAGTAATTACAATAACCATGCCCACCCAGTGGGGTACAGGAGCCCCACAGAGCTGTGCCTGACGGCGCTCAGGAGCGGTAGATGCTTTGCATGCATTCTAGGGTACAAGCTGCCTCTATACAACAGCTATACTGATTCTGTACATCCAAGGTCTTCCAAGCTTGTAATTGGTGTGGATGGAAGGGCTGGGTGGAGGATGAGCTCTATTATGCTAATTCTTCTTGAGGATCCATGCTAGTTGGACTGACAGTAAGAAAGCATTTAGGGCACCTATGGCAGGGATTCTCAAACTGGGGGTCGGGACCCCTGAGATGGTCGCGAGGTTATTATATGGGGGGTCGCAAGCTGTCAGCCTCCACCTCAAATCCCGCTTTGCCTCCAGCATTTATAATGTGGTTTAAATATATAAAAACATTATCAGAGGGTTCGCACTCAGAGGCTTGCTATGTGAAAGGGGCCACTAGTACAAAAATTTGAGAACTGCTGACCTATGGCATGGTCCAGAGCTAACGGAAGTCAATGAGAGTTTGTCCAATGATTATGGTGGGCTTTGGAATCAGCACACAATAAAGGTGATGAGAGCCATTATTTCAATAGAGGGACAGTGTATATAAATATATCCGTTTAGGGAGTTAATGTCTTTATATTGAAACATTGTAACCCATTAAACTATGTATTATGGTTGCCAAATTTCAGATGGCAACTATAAATAAAGCCCCTTAATCAAACTTTTTTGAGAGAATAAGCTTGCTTATGCTCTGAGCTAATCTATGCTAAATTTAACCCAGACTGTGTTTTTATAAGAAAGTAAAATCTCCCTGAAATGAGTGTAACAGTAGAATAGCTGACAGGCCATGCAGTTGTGAATGAGAGCTGTATGCTAACATGAAGCAGTTTGTTATGTTATGGGTCAAATAATTCATTTCCAAAGTTCTTTTCCCATCTCTTCCGAGGTTTCCTATAGTGCATTCTAACTTACTCTTTCTCTAAGTAGTCTCTTTTCTGTTGCTTATCATACTGCTGAAGATGAATAGTGATCAGCAATCTAGATTTCAGTTTTCTCTTTTGTTAAGTGAAATTAGCACTGATGAAATGTACCAGATCAATAGCACTATGTACAGATGATCCCTGGTTAGCCACATAAGAGGCGCACAGAATCAGAGGCAGTATAGACTTCCCTATGCTGCCACTGTGTCTTAGTTACGTCATACAAAACACCTGAGAGAAGATGGGTCAGGCTTATTCAGTGTGTGCCAATAGCCCTTTCAGATAACATCAACTGACCTGCTTAGATTAATTTGGGGTCAAACTGTGCCAACCTTATTGAAATGGAAATCAGAATCTAATAACTAGAATGCAATCACTGAATTTGAAGTGATGGCACTCAGGGCCACATTCTGATACTCTTTCTCGCATTAAGTACTCCAGGAGTAAGCCCTCTGATTTCAGTTAGACTAGTCATTGAATAAGATACAATCAATGTGAATATGGTGGACACAATCTAATCTTTGTCTCTATATTGGGGGACCTCTCCCCAGATATTGATATACTCTGTTCCCCCATCCGTACTGTCACTCCTAAAGTAGATTCTGATACTCTAACTTACGTTGAGTAGCACCTTATTCCATGTGCAGTTTTCTTGAAATTAATGGGTTTAGTTGTGGAGTAAGATGCTAATCAATGAGTGTAAAGGCATCAAAATCTGACAGTAGTTACTGTGGTTAATTTGAATTTAGTATTAAAGACTGTGAGAAAGTTCCTCCTCTATCTTGGTGGGTCCTGCGCTTATTGGCAGATTTTCTTGCCGCAGAGATTCACCATGTGGGTTGGGGAACAGCCCAGAGACCTTCCCCTCTGGAAGAACCCACAGTCCAGGTCAATTGGGAGGTTTGGGAGGAACCCGGGGCCACCCTCTACTCCGGGTTCCAGCCCAGGACTCTGTGGAGTATAGTCTAGAGTGCCTCCTGTAACAGCTGCATGACAGCTACAACTCCCTGGGCTACTTCCCCATGGCCTCCTCCAAACACCTTCCTTAGTCTCATCACAGGACCTTCCTCCTGGTGTCTGATAATGCTTGTGCTCCTCAGTCCTCCAGCAGCACACCCTCTCACTCTCAGCTCCTTGGACCTCTTGCTCCCAGCTCCTCACACTCACACCACAAACTGAAGTGAGCTCCTTTTTAAAACCCAGGTGCCCTGATTAGCCTGCCTTAATTGATTCTAGAAGCTTCTTCTTAATTGGCTCCAGGTGTCCTAATTAGCCTGCCTGCCTTAACTGGTTCTAGCAGGTTCCTGATTACTCTAGTACAGCCCCTGCTCTGATCACTCAGGGAACAGAAAACTACTCATCCAGTGACCAGTATATTAGAGCTGTATGACAGTATGGTTGAGCATGCAGATACCATATTACCTTTAAACTTCTTTAATGCCCTATGTGTCAAGGGATTGCAACCTGTCCTTCTGTTGCCTTTGATTTCTGAGCAAGATATGAAGTAGTATTCGAGTGCCAGTGGGTGCTGTGAAGAAAGATGACCATTACTAAGCTGTCGTTCACTATGTAAGGAATGGACCTCCTTTGGTGAAAATACCAGTTGACTTTGTGATGTGGGAGAGACAAAACTTATGCATTTCTAAGAGTGACAGGGCTATGGCATAAATGGCTACCAGTCAAACACATGCTTCTTTAATGTAAATCATCCTGGAGATTTCACTAAAAATGAGAGCTGGGGGCCCAATGCGGGATCAGTTGAATTGCTTGCTCCCAGACTTTGGGAATCAGTAGGGACTAAGGACTCTCCGGACCTCAGAAGATCAAGCCTCAAGAAACGAAGGAGTAGCCTGTAGGGTCAGTTCCTTTTTACAGTGTGTTACAAAATGTGCACATCCTGGGAAGAGGAACTACAGTGTAAGGAAATAAAGTGCAGGATGAACATTCTCAGATGATCACGCTCTTTCCTCTTCCTCTTGTATTCCCACATGAATACTGTAGTCACATGAATTATAGCTGAGTCCAGAAAAGCTGCTCTGTTAGACCAAAGGCTCTGTTGGTATCACCATTAGCTGTGCAGTTATTCAGATATTTTCCTCTACATCACAGAAACATTTCTTTGGGTTCAAAATAGATAGTTAGATGAACATGTCTAATTGGATTCTAATTAGTTTTATGAAGGAAAACCAAGAAGAAAAGGCCAGTTTGGGCATTTTAATGTTGTGAATAAAGCTGAACTCAAGCCATGAAGTTAAAATTCAGATTGGTCATGCCCAAGTTCAGGCATTTCCAACAGGACCCGAGCAGTGACATTCAGGTGGAGCCAAACATCCCAGAGTTCAAGGGGGGTTGATTCATTTTTCCAGACTGGACTCTTCTGACTTATAAAGGGAATAGTTCTTAGGCATGAGCCGGGTATAAATGACCAACTCCTTTATTGGCAGGAAAGGGGAGACAAGAAAGCAAGAGCCTGCTTCTCATTCCTCAGTCCTCTGAAATGATAAATAATCCCAGTTACCATAAATAAACATTAAAGAACATAACTGCCTGGCAGAGCTGCCTTTTGCACGTGTGTTGCAAAGGGATGCCTGATACTTGAGAGTCTGCACATTTCTTTCTCAGACAATGTTGATGTTAATCAGTTTTCAAGGGCAAGGTGGTACATTTAATGGTAGCTGAAATGTCTAATACCTTCTCTTCTGCCGGATGGTTATTACGTGTGCTGCCCTCAGCCCATCCATGAAGATTAACTAAAATTTATTATCTCCAGTTTCTCTTCCAGGGTTAACCCTTGGAAAGATTTATTCATTCGCCCCTCCTTCACAGTGAGCTTAAAGAAGGGCATGAGCTTAAAGACGGCTTGATTTGGGATGTGATGGTGACGTTGGCTTCAAAAAGTTCCTCTTGCCCTGTTTTCCACATTTCATTTGCAAACATATTTCTAGAAATGGGCGAGAGGAGTCACCCATTAGGGAACTGCACGGTAAAATCAGAAATGCAACTTAGTTTCAGCCCAGAGAGGGATCCCACCTGACATCAGTCTGTTTCTGAACCAGGCTTCACCTGGCCCCAATATGTCTCTGTTTATACAGTTCCTCTTTAAATAAATACAGTGGCCACCGAGATGTTCAGAAGCTTCTCAGTGCTCCCAGCAGTGCTCCTTTGTTTTTTTCTCTCATGGAACCACTGTTTGAAAACACCGTTCTTAGACTCTCGGAGATGCGTGTTCATCTACCTTAGTCTCTTTTCCCTCTGAAGTAGATAAACAGAATACCGTGCTACTTATTGACTGTGGGCCTTTTAGGTGACACTTTAATAGGTGAGGTTCTTTGGGCACATTAAAAGATCACAGCATAATATTTTATTAAAAAAAGACGTTTTCCCTGGGTATGCCAGTTTTTGAAGTACTCTGAAGTATGCTGGATTCTGACATGCTTATAATTTGTGGAATACTCTGGATTCCTTTGGGCTGAAAGAGGCTCAGGAAATGTAATATTAATACCTGCTTCCTTTGATTTCCAACACATCATAGAGAATCTACTTTTTAGTAAAAGATGCCTGGATAATTTAACTACTTTTCAGTGCTGTTGGGAAACTCTAGAACTTAAAATTCAGGAAAGACATGGAGTGTTTAATGTTATCGGTGTGATTGATCTGGGTAATGTTCCATAGAATGTCAACTGATTAAATCAACACATGGGACTGGGAAAATTAAGTCAGGCCCTTAATGTTGTTTTGATATTCTCAAGTTTAGTAATGCTTATACCTTTGGAACGTGAAAAGACTGTCTATTGCAAGTCTTCTAGGAGGTCTCCTGGAGCCCATATGAAAATTATTAAATGCTGCTTATAATGGAACTAAATATCCTTGGAATCTGATAGCAGCAGTTGAATGGAAACTTTAGCAATTACCATATTCATGTTTCATGCTAAAATATTTTTGAGATCAAGCTTTCTTTATTAAAACAATGGTAATAAAAATAACAAAATTACTCTATTTAAAACAAATAGACCTTAATTGTATTTGAGAGGGGTTTTTCACTGAAATCTTTATTTTGCAAGGGTAATACATTGCAGATGTCTTTGCTGCACTATTTTGATTCATTCATTAAAATGTTTTTAATTTTAGCATGTTGTAAAGATCCAAATAAAAGCATGTTAGTTACATAAATACAGACTCTGTGGACTCCACAGTAATACAGTAAATTTGGAAAACTGTCAGTTATTCTGAAAATATACAAAGACTAAACCACAGTCAGAATTTTCTGTATATTGTAAACATTCTTATAGTATGGGTATAAATATCTCCTCTTTGATTCATTGCATGCCAAATTTCCTAGTAAAGAGAAAGAAAAGGAACTAAAGAAAAGAGATTTTAAATTTAGCAAGAAGCTTAAAGGCAGTGAAAGCCAAACAAGAAAAAGAGCTTAAAAAGTTCTAGGGCAGTACATACAGGAAAGACCCTACATTTATAATAACAATACTAAATAATATAATCTTACTTTTATACACTTGTATCCCAAAAGTTCTCCCGTGGCTTTGGCAAATTTAAGAAAATTTTATGCAGACGATGGCTAGAGATCACTTTATCTAGCTATTTCTGAGCAAAACAGGACAACTGCTCTGGAACACACAGCAGTGTTTTACAACTGTTTAAGACAGGAAGTGAAGATTACCATGTCCCGCTGTCGAGGCTGCATGCAGTTTAGTTAGGCAGAATCCTAAATATTTCAAGACTAGATTCCAAATGGAATCCTTATTACATTCCCACTATGGTTTTGTCTAGTCAAGTATCCTGTCTCTGGCAGGATTCAGTACCATCTGCTTTAGAGAAAGGTAAAAGAAACCACCTAGTAGACCAGGGGTTGGCAACGTTTGGCATACAGCTCTCCAGGGTAAGCACCCTAGCGGACCGGGCCAGTTTATTTACCTGCTGACGCGGCAGGTTCGGCCGATCGCGGCCCCCACTGGCCGCGATTTGCCTTTCCGGGCCAATGGGGGTGGCAGGAAGCCGCGGCCAGCACATCCCTCACCCGCGACACTTCCCGCCGCCCCCATTGGCCCAGGACAGCGAACCACAGCCAGTGGGAGGCCACGATCAGCCGAACCTGTCGCGTCATCAGGTAAATAAACTGGCCCGGCCCGCTAGGGTGCTTTCCCTGGCAAGCTGCATGCCAAACGTTGCCGACCCCTGTAGTAGACCATGATGGAATATCTTGCACTAACTGCTGTTGGCAAGTGGATAGTGTTTGCTTTAAAACATGAGTGTTTATAATATTTGCACTCTTTATTATCCTATCTGTAAGGTGATGAGTCACTCCTGTGCTAGGCTCCAGCCAATCCATAAGCCAAGAACTGATCTTGAGACTCCCAGACCAGGTAGACAGAACAGCAATTCAGTCTGCTCAATATCACTCTGGGGCTTGGAACTAACTCCTATGTAACAGTGCCAACCGAATCTCCAGGCCTTAACCTGCTCCAGCCCTCTTCTTAGTCCTGCTCCAGCCCCGCTCTTGTTCCCACTCTGCTCCCAGTCCTGCTCTAGCCCTGCTTTTGCTTCTATCCTGCTCCTAGTCCTGCTCCAGTTCTGTCTGGACTCCTGATACTGGCTCCAACCACTAAGCCTGACCAACCCCATCACTGTTTCTGACACTATCTAATATTACTGCTGATGGCCTCATTATCCAGATACAAGTGTAAGCCCTGCTTTTCAATCCTGCTAAGCTCTGAGTCCCAGTTATATCTTGTGGCAATGAGTTCCACAGGATGTTTGCATGTAAATTATTTTATTTCATTCTGAAAGAGGGTAAACAGGAGCACCCAATTTATCTTCTCTACACCATTCATTACTTTGTAAACTTCTGTCATATCCCCTCTTAACCATTGCCTTTCAAAATAGATGAGTTGGAGAGATATGGGCATCTTGAATGGTTGTTGGGAAAGAATCCTGAGACAGCTTGGAGGGTGGTGGGACTACAGGGGTAGCTTCACAGGGCTAGGTGTGGGGGAGTGCCTTGGGCACATTGGGGAGCCTTGGGCAGGGGCGGCTCTAGCTTTTTTTGCTCCCCCAAGCATGGCAGGCAGGTTGCCTTCGGTCCCTGGTCCCACGGATTCGGCAGCATGCCTGCGGGAGGTCCGCCAGTCCCACGGCTTTGGTGTACCCGCCGCCGAATTGTCGCTGAATTCGCGGGACTGGTGGACCTCCCGCAGGCATGCCACCCCAGGCATGCGCTTGGAGCGCTGGTGCCTGGAGCCGCCGCTGGCCTTGGGAAAGAGTTAGGCATCCCTTCCCCCTATGTTCTCCCATTCCCAGCTGTGGGGCACTAGGGTAGCCACTTACTGCAGCTTCCTTTCCCCTTCTGCTTTCTCTCTCCTCTCCTCCTACCTGGCTGCTTCATTCCAACCATGGAGAAGCAGGAGAGTGGGGGAAGGAAAGTTTCCTGAAGAGCTGGCAGCCTGGCAGTCCTCTGGGCTGGGAGGAGGAACTGGAGGTGAACCTCTGTAGTCTCCCTGCAGGATTCAGAGTTTAGCAGGGGTGAGGAAAGAGCGTACGGAGACGTGGGCCCTTGGCAGGCTGGTGAGTGGAATGTTTATGTTAAGAACCTAAAATTAATGTAGATTGTTTTTAATCCTGAAAACATTTGTCTTTTTTTTTCTTTTAAAAAGTGCCATTTTCCCTTTAAACTAGGTGTAAAATGTACTGTTTTTACATTTATTCAGGCAAATCAAATCACTCCGGCAAAACTCCTTTTGGAAGCCCTTCCTCAGTTCTCCCTATTCAGGCAAAGCTCCCAGTGCCTTTGATGCCAGTTTTTTCTGAGTAAGGACTTCAGGATTTGGCTGGTACTGAAGAACTAATGTTAACTTTAACTGCCATAAAAACCTGCCGGTATGGATTGTTTTAAAAAGGTTCCTTTTTTTAGCTGGTCTGGAGGGGCACATTGTAAATATGATTTAAACATGTTTCCCTACTACTACTGTCTGATCTTATCGTCAGATGTTACCATGGAATTTGTCCATGCACACCCTGGAAAGGCCAACAGCTTGAGAACATTAGCTTACACTGTGAGAAAATACCTCTAACTCGCTTCATCTGGCCTGGAAAGCTGCATTAACAAATATACGGTAAAAAGGGAAATGTAAATGTTACAAATGCGGCCTCACCCTCTCCTGTTGCTTGCAATGTAAAGTTTTAGTTCTGCTTTCCAATTCATTGGTCTTTGAGCGCAACAAAGCAACATTTTTTTCCACCTCTGTCTGTTCTGATGTTCTTCACGTTTCGAGCTATCCTTCTGACGCTAACTTTAACCACACGTCTCTGAGCCCAGTCACTGTGCAGAATTCCGTTACAAGAGAAAATAAACAAATCCTTTCTAGCTTTTTATATGTTAAGAGTCATGTATATGTCTACAGTATCATTTTTCAATTTACGGATTGCTGTAGAAACTAGCTGACCTTTTCGATGGAATTTTCTTTTCTGCATAACTGCAGCATATCAGATTGTATGTGGTCTCTGTAGCTGCTGGGTGTCCTCAGTGAGACAAGGTTAGGAAACAAGTGCTGTAGCACTCACAAATATTTGAATGGTGACATGGGCTGAGAACTGATCTCCATCCAATCTCAGGCAAAAATCAGACAATGTTTGAGTGAGGGCTGCAGGATTGCTCCCTGGGTCTCACAGTAAAGTTCATTTAGGAGTTTTCTAAATGTAGACGCATCACATGCTCAAACATGGAGGAGGCTGGAAAATGATATAATAGTTTCTTGCATTGTAAAGATGTTTAAAATGAAAATGGAAAATTAAGTAAGGTAGGTAGTAATTGGGGCACTGTGGATCATTAAAACATGCTGACAGGGTTACAAGCATGCTCTTATTTTAAAGGTCTTAGGGTCAGATTTGCAAAGGTATTTAGATGTCTCACTTCCATCTGGCCCTTAGTACCTTAATGGAAGAGAGTTGGGAAGCGCTACTGTAATTAGACAATGAATGGCCTGCAGGACCTTGGTTAGAAGAATTGCATACCTGTGGATGGTAGTCAGACAGACAGGCATTTTTGCAGATTCAGGGGGCCATAATAGCCTTATTTACATTTATTTTTTCCTATCTTATATGCACACTATATTTGGCTTCTTCACAATTTCTTTCTTCCCTAATATGAGCAAGGGGCTGTATGTAGCTGCTGATTGTGACTTCTCACGGAAAAAGGGAAATATACTGGAATTGTATGTAGGTGCCACAGAATTGATCTCACATGTCACTGCCAAATGTTCCAATGTATTCACGCCGTGATAAACAGATTGTCCACAGAACCACACTGTCCACAAATATGAACGACTTGAAATAAAGCTTTGGTTGACTCATAGGTGAAACAAAGGGAGATGAGTGAAGAGAAATTGTGACTTCATTCTTCCCGATTCTTAATATTTTATTTTTTTAGTAGTTTATGTTTAACACAGCACTGTACTGTATTTGCTTTTTTTGTGTGGTCTCTGCTGCTGCCTGATTGCATACTTCCGGTTCCAAATGTGGTGTGTGGTTGACTGGTCTGTTCATAATTCCGGTGTTCGTAACTCCGAGGTTCTACTGTAATCCCACTCCAAGCAGAGTTTCTTTATCCTGAAAAGGGTGAAGACCCAGCGGCCTCATGAAATCCACTAGGGGCTTTGCCATTGCTAATTGGTTATACCTGAAAGGTGATTAGATGCTCTGGTAATGGGTGGCAGTATACAAATCCGAGACAGATAGAGTCTGAGTGATGTGGGAGCAGACAAACACTTTTTGAGTGTTGTACCATGCATATTATATCCTCAATCCGCAAAGGCAGGGAAGCCACATGGACACTCCATTGCCAGAATTATGGAAATTCAGGGAAATGTTTCTAAAAGTTGGTATGTTTAGCGGAATTAATTATGTATACAGGAAGAGTCCAGATCAGGTAAAGCATAAACATCAGATGTGATTAAAAATATATGTGGACATACACAACTGGAAGCTCTGTGAAGTACAATAATTGAAAGAAAAGTCTTTAAAAATTCCATCAACAAAGCCCTTAATTTCTATAGCAAAAATGCCTAGGTAGCACTGTCTTGTATGGGTGTAAATAGAAGTCTCCTTGTGGTGCGCGTATGTAGATAGAGTGGGCTTTAGATATTTTGTATTATCTCAGCTGCTGTTTATTTTCTGCTTTTGTAGTCACTGCTGATACACACTCTCCTGTAGCTTATCTTTCCCATGTGACTTTGCCTAGAAACAAAAATGAGGTGCAACCAGAACAGAGTAAAGAAGCCACTTCTTTTCAGATGCAGTAGCCGTATTGTTTTAAGCAGCACTCAATATAACCAAATAATTTAGAAGTCATTGACAGCGCTAAAACATATCACTCCCTGTACTTTATATTAACACATAGGGGTCAGATTCTCTTCTCACTTTTTATTGGTGTGAATCAGGAGTAACTCCACTGAAGTCAATGAAGTTGCAGTGGAGTAAAACTGGTATAAGTAAGAAACGAATATGTCACATAATCTTTTCACTGAAGTCTTCTGTTTTTTTCCCCAAAAGAGAATGATCACAAGAAATGGTAATGGTCAGAAAATTACAGATATGTTTAACATACAATTTAGATGCAAGGGACACTTAAAAATATGACTTCCATAAAGACATCCACCCTGATTCTCACTTACACTAAAAACACTTTGCACCACTCTGCCATTGTAAAGGGGCCTTAAAGAAAATGTACAGTTCATTTTATGTTTATAGTCAGAGAGAGGCTATGTCTACACTGCAGCTGAGTGTGAGTCACCCAGCCTAGGTGGACAGACTCACATTAGCAGGGTTTGAGCTTGCACATTAAAGACGGCGTGTGGACATTGTAGCTTGGGCTCTCAAGCCCACCTGACTCTTAGGTTTGAGATCCCAAGCTGCAAAGTTCATATGGCTGTTTTTAGAGCACTAGCATAAGCCCAGCTAGTGCAAGTCTGTCTACCTGGACTGGGAGGCTTGCTTCCAGCTGCAGTGTAGACATATCCAGAGAGATGTAAAGAGAATTCAGTGTCACTGAGAATCAGGACATTGGCTGTATTTACTGACGCTTTCTGCTTCAGACAAGTGTACATTTTTTTAAGATAGTAGAATTATTTTCTTTTTTTAAAATATAAAATACACATAACAGTCTTACAAAGGCTTTATGCTCATAGCGATGAGCCTAGATTCATTTGAGGCAGCCCTACTGCATCCCTTCTGTTGATAGCACTGAGAAGTGCACATGCTTAATTTTGCCCTTCTGTTTTTCTGATTATTTTGAATTCCAAGTAGGGAACTATACTTTGACCCTTAACCTCCACTTTAAATTGAATCTGAAGTCTATAGATCTTCCTTTTTGACTGTATCTGAAGAGAGGTTTGTCAGAGACATCTTGTAACATTGTGGTTGCAAGGTATCCTTTATTAATTAAAGAGGTTTTCTGAAGAAGTTCTGACTCAGTTCTATAGTCGGGGACAAACACGGAAAAGAAAGGCACATTGTTCCCGCACACAAAGGCAGGCTATCAATTTTCATAAATCTGCATTCCCAAGACAACTGTTCAAGTCTGGTGAAAGGTCCATTTCTTTGAACCTACATACCAGAAAGCTTTTATTCCCCCATCCTCAGCAGACAGAAAAATACAGGTTAAGTATGTCAGACCAATGTTTTAAATGATTCAGTGAAAATAATTTATCTTAATTTAATGATGCCAGGTACTATATAATCCAAGAAAAAAAAAAGAAGGACGAAAGCATCAAAATATTACCTGTGGAGCCAGACAACAATTTGAAAGATTTAATTTCTCTCTGTATTCTAAACCCAGCTTTTAAACTTAACTATCCTCCAGTCCTAGATGATATAATTAAAGATCTGGCTGATTGGAAAATGCTTCCCCTGAATAGCTCACACCAACATTCTAAGCATGAATATCCTGCCCAGACGAAATTCCATGATTCTGATTATTCTGATTGCTGTTTGGTCACATTTAAAATTAGCAATATTTAGCTACAATAGGAAAAAAGATAGGGAAGGGCTGATGTCTGTTTTGTAGCACCACAATTTAAAGCTCTCTTCTTTGGGTACCACAAAAATCCTTGCCAAAGCTGGATCATTTAGCCATTTATAATGTAGATTTGACATTTTCTCCATTCATTTCTAAATGTTTTAATGCCTAAAACAGTCGATTTCCCCTTTCACACAGCAAGCTTCTGAGTGTAACCCCTCTGATTAATTAAAAATGAGGGGGGTAATTTAATTTAATGGGGGCTCAGGAGCTGGCAGCTTGCTACCCCATGTAACTACCTAGCGACCCCATGAGGGGTCACGACCCCCAGTTTGAGAACCCTGGCCTAAACACTCCTCTGACTTGGAATTTAAGATATTTTGGGTGTCCCCTCTAGCTTCTTCCCATCATTTATTTATTTATTTATTTATTTATGTGTATTATGGTAGCTCCAAGAAGCCCAAAGTGAAGCTGGGGCCTCTTTGTACTAAGCGCTGTACACACATAATATGAGGCGACACATAATGTGAGGAGTTTGCAATCTGAATAGATGAGGCAACGAGCAGAAGAACATCTGGCTACTTACACTGTCAACTCTTTGGGGCAGGCCCTGTCTTTTTGTTCTGTGTTTGTGCCGTGTCTAGCCACAGGGGTTCTGACCCACGACTGGCACTCCTAGGTGCTACCAGAATACCATTAATTATGAATAATAATTAGTATGATTGTCTCCATTTTGCAGATGGGGAACTGAGGCCCAGACTTGCTCAAAGTCACACAGGATGTTTGTGACAGAATGGGGTAGAATGCAGAGCTCCCTTTTTGTGAGGGGAGGGCAGTGGTAGGAGTTTAGGGATAGAAGGGGTGATAGTGTTGTGAATATCATTGTTTGGCAGTGTTTTGAAGTTTCCTAGAGATGTTCAGATTCTGTTTTCACTTGATAGCCACTTGAAGTTCATTCCATAAGCAGATCCCCTCAACTGAGATCATGATAGCTTCACTCACCTGCGTACTCTATTCTACAAGTAAGTGAATGGAACTCTTTTTGTGGAGTATGGTGTTACCTTTATTCATGCTGGGTATAAGAATCTGGACCAATGTGAGCAGCGGGGCCAAAGGAGCTACTTTTGGGAGACAAATGAAAATATTAAAGGATTTTGGCTTGTGGTAGAAAAACATCATAAGCTAAGGGCTGGTCTACACACAGATTTTGTACTAGCATAACTATTTTGGTTAGGGTGTGATACTTTTTAGTGAAATAGTCATACCCATCCAATCCCTAGCGTGGATGCAGTTATACCGATATAAAGGTGCTTATGCCTGTATCCCTTATTCCTCTTCCCATATGGGCACATCTTCACCACCCGCCGGATCGGCGGGTAGCAATCGATCTATTGGGGATCGACTTATCGCTTCTAGTGAAGACGCGATAAAATCGATCCCCAATGGCTCTGCCGTCGACTCCGGAAATCCACCGCGGCAAGAGGCGGAAGCGGAGTCGACGGTGGCGCGGCAGCGGTCGACTCGCCGCCGTCCTCACAGCCAGGTAAGTTGATCTAAAATATGCAACTTCAGCTACGCTATTCACGTAGCTGAGGTTGCGTATCTTAGGTCGACCCTCCCCCCCCTCCCCCGTAGTGTAGACCTAGCCTAAGGGAACACATCTACCAGTGTAAGCACTTTTACCTCAGTTTAGCTCCATCCACACAAGGGTATTGTGCTGCTTTAAATATACCAATATATGAAAGTGGTAACTTTTGTGTATAGAGAAGATACAAGTTCAAATACGTCTATTGTGTTAAAACTCCTGCTTTGGCTTTGTTAGGTGTTGCTCGTTCTTTTTCCAAATTTGGTCAGAATGAGTTTCTACATTCCTCATTTCTAGCTGCATCACTGTAACAGGAGGAAAGCTAATACCCCCACACTGGCCAGATAGTTTACAGAAATCTGGGAAGATTTAGCCATGGAAAAAATGACCAGTCTGACATGACTCGTAGGATAGCTATTTGGCTATGTGGCTACGTTTTGTTACTTGAACTGGAAGAAGTATCTGGCGTAAGAAACCATCATCTTTTTCTCCTTACTGAAACTTTATTGACCTCTTCCTGCTTCGTTTGTTTTGGATTCTCTGTTGATTTTAAAGCACATAGGATGCTTGGACCCTGCTGTTCTTGTATATTTAGATGTTTATGACCCATGGGAGTGGGCCCAAATACTCTGCCTAGTGCCTGGCCTGAATAACTGGAACAGATGCTGAACAGATGAGTGGAGGGCAGGGGATAAAGGAATCCATCCTTCCAGATTGGAGTAGCAGCACTCCCACCTAAAGACTAAAGGAGGAGCTGAGAAACAGTTGACCAGTCCCACTGGGCCAGTCTCTGACGTTGGCTGCTCCATGCTCTGTACTCCTCCAAAATGTACGCATATGAGTAACTTTCCACACACGAGTGAAAAAAAGAGCTACAAGAACGATTTGGGATCTGGAAAACCTGGCTACAGTGAGAGATTTAAGCAGCTCAATCTATTTAAAACTTAAAATGTGACTTGATCCTGGGCTATAAGCTCCTACACGGGGAACTTTAATTGAGCAGGAAATGGCATAATGGCTCCAATGGCTGGAAGCTGAAGCCAGGTAGAAATAAAGCACAGTTTTAACAGTGAGAGTAGTTCACCATTAGAACAATTTACCAAGGGATGAATGACTGAGGGTGTGTGTGCACAACCTACGTCAGCGAGCCTCCCAGCCTGTATCGATAGACCCCCCCCAGCCTTAAGGTGTCAGAGCCTGAGCTCTAGCCCAAATGGCAACTTCACAAGCACTCTACCCAGCTATTTTTAGAGCACTCGTGTGAATCCCGCAAACCCAAGTCTGTGGTGCCAGGCCGGGAGGCTCGCTGCTGCAGGCTGTGTCAACAAACCCCTAATGTCTTCCTAAAAGAAATGTTCTAGCTCAGCATGGAGTCATGGGGCTCGATGCAGGAACTGCCGGGGAGGTTCTGTGGCCTGCACCATTCACGAGGTCTGATGAGATGATCACGATGATGCCTCCGGCCTTAAAGTCTATGAATCCATAAGTAGTGCATTGAGTTCAACAGGCTGACTCCGATAGAAAGTTAAGCACGTGCGGCAGTGTTTGCATGGCTGGGGCCTTAGAGACCAGATTGAGTTTCCTTTAAAAATTTGACTTTAAATATTAAACCAAATCAATCAGTAATTCCCCCACTAATATTTATTTCCCCACATGTAAATAGAGGGAGTATTCAGAAAGAATTTGATTTCCTGCTACAAAAAAAAAAAAAAACCCCAACCCTCCCCCCACCACACAAGCATAGTTATGTGCTATACATGAGAGAGAGAATGCTCTGTAAGGGTTACTAAGTTGTTGCAATAATATATAATGACACTTGGTTTATTTTGCATTTACTGCTAACAATGTGTGTTCTATTTGGTCCCCTTTCCAGACAGTTTAGGGAAGTTTAGCTGAGTCTGAGAGCGAAGAGAACTAGAAAAGCAAATGTACTAAGTATATGGAGGTGTTTTCTCTTGGCATGTTTTTTTTTTTTTTTTCTAGCAGTGTTTGGTTGAAAGGGTAGTGAACCATTTGGCATCATATAGTCTGTGCGTGGTGCAAACTTTTTTTTGCTGTATTGTCTAGATACAGTGGGGGATGGTCACAGTAGGAATAAGTCTGCTACTAATGTGGCAGGGTGTGCAGTCTATTTACTAACCTATGGAAAGAGAACCCAGCCCCAGCGTCTTCTTTTAGGAGCAGGCTCTACTGAGCCAGACACTGGTGCTTTTAGGATTAGCTCTTCAGTACTGCCAACCCCAAGTATTCAAAAATCATGAGTTGGGCCTCAAAAAAATATGAAATAAAAAAAAAAGTTGAGCCTTTAGGATTCACCTTTTAAAAAACAGAAAAAGAAAGCCAGGATTCTCATGTAATTGCAGGACTCCACAAGCTGGGACTTTAAGAAAAAGCACAAAATATTGCAAGATTCATAATAAATTTGCAGATTTTTCAGAGTCCCAGGTGGGGGAAGAGTGTCCTTGAACTAAACTCAGACTCTTAAAAAATGAAGAGGGAGGGGGTTGCTCACTAGAAGCCAGAACAGGGTGAGCTGTAGACATAAAGTTGCCTGTTTTGAGTTAACAGACTGGTAAAATACATGAAGGGAATGTGACCATATACTTTGCAGGTCCGTGCTAGTTTGTGTGAACAAAAACCGTGTAAATAAACCTGAAACCAAAGATGGCAGTTTTAGTTAGTTAGTTTAGTTTAGTTCAGGGGTCGGTGACGTTTGGCACGCAGCTTGCCAGGGTAAGCACCCTAGCGGGCCGGGCCAGTGTATTTACCTGCTGACGCGGCAGGTTCGGCCGATCGTGGCCCCCCCACTGGCTGCGGTTCGCTGTCCCGGGCCATGGGGGCGGCGGGAAGCGGCGCGGCGAGGGATGTGCTGGCCACGGCTTCCCGCCGCCCCCATTGGCCCGGGACGGCAAAGCACGGCCAGTGGGGGCCGTGATCGGCCGAACCTGCCGCGTCAGCAGGTAAATAAACTGGCCCGGTCCGCTAGGGTGCTTACCCTGCAGAGCCGCATGCCAAACGTTGCCGACCCCTGGTTTAGTTAGTTCTCCTAACTGCCTAACCTGGGCCTTCTGTGATCTTTGTCTCCAGCTGCTCAGGGTGCGTCATTGCCACATACTTAATAATAGCATAGCATTGTGGGTATCTGAATGAAGAAGAACAAAGAGTCTGGTGGCACCTTAAAGACTAACAGATTTATTTGGGCATAAGCTTTCGTGAGTATAAACCTCACTTCTTCGGATGCATAGAGTGAAAGCTACAGATGCAGGCATTATATACAGACACATGGAGAGCAGGGAGTTACTTCACAAGTGGTGAACCAGTGTTGACAAGGCCAATTCAATCAGGGTGGATGTAGTCCACTCCCAATAATAGATGAGGAGGTGTCAATTCCAGGAGAGGAAAAGCTGCTTCTGTAGTGAGCCAGCCACTCCCAATCCCTATTCAAGCCCAGATTAATGGTGTTGAATTTGCAAATGAATTTTAGTTCTGCTGTTTCTCTTTGAAGTCTGTTTCTGAAGTTTTTTTGTTCAATGACAGTGACTTTTAAATCTGTGATAGAATGACCAGGGAGATTGAAGTGTTCACTTACTGGCTTGTGTATGTTACCATTCCTGATGTCCGATTTGTGTCCATTTATTCTTTTGCGGAGGGACTGTCCGGTTTGGCCAATGTACATGGCAGAGGGGCATTGCTGGCACATGATGGCATATATGACATTAGTGGATGTGCAGGTGAATGAGCCCCTGATGGTGTGGCTGATGTGGTTGGGTCCTCTGATGCTGTTGCCAGAGTAGACATGGGGACAGAGTAGGCAACGAGGTTTGCTACAGGGATAGGTTCCTGGGTTGGTGTTTCTGTGGTGTGGTGTGTAGTTGCTGGTGAGTATTTGCTTAAGGTTGGGGGGTTGTCTGTAAGCAAGGACTGGCCTGCCTCCCAAGGTCTGTGAGAGTGAGGGATCATTTTCCAGGATAGGTTGTAGGTCGTGGATAATGCGCTGGAGAGGTTTTAGCTGGGGTCTGTATGTGATGGCCAGTGGTGTTCTGTTATTGTCCTTGTTGGGCCTGTCCTGTAGTAGGTGATTTCTGGGTACCCGTCTTGCTCTGTCAATCTGTTTCCTCACTTCCCCAGGTGGGTATTGTAGTTTTACGAATGCTTGATAAAGATCTTGTAGGTGTTTGTCTCTGTCTGAGGGGTTGGAGCAAATTCGGTTGTATCTTAGGGCTTGGCTGTAGACAATGGATCGTATGATGTGTCTTGGATGGAAGCTGGAGGCATGTAGGTACGTATAGCGGTCAGTAGGTTTCCGGTATAGGGTGGTGTTTATGTGACCATCACTTATTTGTACTGTAGTGTCCAGGAAGTGGATCTCTTGTGTGGACTGGTCCAGGCTGAGGTTGATGGTGGGGTGGAAATTGTTGAAGTCCAGGTGGAATTCTTCAAGGGCCTCCTTTCCGTGGGTCCATATGATGAAGATGTCATCAATGTAGCGCAAGTAGAGGAGGGGCACTAGGGGACGAGAGCTGAGGAAGCGTTGTTCTAAGTCAGCCATAAAAATGTTGGCATACTGTGGGGCCATGCGGGTACCCATAGCAGTGCCACTGACTTGAAGGTATAAGTTGTCCCCAAATCTGAAGTGGTTGTGGGTGAGGACAAAGTCACAAAGCTCAGCCACCAGGCTTGCTGTGGCCTCATCAGGGATACTGTTCCTGACAGCTTGTAGTCCATCCTCATGTGGAATATTGGTATAAAGTGCTTCACCAAGTTGTCTTTCAATCTAATGCTACTCTAAAGCAGCCAAAATCCTCACACAGAAATGGCCCACTTCTATAAAACTGTCTGCAAGCAGTTATACTGAGAAAGTTGTTTCACCTCTCTGTACCTTACTTTTCCCATCTGTAAAATGGGTATAATGACAATAATGACACCAAGCTTCCATTTTTGGACCTACTCATGAAAAATACTATACAAGACCTAAGTGGTGTTATTTTTTTTTCATTTTATAAATGTTTTTTATTTAAAGCATTATATATAAAACACCTTCCTTCCTATATATATAACCCCACAAGTTCATGTGTTGACAGAATGGGCCAACTTTTCTACTGCTGTAAAAGGGTGATGCTCTCTTGACTTCAGTGGAGTTTTGCTCATTTACACAAGCAGAAAATTTAGCTCAATATCCCAAGTGATCTGCTAGCAATAATCGTTACACTTGGAATGAATATTGTATTCCCATATACCTGTCACACAGTGCTGATGCTTACAGATGCCCTTTGTTGTAGAGATAAAAGGGCACATTAATTTAGTGTAGCTGAAATCACATTTCTAACCACTTTAGGTATTGCAAAGCAGTTTGTCTTTGAACTTCATATCATCACAGCCCTTTCTATAGTATTTTAGGGGCCTTCTTAATCCTCAATGCTCAGATTTGTGAGCGTGTGTTCCTGCTTATTCATAAATGTTTTAAAGCTTCTTTAATCATATCTTATGACAGTCTTAGGGTCTCCAGTTCTCTGACAAAGCTAAAGAACCTCTGGCAAATATATTCTATCTTTCTTGGCGCTATGTCTAGGGGCCAATGCCTGCATGGTGCTGAGTGCCATTAGTTCCTGTTGACTTTGATGGGAGCTGTGGTCTCTCAGCACCTTGCAGGAGGAGGCTAGTACAGTATAGGACCATAAAGGAACTGTCAACTCAAAAGCATAATCACACCCCTGAAAAGCATTAGATTTTTTTTTTAATAGAAAAAGAAAAAACAAAACTCAGGCAGTGTCTGGATAATAGAGAAGATTTGAAAGGCCACATGCTAGATAAGAAACTAAGAAAAGCAGAGGATTTCCCACTGGCTGACTGAAATACTTCTATACTGAATGACAAATATTGAGGTGACATTGCTATAAAGAGGTTCAGGAAAAGCTAACAGTGTAGGATTAAATCCAAATGAGCTGGAGAAAGCTATCCATATCCCCTCAGGCAATGGATGTAATGCACAGCCTCCTCAATCTAAAGGCATCTGATTCCTCAGCTTTCCGAAAACCAGAAAATGTTCTTGAGTTCTTCCAAACTTACAGTTCAGCAAGACAGAGCAGGGAGTGGGTTTTGTGCAAAGGCCGAGTGGGTCATCGGAAAGGCAGTGATTATTAAATGTTTTAAATAGAACACACTGAAAACATACCTAGTGAGATAAGAGAGATTCATAGGCCTTGTAGATTTCAAACAAGCACATGACTCATCAACGGGCCATTTGTTAAGTGAGTATCTTGCTCTTTCCCAGCAAAGTGGTAAGACTCCAGGGGGAGAAACCTGTCTCAGGAAGTCCAAGATGTGTGAACCTGGAAGGTTTCCACTGAAATAGGGAACAAGACAAGGCTGTGCCCTGCTACTGCCAATTATTTTAATGTGGTATTGGATTTCATTGTGTTATGCTGTGGATCATAGGTACTGATGCTTTATTAAGGTAGCAGGAGGCTTGCTGACTGATCTAGGCCATGTTCATGGTGTGGTCTTGATACAGAAGACATCAGATAAGGTGCAATAAATAACAATGAAATAGGATCTGAAGGCAAGAAAGGTCAGTTCTCTCATTTTGCTGCCTTAAGGTCCAAATATAGACTAGTAGCCTGGCTTGACACTGATCAACTTATTATACCGTAAGCCCAAAAAGAGTAAAGGGGAGAGCCGGGTATATTGGGGCAGTCAGGTTTGGATTAGATTATACACTGAATGTGGGGGGGGAGCAGCTCAAGGTTTTGCTAATATCAATATAATTGGAATTGGTTCTGTAGCTTTCTGCTCTCTCTAATTGTTGAGGCTGATCCAGACAGGGTAAGTGCAGCCCGCTGATTTAGGGGGAAGCCACAAAGTGCTATGGATTCATTAAGGTTTTTATCCTTAACCTGCTGGGATCCGGGTTTGGGGGAGATAGGTGGGAGATCCCCAACTGCTGGCCAAAGATTACTTAGTTTTTATTCACTCTTTATTCAGGCTTAAGTGTACATTTGGGAGGGAATAGAGTGGCCCAGTGAGCAGATGCTTGGTTACCCTGTGGCCCAGCCTGAGCCTGCTTGGGTGTAGCGCTGTATGTTTCTAATACAAGTCTCCTGTTTCTGCAGCCTGCCTCACTCCAAGCCACTTTGCAGTTTGTTTCTGCACCAAAGTACCAGCAACCAGAGTGACTCTAACAGCCACAGTTCCGGTGCAGCAATCGAGGCAGCACAGATTTGTAAGGGAGCTTTGCTGTGAGTTTGCAGCTGAGCATTCTAGCCTGGCGAGAAAACATCTTGCTTTTTTTGAACTGTGCATCTGTCACTGCTGAGGGCAGAAGCAGTTCGGTGCCCAGCAGTGGTCCATGGGCACAGTTTGAGATCCACAGCCATGTGTAACAGTGACAGCTGCTTTCTCATCAAACGTACACTCTAAACAGGAACAGGAACCCTGCATTACAGGCTCCTGCTATACTTGGGACCTTGCTGAGCTGTAGGGTTGACACAGAGCTCTGATAGAAGGGTGACTGAAAACTGAGAAACCCTGATACAAGCAACATAAGAACGGCCATACTGGATCAGACCAAAGGTCCATTCAGCCCAGTATCCTGGCTACCGACAGTGGCCAATGCCAGGTGCCCCAGAAGGAGTGAACCTAACTGGCAGGGCCGGTGCAAGGAAGTTTCGCGCCCTAGGCGAAACTTCCACCTTGCGCCACCTCCCCACCCAGCTAACCCTACCCCCCACGTGGCAGCTAACCCCGCCCGCCGTGGCAGCTAACCCAGCCCGCCACCCAGGGAGCCCGCCGCCCCCCCCAGCAGCAGCTACCCCCCCTCTGCAGCTAACCCCACCCAGGGAGCCCCCATCCACGGCAGCTAACCCCCCCCGCCACTCCCCCCGTGGAAGCTAACCCCACCCGGGGAGCCCGCCCCAGCTCCCCTCCGTTCCGCCTCCTCCGCTGAGCATGCCGGCACCACTCTAATTCTTCTCCCCTCCCAGGCTTGCGGCGCCAATTGGAGGAGAATTAGAGGGGGCTGTGTGCTCAGCGGAGGAGTCAGAGTGGAGGTGATCTGGGGCGGGGAGGGTTCCCCTGTGCACCACCCCCTGTTTCTGCGGGCGGCCCACCCCGAGCCCCCTCACCCCAGGTCACCTCCGCTCCACCTCCTCGCCTGAGTGGGCTTTTAGGCGCCCTCAACCACTAGGCACCCTAGGCGGCCGCCTAGTTCGCCTAGTGGTTGCACCGGCCCTGGTAACTGGTAATGATCAAGTGATCTCTCTGCTGCCATCCATATCCACCCTCTGACAAACAGAGGCTAGGGACACCATTCCTTAGCCATCCTGGCTAATAGCCATTAATGAACTTAACCTCCATGAATGTATCTAGTTCTCTTTTAAACCCCGTTATAGTCCTAGTCTTCACAACCTCCTCAGGCAAGGAGTTCCACAGGTTGACTGTGCGCTGTGTGAAGAAGAATTTTCTTTTATTTGTTTTAAACCCGCTGGCCATTAATTTCATTTGGTGTCCCCTAGTTCTTATAGTATGGGAACAAGTAAATAACTTTTCCTTATTCACTTTCTCCACACCACTCATGATTTTATATAAGCCCTGCCACAAGGGTGACCGATTGCTTACATTTTGCTATCCAAATAGAAGCCCCAGTGGGAGGTTTTGTTGTTTGTTGTTTGATTCAGGCCCTGAAGGAGGGGAAACTGAGGCACAGCAACCCTGGTACTGAAGCCTAAGTCCTGCTCAGCCAATGTGCTGAGCACCCACAATGCCAATTGAAGTCAATTGGAGCTGCGGGGGCTCAGCATCTCTGAAAATCATTTCTCAAGTTGGGCATCCAGGTTAGAAACCAATTGTAAAAACATAGTCCTAAATCCCTGAGTGTATAACAGAATGGTTGTGTCGAGGACACTAGGGGTAGGGTTACCAAATAGCGACGGTGAAAAAAACTGGATGGGGGTGGGGGGGGGGTAATAGGTGCCTATATAAGGAAAAGTCCTCAAAAACTGGACTTTCCCTTTAAAAATGGGACATCTGGTCACCCTAACTAGGGGAATGAACATAGTTGGGAAGAGAAGACCTGGAATTGGGAAAAGAGGAGAGAGAAGCTGGGGGCTGGCATGGGTACCATGTCAATTCTTTGCTTGGGGGTCAATCCAATTGGTCATGCCCCGGAATGCAAAAATATTGATCTGAAATGTGAAACATTAACTCAATCAGAATAAATATTGACCCCGGAGGCCGGTTTGTTCCAACAGAGTGAACGACAGCTATAAAGTCAGACAAGCAAGCTAGGCTGGTTGCTGAACAGGACATTGTTGGGCTTCTTAAGATTTTGAGCTGATGTTTTAATTTTCAGTTATAGAATATTTGTCACATAAGATTCAGGGTGACATTACAGCACTGCAAAGAAGAATTTATTGACCTACCAGAGCTATTAGAATTCACAGAAAGAAGGCATTATGTAATTTAAAGTGAGGTTATTTTGTATGACTTAAGGGAGATACACTTTCCTTATTTACTGAACCAAAGAGGGAAAGCTAAAGTTTTAGAAAGTGATTTAATAATTGCCAGGGAGAACAACAACATAATGCTTCTGTCCAAAGGGAAATAGATCAAAGGTTTCTTGTTTAGAGAGAAATTAATTTTCTCTGCCTTGCTTCCAACTGTTATATGGCTGCTGTTGCCACATCATCAGTCCTAGATGTGCATCAGGATTGGAATGCAAATAAAGTTTTTATTGTGGCTTGCAAAAATGTATTCTGTTTTCTTCTCTACACATAAGGAGGGAGGGAGGGATAATCTTAGCAGCCGGGGAACTTTTCCGAATCTGTTTCTTACAAATATGGTATAAAATGGTATAAAGAGAGAGTTTCAAGGGTAAAAGACCCTTTACAAATAAACTGGAGGTGTATTTCAATCAATGCCTTTTCATAGATGTTACCTGCCTATTAACACTGTTTCCTTGAAACAGGGTCAACTCCTATTGCTAGGTGAAACTCACTTCGCCTGCATAAGCCTGAGTGTTTGAGCTTTAATTGCACAGGTATGGGGAGGGCTGGATTGAGGTGCTGCCCTACAGCCATCCTTTTCTTCCCCTATGGCTGGTACTCCAATCCATAGGCTGCAATAGTGACATACAGTGGTCTGTTTGCATGGGTCCACTCTTAGTGGTTCTTGCTAGGGCTGGCCAGAAAATAAGAATTCCATTGCATGACAATTTTTGAGAATTTGGCATTTGTTTTTGTTCTGTATGGGAATGAAAATGAGGCTGTTCCAAATTTTTTGTGAAAAAACATTTAAATGAGAGACAGCCCCACCTCCGAGCAGCCTGGTGGTTAGGGCATTTACCTAGGCAGTGGGTGAACCACGGTCAGTGCAGTAACTTGAACCTCTCTTTGGCTCAATGAATATTTATTTTTTACATAAGTTGGAGAAGTTTCAGTAGCAGAGAAACTGAGGCCTTGTCTACACTACAGTGGGAGATCTATCTAAGTTACGCAACTTCAGCTATGTGAATAACGTAGCTGAAGTCAGGTTTCAGAGTAGCAGCCGTGTTAGTCTGTATCCGCAAAAAGAACAGTACTTGTGGCACCTTAGAGACTAACACATTTATTTGAGCATAAGCTTTCGTGGGCTATAGCTCAAATAAATTTGTTAGTCTCTAAGGTGCCACAAGTACTCCTGTTCTTTTTGTAGTTTAAGTCGACGTAATTAGATCTACTAACCCTGGGGTCCCACACTATGCAATGTCGAGGGGAGACACTCTCCCATCGACTCCCCTTGTGCTTCTCATTCAGGTGGAGTACAGGAGTCGACGGAAGAGTGATCCGCGGTAGATTTAGCGGGTCTTCATTAGACCTCCTAAATCAACCGCCGATGCATCGATCACCATGTGTCAATCCTAAGGTAAGTGTAGACAAGCCCTGACTCTATAGTCCAGTGATTAGGGCTCTCACGTGGGATGTGGGAGACTCAGATTCAAGTCCCTCTTCTAACCCAGGCTGAGTGAGTGCCCTCAACCCTGGGGGGTATTGGCTATTCTGGGGTGTGTGTGTCTCTCCTATTGTATCTGAGAAATAATTTTGACAAATCAGCATTAAAAAAAGAAACAAAGGCCAAAAAAATAAACCCCATAAACCTCTCACTACCCACCAAAACCCAGCCAAACACTGCCAACTTTTCATCAAAAGTTCCCCACCAGCTCTAGTTCCAGCCACTCTGGGGATTGAAGAGGTATGGAGGGCCTTTTGCACCACAGTGGATTTAATCTAAAGTGCACAAAAGGCCAAAGAAGATGAACAGAAATGCTGCCAGAGGTGCAGATCCACCTAATGTGCTCTGACAGTTGTTGCTGGCTTAGGCTTATTGCTTATCATAGAATCATAGAATATCAGGGCTGGAAGGGACCTCAGGAGGTCATCTAGTCCAACCCCCTGCTCAAAGCAGGACCAATCCCCAGACAGATTAGTCTTGCCTCTTTCTCGCAAACTGTGCTTTACCAGACCATATCCTCGTGCTCACGTGTATGTTATGGAAGGATTCTGGCTTGCAGGTGAAGTGGAAAGGTGCACTGTTTGGGCAGGTGCTGGAGGCTGCCAGTATGCCTCCAGAGGCAATAGACAGCATAAGCAAGGATAGGATTTAGCCCATAACATCTGGGACTAAGTTAACAAAAGTTGCCAACAACATTCAGATGATGTGAAACAGGATAATGCTTGAGATCCTGTAGTGGCCTGAGCTGTTGTAAATGCCTGATTTATTTAAAAAAAAAAATGAAATAGCACCGAATCCCACTTCTATCATCAATGGAAAATTGCTTTTAAAATGAACAACAATGCTTTTTTTCCCCTCTCCAAGTTTCACAAAACCTTAGACTATTTTGGGAGGCTAATAAAGACTTGCTGACGTCAAAATGTAATATTAAAGGCAGATGTTTCTTGTTAACTTATTTATCCTTAACCACTTTTCCTGATGCTTCGCGATAAGACCGGGACTAGACATATATTTCTAAACTTTAAATATTAACCAGTCAATTATGGAGTCCACCTTTCCCATGATGAGACTAACTACCAAATACCTTCTCTCTAACACTGTTATTAATTTACCTGTCTCGTGGTTAAATCCAACAATATCATGCATAGTTGATCCAGAAATATCAGACACTTTTAATACAAACAAATTCTCAGTAAGAACATTGGATACAAATGCAATATGGCCTGTGTGCGTGTGTGTAAAATAAAGCTGCTGGAGACTAACAATATTCAGTAGATGGAAATGCAGGTCAGTGATTAGAAAGAGCTAATTGTATATCCAGAGCTTGAAATTTTAGACCAAGAAACTCGTATAATAAATGGAGGAGCATTCTCTATGTTAATTGTTCACCATTCAAACCCTCAGTGTGTTGCACATAATGGAACTAGATCCTCTGGGGAGGTAGAGTTTTGCTGAGGAAGGAGGGAAGGCAGCTTTAATTTATAGCTCCTGGATTCTGAGCCTAATTTGCCCCAGCCTGGTACACCAGCATAAGTTAAAGCATCCTCAGGGCTGCTCTAAGTTACATCAGCAACCCACAGAACCGAGGGGATTTATCCAACCTACACCTCTTTTTCACCAGATGTTGGGAGAGGGTGGCATAGGAACTGCTATGTTGGCTCTATATAATCCAATGAGAGCGATGGTTTGTGTTGCCGGAGTGAAACAAAGCAGCCAGATTAGGGCTGAGAATCTGACCCAGTCATGTGGGTTTTGACCCTTTTCTCTGCCTCATTTAGTACAATTTTTCAGTTCAGCAATTTTTTCCCTCTGGTGGCTGGATTTGCCTCACATCACACTAATATCTCCGTATGATACCATAACAGCCTTTTATAGTCCTAATAGTATTACTTATTTTCATATTTAGCCTAAGGCTTCATTTGAAGGAGCTGAAGGAGTTATTATAATAACTAACAGTCCACCAGATGTGAAGTGCAATCACCAGTCACTTCAGACAAATCTTTTTATGGTTTTCATTCTATAATAAAACAATGAACTTGATGTTTAGATGAAGATGCATGCATGTAACTTTGCCCATGTAATGTAGCTTTTAGGATTCTTGAACCTTCCAGAAAATAATGTGTAAGTAGATTAGCATGAGTCCAACTGTACATTTAAGGGAATATATTTATTAAAATGCACGTTGGTAATAAGAATATACTGTACTTTACACACATTATTAAAAACATATTGGGGCCAGCCCTGCCAACCTAACAGATATTGAGTGGTGCCTTACTCCCACTGAAATTGATAGGTTACTTTTGCAATCTGAATAAAGGGGCCAGAATTGGGTCTGTTATTTGAACGAACTGATCTTAAGAATAGGTTGATCGTGCGGAATATAAGAAGGCATATCTAGGCATTGCCTATGTAATTAAAATGATGCTATGTTCTCAGAGGGCTACGTCTTTGCCTCAAGCTCCTTATTTGGGGCTGCACTGACCCAAGAGCAGAATGGGAGCCAGATTGTTACCCAGAGTCAGAAGCTGCTTCCTGTCCCCCCTCCCTCCCCGTCCCGCCACTTCCAGTGTGGGGATGGATAGTGCCCTGTGCCTGCTCTCTACTGGGCAGAGTACAAGTTCCCTTTGGGTCAGATCCAAGGATCCAGCATTTCTTAGCTGTGTATACCAAGGAGATATAAAGGCCGCATGGAGGTTGCTCTTTCATCTGTGCTCTATGGTAGCTGGCAAAGGGGAGTAAGAAGGTAGCTTAGGTGCAGCATGGGCTGCAATCTGTCCCATAATAGGGAGGTAGGTTAGAATATATGTCAATTTTTTTGACCCGTAAAATTGGTAGTCATTGAGAAATGTTAGTGGCTTCTTAGAAGGTAAGAAAATCTGACAGGTAAAGTGTTTATATATCCAGACTTGGACTTCAAGTTTAAATGAAACAAATATCACCATGCTAACAAAAAATATTTTACAGCATCTTTCTTCCTATGGTCTCAGCAGGTAAAACTCCATCCCCGATTGTGTAATCAGCATTAAAAACCTCTCAAACAGGGTTGGGGAGCCAAGTCCCATTACTAAAGTCTGCAAACCCCTAATACAGTAACATAGGACAGAAATGCTGCTATGGACCTCTGTATCTTTCAGCAGTCTAAATCTCCCTGAACAATTATATTCCTGCTAAAATATTAGAGTGCATTGGCACGGAATCAGGTTGGACACGTGCAGACTTATCTTTTACTAGCAATCAGTCTGAGCTCAAGTACAAATCATTCTTATTTTTGTTTACTAAAAACTCTTCTTTTCTGCTTGTTGATCGTACAGTGAAAAGCACACGCCATATGTAGGAATCACATTCATTTGCAGGTCATTCTTTGAGGAGTATATTTTCTATACATGGAAAATTGTTCTTCACTCAACTTCCATACTGATCCTTTGATGCTTTTTTGGATTCTTTCTTTTAACCTTTTCCATTTCTCAGGGCAAAGGGACTAATTTTAAGTATACAGTGGCAGGATTGTGCTTCTCTCAGAGGGAAGAGTGAGAAAAGATTTACTTTGAGTAAATGCACAGGCCATGCACACCCTGAAATATTTCCAAGAAAAGAGTCTTTGTGTTTAGCCTTGATCCCAAAGACCCATCATGGGCACAAGTCCTGTTAATAGCAGTTCTCAGTGCTTAATTTGTGCCTGGGTTTGCCAGGGCTGAGCCTTGGTAACTCTGGGCTTGCTGCCTCAGTTATTAATTTTTAAAAATTGCTTCAGTCCTGGCACCTACTTGCTTGAGCCCCGGCACCTCTTTCTGGCAGTTCTGCAGGTGGAAGGAGTAGAGAAGAGGTGGATCTACAAGCTGTATTTTTGGTGCTTCCATCAGGAAATTCTTCAACAAAAGATCTATATGAGAGGCAGAGTAGTCTAGTGGATAGGGTACTGAACTGTGAGTCAGGAGACTTCAGGTTTATTCCTCACCTTGTTATTGACCTGAAGCGTGTGGTGTGCAAGTCACTTCATGTCTCTGTGACTCTGTTTCCCCTCCCATTCTTTGCCTGTTTTACCTTTTTGTAAAAAAAAAGACAAGTATTTCAATAAAAATAAAGTAAAATTAAGAAAGGTTTTATACAAAATTTTGTATGGAATCTTTTAGTATTATAACTAAACAAAACAAGAAATGTGTTTTGTCTTTTCTCTTTTTTCTTTCACTATTTTCTCTACTCCTAACTGGAAAAAGGGGGGAAGGAGACAAACTGGGGAACAAAAAACCCCAAACTATTTTTTGGGGAGGGATGTCATCAAACTCTCCCTCTCCAACCTTCCCCCCTTTTAAACAAAACATTTTTAAAAAATGTTCATTTTGGTTGAAAGGCCATTTTTCACTGAAAAAATGATTTAACAAAAATTTAAGAGCAGCTTTACTATTTGGATTTGGTAAGCTATTGGGGACAGGATCTGTCTCTTACTCCATGGGCAGCGCCTGATCTCAGTTGGTACCTCTAGGTGCTACCAGAATACAAATAAATAATATGAATCCAGGGGAGTCAAATCTATGTTTCTATAGGTCCTTGTTATGAAGAACAGGAAGGTTATTGCAGGGGAGGACAGAAGAAGTCTTTGACAATGTCCTCATTCCTCAGATTTTACATGTTGCTTGTCATTCCTGCTTGAAGCTAATCCGTTTTTGGAAGAGTGCGGGTCACCTTCTGTTCTGAAAGCAGAGTTAAATGGGGCTCTCTTTTTATTTCTAGGAGAGTTTGATCTACTGTTTTCCTTGTTGGTGTCAGGTTATGGGGCTAGCCTGAAGAACAGAACCGTGCAGCCCTATTATTTATTTTTACGGGCCTTCCCAGTGTTTAAACACTCGAGGTGAGAAGCATCCTCTTGTCTCATCCGTGTGATAATCTGGCCATATTATGAGTGTCAGTTAGTGACTTATCTCATGCATGCCTATTTGCAACAAGAAAGCCAGCTATTGGGAATGACCTTTCCTTATGATCTTTTGAAGCAGAATCTTTGTCGTGTTCCCATTGCAGCACGGTTAGGGAGCACCTGAATTGTATTAGGGCTATAAATATTTCACTCTGATGCCTTTATGACTCTTCTTTCCCTTTATTCCTTGGTCAAAGGGACTGCACCTCCTGTGGTAGAATCATTCCTTTAGCAGGTTTGTAATTTATGGCTCCTTATCTACACACTGGGAAAGCCAGAGTCTGGAAACAGTCCAACGTTTACTAGAGTAACTTACAGGTTTGAATTGCAGTGGAGTTTGGGTAAAACCCCTGGGGTGAAATCCTGGCCCCATTGAAATGAATGGGAGTTTTGCCATTGATTTCAGTGAAGCCAGGATGAGCAAAGGGTAGTCCCCAAGTCTGAAAGCCTAGGGAAGCGAAAAATATCATAAAAGCCACTTGAGGAAACACCAAACGCTTACATGTGCTAATTATCTTTCATGCTCACTTTCTGCCTAGTTAGTCTCACTCTTGGATGAACACCTGGATCTCCAAATAAATAAATACTAGAGGCATGACCGACTTGGGCGTAATGGGGAAAGCTTCTTCCAGAGAATGTAAAGGGGCTCGTATAGCAAAGTGTGGAACTTTCCAAGAGCTTCTGTGTTAACATTAATGATTTCAGTTGAATTATTTCCTGCTCCATTACTTCAATTTCTTCTAAAAGGACAAGAGTCAAATCCCTGTACTGACAGAGCTACGGAAATCCACAGTAGCATCACTGACGTCTACTAAATCTCTTTCGCTTTTTCGTGATATCTTTGAGTGCAGCATTTGCCTTCAATTCTCAATCACTTGTCTCAAATTCCCTGGCACTAACTTATAAATAATCCTTTCGAGGGGCAAATTTCATACGCAGGAACTGCAGACAATGTGTGCTCACCCAATGCATCCACCGAGCCCCACAGTCAACCACAAGCAATTGGGAAGGATGCCTGTATTACTGGGTGAAATCCTATTATGGCAGGTGTCACCAGGGGACACTTTTACACATAATCTTCCAAGTTCTATTTTGTAGCATACAAGCAAGTTTTGACTCTTGGGAAGACAGGCTGGGTTGTTGTTGTTAGTGTCTGGGTTATGCAAGGTTTTTGTGTGCAGAGACAGCTTTGGAAGGGAGCTGCACAAGCCGCTGGAGAGTTTGCTCCCTGTCTAGGGCTCTGATTAGAGTCAGTTCCTGAGGCAATGTTGCTCAATGTTCATTGGCGGTAGAGCGAGATTCCTGGAAGAGGGAATTGCCCCGTTTACTGTTTGGCTGTCTCATTTAAGGACTGATGTTTGTGTGTGAATAAAACAAGAATACACCCAGTCTCCACATCAACTGCTTTCTCCCCCACTGGGAGGCTGAACTGCAAGGCCCCAGACATCGGCTACCGCTAAGCAGTGGGGTGATGCTGATGTCAGAATGGGACACTGGTACGGGAAGAAGGGGCCATGATATTATGGCCTGTAGTATGCAGGTGTTCAGATTGTGGCCTTGCAACCTAGGAATCATCAGGGCTGCCCGGGGAGGGCGGGGGGGCAAGTGGGGCAATTTGCCCCAGGCCCTGGGCCCCACAGGGGCCCCCACGAGAATATAGTATTCTATAGTATTGCAACTTTTTTTTATGGAAGGGGACCCCAAAATTGCTTTGCCCCAGGCCCCCCGAATCCTCTGGGCGGCCCTGGGAATCATTGGATAATTGCACAAGCAAAGCTATCTGTTTGCAAGTGCTGGATCAGAGCCAGCTGCAGGCACTGGGGAAGGGCAGGAATTGGGTCAAAAAGAAAGGAAGCAACTTCTCAAGATTCTTCCGAACCTCTGGAAATCGACACATTTCCATGAATTGTTTCAGTTCAACAAAAAGGCATTTTCTTATGGAAAAATGTTCAGTTGGAATAGTCCCAACCAGCTCAATGCTTGGTGGATTTTACTTTCCTTTTTCTTAAGCCTTGTTTCATACGCTTTAGTTACCATTTGTGCCCTGTGTGGAACAATTGCCAGTTTTATAACACAGACGTAGAGAACGGTAACACGTAATGAAATTCACATCAAGAGTGCAGTGTACAAAGGCTTATGAACTCCATCAGTGTGACTGGCCCCCAGTAGGTCACAGCCGAATGATTAGAATCATCTTCTGATGGGGGCAGGCCTTCTGTTGCTTTGGTGGGTTCTCTTTCTCCCCTCCGCCCCATGCCTGGCACCCTTTACAAGCATGCACAGAGTTATGAAAGGTTAAAAAGAACTCCTGTTCCTTCTGTGCCACACGAAAAGAATTTGAAAACTCCCTCAATGGCTATTTCTTAAATTTGTGGTAAAGAAATACAGCTGAGGCACACACAATCTCCAAGCTCTAAGGAATTTATTTTTGCCCCTGCCTTGTCAGTATAGCTAATGATTCTGATTGCCCTTCTTTGAATCCAATGTGTGCTGCTAGGAGAGATCCACGGACAGTGGGAGGCAAGGGGGCAAATTCCCCTACTCCAGAATTTCTGTACTTGCTCCGAGTTCCACAGGCTGCAGGGCTGGGCCGAGCATAACCCAACCACTTTTAAGCAGTGGTCCTGTACTAAATCAGTTTGGCTGCTGGTGGCGCAGCCTGGAACATCACACCAGCTGCATGGTTGTAATACCACTGAAATTTGACCTCTGTACAGATGAAGGGGCAGCCAGGCCAAATTTCAGGGAGCGGCATTGAGAACTGGTGCATGGGATCACACCAACACTCAAATTTGGTCTGGCTGCCCCTTCATCAAGATAGAGGAGCAGCCGAGCCAAATGGTGTTGCTACCTGATGCACAGGGAGTCTGTTCCTATATGGTGGAGCTCAGAGGAGTCCACTGAGAGCTCGGCTCCTGGTGGCACCAGCTCATGTCCTGTATAGGTAAGAGAGAGGGGAGACCCAGCATCCCTGTGGGGCAACAGGAGGCGGGAACGAGCGGAGAAAGGAACGAGCGAGGACCAGAATAGGGTCCTTGCTGGGGGCTGGCACTGGAATTTGCCCCTCCCCAAAACATATCTGAATTGGTGCCAATGAAGTCATGTAAGTGCAAAGTATTATAGAAACAGGAGGTTTCAGAAGACACCTCAGACCAGAGCTTTAAGCTCCTCTGCTGGTTTCTAGCAGCTTCTTGAGTGAATTACTGTGGGGGGCTGTGAATGTCATCACCTCCACAGACCTCACATGTTCTGTTGTAAATGACACTTCACAGAGTGTTTCATAAGTTCTGCTGACTCCATTTGGGCTCTCACACATTTGCTCTTTTTTCTCTCTTTTTAATCTTTGAAGTCACATGTTAGCTGATATATTTTAGGAGTCGCCTTGTGAGTTGGATCAAGCAGGAGGAAGAGTAGACGTTTGAACTGGCAGGGAGCATATTAACCCTTACTCTGCCTATGAGGTTTTTACTCACGAAAGCTTATGCCCAAATAAATCTGTTAGTCTTTAAGGTGCCACCAGACTCTTTGTTGTTTATGAAATATAAGTTCTGCTAAAGCAGCATTCATGTGACCACAGGCTGGGCATGAGTTATCCACCCCCCTGACAATTATTTAAAATGACTGCAGCGCCTTAGGACAGATTACAAAACCCTTTAGCATGCTGTCATCTGCACGGGTATGAACAATGGTGCACCACCTCCATGCTAACCACCTTGTTCCAGTGAAGATAGCGCCCCAGGTCCACACACAGCTTTTCAGTCCCTAAGGGCCTATGGATCATTGCACCAATTCCACAATCTCTAGCAGCGGTCCCTGGAGGTGGGGAATAAAGCCCATGGTACACAATGTTTGCATCTGTTCATGTTTTTGGTTTGCCCCATTGCCTGATCTGAATTGCCCTGTCCTGAACAAGGGGGGTAGGGGCTACATCTTACCGTATCCTTACACATAGCAAAGACGACAGGTTTCAGAGTAGCAGCTGTGTTAGTCTATATCCGCAAAAAGAACAGGAGTACTTGTGGCACCTTAGAGACTAACAAATTTATTTGAGCATAAGCTTTTGTGGGCTAGGCTGTAGTCCACGAAAGTTTATGCTCAAATAAATTTGTTAGTCTCTAAGGTGCCAGAATTCCTCCTGTTCTTTTTACATAGCAAAGAGTTAGCAGTTCCTCTGAGCCCCTTGCCACAAAGCCTGTGGGTCATGCCAGCACTAGCTATCTATACTAGCTCTGCCCCTCTGCAGATTGCCATGGTGTGGATGACACAGTGGTTAGCCTTAGTGGAAGTAAACGCAGCCCCAATGGTGGTGGCATTTTTGTCTGTGCATCAATAGACTGTGTTCGTGATTTGGAATCTCTTGCATGGACCTGTGGTACAATACATGTATCTTAGGGTGCTGTATCTGTGGTAGCAATGCTCCAGTTTTCTCTTGTAGCTAAAGTGTAGGTGTGCAGATACTAATATGAACTTCCCTGAAACTTTGAATCCAAATTTGGGCTGGGTTATGAATGTCAAAACTTGAGCTTATTTAAAAGAAACTTTCCAAGAAAATCATTAAGCAAAGTTAATCCTCCCTGTGTCCTTGTATGGTTTGAAACTGGAACCGTTTACAAACGTGTGGCCAACTTGAAGTTTTCTGCCCATTTCCAAAAAGTGATTCTTTTAGCAAAAAAGGAAACATGTGATTAAAGGGGATTCTACCCCTCGTGTTCAGCATTTGCTGTTTCTGTTAGGTCACCAGCCACCATGAAACCGATGTATAACTTACAGACTGATTGCAGCAGCTGCTTGAAGCACAGCTCATAACCTCAGCCCCCCTCCTCCCAACAACCCATCTATGCAGTTAAACTTAGTTTAATTTGATCAGTATATTTGTAATGGAAAATTGTACTGCAGATGAGCATCCAAGGCCAAGATTTAATCTGGGGTAAAAAGGTGCTGTTATACAACAGTAACTTTCCTGGGTTTGATTAGTTAAAATGTAATCACGTGCAGCATATTTTTGTTCACCACGAACCTACCGGATGTCTTAGAGAGAAAAGCATAAACGGGTCCACATCTTTTAGCTTTAGATTTGTTAATCTTCAAGAATTCATTTGGTTGGTTTCACTTAGTGTAGCACTCAGTGTTTTTAGAGCATGAAAGGTGGTTGACTGAGCATGACTTGCAAGAGCACAGCAAACAGTGTCTTCCTACTTGTAAGAAAAAAAAATCCAAAAAAGGGCACACAGCCATCTGATCTAAGGACATGGGGGTTTCCCACCTAGGGAAAAAACCCCTTTTGTCCTATTTTCTGGTACTGCTGTGCACTAGTTAAGGAATGGATTAATCTTTCAATCACAGAATCTGGAACTGAATGGAGTGGAGGTGCATATCTATTTAATGTGCTTGTATAGCTCCCATTACTGTAGTATCTGTGCACATCATAATCTTTAACATATTTGTCCTAACACCACCCTCTGAAACAGGGAAGTAGTAGGGAAACTGAGGCACCGAGGCTACGGGCTTACAGGGGGTCTGGCAGAGCAGGGAACTGAACCACCGCTTGACCATCCTGCATCTTTTGTTCCAACTTTCCCCTTACTTAAGCTGGGGAAAAGGGGCTGGTGATCTACTTTCAACTGAGTTGAGGAGTGCCCTATGCCACTCTCCCCACCTCATGCAAGTCCTGATGCAGGATGTACTAGGAGAGTGCCTGGGGGAGGGAGAGGTATGTTGGAAGAGGGAGAGAATGAGGCAGGAGCGCTCAGTGCACCAGCTATTTTACATCAGTAGAGGGCTACATATGGGCCCACCCAAAGTCACCATGAATTAGAACACCCTTGGGACAGCTGAGAGCTGGGCTCAGAATTCAGGAGGAACATCAGTAGTTTAAAGCCCCCTTCATCCACCCTTCCCTGAGTCTGTGCCTCTGAGCTGCTACCTCTGAGAGGCCCAGCTCAGAACCACTGTGTTTATTATTATAGCCCAGGTACTGTTGCACTAACTTAGATGGAATAAATGGACCAAAGCAGTTAACTTTAAACAGTGCTAAACAAGGTTCAGGGTTTGGTATCCAGCTACTTCAGCCTGCTCAGTACCATGACAAACACACCATTAAAATCCCTTTAACCTGTTCTTAAAGATCCAGAGAAGGAGGGAAAAAAACAGCTACAACGCTTGAACTGTAAAGTATTAAGTCAGGCTGTCCTGTTAACATTCCTTGTCCCCTTTTCCTTTAGCTAGAGAGAGTTTTACAAGGAAATCCACTCCTTGTTTGACAGACTTGTAGATGGTATAAAAGCTGGTAATAAATGTCCTTTTGGGGAAAAGAAAAGAAGTGAAGTGAGGCTATGTCTACACGACTGCGGTAAGTCGATCTACAGTACTCAACTCCAGCTATGTGATTAACATAACTCGAGTTGACGTATCTTAGGTTGAATTACTGTGTGGTCTACACCACCGGGGGTTATGGGAGGAACTCTCCCGTTGACTTATCTTACTCTTCTCGTCGGGGGTAGAGTACTGGGGTCGACTCGAGAGCGATCTGCTGTCGATTTGACGTGTCTTCACTAGACCTGCTAAATTGACCGCCGGTGGATCGATCTCAGAGTGTTGATCCCGGCTGTAGTGTAGATGTAGCCTGAGATGGGCTAGGGCTGTGGCTGTTGAAGTCTGACCACATTTCATCTCCTGTTCTGTTTGGAAATCTGCTGGAGCTGGTAGGGTGGCATGTCATCTGGGTCCCTCTGTCTGGCCTGGTCTGACCAGGACATCTCTCAGGAACAGGATGACAAAGGCCAGGAAACTGGTGGAAGAGGCAGCTAGAATGAAGAAGTTCTCTCTAGTAGCCTCTATCGATTTTCCTTTGCTTACTCTCCGAAGTCTTCTTTAAGGACCCAAAATAGGAGTGATAGATGGAACAGCCCATGCCCTCATTATTTTGTCCACCAGTTAGACCTAATACCTGATACACCAATTTTGGTTTCATTAATTTCCGGTTCCACCTCATCCATTTTAACAAGCATGATTTTACTAGTCCTGGAACCATACCAGTAGGCCCTTTTGTTTAGACTAATTCAGTTTTTCTGTCTCCTTTTCATACCTATTCACAGGGGTGAAAGTACAGGGGACCAACTCTGGGCCCCTGGAAGGGACGGGGCCTCGGGCAGAAGGGACGGGGCTGGGGTCAACCTCCCCCCAGCCAGCTGATTTGTGCTGCCTGGCCTGCGCTGCCCGGGGCAGCGGCAGCGATTTAAAAGGGACTGGGGCTCCCGGCCGCCAGCCCCAGGCTCTTTTAAATCACCGGCCCCGGGGCAGCTGCCCCTTTTGGCCCCCCCGCCCCATTGGTGGCCCTGCTGGTAAAGTCCCTACTGGCAGGGCCGCCGACGGGTGTCGGGGGAGGGAAGGCAACAGGGGCTGCAACGTCAGCTGCATACAGGCCTCTACCAGCTTCTTACTGGTACACTTTCACCCCTGCCTGTTCATAACATTTGATATGGAAAATAACTTGGCCTACTTTCCATGGTGAAGTCCCATGCAGACAAAAAGTTATAGGTTCTTGTGACACCTTAGAAACTTTCACATACTTTTTACAGTTGAGCTCACAATTCAAGTAAATTTGTAGGCCCAATTATCACAACAGTACTCTAGATGAGATTGGAGCCTTCCTGTGCCAGGTGCTGTGCAAACAAATAATAAGAGACAGTCCCTGCCGTGAAGAACTTGCAATCTAAATAGACCGTAAGGGACAGATTTGCAAAAGGGCCACACGCCCATGAGGCCTGCTGTAAACTGAGAAAATCTGACTAGGTTTAAGGTGCCGAAATGGGAGTTGAGCTTTTTTGAAGCTCTGGCCATGAGAGACCAAGATTAGTCTCTAACTCACTGGCCCTGGTTATTTTACAGTGAGGTCCATGATGCTAGACGCATGCAATTCCCTCACTAAAGAAAGTTTCTGTTTTTTGGTTGACTCTGAACATTTCTGGCTATCCCACGTGTGTCTCATTATTTGTTGTTTATTCATCTACTTGAAACACATTGATATCGTTAAGCTGTTCATGGTGGGAAACATACAAATGAAAAAGTTTGCTAGTTGTACTGCGATCAGAAAAATCTCCCAGCAGGAGTATTGATTTAACTCTTTCCCCCCTGCCCCTTTTCAGTCTCTCTCTCATTTACTAAGTCAAAACTCTCTCCCTGAGCATGGGGTCAGACAGACAGAGCAACCATTGGCATTTCAGTGGGAAATTTCTAATGGCCACTGGACTAACAGTGGGAGATTTACATTGAAACATCCGCACTTATCACAGCAAATTTACACATCCGTGCCAAGAAGCTGTGATCCGTTGGGGGGATTATGTTCCCATTCTGGGCAAGATTGTTTGCACCTTCAACTCACCGGGGAGCAGTGACTTCCACAAGTAGTTCCGCTGGAATAAATGGGACTATGTGTGTGAGTCACTGATCGCCAGTGTGAGTCAGGACTCTCTGTCTGGACATCTGGAGGTGGGACGTTCAGACATGACCTGGTCCTTGACTGGGATCCCCAAGTGCTACAATAATACAAATAAATAAATAAATAGCAGGAGAGGTGACAATCCCTTCCCTGATGACACACTGCAGTAGGCGTTTGTGAGACACTTCAAAGCATTTCGGTGCCAAGCCCAATTCCATTGCAAACTGTGGGGTTGATCTTGCAAGGTGCTCGGCCCTTTGGCCTGATCCAACAAAGCACTTAGGGCGAGATTTTTAAAGGTATTCAGGCGTTGCTAGGCCCAAGTGACTTAGGAGCCTAATGGTACATCTACACTTTGAGCTGGGGGTGTAATTTCCATCTCGAGGAGGGAATCCCATGCTAGCTCTGACCATGCTAGTGTGCTAAAAATAGAGTAGAGTCATGGTTGCAGGAGTGGCTAGCCACTCGAATATGTGCCTAGTGTCTCAGACAGGTACATACTTGGGCTGGCTAGCTGCTTCTGCCGCTGTTTTTAGGGACCAGCTCGATCAGAGCGAGCACAGGTAGGTCTCCTCAAGTTGGGAATGACACCCCCAGTTCAAAGTGGAGACGTACCGTATGACAGGATTGGGGAAAACCCTGTCTAGTGCAAGGCAAGTCGGCCCCGTCACACTCCTAACCCCAGTCTATATATTCACCCTTCTTAGCAGGGGAGTGCGGCCCAATGGCCAGAGTCAATAGATTCGCCCCTCTTAGCGGGGCAGTAAGTCCTAGTAGCCGCAATCAGTACATTCGCCCCAGGAAGACAGGGCAGTGAGGCCTAACGGACAAATCGATGGACTCTGGCTTTCTCAGCAGGGCAGTGAGGCCTAGTGGCCAAAGTCAGTAAATTTACCCTGGTTTGCAAGGCAATGTGGCCCACTGGCTAACGTCAATAGCTTTGCCCCAGTTAGTGGGGATGTAAGGCCTAGCAGCCAAAGTCCATAGATATGACCTTCTTAGCAGGGCAGTGAGGCCTAGTGGCCAAAGTCAGTCCAGAAGGGGGCCGCCACATACAAGGAGGAGGATGGTGGCCCTGGTAGAGGGGTCCAGGCCCTCCCTCTCCACTGGACCCCAACCCAGGGCCCTGGTAGCCAGCAAGGGGATTCCGTCTAAAACACGCTGACTCACAACTCCGGTTCACCAACCGAGCCGCTATCTAAGTCTCCTGGGCTGCTTCCGACCATAGTTCCCGTGGCTATGGTCTGGGTGTCTCTGCTGTCTCCGGGTTCCCCAGTTTGTGTTGTTCCTTGCAACTCCTGACGCAGTGGGGGTCTCAGTAAGTACCTTAGCATCTACTTGGGTTATAGTGTCTCCAGCCTTCACAGCCTCGGACCTTGGCTGATCCTCGGCTGGAGCCAACAAAGCACGTCCTTCCTCCCAATGTCCATCCTCCCTGGCAGTCAGCCCCAACTGAGCTGAGCTTCTCTCTTTTATACCAGTGCACCCGGAGCATGCCCAGTAGAGTAAAGGGGGAGTGGCTTCCTCAGCCCACAATGTAGGGTTAACCCTTCCCAATCCAGTGCGGGGTGAGTGCACCCCGTCACACACCCCAAGTCTCATTTTCAACAGTGACTTGGGTGGGACTGCTCACAGGCTTAACATTAAGCATGTGCTTAAGTCTTTTTGCTGGAACTGGCCAGAGTGCTTTGCAGGATCAAGCCCTTTAGAGCCACATTTTCCTTTGAATTAAGCCTGTGCACTCTGATTGCTGTGAATGTGTTTGCAATGGTATAACTAAGGATAGAATTTGGCCTGAGTGTACATCACGGCAGAAGCCTGTTAAACTGGACGTTTGTTCCTACCTCTTCAATATTGCATTAGCACGATTGTTTTCTGCAATAAATTGGTTAACATGATATTAAAAGATTTTGTCTTTATCAAGCTGTCAAAGGACAAAATCACAATACGCATGCTGGCTATGCTGGCTAATTAAGCAGCTGATGTGTAATTTGTCAATATTAACACTACATTTTCTGCAGGCAGCTGCTACCCATCTAAACTCTTTGTGTGTTAAATAGAAGGTGGATGTAATACTACCACCTACTGGTTATCTGCAGTAACACACTGGTTAAAGTATTTTGTATCATTAGGTATCAGAGGGGTAGCCGTGTTAGTCTGAATCTGTAAAAAGCAACAGAGGGTCCTGTGGCACCTTTAGGACTAACAGAAGTACTGGGAGCATAAGTTTTCGTGGGTAAGAACCTCACTTCTTCAGATGCAAGTGAGGAAATTAAGAAATCTTAAAGATCATCTCATTAGTACTACAAGGAAATTCCACAACTCCCACTCTGTGCTCAGTAACAGGGTTCGACGTTGTCCAGGCATTATATATGATGTAGTGAACTGCTTTGGATAATGACAGGGACCTTTCAACATTTTGTTTTTCCCAAAATCAAATGTTAACCCTATTAATGTTATACTTTCCTGTTGTCTGTCTGTCTCACTCACAGATTTGCAATTGGCTTAGAGAAGTGGATCAGTTTAAGTAAATCAGTTTAAAAATCAGTCTGCAAACTATTGCAAATCACAAATATATATGCACTTAGCCCAGTTTAACCCTTCCATGAGCAGTTTAGCTTGCACCACTAAGTTGCTGAATTAAACCAAATTTATAAAAGAAAGAATTAAACTTGGGTTAAGTGCATCTATACAAGGGCTTTGCCTCAATTTAAATGGATTGTCTTTTAAATGGATTGAGTTAAATCAGTGCACATTTCTAGTACAGACAAAGTTTTAGCTGATATTTCTTGGGGCTAAATTTCAGCATGCGATAAGCATGAGGAATGTTTGGGGTTGGATGTCTAATCTGGCCTGGAGTGGATTTTCCCACATTTTAGGTAGGGTTCTTTGATGGATTGAACACCTCATTAGTCTTGTGTTAACAGGTTCTCAAAAGGAGACATGTTCTGAGTAAAAGTGAAGTTACAATGTGCAATGGAGTCAGGCTCTCCTGACCTGACTCTGCCTTGAATGACATTGACATGAAAAACACTGAATCATATTTGCCTCCATCTATACAAAGACACGGAAGACATGACTGTACATATGTATTTTCATACATTTATCTGCTAATCTAAAGGTCCCTGTGCAAGCATTAGCACTTGAGAATGTATGTGAATTTATGACATTCCCTGAAGGATTTTTGGTTCCATAAATTTAAAATGTTGGCAGGCTGGGACGGATTTAATCCTGTTTCCATATGTTTCATGGTATATGTAGAGAGAATGTGCATATTTTACTCACACCAGCACAATGCACATTCAAAGCTTTAAAATAATGCTCTTCCATGTGAAGAACTACAAAAAGAGTAGATGAAAATTAATTTGGCATCCTCTATTTGTCAGGCTTCTGGGGTGAGCAAAGCTGGTACAGTGTATGTTAATCAGTCTTCAACACCAGGAGCAAGAAACAGGGAAGAATTAAGGAGCTGACATCAGGTGGAGTAATTAATTTTGTGGTGCATACATCACTCATTATTTATTATTTGTATCACAGTAGCACCTAGGGAAACCAGCCAAAACTGGTCCTTCATTGGATTAGGCACTAGACATACACACAGTGATACAGTCCCTGTCATGAAGAGCTTATGATCTAAGTAGACAAGACAAAGGGTAGACTGGGAAATGAAGGCACAGTGAGATGAACTGACTTGTCCAAGGTCTCACAGAAGATCAATGGCAGAGCTGGGAATGGCATCCAAGAGTGAAACCCTGACTTCATTGAAGCCAATGGCAAAATTCCCAGGCTCCCAGGGTCAGAATTTCGCCCTTGGTTTCCTGAGACACAAAGAGGGCGCACCGTGAGTCTTGGTGAGCAAGCAGGAATGCAGTGTGAGCACCCATCGGAAGGAAGGTGTCTGGCCTGAAAGAAGCTAGTGCCCAGAGGTGGCCACAATGGGGCTCTCCAACAGTGAATGAACGTGTTACAAAGACAATATGCTTTCATTGAGTGATGCTCTGCAGGCTCAATTAGTAAAGTAACACTCCATTAGTAAAGTAGTAAAGAATGGCTGTGATGGTATCCCATGACTACAGCTTCAGAGTTTACATAATACGCAGGAATATCACTAGAGCCAGTGTGCTGTTAGGTGCCGTAATCACGTTTGGTTAAGTTTTCATATTTTTTGGTATTCTTATGGTTGAAAATAAACACATAAGCTCAGATAGCCCAGAACTGCGTGCTGGAGGGGACTCAACTTCATCGTCTGTTCTATTCTGTGTAAGTGCTTTTGCCGTTCACATCACCATATTATCTAAGGCCCAGGTCCACAAAGGTTTTTAGGTTCCTAATGTCCAGTGATTTCAGTGTAAGTTAAGAGCCTAAATACTTCTGCGTTAATGGAAGGCCCGAGTGCCTTCCAAGAGTGCATTAAGTGACGTGACTAATATCTGTCATGCATAGTTGGTTCTTTCTCTCATCCTGTCCCCGTGGCAAGGATTGTGTGTGCAGTGGAGTGTTAGTCTCGGTAGAGTTTTGGGTTGGGTGATTTTTTTCCCCCAATGTCCATGCAGCTTTGTGTTGATATTGGAGAAGGCAGGTGCAAGAAGTGTGCCTTGTGCTTGGAGTGGAATATGGGCACCAACCCATCTCAAATACAATTTCCCCTCAACTGTCCCCAAGCACTGACCTTCAAGGAAAGCCTATAAGAATGCCAGACTCTGTCACCCTAAGACAAGGAGTAATTTACAGGTTCAAAGATGCAACCCTCAGCTGCCACCAACTCACTTCCATTTCGACCAGGGGCCTGTTAGCTGGAGTGTCTTGACTCATTGCTACAGCCATGGTATCACACAAAGAGATATGAGGTCTCTTAGGTAGCCAATTAGGGTTACTAAGTCATGTAGTTGCTCTCACTGGGCACTGGGATAGCTACTAACCATTTCATGTAGATTTGACTCGGAAAACTGTAGAGTTATCTAAAATTCCCGCTTTCTAGGAGCTTGAGCAAAGTGCTTAGAATAATAATGCAAATACTGTCCCTAAAGGAAGGGATAAAAGAGGAAAGGGGACCACAGCAGAAGTAGTAAAAAAAAAAATCCAGTAAGGGCTAAGAGAGGACAGAATTGTTCTTTTCAGTAGATTATTTCTATCAGGGCAATAAAAAAGAGTGATTGATTTACAGAAGTAAATGTAAGCCTAAAATATCTTACCAGAATGTTTGGCCAGGTTCTTTCCTGCACGGATATCTCTTTGGTGCAGAAGAGTGTGGAGGAGGGACCTTCAGGGAGCTGGTTACGTTGTCCTGATTCTTTGTGCTATTCAGCTCCAGTCCTATCCCCAGTGTAGGTTAGGGTAGAGGCTAAGGGTTGCTCTAAGCTATGCCACCTGGCAATGGTCTCCAAGGGACTGTCCACCAGTTTACCAGTGAAGGAACATAATGGCACCTTCCCATCCCCTTCCACTCTGGCAAGCCCCCAAGGCAGCAGTCAGGCATGAGAGCCAACTGTGGTGGCTTTACATCCTTGCTAACTCCCACTGCTGGGGGATCTTTCAGCTAGTCAGATAGAGCCAATATCTGGTCCTTTGGTACCAGCTGATTGGCATAAAGAGAATCTGGTCCTGCCCCTCTCTGTTTTGTCCTCGCTTGGCATGAATAGTGTAAACATTCTTAACCAGTTTGTGTGTATGTCTGCAGGCACTGGTCTTGCAGATCATTAGCTTTTGTAGCAGATGATTAGCAAGGACTGCACTGAAGGAGTGGAAGAGATTTTATTGTAATGAAAACTCTCTGTTTTGACAAGAGAAGGTCTCTGTGTCGGCTACTAGGCGAAAAGTAGTTAAAAAGTGACTGCCCTAATATTTGCTGCACTGGCAGTTATGAACCGCAAGTCTCTGAGGGCTTCCATCCAGCTCCTCCACAAATTTGAAATTCAAATCACTTGGATGGGCCCTAGTGCTGTTATTCATCAGAAACCTCAAAACCCCACAATTTGTGTCTGTCCATCTTCAAAATTACAAAGGATGTATTGGTATAAAAGGAAAAAAAAACCCTGAAATAACATTGAAGGGAGTTGTTACATACAGCGAGCAGACCCAGATCTTTATTGCTCACTCTCTGTCCTCAGCTCACCTCTTGGGGAAGGCTCCGGGCATATAAATTGTGGGCAGTGACTACATTAGTTTTGAACTGACCTGTTTTTGCTGGCTTGTCTCCCAGCCTTCAGGCCAAGACATGGCTGTCCCTCTGTTTGCTGCTCAGGGGCCCAGTGAGGTTGCAGGGAACACCTTTTCCCATCTTTCTCGCACCTGTGCAGAAGGAAATAACTGTTTGTGGTCCTTCACGGCCTGGTCTAAATAGATGGGAGGCCTGCTAGTGCTGCTGGCAGCAACGAACAACCCAAATGGGGTTGTGGTTGGGAGTGTTGGGGTTGTGGTTGGTGCCCAGCCCAACCTGCACATCCCTTCATCAACCCTCAGGTTTTACCTCTGCAAAATGCACATTCCACTAACTCTCAGAGTTGTAATTTAGCCCTTACATGTGGCCAGTGCTCGTTTTTGCTGAGCCCTGAATAAGTAATGTACAGGTCTCCTTCCAGCTCCCTCCTCCTTCCTGCCTACGTGTGACCGCCTCTTGTGGGCCGCTGTGGGTTCCTCAAGCCACAATTCAAAACAGATCCAACTGCTGCAAGATAGCACAATGTACAGTGCGGAGCCTAGGACAGGAAACCAGGATCTCTTGAGTTCTAATTCCAGTCCTATCACTGGCTTGCTTTGGCAAATCACTTCCATTATATGTAAATCATTTCCCCCACCTATAAAATGAGGATAATAACAGCTATCTTGCAGGGTTTGGGACTGGGAGTTGATGCAGGCTTAGGTTTGTGCACCACTCTAAAGAGGCAGGGTGAGATTTTCAAAAAGGTTAGCCCACCTCTGTTCTCAGTGATGTCATGATTTCAACAGGAGTAGGAGCAGGCCAACAGTGCATGCTATTAAAAAATCCCAATTTGCGTGGAGATTCAGGACTGAATGGCTGCAATAGAAAAACTGGGTATAATTTTCCAAATCGCCTAAGTCCCATTTTGAAGAGGTACTATAAGAGTCTAAGGGCTTGTTTACATTGCACTGTAGAGAGGACTATGGGGGTGTGAATTGCAGAGCACACCAAAGATTTGCACTATTACTGCCCTGTGTTTGAAAGAAGGCTACATTCATGCAAGCTAGGTACCTTTTAGTCAGCGCCAACGGCATCCACATGGAGTATTTAGAGTGCAACTCCTTGGTGCGCTCTGCAACTGCCACCCATGTAGACCATACCATGATACAATACAGACATAGCCTAAGGGTCACTGAAAATCACTGTTGAAAATGGGACTGAGACTCCTAAGTCATTTCGGTCCAAATCCTCAAAGTTATTTAGGCACCTAACTCCCATTGATTTAAAAGTCAATGGAAATTAAGTGCCTAACTATCTTTGAGGCTCTGGGGCTTAGGTGCTTATGAAAGCTCTGCCCTAGATCCAGTATCTCACATGTCCCCAGCTAGCTCCATAGCTCATTTTTAGTATAAAGATAGAAAGTAGCTTTGGATGCATACTACAGCAATCTGGAAAAAGTGAAACGCTTCTGGTAATGATGATAGTTTGGGGGCTTTAATCACCATTCTGTGCCAGGAATTGGTCAGCTGAATTGGCAGCTCATTTCCTCATTGTTCTCCATTTTGATTTATTACCAGCCCTGAACTTTTCCCTCTCTGGAGAGCCCAGTAATAACTTATTTTCTGCTCCTCAGACTTAGTCTTAGCCAAACTCTCCAAAGTGGTGTCTAAACTTATGCTCACAGACTGAGTAGCAGCACTAACTATTCCATTTACACAGAAGTAAACAGCACACTTTTAGAGGCTACTTTGAAATGTTAGATTTTGGAGAGAAGAAGTGAATGTTACAGATACGGCTGGGAAACAGGGAAAAGTTTCTACAAATATTTGTTCAGATTTAAATGTTATTTTGGGTCATCCGTGCTAGTGTCTAGGGCATCTCAAAACATTTCAAATTTTGGAATTTCAATGGAAAAAAATGAGAAGGGGAAATATCTTAGAAATTACCACACCATTTTTTCCCAAACAACTCTACATTTGTGTTGCCATTCTGGAACTCTTTGGGGTTTTGGGTAAAATTACCAGCGGCATCTAAGTGACTGAGGAGCATGAGTCCCAGTGGGACTTCTTCACACATGTGATTAATTTTTTTTTTACCCTTTGAACTTTATTAGTATGAACAGCACATTTTTGGCTCTAGTCCTCAAATAGTCACTGAAAGCCAAAATCAAATTGTATATTTATTTGTAAAATTAAATCATTGATTTCATAGAATATTAGGGTTGGAAGGGACCTCAGGAGGTCATCTAGTCCAACCTCTTGTTCAGAGGACCAATCCCCAGACAGATTTTTACCCCAGTTCCCTAAATGGCTCCCTTAAGGATTGAATTTATAATTCTGGGTTTAGCAGGCCAATGCTCAAACCACTGAGCTATCCCTCCCCCCCCAATTTGCACTTTGTGTGGTATTGATTAATTACATAAAGTAGCTTGGCTTGTTCCTGTTTCCAAAGTGGATGATTTATGTGGTTATACCACATATTGTAATATGCAACTTGCAAATGCATAATACTACAGTCAAATATTGAGGGCCAAATGTGTATAGTGTTGGTTAGAAAAGTTAGCTACATATGGTTTATAAGTTACAACAACATAGTTACATATATTAGTAAAAAGAACAGGAGTACTTGTGGCACCTTAGAGACTAACAAATTTATTAGAGCATAAGCTTTTGTGGACTACAGCCCACTTCTTCGGATGCATACAGAGTGGAATAAATATTGAGGAGATATATATAACACATACAGAGAGCATAAACATGTGGGAGTTGTCTTACCAACTCTGAGAGGCCAATTGGCCAATTATGCTCTCTGTATGTGTGTATATATATCTCCTCAATATTTATTCCACTCTGTATGCATCCGAAGAAATGGGCTGTAGTCCACGAAAGCTTATGCTCTAATAAATTTGTTAGTCTCTAAGGTGCCACAAGTACTCCTGTTCTTTTTGCGGATACAGACTAACACGGCTGCTACTCTGAAACCATATATTACTGTGTAAATTGCAAGTTGTACATCTGCAATTAAGAAAATCTGTAGACCAAGAATTATTTGCTATAAAAATCTGTGAATATTGAATAATTAATAGATTGGAAAATCTTGTGATCTGTTAGTGAACAAGTTGCAAAGACAGTGCCTAGATCTGCCGTCTTTCTTCTTGTTGTGTACTACCTTACCCTGGGGGCAGGCCCACAGAAACCAAGTGACATGCCCAGCCCCAAAGAGCGTACTGTTTTCAAGAGCTGAACTTGCTATGACAGCTGCTTAGTAATCTAGGCACCGGGTACTTTCAGGACTATTATTTTTCTATGCCCTATCATGGCAATTGAAATAGATTAGGTTATCCTTGTTCTGAGGGTCAATCCTGAATTGTTCAAGGGTTAGTCCCTTGACTATGAAACCCCCATCATGAGGATGTCCATAGCGGATTCTCTGTGGCTTTACATGGCTCATTGTAAAGAAAGTCCTCATTGTTTGAATCATTTTATTCCAGCCCATTTACTTATCTTTCTGTCCATTGTGGGGAGGTGGGGTTTGGAGTTTGTAAATAGACCACAAGACTGGTTTATGAGTATTTCATTATTTTATGCCAAAGCACAATTTTTATTGAGTGGAACTTAGGCCCTGATTCAGGGAAGCACTTAAGAATGTTTAAGCTTGAGGTCAAGTGCTTTCTGAGGGGGATGCTGTTCTGAAGAAAGGCTTTAGTAAATCATCCACATAGTACATCATGCAGTAGGATCTGCCTTTGTCTTTACTTCTACTGCAACTCTGTTTTCCTTTAAGTTCCTTAAATGAGGGGAAAGAGGACAATAGCTCCACAGTTGCGTGTATGCCCATTTTGATGCACATATTTCAGTTTTGTGGGTGGTGAAATTCACCCCTCCAACCCCAAAAGCTCTTTTTTTGCTTGTTAAAACTGTTCTTCATTTTTTGCAGAACTAACACAACTACCCAGGATAGGAAGTGCATAATATGAGCTTATCTCCAAAATGAATGGTACTGGTAACTTTTCTGCAGGGTTTGACCTCTCTGCTCCCAAAGATGAACTGAGTTTGTGTATCATCCTTGGCTGGTTAACATGGCCAGGTACGCTTACAGTGCTTTACACAGCATTGAGGATGTATTTCTAATTATGATTATAATTATATTGAAAATTGCATAAAGAGTTCATTTAAAAATTCAGAACGAATTCTTGCCATTGTCTCTGCTTTTGCAATTTTATATACTTTCCCCTGTTTATGGTGATGTGCAGCCTTTGGTGGATTTGCATATCTTTTCAAGCTTCAAAGTTTAATATATTCAGTGCTGTAATGAATTAATATCATTACATAATTGTGTGTCTTATGACTAACATTAACAAGGAGAACAAATTACCAGTGGCAAATGTATATCCTATGCAAATGATGCACATATTTCTTATGTGTTGAGAATTTTTGCGTGTGTGTTTTTAAAATTCAACCAAATTCATTCTTACGGCCCCAGAAATTATTAATTAATTAATTAAATAAATTATCAACCATGCAAGATCCTGAAGCCTCTGGCCCTGATCCAGCCAAGCACTTAAGCACATGCTTAACTTTAAATATGTAAGAAGTCCCCCTTAAAGTCAAATGGAAAATTGACACTGCTATATATTAACACGTCTTGATAGGATTAATAAGCAAGGCCGTGATTGTTAAAGGGAGACATTACATAGTTCACGACATGCTTGAGCCAACTCACACTGAAGTCAAAAAGAGGTTTTGGAAGTCGGAACACACCCTTATATGACATCTGAAGTTATTGAAAATGATATTATGTAATAATGTTGATTTTGATAATAAGTAGAGTGTAAATAGAAACATGAAAAACAATCACTTGGTGTGGAGCGGTCACATCATATTGCCTTGATTTAATTTCATATTTCTGTCTTAAGTTCCAGTCTAATACAGAGAACTGTCACTGTGATTGAACAGTTCTTGTTTTACCACTTATCATTCCCTTTGTTTAACAACATAAAATGTTGGATCTTCATCGTCTAGTTTGAGATATATATATATATATATATATAGTCAGTGATTGCTATAGCATGTTGTTAGAACAATATAGGGAATCACATGCATTTATACAAAACAAATCTGTTTACTGATTGATGGCAGCTTTCAAAACAGTTTTCTTTCCCATGCATTGCATTTCATTGTATTAATTTATTATATAATTTGTGCCTCTTCCAATTCATTCTCTTTTTCATGTTTTCCTTATCAGTGTCAGTTGTAGTCAATAACTTGTGTAAAATGACCGAAGCCCTAATTTACGGTATGATGACATACAGTAGATACGCTGCTCCCATTAGAACCTGATGAAGCCTCTCTATTAGTTTTCTCTGTGCGCCAGGAAAAGGCACAGAGGATAGACCTTTGATGAATAAAGCATATTTTCTTACTTAGCTCTTTTTCCTAACTAGCTCAAGTTTTAAAAATAACATTGGTTGGCCAATGAAAACAGTTCTTTGATAGTGGTGAGGAATTTAAGATAAAAACCAGCTGGGAAGGGTTTTTTTTTTTTGTTTTTTTTTTTTAGACAAAAGGAAACAACTTTGAACTCTATAGACAATGTAGCTTAAACCCAAACAGATGTGGTTTAATCTTGTTTTTGATCCTCTTGTAGATTTTCTTTTAAAATGCATGCATGTGCACAGAAATGATGACTTTCAGATGTCTTGACATAATTTGTCTCTGTTAGAGTATCACCTTAGTGCATAGATCATGTGTGCCAAATACTTTGAACATGAACTGAAGGGTACCAAGTAGAATTTATGTTGGTCTTTTGGCTCTGCCCTGCAACTGTATAAGAGAAGCAATACAATCATACTAAAGTGAAGTCTCAACGAGAAACTCAGATGTGTTTTCCTAGTTCTCAATAAATCATTTTACCATGCGGGTCCCAGACATAAATATCTAAAAAGGTCTACGCAGAAAAGGACAGCACAGGAATTCCCAAAATAACAGGCAAATTTGATCCAAGCACAATGCCATTTTCTTGCTGATAGCTGGTAGTCACATCTGGTGTTTTCATATGTTAATTTTTTCTGTACATTACCAAAAGTGGAAGTAAACATTGAAACAGACTTCCTTTCAATAGCTAATCCCCTTCACTTATGGTATAAATGCTCTAATGATGCTGTATTTCAGCACATGTTCAAATCAGCTTTGAACTTCAAAGGTTTATGCAATCATGACCCTAGTTCTTCCCATGGACGAAGCAAAGGATTGAATACAGAAGAGTCAGCTACGTATAGCAATATTGCACAGATGTGGATTTCCCCCATCTTCGTATCGCAAATCAATAAGGTAGTTTGAGAGAGGGAAGATTCAAAGGTGCATGTGGGGAGACGCCAGAGGGCCAATGCAGGAGGCAGACAGTATACAGAATGGCCAGTCCCTTGTTAGGTAGTGGGGATATGTAATCAGAAGAAATAATGGAGAGTCTGATTCTCCCTTCCACTTAGACTGGTGGAGGGGAACAAAAGCAAATGGAACTGGATTGGGGGAGGACAGGTGGAAAGTGTAGTAGCTCCTTGACATACTTATTGTTGCCAGCTCTTGCAGTTTTAGCATGGGCCACACAATATTTAGTGTTTATTTTTTTAAAGCCCCAGCTGCTGGAATCAAGAGATTACATGAGAATCTCAGAAAAAAGTATGTTTCTAGCCCTCATGTTTGCATCTTGAAAATGCAAAGTAAGTGTCCTGTAAAGGTTCTGTAATCTGCCAGCAAAGAAAAAGAACCCCAAATTCATGATTAAAAACCACCTCATGAGTTTTAAGGCAATCTCATTTTTTGTGGGGACTGATATAACTTTTGGACACTCGGGGCTGGCAATACTGCATATTCCCCCATCCCAGTGAGGCCATTCTACAGGCCCAGGTCCTGCTTTCTCATTATACTGCAGCCCCTTGGTGTAAGTAAGCTTCCCTAGTCAGCCAATAAGAGTGCCAATCCTGTCCTACAGTTGGAATCTGTTATTGCTCTTTGTCTTGCAGAGGGGGTATCATGTGGGTGGAGTTTTGAAATAAACCAGACTCTTCCTGCTCCATCTTGCATGTGTGGGTTGAACTCCAATCTCTTGTCTAATGCTGTCACTCCAAGCACAACAATCCGGAGCTGGGTTTTTATAATTATAGATAAAGTTATCACATGATTCATTGTGAGATTACAGACACATCTTGTAATAAAGTAAATACAGCCATGTATACTGGCCTCTTAATGTGATTTAAGCAGCTGTTGGCTTAGCAGAGAGCAGGAAACTATTAGCAACTCATTCTCAGTGTCTGATGGAAGAGTGACTAATGCTGCTGTGGATGTTTTAGGTCTTGAAGCTCATCTGTAGTTAAAGCTTTAACTTATTTTTTCAGCGGCATCTGCCACTGACCCATTTTCTCCCAGATCTTCACGTTGGTGCCACCGTGAATGGGCATTTTTTAAATTCAGCCTCGCCTCCCCCATTGCTATCTTTTTCTACACAAACAAAGGGATTTTTAAAATGGAAAGCTGCTAGGCCATTTTTCATAACTGTTATTGCTATTAGAGATCAGGGCTCTACTGTGTTAGGGGCTGTACATATAGATAGCAAGAGACAGTCCTTACCTTAATCAGCTGACAGTCTAAATAGACAAGGAATGCAAATGGCATCCACTTTCTTCTGTATAATGGGATGGAAGCACTTGTATTTTTATGGTATCTTCTCAATAAGAGCCTTAAAAGAAAAGAAATTACAACTGATATAACAAGCTGAGGTTATGGTTCTTCACCCTGCACCGCATAAGTGAGGTGCCAAACTACCCCTGTCTGTCACTGGGAGTCAGGCCTAAGAGGGGAGGACACACATATCAGTGTGTCATTAACATGGGAAGGATTATGCTTAATAATCCTTAGACCCAACCATTCTCTGTTCCTACCCGCCTGCCCTTTATACTGTGTCCACTTGCAGATGTAAGCAGAGTCAGGATGAGCTCTACCCTGACATCTGGTGGTGAATTGTGGCAAGCTGTGGAAAAGAACTTCAGGGGCTGATCTTGTTTGCATAGGCACACCCACCCGGCCTAGCATGAGCCCAGAGCAGCCCAAATGGTCACTTTGGCTGCTGTGGGATCCCCAGTTTCTCTGTTATCGGGGAAGGAAGAATAAGTGTTGTTACCCTGATTATGTGAATCAAGGACAGTGGAACTGTTTTATGACAGAGGGACTTGCCATCAACTAAGTAGCACTCGCTAGACGAGAGAGGCTGGGGACTGGATCTGATTGTATGGGCCCCTTTTGAGGGCCTGAAACACCAATTGCACTGTCTCCTCTCCACTGTAGAATATCAGAGCCAATTTTGATTCCATTAGGAGTCTAGTTACAGGCTGCTGAGGTGAATTCACTTTGGGCCAATGGTGCACCAGCACTGAGGCTCCCCTACTACAAGCTGAAATCACTAAAGAGCTAAAATTACTAAGAGCTGAAATCACAGAGTGTTTTTTGGGGGAGCTGAAGATATATTGCGGAGTGGCTGGCAGAGCAATTTGTGGAGCAGCTCACGGGACGGCTGGTGGAGCAGCTGGCAGAGTGGCTCGTGGTGAAGGCTGCAGAAGAATCCCACGGAGAGTCGGGGCAGTCAGCCTTGGACCATGTAAGGTGCCCCTTAACACCCTTGCGTGCCCCCCCCCATTTCCACCCAGGCTCGGAGGTAAAACTCTGCAGATAAACTTTTGAACTCTGGGGCTGCCCTGACCAGGGACAGAGACTTTTGGGTTGTTGGTCTTTTGGGTGATTTTTGGGTTGCTGGACTCAAGAGACTTTTGGGGTGTTGGACTTTTGGGACTTTGGGTGACTTTTTGGGTTGTTGGACTTAAGACACTGAGGGGAAAAGGACACTGCAAAACTTACTTGGGCGTGGGTCTTTTGCTCATGGTTTGTGTTATGAATCCTGTTTGTGGTGTTTCCCCAACATAATGCCACCTTGTTTCCCTCCTTTATTAAAAGGATTTTGCTAGACTCAGACTCTGTGCTTGTGAGAGGGGAAGTATTGCCTCTTAGAGGCGCCCGGGGGGTGGTATGTAATTGTCCCAGGTCACTGGGTGGGGGCTCGAGCCGGTTTTACATTGTGTTATTGAAACAAACCCCCTAGATACTGAACCTGGCCCTTGTTGCTGCCAACTCAGACGGGCAGAAGGGTTGCATAAATATGAGAGCAGGTGTGCAGGAAGCTTGGGTCTGATTGCTGGGAGGAGGACTTCTCCTAGCTCTTAATTTCCATTTGTCTACAGCCTCTATTTGAGCTGGAGCACCCCGCTGGGTACCTTTCATAGCTCCATGGCTGGTCTACAATAGCGCTTCCATGTGCATTACCACTGGCGGACCTATGGGGGTTAGTAATGGTGGAGATAAATATTTCCAATATACCGCCATGCTGAAAGGAATCCAATGAACAAGACATAGAACAAATGTCTGCATCATCTGTGGAAGAGGCAACATACCTGCTGAGCGAGCACCTTTGTTTGCAGCTGAGCTCCCACATCCCTGAGACGGCACAAATGTGAAAAGCTACTTTCTCCCCGTTCCCGTGGCAGCGCAAATGAGAGGAGATGATTGATGTGCAGAGCGAAAGGCAGGGGCAGTGACGAAGGGCAAAAGAAGTAATTTACTCAGAGGAAGTTTGGAAAACCTGCAATCCCTGTTCCCCTTAATGACTTGCATATTCACAGCAAAGGGGCCTATGCTTATTTATGAGCTGAGTAGTAAATTAATAACTGCAATCTAATAGCTGCAGCTAGGTGATAGCAGATGAGTTGTATGTTTATGTTAGCAAATAGCATATCTTTTCATACCGGTTTGTATTTCAAAATCTTGCACAGTTTTAGTGGAGGATTTGAATGAGTCCTAGGTACCTCTATTAGGGCTGGTCGAAAATTTTCCAGCTAAACTGTTTTTGATCAAATATTTGGGTGTCGGACTACAGATCCCTTTTTGCAAAATGTCTAGTTCCTGCCGAAAGTTTAGATTTTTTTTTTTCAAAAAAATCAAACACCCAAAAGCTGAAATACTTTGGTTTCCAGATGAAATTGTTCAGTATTTGAATTTCTGCTGAAAAATCAAAATGTTCCATCCAGCCTGTATCTATACGTGTGAGTATTATAGAATGATACTTCATTCTCAGGCTACTGCTACGTGGAGAAAAACATGTTTAAGTGCTTAGTCGTGCTCCCATAGAAGTGAATGGCAAAAAATATCCAGCTGATATGAGAGGAAACATGACTAAACTCTTATTTTCCTCTGAAATGAATGAGGGAAGGACTGAACCCAGGGGTGAAAGTAAGTTAAAGGACTTACCGGTACACCAGAGTCCTGGGCAGGGGTGGGGCCTCAGCCGGAAGAGGCGGGCCTTTAAATCAAGATTTAAAGCCCTGAGGCTCCGGCTGTGTTTGGGAGCCCCAGGGCCTTTAAATCACCCCCAGAGCTACCAGCTGTAGAGGCGGCGGGGAGCCCTGGGACTCAGGGGAGATTTAAAGGGCCCTGGGCTCCGGCCGCTGCAGGGAGCCCTGGGCCCTTTAAATCACCAGCCTGGGGAAGCTGGTCGGGTCCGGCACGGCGTACCGGCTCTTGCCGATACACCGTACCAGCCCATACCGGCTTACTTTCACCTCTGACTGAACCCCAGCTATCCACAAAAAAATTCTTAAAAATGTTGCCTAATTACAACTTACTTTCTTCTACTATAACCAGTGTATGAGTTTTCAAGGAGATTGAACTATGTGGAAAATTGAAAGTGTCAGTAAGAAGCCAGTTTTGGGCTAGAGGTAGACAAAGAAATGTTGGGGTGGGAGGCAAACCAAAATTTCAAATCAGGGAATTGGTAATGATCCAGAACTCAAAGTCAGATATCTCTTTTTTTTCCTCAAAACCATTTGCAGTAGAATTCTTCTTATTGTTCAGAGTAAATCTACTAATTATCCTGTAATTCAGTTTTTCAAAGCGAAGTTGTAGAGGTACAAAAATAAGTATTTATAATGGAAACTGGTTACAACTTTTAGCTAAGCAAAGACTACTGCCTTGGTACAATAGTGAAGATTGCAGGGATCCATGTGAATATAAACTATTCATCTGGTTTGATAGGTTTTTTTTTTATCATGGCAGCACTGAGATTGCCCCAGTCAGGGATCTGGACCCCCTTGTATCAGGTGCTGTACACCCACATAGCACAAAGATGGCCCCTACCTCAAATGGCTTATAATCCACATAGATGGCAGGAGATAACAAATGGATACAACAAACAGATGATGGAGCACAAGTTACTGTGAGACAACCATGGAAACCATTTGGACTGCATTATGTATAAAAATATTGTGCTCATGATTCCCATTTCGTAAACTGGGCTGTGTGGTGACTTTCACATATATCCATTGTGTTTATTTTGAGGGTCTATTTTCAAAGTGGTTTAGACCCACCTTTCTTATTAGTAGACAAAATTTGTACTGAAGCACTGAATTCCTTAGGGGTTTTGACTAAGTAAAACCTAACTAAGGATTTCAGCATTTGGCCCATCAAAATTAGATTAACGTTATGCAATCACAGTTCTATTTTTGTAATAATTACATTGTTATGGTGAATGTATATTTTATGGGCAGTGATTTACAGTTTTACTAGTGAGACAGCAAAGTCAGTGAGTAAAACATGTCACTAATGGGAATCCGTTAGTCTAACAATTTCCTGATAAGTATTCATTCTGCTTTTAGATCTTTGGTTGCAAGCTCTCATTGCTTCCAGCTAGATAATCTGACCATTGTGGTGTGTTCTTTATGATGAAAGAAGCACAGTGAATTGCACTTCAATAGTCAAAAATGTATCCTACAGAACTTTCCATCCTGTCCCACCCCCCCAATCAAACTTTGAAACATGCAAACTTCAGATAGCTGGGATGGGAGATCTATTGGAAAAAATACTGTTAATGAATATACTAATAGCATACTCTCAAACTGGGAACAAAACTAGAATTTCAGAAACAAAGGAAGTCTTTCTCATTTGTGTCTACTTGCCCATATTTAGTATATCAGTTACTATGGTACTTACGCATACTAGCTATCATGTTAATGTAAGGGTATTCATGCTGTAGTTTCACCTAAGATGGCCTCAGCTATGTTCTGCGAGAATCGTGCATGGCAACCATTTTCTAGCATGATTGTAGGTAGGCAGCACATGATTTACCTGATCAGTTTGGACAGGAACATCTTTAAACTACCACACTAGCAATCTCAGCTTTGAAGTAGTCTAATGACTTATCTCCACCATTCCTGCCCCTCATACAGGTTCACCAGTGGTAACACACATGGGAGCGCTAGATCAGCCATGGAGCTTTAACGCCTATGTTGTCTAACGCTGTTCTGAACTGGTTAGCTAACACAGTAGCGAAAATGCCAGCTGCTAACGGCCTGTCTACAAATTGCCCTCCAACTACAGCCACAACCACTAGAGCTACAACAGTGGGAGGAATAGTGTGGAATTTTAAAGGGAAAAAAGTCTAATGTAGACAAGAGTTTTAGAATAGTTTCTCAACATGGTTGTAACCCAGTTTGGATGTAAATTTTATCTGAATTCCATTAAATCCATGTCAATCCTATTAAAACTATGTTAGGAGAAGTCCCCTTGGCTTCCATAGAAGTTGGATCAACCCTATAGACTATAATTGTCTAGAAATCATACGTATCTGCATCCTTTTATTCATATAAAATTAGGATGTTTTTAGCCAGAATTACAGCTTCATCATCTTCCTGATTATTTTATTTTTGGAACACATAAGCCCCAAAACAAAACCTCCTCACCATCTGTTGTTTACAGACTACTGCATCTCAGGGAAGCTTCCTGGGAAATAACTACATGGATAGTGTTGTTGCAACCCGGTGGAGGCAATCAGTAGCAGGCGGGGCTATTTAGAAATGAAGTTAGTTATGTGTATGTACACACATGAGGCCTTATTCTGATCTCACTGACAGTGGTGTAATGTCCATGGAGTTACTCCTGATTTACACCAGAGTATGTGAGAGGAGACTAAAGTTTACTTTGGTTCTTTAAATCCAATGCGATCATTCAGGATTGTGTATGGATAGAAAATTATCCATGATACCATTCTGTATTACAGATAAAAATTTGAAACTATCCAGTAGCTTGTTTGCTATCTTTGTATAGCGGAAAAAGTGGTAGAGGATTAGAGGTGGGGGAAGGCATTAAAATAGGATTTGGCTCTTCTCTCTCCCTCCTCCCCTTTACTGTTTGCTTCCTTCAGTAATCCTTAAGGAAAAATAATGCTTTTGTATCAGAAATTTACATAATCTTAAAGGCCTACTGTTCCCAAAATGCAAGAACTCCTGTGTGGATCTCATAGGTTTCAAGGCACAGTAAGTTATTTTTGTTGTTATTTATTTATTAATTATATTACCATAGCACAGGGATCGGTAACGTTTGGCATGCGGCCTGTCAAGGTAAGCCCCTGGCAGGCCGGGCCGGTTTGTTTACCTGCTGTGTCACAGGTTCTGCTGATCACAGCTCCCACTGGCTGCAGTTCGCCGTCCCAGGCCAATGGGAGCTGCAGGAAGCGGCGGCCAGCACATCCCTCGGCCCACGCCACTTCCTGCAGCCCCCATTGGCCTGTAATGGCGAACCACAGCCAGTGGGAGCCGTGATTGGCTGAACCTGCGGACGCGGCAGGTAAACAAACCGGCCCGGACCACCAGGGGCTTTCCCTGACAGGCTGCATGCCAAAGGTTGCCAATCCCTGCCATAGCACCTTGGAGCCCGGAACCAGGACCCCATTGTGCTAGGCGCGGTACAAATACAGAACAAACAGATGGTCACTGCCCCCAAAAGATTATAATCTAAGTGGGAGACAACAGATGGAGACAGAATGACAGGGGAATACAAGGACACAATGAGACAGTGTTGATCTGCATGGTAGGCTGTGGTCTCTGCCCACCAGTGGCCTCCCCATATTATGTATGTTATGTTGTTGGTATGGTTCTCATTGCCTTGTATTACATCTTTGGATTACTTCTGGCTGATAGGACAAAACAGAAGGAAAGCTATACTAGTAGGGCAGCTTGGGATTCTCAAGATGATTCTTGGGTAGCACATACCTGATTTTACCCATCTGGTGGTATGCACCAACATATATATATATCAGAGTGAAGGCACGCCATAATTCGGCCATCATCCCATGGATATATTAGACAATATATATAAAGTCAGATGACAACAGCACAGCTCATAGAAACCATTCATGATAACAATGTACAATGTCACAGAGAGAGCGAATCTAATCTATCCATGGGATGATGGCCAAGTTATTCATCCCTTCACTCTGATATATTTTGTGCTGAGCTTTTAAACCATCTGATGAAGTGAGTATTCACCCACGAAAGCTCATGCTCCAATACGTCTGTTAGTCTATAAGGTACCACAGGACTCTTTGTCGCTTTTTACAGATCCAGACTAACACGGCTAGTTACTAAACAATCTTTCCTTTCTTTTGTTTTGGGTGGGAAAGATCAGGGCCGGCTCCAGCTTTTTTGCCGCTCCAAGATGGGAAGGGAAAGAAAAGAAAAGAAAAGCCCAATTGAGCTGCCGCCGATGAGGAGGAGAGAGTGAAGGACCCACTGCCGAATTGCTGCCAAAGACCCGGACGTGCCGCCCCGATAACGGAGGGAGTGCCACCTCTTTCTATTGGCCGCCCCAGGCACCTGCTTCCTTCGCTGGTGCCTGGAGCCGGCCCTGGGAGAGAGACATATTAACAGCAGTGGTAAAAAGTGGTGGAATTGGAGTTGAGACAGAGTTTGGCTCTGGCTCAAAACTTTCTCACATGTCAAACAAGTTTGGCTCTAGGTGAAATTTTCACCTAAGCCAATTAGAAACCTAATCCCAGGCTCCTAAAGTCACTTAGGCACTTTTGAAAATGTTATCCCTAGTGTTTTGGATTGGGCCCCTCTCTAAAAATTACATTGGTAATGCTCACCCTGCCATCTCTTATGGTATTTGGAGGGGGCTGACTTGTTCTATGCATTCTGATTCTCACTGACACTCCAGACAACACTCTGACGATACAGTATAATTAACTTGCTTCACAGATGCAGCAGCTACATTCTATACGAAGCATAAATTTCCTTAGTCTTCAATGTTTAGCTTTTAGTGTTCCAATGACCTACCAAATTATCAAGAAAAAATATCATGCTCTGTAAATGTTTACTACAGAAAGTAAAGCAGCTAAATTGTATTTCTTCACTTTTACTAGTTAACATATGACACACTTAATTTTATGTGCAAGCTAAGGGATGCCAAGTAATTACTTGTTGTCATGGAGATAACATTTGTGAAACTCCTACCACTATTATGGGATAAATAATGCAACGAGTTTCATAACACTCCTTCTTTTTTATGGAAATGCTAGTATTGAATTCCATATGAGAGTTTGTTTGCATTTGACACTCTGGCCCGAAATTTCAATTGGAAATAGTTTTTTTTTCCACACGTCCATTTTGTATACAACCCACCCCCCCACTTGCCCCGATGGAGGTGTGTAGATTGCAGTTGTACAAACATGTGAATGTAAACCCAGTTTCCAGGGGTGCTCTGGAGTATTTGGATATCAATCTACGTCAAGTGTACCCCACCCACCACCTTTGCTTTTTTGAAAATTTGGTCCTATAATATTATTTAGTATAAAATATATTGAGGTAGCACCTAAAGATCCCAATCAAGGATCAGGGCCCCATCGTGCTAGTTGCTGTACACACACGTAATGAAAAGACAGTCCCTGCCCCACTCAGCTTATTATCTATGTGAGGTATTCTTATGCTAAGTGATTAAAAAAGTGTTGCTCTCAGTCACCGTGCATTCTAACTCCTCAAACTAGTAATAATATTACATGTTTTTGAAGGCCTCTTCTGCTGTGGTATCTGGGTGAAATAACATTTCCAGATAAGATGCATCATAATCCTCTGCAGCCCAGAGCTTTAAAGACAGAACATGAAGAGATACTGTGCTGAGAGCACTGAAAGTCTCCCGCCTCCTGCACTGGTTTATTTTCAAAAAGTGTTATCAAATGCCTGTAACGCTGATATTAACTCGCTATTCCTGGTGTTACAGCAGGGTCTAGATGCTTTAACTGAGATCAGGGCCCATTGTGCTACAAACAGATAATAAAAGACAGGCCGTGTCTCAACAGCGTACAGTCGAAATGGACAGCGCAGACAAAGGGTGTAAAGGAAAACATAGGTACAGGAATGTGAAAGGACTTGCCCAGGCCGTATAGCAGATTGGTGGCAGAGCTGGGCAAAAAATCCAGAGGAATAAATCCTTAACCCCTTCATGCTAGGCAAAAGGATCAGAGTAGTATAAAGAGGCTTTGAAGTCCAGTGATCGGAACAGAGGAGGATTAGCTGTGTGTATGAACTGTGGATGACAGACGTAAGGGTACTCCCTCACAAGCCCTGATGTAGGGGTAATGCTGGGAGTGGGGCTACAACCTACAGGGCTCCAGGGATTCCAGGCAGTGGTGTGGTCCATAGGCAACTAAGGAGACTGCCATTAATTAGATGGGACCCCAAGGGAGTCTATGCTGCTCTGAGACCTGTAAATAAGAGGGTGTAAATCGGTTCTGAGCCATTTTTATCCTCATCTCCTCTTGGGCTATGAATTCTGTGCCGCTCCTCTTAGCGATGCAATGCAGAATCTCATCACAGGTGTCCTAGTTCCCAGTCCAATGCCACTATCCAGACCACCCTACCTCTTGACTTTAGGTGAGTTAATTCTTTTGGATGCACCAGTCAGAATACAAAAAATAAAATATTAAAATAAAAATATTAAAATAAACGAGAGAGTTCTAGGAGAGCACCAGGGCTGGTCTGGGGGCTGCAGCGGATTACAAGAGTATCCAGAGAAGAGCCAGAGAATGTTCTAAATGTGGGAGTGAAGCCACAGAGTTTGGTTAGCATCAGAGCTCAAAGGAGCACTCCGTTCACGCTTCTAGGGGAAGTCTTGGCTTGTGTGTAACATCTGTGTAGATATTTATTTTAAAGGTGCAGCAAATCCTATTAATTAAGCTAGACCAGGTTCTTGGAGAGGCACTCCCCCATCCAGAAAGCTCTTATTACTCCTTTAATTAGTAAGTGGCCTCCTCTAAAATGTCCATGTACATTAGAAGCTGAACTGCTTTGTTCTACATGCTGGTAAGAATTAAACTGGAAACCAAAACGCGATCCTGTTTTGACTAATTGCTATTGAAACTTTTCAGCAAAATGTCAAAACTTTAAGCTTGGCCACATCAAGGAATTCAAACTGAGAAAGTAGTTGGTTGGTATTTTTTTTTTTTTTAAATCAGCTCAGTAGAGCTAAGGGAAAAGACAGCATCAAATACAATTCCAAGGGCCCCATATAGTGAAATTCATGCTCAGTAGGTTAAAAACCAGGCGGATTGGGTTTGTAATTATTTTACTGAGAGTGACAAAGTCCTGGTCCTGCCATGCGGGCAGGGGACTGGACTCGATGACCTCTCGAGGTCCCTTCCAGTCCTAGAATCTATGAAAAGCTGTGCACAAAGCTGTGATGTTAAGGGGAAAGTGGGGTCATGAGTCAGGCAGTAGTGCGGTAACTAAAAGGCCTGATCCCATTGTAGTCAATGGATAGTTTGTCATTGACTTGAATGAGTGCAGGATCAGGTAGAAAGGCTTTGTTCCCAAGTCCGCGGAAGGAAATCTCCCCATTAACTTCAGTGGGATTTGGGTCAGGCTCAAAATGAACCTGGTTTGTTGAGTTGTCGCTATAACTCTGAAACACTGATCCCCTGTGGTAATCTACAGTGCAGCAGAAGGCACGAAGCTGAATGTCCATCAAAGTTTCTTCAGCATCGCTTTGCTGTGTTATTGGTGTGCCACAAACTATATCAACAAAGACTATAATTACCTGCTGCAAAGTGGCACTGACCTAGATAATAATTAGCCTAAGGAAATAATACTTTCAATTTTCGTTTGTAAAAAAACAAAGCCAGTGCATCTTCACTTGAGGTAGAAGAGAGGAAGGCAGCCGTGCCCTGGATGAATCTGCCTTGTGAAAGGGTTTCAGTGTGCAGTTTCTACATGAGAGCTGATTTAATGCATGGGATGATATGTTTCTGCTCTTGGAATCTTACACCAAAGATTTATTAAACTTCCCTTGAACTGAAAATTGTAAAAGACAGTGGGCCTGATTCGTCATGCCCTTGCACCTTGCATTATCGTTTGCATCTGTGCACAGTAAGTGTCAAGTTTTACACTCATATTTGAGATGTCTCAATGACTATATACATGGTGCAAGGCTGTGGAGAATCAAATACATTATTTACATCTCAGAGAGCTGTATCCTCTGTCCAAGTGGATACAAACATAGACCCTGATCTGCAAACACATAAGCACATGCACAATTATACTCACATTCACAATCCCTTTGAGTTAACTGAGACTACGGTGCAGAATTACCCATGTGAGTAAATGTTTGCAGGATTGGAGCCATAATTTGCTACTTATGGCATTTTAATGCACCCAAATTGACCCCAGTTGATGCACTCAACTTTGAGCATCCATTATTAAGTAGAAGTAGGGTGTGATTGACTGTTCCAAGACCTTGTTCTCAATGCCTGCTCTGTAGTGGTGATCTGAGTCTTTTCTAATTGTATGGGGATCTGGGGAGAGGAAGAAATTTAGATTAAACATCTCCAAAAATCAAATGTCTTTCAATTGTTCAGTTATTAAGACAAGGATTAAAGTAAGTAAAGAATTTAGTGTTCATTGCTTAAAAAAAACAAACCAAACCCAAAACCTGGATGAACATTAAATAATTAATAAGAAAGGCTGGTTAAGGCACTTGAATGGGACTCAGGAGATCCGGGCTCTGCCACAGACTTTCTGTCTGCCCTTTTGCAAGTCACTTAATCTTTCTCGTCCTTAGTTCCAAGCTGTCAGATGGGGATGATAATATTTCCTTTGCCTGTCTTGGCTGTTCAGATGGTGTAAACTCTTACTATGTGTGTGTACAGCACCTGGCACAGTGGGCCTCAGTCCGGGGTTGCAGTATCTAGCAGCCAGATTTTCAAAGGTAATGAGGTGCCTAAAATTCAGCTTGGCACCTAGTAGGATTTTCAGATGCCTTTAATAAACCCAGCCCCAGGTGCTACAGTAATTAATACTACTAATAATTAATAATCTGACCCAATTAAAACCCCTACATTCTGAGCACGATCTCACATATTGAACTTCCATTGTTGCAGAAATGTTGCTGGAAGAAGGGGGAGTTTACTTTTTTATAGTTTACTTGCAATGTATTGAAAAGCTACAAAACAACTCTCTGGCAGTCACATACACCAACCAACAATTGAAATCATAGAATATCAGAGTTGGAAGGGACCTCAAGAGGTCATCTAGTCCAACCCCCTGCTCAAAGCAGGACCAATTCCCAGCTAAATCATCCCAGCCAGGGCTTTGTCAAGCCGGGCCTTAAAAACCTCCAAGGAAGGAGACTCCACCACCTCCCTAGGTATAATAAATGTAAGTTATTATTAAATGGTTTCTCTGTGTTAGACGCTGGGGAAGACTTTTCAGAGTCTTATCTATTGAGTGTTGAACTCTAGGGATCCTTTCTGTTGGCTTTTTGAGCGCTACCTTTTTCAGTGTGTGACATGATGGCTCATGTTTTTTTATCCCTTTAATTTATATCTGTTTTGTGTTAGTCTCCAGCAAAAGTTGAAGCATGACAAAGAGAATTTGTCATATTATTGTGATTGTGACACACAGAGGTAAGGATGCTGATCAATCATGTATGGGTGGCTGACTTGTCAGGTAATACAATTCATGCACACACATTTTGGTGCTGAAAGTGAGTTAAAATCATCATCGATTTGCAGGTGGATTAAGGAATGTAATAGCATTCCTTTGCTGAAAGCAATAAAGTGGGCCCATTAGCAAAGGCACGTTTGGATGGTTTCAGCGAGCTGCTCTCTTGGTCTCAATGCTTTTTGTTTTTATAACTCATGGGAGCACGGAATAAGGTTACTTCAGACACTGTCTGGAAATTTCACTCAGGTCTGCTTCAGGAGAGAGGCACCTTTGTAAAAATAACAGGTGTATCTAGATCATTTTGGTCATGGTATCCTCAAAGGAACAGACTGCCAGGCAAAGAGAGAACAAAATGACAAACCTTGATTGCTGTAATTGTTTCCCCTTGAAAAAACTGGGTCTCATGTATAGATTTTGTCCAGTATTTCTTTCCAAATTAGGGACCGACCCTATGCGTGTGTTTATCTGATGTAGATAAGGAAACAATATCTGGAACTTCAAAGAATTTAAAGTAACGAATTGCTGCTGTATATTTCATTTAATCACAGAAAAGGAGTTCTGTCCATGGGAGACTGGAGAGTCCATCAGAAAATATAGCAGTCAGGAAAGGACTAGCTACAATTCTATATTTATTTTAAAAAAGTAAGTCAACATAATTTCCATCTGATGTGAATTATCTCGTACATTTTAGTTCTAAATCAGCAGCATTAGCAAAGAAATGTTTGATCCTAGCAGATTTGCACCTTATTTTATTCACATACATAATATTCTTCAAGTGAGCATAAAGAAACATGGAAAGTTTTGAAGAAAGCTGGTTTAATAAAGAATAAATATTATTTGTGAGAAGCCTTTTCTCCTGGAAAGAGAACAGTGGGTGCAAATCAATCTTATAGAAATAAGTGTTCAGCATCATATGATGAGTTTTACAGTGTGACTTGAAGATCATCCGTTCTCTACCACCCCATCCTCTCCAGCATTCAAAAATGGGCCAGTGTGGGATGAGGATTATAAGAATGGGGAATAGTTGTAGGTGGCGAAAGCACATGGCCTTCTGAGTTCCTAGGTTTTCAAGTAGTGGATTGCATTGAATTGTACTACTGCGGTTTAGTTACGTTTATGTATTATTTTTATTGTATTTTTTAAATTATATCAAGGGTCTCTATGGCTTTTTACTGTGTGTAGAAATCTCACTAAATAGCCTGGCTGTGTACATCTGTGTGGACAGCTCTTCACAAGTGAGTGTCAATAAAACCTTTAAGCCATTGCAAACCCTCGTACATTGGGTATATGACGTATCTTAGAGAAGAAGTTAAAGCTGATCTAAAATTGGAATTTCCACCCCATGGAGACTGCAATATTTTGGCATGTATTTTAATCTCAAGTCAGGCCTGTAATGGGGTGTCCTGGCTCTGTAAGTAAAAGGAGGACTCAAAAGGGAGGAAGAGGGGGTCTCTGTTCCAAGTAGTCTCAACTGAATAAAAGTCTCTGGGGGACAGGAGGAGTAGATGTGGGGAGAGAGGAAATGCTCCCGGGGGAAGACTGAGTCTTGGGGAGAGGAGAGGACTTTAAAGGCACCAGGGCCAGAGCCTTGCAGTGCGAGGTGGAGCAAGAATCCCCCACTCTCTTTCAATCAGTCAATCAATCAAGACACAAACCTTCAGGAAAAACAGCACAAAAAGCTCCCTGTTCTCCCTGTGTGGAAAAAATGGAGAGGGACTGTTGAACCTCAAGAGGGAAAGGGGTGACCAGGAACCCCTTTCCAGGCGGTGGAAGAGAGTTGGAAAATCTCCCCTCCCCCAGAAGAACACTGTGAGGAAAGACTTTTTGCTATGAAGGTTTTGTGTTGGAGGTAATTTTAATTTGAAACATTTTGGGGCCAGGCCAGGTGGAGCTGGACATGAGAAATTTAAGGGGCCTGCCACAGGGGACAAAAAGTTGAAATATTAAATTTTTTCACGGAATGAAAAATTCTGAAAAATGCGGATTCAGAAATGGCAACTTGTATTGTTTCAGCTTGGTTCAACATTGAATTGTTTTCCTGAGCTGCTATGATGCTTCATGGGAGTTGAATTTCAGTTGTTTCATGCCCCCATTCTCCCCTATGAGCCAGGTTCCCTGGCTGGACTACATCTCCCATGAGATGCGGTGGTCATGGGACTCCCATGATGCATCACAGTGGTTCAGCCAGTGAGGAATCATGAGACAGGTACTCCAGCCAAAGAACCTGGCCCATATGGGAGAATGGAGTCTTGAAGCATCCAAACTATAATTCCCATGAGCCACTGTAGCAGATCAGGCAGACACAGATTAATGCTGAACTGACTCAAAATGTAATATTCCATTTAGGGAAAACCACAATGTTTTGATTCAGGATGACCTGAAACAACAAAATATGTCATTTTGATTTTTTCAACAAAAAAATCAAAACATTTTTGCTAAATGAAATTTCCCCATGATTTAAAAGAAACCACATTTTCGATTGAAAAAGATTTTGAGCAAAATTCCCAGCGAGCACTAGAAGAAATGTCTCAGGCATGTGCTAGAAAACCTGCAAAACTTTTTTTGGCATAGATGTGTTTGTGCCCTTCTCTCTGTGTTGCCTTGAATCCAGCTGTATCAGAGAATAGCTGTATAGACCTTAGAATGAGAGGGAAGCTTTAACTAATATCATTTTAGAAACTTGTACAGGGAACTTGAAATAACTTTTCCACACAAAATGACATTGTAATTTCAGTGCCTGATATCTCAAGGCCTTTTGGGTCTAGAAAGTAGTTGGGGATTGGTCCTGCTTTGAGCAGGGGGTTGGACTAGATGACCTCCTGAGGTCCCTTCCAACCCTGATATTCTATGATTCTAAGAAAGGGTTGTGGAAACTCTTCCCTTTCTTCCAGTGGTATAAAGTTCCCATTTCCAAGTCTTGAAGGGTTGTGACATATCAGATCTTAAACATTTCATTGATACAGGACTTTATATGGACTATTTTAGGCCCTGAGCCAATGCAATGTTGGGGGTGGGGGGGAGAATATTGTACATTTGATGGAAAGAAAGTAACATTTCTCTGTGAAATATAAAATGGCAACAATTTTCACTCTGTACTGACCTAGACCAGGAGTGAATAATGGAAGATGAATCATGAAACATCACAGCATTTTTAATATTTTAAATTTTTCTGAATGTTCCAATCTCTCTAAAATTTAATTTGTTGTCATCTTAAATTAGAATCTGGGACTGTGTATTATCCCTTTGGAGAGTGATGTAACTGAAAATGATTGGTCCAAAAATAAATACTTGATTTAAGAAAAGCTTAAAGAATTGCATTATGCCAAAATAGAACTGGTTGGTGGGTTATATTTGGGTTTTTGCCTCACTTTGTAGGGCTCATATGGCCAAAAGATTAGCAAATGACTGACTTAGATGATTTGAGCATGAAAGGCAGGAATGCCAACATTTCGCTCTTGGAAGATGATGCCTTCCCCAGATAGTTAGAGGAATACATTTTGTGGTGTTTCAGAGAAAATTGTTTCCTATGCAAGATGGTTGATGTTCTATATTCAGATCCCTCCCTTCAGCCTTTTGCATAAGGGTTCTGACAATGAGAAATGAGAAGACAGATGGACATGACTGCGCCCACAATGTGCTAGGTGTCTACAAGATACACAGATAGGCACATTCCTTACCCTGAAGTGTCTACAGTCTAAAGTTAGACATGACGCAAGTGCAGGGGTTAAACTTGGTTTAAACAGGTGTGCAGCTCTCACTGCACTAACCAAGAAGAATGTAGAGCAATGGACAGAGCACCAGGGAGAGGAAGGGGGCTTCCTTTCCTGTGATCCCTCCTCCCCCCCACTTCAAACCCTGCACAAATGAGAGCTGGGGGTGTGTGTTGACATAACCTTAAGAGAGTGCATGGTCCAGTGCACTTGTGACTCATCGGCTGCCTCCTGATGGGCATCTGGGCCATTTAAATGTAGGGTTGCCAAGGAGTGTTGCAGAATCAGGCTCTATCTCCCGGAGGCTACTGAAGCCTAACCAGGAGATTTTAGGCCACTAAAAGTCAGGCAGCACAGCAGGGCTAAGGCAGGCTCCCTACTGCCCTGGCCCCGCACCGCTCCCGGAAGTGGCAGGCATGTCCCTGCAGCCCCTGGGGCGGGGAAGCATGGGGTCTTCACGCGCTGCCCCCACCACGAGTACTGATTCCGCAGCTCCCACTGGCTGGGAACTGCAGCCAATCGGAGCTGCGGGGATGGTGCCTGCAGACAGGGGCAGCGCATGGAGCCCCGTGGCCCCCCAAGGGGTCGCAGGGATGTGCTGGCTGCTTCCAGGAGCGGCACAGGGTCAGGGGAGGTAAGGAGCCTGCCTTAGCCCCTCTGCGCCGCCAACCAGGAGCTGCCTGAGGTAAGCGCCACCCGGCCTGAGCCCACATCCCTCATCCCCTCCTGCACCCCAACCCCCTGCCCCAACTCTGAGCCCCTTCCAGCAGAGCCCACACCCCTTAGCCCCTCCCAGACCCCAATCTTCTGCCCCAGCCATCAGCCCAGCCCAAAGACCGCCCCCCCCACCCCCTAAGCCCCTGCCCCAGCCTGGTGAAAGTGAGTGAGGGTGGGGGAGAGCAAGTGATGGAGGGAGGGGGGATGGAGTGAATGGGGTGGGGCCCCAGAGAAGGGGTGGGGCAGGGGCCTAGGAGAAGGGGTGGGGCCTAGGGGAAAAGGGCAGGGAAGGGGATGGGGCAAGGGTGCTTGGGTTTGTGTAATTAAACAGTTCACAACCCTATTTAAATGGGGGAGAAGCTGAGCACAGATTGGGAGACAAGAAGGGGCATGTGAGGAGGAAAGGAGGGACCCAGCAAGATAGAGGAGCAGCAGAGGACAGCTGTACCCCAGAGCTGTTGGAAGAACAAAAGATGAAGAATGTTAATGAGGACTGACTAGAGCTGGGGAACCCCAGCTGAGTTACAGGAAGGTTGTGCAGAGGCCCATAGGAACAAGAGGAAGAACCAGCCTGGTCTGGGGTCACTGATCGTGAAACAAGAGGGCGGATGCTGGAGGGTAGACCCCAAGAGCAGGGAAAGGGCTTATAGGGCCCGGAGGCCTGGGAGAGGAGAACTCTGTGGGAAGGTGCCTTGCAGCAGGTCAGAGCGGAGGACACTGAGAAAGACTGTGTACTTTTTTATGGGTGAATGAAGGGGAAACTGAGGCAGATGTGCAGATTGTGCCGCAGATTGCTGCAGCAGAGTGCTCCAGGGGGAGCCAGCTGCCTCATTACAAATTCCCTTCCAGAACAGCGTGCCCCTCTTTCCCACCACTGTTTCACCTCCCACTCTCCATCTCCCACTCTCTCTCCCCATCCTACCCCATATGGCAACCTGGGGCATGTCACCCTGTAACCATTTCACAGCTGTCTCTGACTATAGCCTCACCCTACCCCCACAAGACCCCTACCCATCACTCCTGGTATCAGCTACTTCCAAGCATGTGAAGATTGTTCCAATCTCCTGCAGACCTCCTCTCCTCCCCGCACCCTTTCACCAGACTATGAGCCAGCCCCCTCAGGAGGCAAGGGCTTGTCCCACACAATATCAAGTGTCTGTGTGGTGGAGAGGGGCAGTAGGACTATTGGGACCAAGTGCCCTGGAAGTTGTTCTTTTCTATATCTGTGGGATGGTGGTCACAATGGTTGAAAACTGTCAGGCCATGCCTCAATTATCAGAAATTCTAAAAAGGCTGTTCTGAAATGAACAGTGTTTTAAAGTCCCTCACAATAGCTTAGGAGAATGGGGTCACTGTGCGGGATGTCCTCTACTCGCTAACAGCCGACCTCTGTGATGACTGTTAGCCAAAGTCCTCTTAAAAAGGTGCAGGACATACCACAAATAACTCAATTCCAGTGCTGCTAGCTGCTTTCTTACACCTCTTGCCCAAACGGCAAAGCTGATGTTAAGATCTGATTGTTATAATCTCATTACTCTTTTGTGCTCCCCGGGCCTGTTTGTTGCATCCACTTGATGCATCTCATCCAATGATTCTTCAGGGCAGGGACCATCTTTTCATTATGTGTGTGTACAGCACCTGGCACAACAACATTTTGATCCCCGATTGTGGCCTCTAGACAATCCTGTCTGCAATACAGATCATCAAAAGACTAGCGGTAGGTAAGCTACAGAAGGAGACAAGATTGATTTTTAAAAAATACAATCCTTTTGCGCAGATAAGTTAACTTCTCTGAAGATACCACAATGGCTGGATTCCTGTATTTTGGTCTCAGCTCCCTTGTTGAGAGAGACACTGCAGTTTTCCTCACTGTTAGAGATTTTTTGATACATCCAGGCACTGGTGGTTCAACCTCATTCTCAGACCCACCTGATTCCTTCTCCTGTTTCTCCCCTTGCTAGCAGGCACCTTCCCCAATTTCCCTGCTACCCTCCCCCTATTTCTCTCCCTACCTTTTTCTCGCCTGAAAGTTTACAGGCACGAAGGGGTTGACTGTAGTAGTGTCCAACAGCATCAGAGCTACCGATCCATTATGGTTTCAGAAGGACACATATTAATGTAAAAGGCTTTGGGAATGAGATTGTGCCACAGACCATAATGACTACAGAAAAGCTCCTATCATCTACCACGCCAGTACTGTGCCAGTGAATGAGTCTGAAACTGTAGGGGGGAACCTCTGAGAAAGTTCTGTGGTATGTTAAAATACAACTCATTGGAAGTAATATTATCTTGAAAATATGCTGGTTGGTTTATATTTAGCCCCAGTGGAGAAACTGATGTGCTGACACATGTACATTTGAGTCGTCATCCCATTTCTTTTTCCAAGCTCCGCGGGACTGTTTGCCGGGGAAGGCTGGCAATAGACTTTGAAAGGAGGAAACGAAGAGTTTAAACGAATATTTGTAGACATTCCATAAAAGAAAGTTGGACTCGTTAATGAGTTCAAAGCGAGTGGTAGAAGAGCAAGCGGAATTCCGGCATATTGCAATCCCAGCAGACATTGTTTAGCAATTACTCTTCTTTAAGAGGTGCTAAGTATAGATATAAAAAACCCTATTAAACTCAAAGTAAATGAAATAATTCATCCTGCTATAGTGTATTTTTCATTGTGTGAAAACATTTGGGTTATTACAACTGTTATCCTATATCATGATTCATAGAGTCTCAGAGGGCTGTTAGACTTCAAATGTTCTTTCCCACCTGAAATACAATTTGGCAATTGAACTAATCATAAGCATATCAATGCATATTTCCCTACTAGAATCAATGTGCTTGTAGTTTTGACATAAAGTGCTATAAGGTGCTATATAGAAGGCACCACTGAAGTGAATGGGAATTTTGCCCTAAGGCAGTGAACAAGACATATGGAAACAGATGACAACTTAATGACAGGCATGGTGGCATATCAAATCTAAGATATGCACTCAGTAGAGAGGCAATGACATGGGTCTTAGTGGTATCAAAAATATTAATCCACCCAAAAGAAGAATCAGGGCCTACAGACAATGATTTGTTGCTGTAAAAGAAAGAATTTTAGAAGCAAAAGGTCCTAAGTATGTGTGACACAGAGGCCCATTGGTAGTTCACTACTCTGTCAGCAAAACCCATCAGGCCTGACAAACTCACTACACCAAACACATTGCAGTCATAGTATTTATCTATAAAGAATGTTGTGTGGGGTATCAAATGAAAGTCGGTGACACACTGGTCATTAATATCCCTGTGAAATATATGTATTATCGCTATATGAGGAATTACAGACACTTACTGATATTATGCTTTAAAGTTTGTAACCAAACATAGGGAGAAACAAGTTTTCTTTCAGAGAGGAGGGAAGGTAGTTATCCCCCTGCCTCGAATGTATATTTAGCAGGGGGAGTCAAATATAATGGGCGTTAAACGTGCAAGTAAAGTAAGCAGGAAAACGGGGGGTTTACGGGGGTGTAAAAGCAGCACAGTGCGGACACACTGGAGAACCAGCCACGGGGGAGGAGACTCTCATCTGGGGGTACACTTCAAAAGGATTCATTTCAAAGATTTGCTGGGCTATAAGAAGAAGGAAAAAGAACCCCTTTGTTATCCATTTCACTGAGGAACACTCTTGGCAGAGGAGAGTGATTCGTGACCATTACAGATCCTGGTTTGGACTGAAAAACAGCAAGCTCTACAGACAGACTTTGAGGGTGAGTTAACTGCGTTAGCCAAAAGATGATAGGCTGCTAAAGTTACGTTTAGTCTCTTAGAAAGATGTTCTACGTTTGTTTTATTTGTCACCAATTCTATTTCTATGATCCTTACTCAGGGTCACTGAATTCTGTTCTTTGTTAATAAACGTATTCTTGGTTTTATTATAAATTCATGCAAGTGCTGCAATATTAAGTTAAATGTGAATCCTCAGCGGCACCAAACAGGCTGATGAATGCACTGTCTCTTTGGAGACAGCGAATTTGGTAATTTCTGTGAGTGTGCAGTAACAGGGGCTGGGTACTATCGGAGGATGCTCTTCAAGGGGGCTCGGCCGTTGGCGTGCACCTAGAATTAACCTGCAAGGCGAAGTAAAGATTAGCAGAACGTCCGAGGAGATTGTTTGAGCGGCTAACAGACTGCAGTGACGGGTAGCTGACTCCCAGTTTAACACCAGCCAGTCTCTCTTTCACTGAGATGGGGAAATGGGGTAACAAAGTGACTCATAATCCTGGGTGCTCTGAGAAAGCATCACAGTATGTGACATCTAGATTTATATTACTATCTAGTAGGCTTATGACAACTCCTTCTTGATGTTGCCTACCTTGATGCATGCTGGCTTGGCCACTAAATGGTTAATAGAGAAACTGATTGCCTGCTCAGCTGGGGCTGATGGGTGGCCTCACAACAGCTGCAGAGATAAAAGGGCTGCCAGAGAGACTGAAGGGCTACTGGGAAGTAGCAGACTGGCAAGAAGCTGTCCAAAGTGGGAGAACCAGGAGGTGAGTCTGGGAAAAACCTATGGAATTGGTGAGAAGCAGGCCAGAGACACAGCAAGGGACTGGGAGGAACTGGTTCCAGCTGCTTCAGTCAGGGTCCCTGGGCTGGAACCCAGAGGAATGACCAAACCAGGGTTCCCCTACTGTCTCTGGCAGAGGGGAAAGTAAGGACTTTGGAGCAAAGGGGTCAAGATCCTGCGGGGGACCTGGAACTGTTGATTCTCTGCTGGACTCCTGGCTCAACAGATTATTTATTACCCCAGAAGGGGGCAGACTATTAAAGTCCTGGCTGGAGTCAGAGCAGGAAACCAGCAGGTGCAGAATGAGACGATTATTGGCAGGATGTGTCAATACTGGATCAGACTCAGCTTAGAACCCTGCATAGCTGCAAGAGGGAGGTGAAGGTAGTCGCAGACACTTCACTGTTGCTTAGCTGAGATTGCAGTGTAGTAGTAGGACAGTTGATGTAACTTTACTTGGGAGATGCTGCTGGTGAAGCAATGGAAATGCCCTTTGGAATTTGCATGTTTTAGGGAGGGACTAGACCTATGCCTGAGTCTAAACAGACTGACAAAATTTGCAGCAACTGGGATTGTCCCCACTAGAGTTCTTGACCCGTTATAGACTCAAGTAGAATGAGAGGCTGTTAAATAAGTGTGACCGGGCAGAATACTAGTGTCATACAGTAACCTGTGCTGCTAAGCTGATGGGATGCTGCATTTTGTTGTAGCTTTTTCAATGTGTGTGGCTTCATTCCTAGTGATGTTGGCTTGCAATAATTCAGCCTGGAGGTCATGGATTCTTAAATCACTGTCTCCAGGTCTGAACTCAGTACGATGAGATACAATCTTCTGGCCAATTATAGAAGGTGGCTCCCTTCTTCATCCCCCTGCTTATTTGGATGCTCAATAGGAGGCGTTCAAAAGACTCCCAGGTCAGTGCACTGATGTAGGTGCCCTCAATCAATTGTGTGTATGTGTGTGTTCTTTGAAGCACTTCACTTTGGCACGTCACACTCTTCATCAGGTGCTTATTTGTCACTGAAAAAGCTGGAGATGGTTCTGATTATGTTTGCTATCAAGAAGCAGTGAAGCTAGGTGATACTGATACCATTTCAGCTTGTGTTGTCTCACCCTCCCTACCAAAGGCCTCATATAGAGGTTGAATCACATGGGAAATAAAATCACGCCCCTTCTCTACCTACGCTACATTGATGACATCTTCATCATCTGGACCCATGGGAAGGAGACCCTGGAAGAATTCCACCCCACCATCAACCTCAGCCTGGACCAATCTACACGGGAGGTCCACTTCCTAGATACCACAGTACAAATAAGCGATGGCCATGTTAACACCACCCTATACGGAAAACCCACCGACCGCTACGCCTACCTTCATGCCTCCAGCTTCCACCCCCGATACACCACACAATCCATCGTCTACAGCCAAGCGCTGAGGTACAACCGCATCTGCTCCAACCCCTCAGACAGAGACCAACACCTACAAGATCTTCACCAAGCATTCTCAAAACTACGATACCCACACAAGGAAATAAAGAAACAAATCAACAGAGCCAGACGTGTACCCAGAAATCTCCTGCTACAAGACAGGCCCAAAAAAGAAACCAACAGAACTCCACTGGCCATCACCTACAGTCCTCAGCTTAAACCTCTCCAACGCATCATCAGTGATCTACAACCCATCCTGGACAATGATCCCTCACTTTCACAGACCTTGGGAGGCAGGCCAGTCCTCGCCCACAGACAACCCGCCAACCTTAAGTATATTCTCACCAGCAACCACACACCGCACCATAACAATTCTAACTCAGGAACCAACCCATGCAACAAACCTCGATGCCAACTCTGCCCACATATCTATACCAGCAACACCATCACAGGACCTAACCAGATCAGCTACAACATCACCAGCATGTCCACCAATGTTATATATGCCATCATGTGCCAGCAATGCCCCTCTGCTATGTACATTGGCCAAACTGGACAGTCACTATGCAAAAGGATAAATGGACACAAGTCAGATATCAGGAATGGCAATATACAAAAACCTATAGGAGAACACTTCAACCTCCCTGGCCACACAATAGCAGCTGCAAAGGTAGCCATCTTACAAAAAAACTTCAGGACCAGACTCCAAAGAGAAACTGCTGAGCTCCAGTTCATTTGCAAATTTGACACCATCAGATCAGGATTAAACAAAGACTGTGAATGGCTATCCAACTACAGAAGCAGTTTCTCCTGCCTTGGTGTTCACACCTCAACTGCTAGCAGAGCATCTCACCCTCGTTATCTCCATACTGATTTATACCTGCCTCTGGAAATTTTCATTACTTGCATCTGAAGAAGTGAGGTTCTTACCCACGAAAGCTTATGCTCCCAATACTTTTGTTAGTCTTAAAGGTGCCACAGGACCCTCTGTTGCTTTTTATGGGAAATAAAAGTGAGCCTTTTGGGATTTGCAGGTGAAGGCTCACGAGATGGAAGAACAGTTACTCAGGACAACCCTCTGGGTTCAATCCGAGAGGAAGGACTTGAGCCATTTCAAGCCACTTTTATTCACACAGCTACATATCACAGCTTGCATTGGTAGGATGTATAGCATTTGCATACTTCTACTTGGTGTCTTGATTCGGTTTGCACAATATGGTGGCAGAGTGAAAACTCTGCATCTGGGGAGAAAAAACACAACAGGAGTGAAAAATCCCTCTGGGAGGAGGGAGAGCTCTTTTTGAAAAGCTGTAAAACCTGAAAAGCAATGGACTCTGACCACCAAAGGTTTTTCCATTGGCAATTATGTTAAGCAGCTTCCTTTCTGGAACTAAAGCACAGTATGACTCTTGTGAATTCCTACAAGAATCGGTTGTTTTAATTAAAAGAGGTATTTCACCCAATCAGATTTCCATTATGAAAATTCATACTTCTCGAACATGTGGCGAAAGGGCTTTAGTGAGCCTTTACCATGATAACCGTTCTGCCCTTTCAACATTTGCTAACCAATTTCAGAGGCCTCCAATATATTGAGATAAGCACATTTTCTGGTTTTGTTTTTACTCTATTTTTGTTCTGTTCAGTGTCATTCAGGTCCCATGTGAGACTTGTAGTATTTCATCTAAGACCGTTCCTAAGCTATAATTAAGCCCTGATCTAGCAAAGCACTTAAGCATATGCTTAAACTTGTGTCTAGCTGCTTTAATTGATTGTGGGCTTAATACCATTATATTTCACCATGTAACATTTCATACCTGTTGGTACATGTGAGATTTAGGGTTAAATTTTCAAAAGTGACTAATAATTTTTGGAGTAGTGTCAAGGCTGATTCACCACTCTAGCACCTTGAGTACAGAAGGTGGGGGCCCGCAAGGATTTTAAAAATTAATACTGGCCACTCCAGGCTTGTATTAAACTCCCAAGGTTACAGCTTTTCTCTGACTTTGGCTTGGTAAATGTTACCACCACCCAAATGCAAAAAAACCCTTGGACCCAGGAAGGAGCACTTGGGAATTCCTTCCTGTGGGGTACCCTCAAGCCCCTTCCCCCCGCCCCCCAGGGAAGAGCTGAGAAAGAGAACAAGGAAACTAGCGGTTGCCACCAGCTAACTAAACAACATATGCACAAACCTCTTAGGACCCAAAAATTCAATCCTGTTCTTAAAGGTAAGTTTTATTAAAAACAAAAAGAAAATACATTTGGAACTTAGGCTTTTGCTAGATTTTAAAAGAGCAATTCCAAAAATTAAGCACCCCAAATAGCTTTCATGGGGGTACCTTAAAGGTTACAAGCAAACAAAAGCATCTGGGGTTAGCACAGAGGAGTCCACAAGCCTTTCAGAAATAAAAGAAAATAACCTAATCACGTCTTTCTAAACATTTCTGATCTACTTACACATTTGGGCTTTCACATAAGTAGGTTTGAGGATGAATTGATTTTTTCATACCTGGTTTTAAAGCTGCTTACCTCATAACTTCAGCCCTGTCCTGCTCTGTCCCCTGTCTCCGGGGAGCAAAGAACAGATAACAAAGGGAAGTTTTTTCTCCATTACCCTTTACAGGTAAACCAAGCAGAGAACAGATATCAAGAGGGATTTTACAGCTAACTGGCTGGCTGTGTGCTCCTAAAAGGGAGCTATTCTCTCCCCCGCGCCCCCGACCCTTCATTTATCATAGGTACCTCAATCTTTTGTTGCCTAAATTGAAATATCTTAAAAGGCCTAATTTCTGGAAAATCCTGAGCACTCACCTTCCTTAAAGATTTCTGAAACTGGGCACCCAAAAATTGGGGCATCCAAAATCGCTAATTACTTTTGACTCCTATACCAAGGCTCCCTGAATACACATTGCTATGGACAAAATGTTGTGTCGTTCTAACATGACCAAAATGTCATGTGATATCAAACTTTGCATTGAAATACCAGTGGAACAGAACTATAGTGGCTGAACTTATTGTAGCGATGAGCATGGCTAGATTTCTTCTTTATTGCCTTCTGTTCACTATTATTGCTTCCTTCTATATGAAAGGCATTGCCTTTCATAACCCTTAATATCCTACATCTCTCACTTCAATGCCATATGCATATTTCATTGATAATCTTCCTTTGTTAGCTCATCTTGTAGTATGTATGTGGCATTAGTGTTTTCTTTTCAGTGCTTTCTAGACCAAATCCAACACAATCTCTGGCTATGCAGCTATTGTTTAAATCGGTGGAATTGAACAAAGCATTCAACAAGTGTACACTTAACCTGTAAAGCTTTTTTTGCAGTGCACTAGAACAGGGTCATAGCACTAAGCATACATGAGAAGTGGAGTATTTATATGAGAAAACTCTGCCACCTGCGGGACACGGAGAGATTCTGCTTTTCTCACCAAAATGTCTTTCAGTAGTAAAATCACTGAATTACAGATTGCACTAATATCCTGCTGCTCTAGTTATACATGCTCCGTTTTGTTTTGGGTAGTCCAACAGCTCTAATGAGATTTATTAATTGAGGTGTTCTGATAGCACTTTGAGAAGACACAGGGGATCGCACAGTTTAGGCTGGCAAGCTGCTCAGTGAAGTGCAAACTAGTCTCCTTTACAGAAGGCAACACATGCATCACTTGCCTGGGGTCATGGTCAGATCAGACTTTTTGAGGCCATGGTGTGCTGACTAGCATATTAGCTGGCCCTGCTCCCTAACACTCTCTTGAGCACCAGCTTGGAATCCTGGCCCAGCACTGCATACCTAAGAGGGACCCTATGAATAGCAACAGGGCAAGATTTGGCCTCTTCTAGTGAAGCTAAGCGGAAGACTTGACTCCTAGGTCAGTGACCCTGCATTGACTTACACCAGCTGAGAATCTGGAAGTGTCGATAGGGTCACAAAGTGCTTAATATGGAGCTTTTCTTTGCACTGTCAGATTCCAGCAAACAATGCCAGGACCTTAGCTGCTTTTTCAAATTTAAATCGCCTCCAAATGCACCTTGCAAAACCATGAGTAGGAGCAAGGCTGGGAAAGAATCCAAGGGAAGCAAAACAAACAAAGCTAGGGAAGAAGAGAAACCTGTTCTGCTAAACGCCCACCAATCTGCCTTCTAAAGTAATTTTTCATCCATGAGTCATATGGTCAAATAAAACTGAAAATCAGAAGCATACGGTCCAGCCTGTGGGCATGTTAAACCCTGGGAATTGACATTGTGTCAGCATTGCTACAGGTCGTCCATTTGTAATCATTGCCCTCGAGAGTGGGGAATGCTATTGGAGTTGGATTGTTGATCATAAATCATCATTGCATCAAGCTGATCTTCAGTAGTTCCCTGGACTCAATTTCAACATGTAACTGGCAGGTGGAAGAAGATGCAGAACAATTTTCTGGTATTAATTATGTCAAAGATATTTTGGATTCTCCTCACTGAAGGCTCAATAATCAGCTGCACTAGAGCAGAACTTGGTGCAGATGAGGGAGAGAAGGCTAAGGTGACTTGATGCTTCCTTTTCACCTGCCCTAGGCAGGGGCTGAACTGGTCCTGGCTCAAGAGACAACAGTCCTTGCGCAGCTCTAACTTCTGCTGGATTATAATAATCTTCCAGGGGCCATTGTGTACCATGAGGCCGTTGGGTGTGTCATCAGCAACTGAAATTGAACCAAGAACTTCTGGATCTAAAGGCATGAGTCTCTACTGCCTACACTAAAAGACCCAGCTCTGTTAGCTCAAAGGCTGTAGCAGACTCTCAAACCTTTGTGGTCTAGTCACTAAAAGGGGACAGAGCTACGCTGTATAAGCATGGGTTATATCAACATGGATTACTGGAGTGCCATGTGCTCCAGCTGCAGCCCCATCTGCTCCTCACATACCGCCTGTGCCTGAATCCCCATCTGCCATTATATGGGAGTTTTAAGGTCACTTTGTACCACTCCAGTGAAATAAAGCAACTTTAAGAGGATCTGGACCTGAGAATTATGCCCATTAACTTTTATCATCTGTCCACCGGGTCACAACCCAGTTGTAACTTTTATTAAATGTAAAATCTCCATTTGAAATGTATGTGCATAGTGGGCCAAGAGCAGTTAACAGGCACTGAAAGATCAAGAGAATAGATAAACTGCTCAGTCATATATTGTACTTGAAGGTTACTAAGTTAATCAGAATAGAGTGGCCACTTCATATCAAGCAATAGATGTTGGGGAAAATTAAACCTCCGTTAAAACTTATTTCTCTACTTCAGTGAAGGAATGATGATGAAACTTGTTTTGTGTTTTAAACGGGGAGTTTCCTTCTCTCTGCCTCCATGATGCCCACAATATAAATTATGTTTCGTATTTGGTGCTAGAGGACCTGATCCAAAGCCCCTTCAAGTCAATGGGAGGAAGCGGAGAGTTAATTCTCCTACCCTGGCTCACAATTATTTATTACAGCCGTGGCTAGGAACCCCAGCCATGGGCCAGGCTGCACAAACACAGAACAAAAAGATGGTCCCTTGAGTAGTACCTGACGCCATGAGTACTGCCATTGCTTTAGTGGAACTACTCAAGAGTAAGGGTGACAGGATCTGCCCCTTGTCTCTTGCTTACGGCTTAGGTGTTTGATAAAATATCAACATTAGCCAATAATCCTCATATTAAAAACGTTTAAAGAGCTGCAGAAACATATTTAATAGTGTGGAGCACACTGGCTTTGAGAGTCACATTGAACCCTCCTTTGCATATTGCAGACAATTTCTGCTACTCTTTCTGTGAGCTCTTGCATTCATATTTTATTCCTTCAGTATAAAAGTGATCATACACAAGCACTGTCAATGAACCCACCAACAGCTACCCGCTCCCAGGAAAGATGGTTATTCCATAAATTGTTTTTTCAGAAGAATTTGTAGCATGGTAATATTGGTGCTGACAGATCTTAAGACTTTGCATCTTTCGTGCAGTAAGGACTCACTGCGCTCTGTACAGAAACTCCAGATTTTAATTAAGCAGAAATTATACCTCAGTGGAGTTGTCACTTTTGCAGGAGATTCCAGAAGATGACAAAATTCATTGTTCTGGAGAATGGCTTTCATAATGTGTGTAGGGCGAGTCATAGGATTCATTAATTATCTCAGGCACAAATGTAATTATGTCCTCATAACGTATCTCTCTTCACTCCCACTGTCATTAAATGTAATACACATAGGTAAAGGTAGAGTGCAGGCCTGTCTGTGTTGAGGGGAAGGGAGTATGGATTTGTGCTGACCCCCAAGGAGCACTGAAAAGCTTGTGCTGCAGTGAGGTAGCTCTCCTGCAGTGCTCTACCTTGTGCATGGGGGTTTGCTCTATGGCTGGAACAGATTGTGCCCCTGTTGTGCTGGCCCCACCTTGCCCCCTTTTGCAGTTCTGCTTCCAGGGCAGCTATAGTGTGTGTGGTGCTGAGGAGATCTGGGATGAGTGGTCCCTGCATTAGGGTAGCAAGTGTGAAAAATCAGGGTGGGGGGTAATAGGCACATATATAAGACAAAGCCCCAACTATCAGGACTGTTCCTATAAAATAGGGGCATCTGGTCACTCTACCTGCACTCCTCGGAGCATAAAGATGCCTGTTGCATGAAGGCAATGGAAATCTCTGTTCTTTTCCAGTGGGCTTCAGATAAAGTCCTGGGATTGCTATTGTGTGGCGCAAAGGGGTCATAGCAGGGTGTGGCTCTGTCCCTTTCTGTTTTAAATGCAAAAAAGGAGAGGGTGGAAGGATGGGGACACAAATTGTGGTGTTTTTTTTTTAACCAAACATCAATGAATCCCTCCCTGCAGTGTTTAGTATAGCCCTTGTGAGAGTGCCTATTCTCCAAGGGCTACAATGAACATGGGCAGTTGCCCTGTTCTAAATCATGTTAACAATGTACACTATTTATTACATTTGCCTGAACACTTGAAAGTTGCTTGTGCTTGACTGGATCCTATACACAGCTTGGCCCCTGGAGGGCACCATCAGACAACATTACATTGTCACTGCCCACCTCTCAGCTGTTTCACACTAGCATAGAGCACTGTGAAGTTGGCAAATGTATCTCTTTGCGTGGATTACATTGAATCTTCCTTGCCTTGCATAATTTGGAAATTCAAAAGCCCAATTTCTCAGTGTAATTGAAAAGCACTACATTTCAGGCTTAGTCACTGCCTCAGTATTTCCAGTTAGAGTTCAAATTAATTTATATACCTTTTAAACAGGATAACAAGGTGGTAGTTATATTTACTCAGTATTTCAAGAATGCTGTTTACCATAGCTGTGTATGATTTAACCACACACACACACACACACACACACACACACACAGTGCATTAAGACTATGCTAAGGGCATGAGTTAATCTGTCAAGGAAATTCATATTTCAAGGCTGAAAATCTGGACTGACAGGTCAACCCTGCAACTAACCTCCATTCCTGTGCAATGGGCCCTTGGAGGGGAGTGGGTGGAGGAATCCTTGGCCCATGGCAGATCGTTACTGCAGAGACTATTTCAGTGCCATTATCCTGGCACATGTAACCCCTAGAGACTACATGATGGGAGACTCTCCTTCCTTATTCTTCTGACCTCTCACCACACGTGCAAGTGAGGTGGGCTTCTTAACATACGGGGTTGTAGGCTTCCAAATACTACCTACTTCTTTGCTCAGCATATCGTCCCCCACCCCCAAAGATGGAGGTGAAGGCAGGCAATCTTTTGCAGACATGACACTCACCCTGTAGCTGAGAGGCAGGTGCTAGAAGCCCAGATCTTCTCTCTGCTCCAGAGTCTTTATTCACTTCACAGCCATGATCCCTGAGTAAAGCCGCCGCCTCCCCCTCTCCTAGAAGGCAGTCAAGTAATGCATCCCTTCTTGTACAAATAAGCGAACAGAGGCTGCACAAGGTCATGTCCGACAGCCCTGAGAACAGAACTGGGTCTCTAATATGACAGACCCAAAGCTCCACCTGTTAGCCACACTGCCTTTCAGAATGAACATGCCAAATCCATGTGCTTGCCTGTCTAGTATACCACTGCTGCTCTAGTCAGTAGACAACACTCCCTTTCCAGAACTGGCATTCTTGAGCCCAATATTTTGCAGCTGTTTACCTAATAGCTCTGCAATCCACTGGTTGAATGTCACATCTCCCTAGTGCTGGTGCCACAGAAAAGCTAGCAGTTTCTACTGGAGTTCAAATAGAAGGTCCAAGGCTTAAACCCTGCCAATGACCTGTGTGTGTGTGTGTGTGGGGGGGGTGGTGGTCCTGAGGGTAGCATTGGGTTTTCCCTGTTTCTTTTTGAAAAACGGTTTTATTGAATTCGCAGGGAAATATCCTTTACGACGGGTGTTATTGTTAATAAGCATGATCTGTTAATTATCATGTGACCTGCCACAAAACACAGATGTGCCACATTTTGCTCATTGGTGACCCTCTCTGATGGCGTGCGTTACCTCTCCGATCCGGCAAGGCGTATATCAATGGGGCTGCCTGGCCACAGCTAAGAGTGGAATATGTCTTGTGCTGGAAAGCTAGGCTTATGCTTTGCATTTCCTTGGCCAGGCAGTCTGAGGGCCTGATTCGCCATTGCTCTGAAGCTTGTCATCCTTCTCACTTGTGTAAAGTGGGAGTAAGCGCTACTTTTCGGATTTGGTTGCCCTTTACACACACCTTGCACAGGTAGAAATAGCTAGACAAGGACCCTGATCCTGGGCTATGCTCTGGTCACTAATCTTGAGGCAAAGTAGCTTCCAGAAGATCTCTCTGTAAGGGGCTCACCAAGTGGGACACAGCTTCTTTGGAGACTGCAGTGGCGACCACCCTCGGTGACAGGTTCACAGGGTGGGGCCGGGACACCCCGGTAAACATCACCTGTCAGGACAGCTGTTGGCAGCTGGTGCTAGTTACAGCAGCCTCCAGACTGTTCTTATATGTGCTGGGAAACTATCCCTGCACTGTGTGGCTTCAGGATTGGGAAAACGCCAGGGACACATTTGAACTCTCCCCACCTCAGCTGAACTGAACGTTGCTTAGTTGCCATTCAGGAGCACATCTAAGGAGCTAGGCAGTGGACAGTCGGGCCCAAGGCCTGTCTTGTTACAATGGGTACGTTGGAAATAAAGTCATGAGCCTTATGCAAGCAGTTCTGCCTGTGCTTTAACTGAGGATCCCAGACAAGGCTGCTCCAACTTCTTCTCTTCGATCACATAGCTCAAAATAATTCTCTGTTTAACAGTGTCTGCTCTTTAAACAACCAGGTCAAGTTGTGCTCTGGTCCTCCTGCTGCTCCCCTCAGCCAGTCTGGAATTTAAATCATTTGCTTTTCCCCTTCACTAAGTAATGGACATTTTCCCTCCTCATTAGGCTACTTGTTCTTAACCTGCATATTTTCCCTGCATCTGTTTCACTTTGCTAGTTGCTATTAAACTACATAACTAATGGAGGATCTGGGGACTCAGCCCGTTAAGGGGATTCCCCCCCCCCCAAATTCCTAAAACAAGGAGTCAATCTTATTCAAAGTTCTATCCGTGAACAAAGAGGAATTGATTGTGGCACATCTTATGCCATGGTGCACACATGATTGGGGCTCTGGCTGACTCTTGTTGAAGAGACACAGCTCCCATCAGAGAAGGGGCACAGGACCAGGCCTTATGTTTGTAATTTAAAAAAGAACCACCTTTTGACTGATTATTTTTTAAAAACTCTGTTTCTCAAGTAGCACAAAGGGAGTGGTGACCATCTGCAAGCTCTCTCCTGGGGATTCCTCAAGTGTGGGGCAGTCCCCTGGGGCAAGAAGTATGGATGGAGTCTGCACTGGCAATTCCTGCTCTGACGGATGATCCCTTGGGGAACATAACCTGTTGGTACAAGATAGAGCAGCCCTCTGGCAGCTCTGAGTGTGTCCGGGGTTGGGGTCAGGAAGGGAATCAAGTACCCACTAGCAGCTCCCAGACAGTCCTTACCCACTCTGCTGTGCTTGGCAGAAGCTGAATGGAGTACAGAATCTGTCCCAATGTATTTTTCTTGAAAGATTAGCCCTTGCGCTTGCTGAGTGAAATCCTCCCATTGCATTTGTTCGGGGATTTGTTCTGGATGGCATCCTTCATGTGTATTTCAATGACAGGCTGGAACATTTCCAAAGGAGATACTCTGCTCTATTGCCTAATTAATAATACATTTGTTTAAAAAAATCAATACATATTTAACTGATAAGCTGGAGTGGCTTCAAAAGGACTGCTTTAGTCCATGGGACATATCATAAGCATTGTTCTATTTTGAAAATCCTAAATACTAACCGAGTTAATGCACAAACTGTGTTTGGTCTCCTGGGTGTCCTGTATGCTTTTAAAACACTGGAATGGTTTACACAGTAACTTTTCACGCCGATTTTTTTTTTTCTCTTAAAAGAAAAGGCAGAAAATATAAAAATAAACAACAAGTGAAGTGACTCAGTTCAGTGGATGAGCTGAGGTACAAATCCTGCTTATCTCACTCCTTGTTTGCAGGTCTCAGGTTAGTCTCCTTCATCTGCATCATAAAGCCTCTATGCAATCTGCCATTCTTCAACTCCATAGACAGTCTTTGGTCCACAGAGCCTCAGGAAAGCTAGGCCTTTGCCCCGAGGAGGGTAGGGGAAAACAAGGTGTAAAGTTCCAATGTGGAATGGAGAGTGCATGTATCTGACATCTTTTGGCTTCAGTGAGATGCTCATTAGTCTTAACAAGGCTCTGAGGCAAGTGACAGTTGCTGCGCCACATCTTTAGCCAATGCTTCTACACAAGACCTCATTATCTCATAAAACTCAGTCCTTACTTCATGCTCTTACGTCTGAATTCTTGTTTTGTTAGCTCAGTTGAAACTCAGAAAAAGCTCCTGACACTTCATAGAAAACCCGGTAAGTAGCAATTAATTGCTACACCTATATCCTATATTTTCTGTATTGCTTTCCTTATCCTTTTATTATTGTTGATATTTAGGTAGACTTCTGCTTCTTAATCTTATTACCGCCTGCTGCTTATTTCCAATCCCCAACATTTATAAGTATGAGCTGGACAGTTATTAGTGGAATTTCCATGGCCTGTTTTCTTTACCTGGAGAGGCCAATGACCTCTGAAACTGGGAAGGTAAAACTGACATGCAAAGGCTTGCTCTAAAGCCCCAGGGAATTGGTAGTACTTTTTTACCAATAATGACAAGTTTTAGGTAATTGTGCTTTTTCCGTTACAGATGTTGGTGTCAGAAGGGATATAACAGCATTATCTTGGAAGGCTGAGGATGCAACTTTCAAAAAAGCTGCTAGTAAGTGATGAATAGTCCTGGATTCATGGAAAGAGTATTCTGTAATCACTATAAATGCTATTTATTTTGTAGTGCAGTAGAGCCCAGGGGATCCAATCCATATTAGGACCTCACCATGCCAGGTACTATAATAACACATAATAAAAGATGGCCCTCTCCAAAGAGTTAACAATCCAAGTACTGGAGTAGAAAAGGAAAATGCTTTTGCTGGTTCAAAATTCACTTCTCTGATAACTTACCCAGAACACGGATGTATTGTGAAGAAACATTAGTATAAGCTCTTAGATGCTTCATTTTAAATGTCTGGGTAATACAATGTGTTGCTGAGCATACAAGGTGAGATGTTCCTTTCAGTCATAAAGAGGAATCAAAGGAATGTACTACAAAGAGATCAAATATTGGATTTTTCAAGGCCCCCTTTTTGAAGCATATGTCAGGAGACTGATGTCCCCGGTTGGAGACCACAAATAGGGACTGTTTTGATCCATCACCCAATTAAGATGAGACTTGTATCCATCTCTTGATTGATAGAACAGCAACATTATTAACATGAGATCGAGATGAATACAATGAATGAGCAAAATGGATTGAATTCTAAATAGATTCCTAGGGAAACTGACTAGTCTTGAGTAAATGATCTTTGTTTGAGGGCACAGGGACAGAATCTACCCCCAAACAATCAGCACGTGGATGCAGAACAATGATGCAGCCACTATTGCAACCTCTAGACCATAACACAAGACTTGTGACCACTAGGATTTGCATAATTGCAGATCAAAGATCGACAGCATTTACTACTCCACCACTCCCTTGGCCCTCTTCTGCCATCACTCTCACCCCATACTGGTCTATGTAGAGCTGGCATAGAGCCCAGCTGTGCAGTGCACTGGAGGTGTGAATTCCTATGTGTTCTAGTTTTGCAGCTGACAACTTCTGCACAGCAGAACAGCTTTGATTCAACTACACTGAGGTCCTTCCATGATATTTCTGCACGAGTTAGTTTCAGCTGTAGTGTATAGTCAAAACTCAGTCACCCTATGAATAATCAAAGTAGGATGCCTCTCAAAGCATGGGGAGCATTGATGTATTGAATATGTATAGGAACCACTGGGGAAAAAAAAAGCTTCTTTCCTGCTTTCAAGAGTCTTATTACTGGAGTTTGAATTGCACATGTGCATGACACACAGGTATTCAAAGTATAGACAGGACAAGAATCACAGGGCATATAGCTCCTCCAATGTCATTGCAAGCATTTCTAACATTATATCTCTTAGGCCTGGTCTACACTAGGCGTTTATGTCGAAGTTAGCGCCGTTACATCGAATTAACCCTGCACCCGTCCACACCGCGAAGGTATTTAGTTCGACATAGAGGTCTCTTTAATTCGACTTCTGTACTCCTCCCCGACGAGGGGAGTAGCGCTAAATTCGACATGGCCATGTCGAATTAGGCTAGGTGTGGATGGAAATCGACGCTAATAGCTCCGGGAGCTATCCCACAGTGCACCACTCTGTTGACGCTCTGGACAGCAGTACGAGCTCGGATGCTCTGAACTGCCACACAGGAAAAGCCCCGGGAAAATTTGAATTTGAATTCCTTTTCCTGTCTGGCCAGTTTGAATCTCATTTCCTGTCTGGACATCGTGGCGAGCTCAGCAGCACTGGCAACGATGCAGAGCTCTCCAGCAGTGATGGCCGTGCAATCTCAGAATAGAAAGAGGGCCCCAGCATGGACTGATCGGGAAGTCTTGGATCTCATCGCTGTGTGGGGCGATGAGTCCGTGCTTTCCGAGCTGCGATCCAAAAGACGGAATGCAAAGATCTACGAGAAGATCTCTAAAGACATGGCAGAGAGAGGATACAGCCGGGATGTAACGCAGTGCCGCGTGAAAATCAAGGAGCTGAGACAAGGCTACCAGAAGACCAAAGAGGCAAACGGACGCTCCGGATCCCATCCCCAGACATCCCGTTTCTACGAGGCACTGCATTCCATCCTCGGTGCGGCCGCCACCACTACCCCACCAGTGACCGTGGACTCTGAGGATGGGATAGTGTCCACGGCTGGATCCTCGGACATGTTAGCGGACGGGGAAGATGAGGAAGGAGATGAGGAGGACGAGGCAGTCGACAGCGCTCACAACGCTGATTTCCCCGACAGCCAGGATCTCTTCATCACCCTTACAGAGATCCCCTACCAACCCTCCCCAGCCGTTACCCCGGACACAGAATCTGGGGAAGGATCAGCCAGTAAGTGTTGTAAAAATCTAAACATTTATTTGTAACAGAACAGGAATATTAACAATTTAAAAAATGGGTTTCTCATGATTAGTTTGATTAGCTTAACGGTTCAGTCATGGGCAGTGCAACTATTGAAAAAAAATCTAGCAATGTCCGGTTTTGCATGATTGTCCTGCCCAAGCCGCTCTACTGGTTAGTCACTGCTACAGCAGCTACAGTAAAATGCGGTCTATATGTCCGGGGATGGAGCAGAAATCCTCCTGTGACATCTCGAGGAAGCTCTCCTGGAGGTAATTGGAAATCCGCTGCATTAGGTTCTTGGGGAGAGCGGCCTTATTGGGTCCTCCGTAGTAGGACACGTTGCCACGCCACGAGACAAGCAAGTACTCTGGAATCATTGCTCTGCACAGCATGGCGGCATACGGCCCTGGTCTTTGGAGGCTTTCCCGGAGCATTCGCTCTTTCTCGCTGTCAGAGATCCTCATGAGGGTGATGTCGCTCATGATGACCTGCTTTGAATGAGGTAGGGGAATGTTAGTGTTGGGACTGCTTTGCCGTTCCTTTACAGAACTGTAACCGCTGGTTTGCAGCCACGCGGTGGAGGCGGGAGAGGGGCAGCCGAAAGGGATCGTTCCCGGGGACAGCCGCGAGGGTGTGGGACAGGAGCAGACTTCCTGCTTGCCGAATTGCTGGCAGCAGGGACCGACATTGATTTCAATGTGAAATGAGGCCATTGCTAATATTAAAGTTTTAAGCTGCCACAAGTCTACGGCTTACCATGTCTGCCAGCAACAGAAATTCCGTTCTCCTGAGAGGCTTCTCAAATGTGCTGTAGAAGACCCCAGGCACTGAATGCGAAGGCCGAGAATTCGACCTTGTGCTGAGTGCGCATGTGATAGGTGCTGTGCATGGTCTTGTTCACAGAGAAAGACTATGTTCTTTGTTCACAATTACATTTATCTTTCTGAGGAATTCACTCCCTTTTTCCCATTCCCACAGCCCCATCTGCGACTGTCTCACAACCTAGCCTGTCATCACACTCCCAGAGGCTAGCGCGGATTAGGCATAAGAAGAAGAGGACACGGGAGGACATGTTCTCGGAGCTTATAGCCTGCTCCAGAGCCCAGGCAGCACAGCAGACCCAGTGGCGGGAGAACTTGACCCGAATGCACCAAGCCAACATGGATCGGGAGGAGAGGTGGCGTCAGGAAGACCAGCAGGCGACTCAAACCCTGCTTGGACTAATGAGGGAGCAAACGGACACGCTCCGGCGCCTTGTGGATGTTCTGCAGGAACGGAGGCAGGAGGACAGAGCCCCGCTGCAGTCCATCTCTAACCGCCCTCCCCCGCCACCAAGTCCCATACTCCCCTCACCCAAAGTGCACAGAAGGAGAGGTGGCAGAGTCCCTGCTAACTCTCACTCCACCCCTGCAGAGAGCTCGAGCAGCAGAAGGCTCTCATTCCCCAAAATTTGACAAGTTCTTTCCTTCCCGCCTGACACAAGCCCCCGTCCAAGTTTCACTTTCCCAGTTCCATGTTTGGTTGATAATAAAAAATACGTTTCTGTTAACTACTGTTTCCATCATGTTCTTTTGGAGGAGGGGGGGATAGGGGGTTGGTAATTCGACAGGACAGTCACCTTTGGCAGGGTATATAGTCGGGGGCAGGCACAGCAGCAGGGCACATACATAGTGCAGTGATGCAGTGACTAGTTACCCTGGTTAGTCTGGGAGGTTGTTTTCATGTTATGTGGTGGGGGGTGGGTTGCTCTGTGACTTTGTGGCAGGGGAGGGCAGTTACAGATCTTAAGCGGCGGTCCTTAGGCAGGATCACAGAGCCACACAGCAGGGGATCTGTAACCGTCCTCCCCCTGCCACAAAGTCACATAGACCCCCCCATACACACAGTCCCTATCAGGAGGGGTGACAGGCTCCGTTGAAACAACCATCCCACCGCAGCGGAGCCTGTCAATCCTTGAGTTTAGAAGCTGCATTCGCGCCACTACACTACACCCGCTCCGCACCACAGTCTGCGTCCCAGTTTTAAAAAATTCCCGCGAATACAGTATTAAAGAAAACGGTGTGCTTTAACAAAGTAGAACTATTTTTATTTTGAAACGTGTGTTGGAAGTGGGGTGAAGGGGGTATGTAACTGGATAGGATAGTCAACATTAACTGGGTAAAGAAACGGGGGCAGGTTTAGCTTCTCAATACACAAACTTTAAAGTCACAGGTTACCCTGCTCACTCAGGAACTTTGCTTTCAAAGCCTTCCGGATGCACAGCGCTTCCCGCTGGTCTCTTCTAATCGCCCGGCTGTCTGGCTGTGAGTAATCAGCAGCCAGGCTATTTTCCTCAACCTCCCACCCCGCCATAAAGGTCTCCCCCTTGCTCTCACAGAGATTGTGGAGCACACAGCAAGCTGCAATAACAATGGGGATATTGGTTTCGCTGAGATCACAGCGAGTCAGTAAGCTTCTCCATCTCCCCTTGAGACGTCCAAAAGCACACTCTACCACCATTCTGCACTTGCTCAGCCGGTAGTTGAAGAGTTCTTTTTCAGTGTCCAGGGCGCCAGTATAGGGCTTCATGAGCCAGGGCATTAGCGGGTAGGCTGGGTCCCCGAGGATGACTATAGGCATCTCCACATCCCCAAGAGTTATTTTGTGGTCCGGGAAGTAAATACCTTGCTGCAGCCGTCTAAACAGACCAGAGTTCCTGAAAACACGAGCGTCATGAACCTTGCCCGGCCATCCCACGTAGATGTTGGTAAAACGTCCCCTGTGGTCCACCAGTGCTTGCAGCACCATGGAAAAGTATCCCTTTCTGTTAATGTACTGGCTGGCCTGGTGTTCCGGTGCCAGGATAGGGATGTGAGTTCCATCTATGGCCCCACCGCAGTTTGGGAATCCCATCGCTGCGAAGCCATCTATGATGGCCTCCACGTTTCCCAGGGTCACTACCTTTGGCAGCAGTACATCAACGATTGCCTTGGCTACTTGCGTCACAACAACCCCCACGGTAGATTTGCCCACCCCAAACTGGTTCGCGACTGACCGGTAGCTGTCTGGCGTTGCAAGCTTCCACAGGGCTATGGCCACTCGCTTCTGGACAGTCAGGGCTGCTCGCATCCGGGTGTCATTGCGCTTCAGGGCAGGGGACAGCAACTCACAAAGTTCCAGGAAAGTTCCCTTCCGCATGCGAAAGTTTCGCAGCCACTGGGATTCATCCCAGACCTGCAGCACTATGCGGTCCCACCACTCAGTGCTTGTTTCCCGTGCCCAGAATCTCCTTTCCACGGCATCAACATGACCCATTGCCACCGTGATGTTCTCGGCGCTGGGTCCCCTGCTTTCTGAGAGGTCTGTGCTACTCTCAGACTTCAGGCCATCACCGCGTTGACGTAGCCTCCTCGCCTGACTTTTCTGCATCTGCCTCAGGGAAAGGTGTATGATAAGTTGCGAGGCGTTGAGAGCGGCCACAACTGCAGTGATGGTTGCAGCAGGCTCCATGCTCGCAGTGCTGTGGCGTCCGCGCTGTCACTGACTAGAAAAGTGCGCGAACTGATTTCCCGCCGGCGCTTTCAGGGAGGGAGGGCGGGAGTGATGGACGGATGACGACAGTTACCCAAAAGCACCCTGGACACATTTTTTTTACCCAGAAGGCATTTGCGGCTCCACCCAGAATTCCAATGGGCAGCGGGGACTCCGGGAACTGTGGGATAGCTGACCACAGTGCACCACTTCCAATGTCGACGCTTTCCCCGTTAGTGTGGACTCACAAAGTCGAATTACTGTCCTTAGTGTGGACACACACGTTCGACTTTGCAATATCGATTCCAAAAATTCGATTTAAGTAAAATCGAACTACTCTCGTAGTGTAGACAAGGCCTTAGAGAAATCTCTCCCACAAGTGGAGAGAATCTTTTATTGCAAAGATACTAAATCTTCTTACGGGTATGAACTGAATTTTAGAAGGGCTGAAAATTCCATTTATCACAATCCTAGTTCACTGGAGCCGTCTCCTTATATTAAAGGTGAAAGCTGAGGTAGTCAATCAGGCATTAAAGAAGAAGATTTTGAAGGCCTTGTCAATAAGTACTCTGGAAATGATCTCGCGTTTAGATTATTCAACAGGTTGGTTAAACTCATTTGCTGCCCAGAAATCTTCTGGTGATTATTGACCTGTGTTTAAAGTTAAACCTTAGTTTTTGCAAATGTACTTATCTTTCAGGGTGGACAGCTAAAAGATTTAAAGGTTAGCGTGTTTCAAGGGGACTCTTTAGCAAAGATAGATCTTTTAAATACCACGTTGCAAGTTTTCAATGCATTTAAACTGTAACTCTTCAGGAATAGCTTCTAAAACTGAAATTACCCCAATGTATGTCAGTTGAGGCTGATGTCTGCAGAAATAGTGACACATGTAGATTGCATATATTTCCGTTCCTCCTCTTCATCCCAATTTTTTTTTCTTTTTTAAAAAAGTTGGCCAGAGTGGGACTTCTTTCACCATAATTCTTTGTCAGTCTTGTTTCAATTCTTCACGCATGTATTAGTGACTTCTCAGCTGGACTGAAAGCACTTGTTATGAAGATATTCAACCATTCTCATTAGCAAATTCTCAATGACATGACCATACCCTTTATAAAATTTACATACATAGTGGACTTTTTCTGATTAAATTCTAGAGGTGCTTTCTTCTCCCGCAATTAAACATGTGTCTTAATCACTTATTTTGTTTCTCTTGAGTTTATCAGATGAGGGAATATAATCAGATGTTTGAAACTACAGCCTTAGTTAAAACCACATATAAAGGTATGGGATATAGACTTCATCCTAGATTAGCTTTCAAAAACTGACAACTAGACAGGCTAGATTAGCTGTGATCATCTCTGCATGGCAGCTTGGGTTGCCAGGGAGTCAGACCTCATGCCAAGAAGGATTGAGAAGACAAGACCCCATTACCTAAAAAGGAGAAGTAAAACTCCAACAGAAGAACCTGGGATGTTTTGTTAGCCCCTCGTAATGCAGGAATGCTAATGTACATCATCCTGCTAGCAAATTAGGAGTGTGCAAAGTCTTGCTCAGGAGAACCCAAGCAAGGTTCAGAACTTCATCTGTAAACCAAAAGTTTGGATGTTGATAGCATTGAAGTGAATCAGTGGGAAAATTGAATAAATTCTTAAAAGCTCCTATGGGAATTGTCTCAGCCACAGGGCCCATTAGTGAATATTTCTGGACCACTTACCCAACAGCAAAAGGAACTGACCTCTAGCAATTCCAGCTGTGTGAAATTCACCTCTTTAAGCAGTGAAAGTCCAGTTTATTTTTGCTAAACCTTGCTCCTCAGAATGTCTCCATGAGGCTTCTCACGCAAGAGGTGCAAGTCATGACTCCCAAACATGTCCTGAACTCTCCCCCTCTCTGCGACCCAACTTTGAAGCAGGTCCCTTCGGGGTTTAGATGTGCATCTGAGTGTACATTGTGCGGTTCAAAAACTCCAAGGTGTAGGAGAGACACTTGGGTAGTGATTCACATGATTGGGTTTGGAGCCTGGTGTTTGCAGAATATTTTCCACCATTTTACCCTAGCTTTATGCAAGTGCACAGGCATAAAACTTGTGTGAGGCAATGGAGAATAAAGCCCCTTCTATAAGATTATGCAAGCTTCTAAAATAACATCATTCTCATCCTAGCTAAACTTTTGAAATGCTGGCATCTTTCTGTGCTTTCTGCAATAGAACCGGCTGCTGGATTTAACCATTAGTATTTATTTTTAGCTTGAAACACAACTATAACATCTGAGGTTTATGGGTTGCTTCAATTTTTTTTTATAAAATGTTCTGTATAAATCCTATTTCCTCTTTCACATTATTAAGTTTCTTGTCAAAATTTTATTTAAAGCACAGAGACAAAGATGGATCTCTCCTCTCCAGATCTGCAAAGTTAGATTTATTTCTTTGGCATGCTTCAGGTTGACTGAAAGCTAATCTGTCCCCTTTTTATGGGCTTTTAGTAAAGCGTGTATTTCTTTGTTTCCCTTTTTTCATTCTGCATTGTCTCTTGGAAATATGTAACTTCACTTTGAACTGTAAAAATATAAATATAAATATATTTGCCCCGAGGGAGAGAAATGATAACTCTTAATCCAATCTAAGGGAAGTTTTATATCTTTAATTAGTTTTTCAGATTGCACCCATGCAGTGATTCAAATAAAACGAACTGTGTGCAATAATGAAGACTCTACGGACATCTGGGGCCTTGCTGGGAAGAACGCTAATGGCCGAAAGCTTTTTTGGTCCAACATCAGGGACAACTAGTTAAATCTGCCCTTCTTTAGAGCTAATTTTCTACCCTAAAATGGCCCTGTAGGTTTCCCATTGTAATTAACCCCATCTCTTCAAATGCAGAATTTGGCTCTTGGCATGTCGCGCCAAAGGTTGACACTTTAAATAGCAGTGCAATCTGCTTTAAAATGATATTAGTCCCTTCACTGTTCTAATCCTAGATTATAGATTTCAAACTTTTGTGAAAAGCAACAGAGGGTCCGGTGGCACCTTTGAGACTAACAGAAGTATTGGGAGCATAAGCTTTCGCGGGTAAGAACCTCACTTCTTCAGATGACTTGCATCTGAAGAAGTGAGGTTCTTACCCATGAAAGCTTATGCTCCCAATACTTCTCTTAGTCTCAAAGGTGCCACCGGACCCTCTGTTGCTTTTTACAGATTCAGACTAACACGGCTACCCCTCTGAAACTTTTGTGAGTATTGTTGCATTTTTTAACACACTTAAGAACTACACATGCTATTCTTGTGTATTATGCTATAGTTGTGACACAAAGTGACTGAAGGAAATATTACAGATTAGAGGCCTGGCTAAACATTTTTTTGTCTTTATTCATGCTGATGGTCCAACTAAAGTCAATAGAGCTACTTGCATGTGTCAGGCAAGGCAGATTTGACCCTCTATCTATAACTCCCTCTATTGTGCCTAGATGTCCTTATTGACTTCACATAGGTGTCTGTGACATCTACCTTGGGCCCAGCCTTTCTGGAAGGTCTGGATTCTTGTCCTGTGTCTCTCTGTGAGACACTAGAATCATAGAATATCAGGGTTGGAAGGGACCTCAGGTGGTCATCTAGTCCAACCCCCTGCTCAAAGCAAGACCAATCCCCAGACAGATTTTTGCCCCAGATCCCTAAATGGCCTCCTCAAGGATTGAACTCCCAACCCTGGGTTTAGCAGGCTCAATGCTCAAACCACTGAGCTATCCCTCTGTGAGACCATGGGAGGTCCCTCTGTGGCCTGCTTTTCTGAGATACCTTATGGTGGGGGGCGGGGTTGTTTTTGCAGGTTCACTGGCAGATCCAATAGTTTGATATCTACATGCTTACAAACAAATGCTGTTCTGATTCCTTGTAAGCACAGTTAGTTGCCCACACAAAATTTCCTCCCCCTTCCCCCAAGGTGGAAACAGGCTTAAAGTAGGGCTGAAATTGTAGTCCTTAAATTTTCTAGGAGGGATTCTGCCCACCATTCCAGCCATAATCTATTGCTCTAGAGATGTATAGAGGCAGTGAACCCCTTACAATGAGGCTGAGGGAGAATTCCCCCTGTGCAGGTGCTCCTTTGGGCCACCTTAAGTAGCCACACTACATGAGGCCTGGCTGCTGTAAGGCAGAGTAGGCCCAATCTGTCTAAATTACATTGGAAGGCCATTTCAGCCCCTGCACCAGCCCAGAATCAGCCACTTTCACCTACTTGAGAGTGGTGTTGCCAGACTTAATTTATTTTGTTTGCAGAGTGGTTTGTTTTTTTAGAACTGCAGATGATGGGCACCATTCAAACCTGCCCATTGTGGTAGTTTAATTGACTACGGCATTTTGCCTTATTTTCTATTCAGCCCAGGAATTACCTGCATTTTAGTAGCATCGACTGTACCAAAGCAAAAAGGACTATTAAATAGCTTTTTATTAGTCATTGGTAACTAAATGGCGTTTTTAATCTGCGATGTTTAAATCAGGGGTGGTTACTTGGAATACCCCTAGAGGAATTCCTGAATGCTTCCAGTGAACACACAGATGGATTCTGCAGTGCACTGTGCCCCTTTATGCCATTTCAGTGGAATACAGAGGACAGGACCAGCTCTGCCCCCGCTAGAATATACACTCTGTAAAGAGATTTCCTGACAAGCATAGTCTCTTGCAATAGATCTATGTCACTCTCCTCTAAGCCTATAGCAGACTGTCAAGGGAGATGGGGCATGGTTGGAACTGACAGTACTTGGGTTATTCTCAGCTGTGGAACAGCCATAACAGCTTAACATAGCTCACAGCAGCCCCAAGCCTGCTCTAATTTGTGCTGGGGGGCAGGCCCAGAACATGGAAGGCTCAAAAGTGGCATAAAATGACCTTTGCATCTCTCCCTTTTTTTGCACTAAATAATGCACTGTAATGAAGCAAAGGGCGAATGTGGTGCATACTATTCACTGCTGTTCTTTTGCAGAACACATGGAATCACTGTCAAAACAATGTCCTAAAGGATGTAGCAACATTTGTTCCACCATCAGTGGCTATTGAACCCACAAGTTAGTAATAGGGGTTCCTCAAAAGACTTGCACTTTGATTCAGATATGTAATGGGAAGCTCCATGGTGCATAGTGTTTGTTTGTTTGTTCTGTTTGTTTGTTCTTTTTCTTTTCTGGTTTGAAAACATTTGCATGCATATTTTCTTTAAAATCAAATATGTTACTGTTTGTGCATTAGGCATTTTCTTCATTTCCCACTTCCCCATATCCTTAATTTTGATACTTTAGTTCTAGTTAAATGGGTGCTTTTTTCCCCCCTCATATATTGGCTTTTTTTAAAAAAAATCATTGCTAGTTGTAGTTAAATAGTACTTTAATTAATGTCAGCTATCCTTTATAAAAATACCTCTTGATAGATCAAATTACAGTGCTGATCACCTGTGAAAACAAAGATCAGAAGTCTGCTGCCCAACCAAGTTGGTGCAGAAGACATCAAAGTAGCACACTGAAATCAAATGGCTAAATAATGTAACCTTGAAAAACTAAAATGTTTCAGAGCACAGATGTACATCTTGGATGAAAGCTGGATTCAGAAAACATTTATAACCAAGTTCAACATCTGAGCTTAATGCATCAATGCCGAGGCAATCATAAAATAAGTGGAAATTTCAGCTTGTAAAATGAAAGGCTAAGGAAATAAAGAAAAGAGGAGAAATGGTCAGAAATGGATGACAGAAGAACATAAATATTACTAAATGAAAAAGAATGTAGACTGATTCGAGATATAAAAGGAGGTGAATATTGTAATGGCTAAGAAAATAACCGAGGGTCACATTCTACTTCCTCTAGAATGAATGGGCTAGCGAGGGAGATATACTGACCACCCACATATTCTATTGGACCAAATGCCCAGGTCCTTATTTTGCCTGGATACAGACCAACTACAAACTTCCATGCCTTCACTGGGAATTTTACCTGAGCAATGATCTCAGGATTTGCTCTGTCTCTCAGCATAAGCCAATAGATGGTTCAATCAGTACTAGATGCTCAATAACAATAAAAACAAGTGTGTTTTAGTCAACACACAGTATGGGCCTGATCCAAAAGCTGAGTGGGATCACTAGAAATCTTTCCATTGGCTTAAATGGGCTTTAGAGAAGGCTCCTGTTCAGCCAGGAGTGCAAGCATATGGAACTTCAGGCACATGAATAGGTCCATTGAAGACATGAGACTAATCAACTGCTTAAGTGACACGGGCCAGATTGGCCTTTCTAAAGTTACCAATCTAGTGTAATATAATTTTTGGTGCTTAAAAACTGAGTGGGCAGAACCCTTCTCTCCTGGATTCATGCTTGTTCTCTGCATATGCTTTAATGTCTGTAGCTAAAGAAGCAAGTATCTTTAGCAAAACTGGCAAAAATTCCCATTTCCACCTCCTCAGAACTGGCTTGGCGTGAAATTTCCCAAAGAAATTGCAAAGTTTCTCTCTCCAATTAATTTGGGATTTACTCAGGTCCGGTTCAAGGGTTAACCTCACCTTTGAAATTACACCCCCTCACCTTCCTTGAGGGCAGCTGCTGAAGGTTTCTAGTTCCAGCCATCACCTCTCTTAGACCTAAGATCTGCATCTCTCTTCTGCCAGATCTGGGGTTTAGGCTTTCAGTCCTTCTGCACCTCACTGTGATTTCCCTAGCAGGTCTGACACAAGTTCAGTACCTGTGCTTAACCTCTCTCCAGGAGCTATAACAATGTACAGCAGTTACCAACCAGCCCTCACAAAGCAAACTGCATTTATTCTTAGAGTAAAAGCATTAGAGAGAACCTAGACAAACAAAAGAACCTACACATACGCTTAAAAGCTTACCAGAGGTCACCCCACCTTCAACCTAGGGCTGTGGTAGGTGTGTGTCTTTCAAACTGTACAACAGGGTTTACTCAGTTTTTAAATTGGGAACAAGAACCCAATTGGACAGTTCAGTGGCTCCTTTGTACAGTTTGGGCCTTTGATCTCCTCTCTCGGAACAGTCAATGGCCCTCTGCCCAAAAGGTTGTTTTTTTTCATAACCATCATTGTGGAATTTGCATTTACCACTCCCCAGGGCTTCTCCCAGTTAACACTTATTGTCACAAAAGTCCATGCCTGTCTGGAACATCTCAATATAGTGTCTTGAACTCTTTACACTTTCCAGGACTCATCTGTCCAAGCCCATATCAAGGCTTTGAACAGTACCACAACTTGGACCCCTCTAGGGTGTGTCTACGCCGTGATGATAAATCCATGGCATGGAGTCTCAGAACCCAGGTCAGCTCATGAGGCCTTTTGGGGCTCACGTTCTGGGGCTAAACATTGCAGTGTGGATGTCCAGGCTCAGGCTGGAGCCAAAGCTTTGAGACCCTCCCCCCTCAGGGGTTCTCAGAACCGGGGCTCCAACCTGAGCCCAAACATATACACTGCAATTGTATGGACCGGCGGCCTGAGCCCATCAACCTGAGTCAACTGATCGAGGCCAGTCGTGGGTCTTTTATGCAGTACAGATGTACCCCTAGTTGCTAGTCTATAGAAGACATTGAAGCTGCTATATCTGCCATCTTGGGGCTTGAATAACATGGAGTTACTCCTGATTAACTTCATTTGCAGACACACTTATTCCAGAATATGAATGCCTTGTTCCTGTTTAGCTTAACCTGCTTTCGAAAAGGAAAAGGCACTCTTTCCTAAACAGAACAAGGCACTGTTCTCCCTGAATAAGTGCCTCCACACACCGAGGTACTCGGGGACAGCTTACCAGGAATAACTCTGTGTAGACAAACCCTTAGTCTTTTAGCTCAAGCAGGTGAGTCTTATATTATTAGCGTGAGGGGATCCTGGTTCAGTGCCCACTAAGGACCCACAGTGTGTGGCAATTGGTTGTGTTAATGGGGATTCACCGACTCTCCACTGACTGATCTCTGGTCTTTGGCATAGCGATGTATTGCATGACTATCAAGTCACCAGCAGTCTGGCTAATGTGATTTTTATTTGAAAGGCCAGGCCAATCTTGATGGCTCAGAAGACACAATATGGTAGTAAAAAAATAGTACAAATCAACAATGGTTGATAGAGGAAGAGTAAGTAAAGAAAATGAATGCAGCCAGATATAGCTGGGCTTTGATCACAGATTACAAAGAGTTCAGTGCATAAAAATACAAAGAATAATGATGTCTTTGAGTTTACAACACAAGTCCATGTATATCACAAACTATAAAGGAGAAAGAAGGGTAAAGGATTTAGAAAAGTGAAAGATAAGTCTTTGCATCATTAATGAAAAATGAGGAGCAGAAAGACAAATGACAAATTTCAGTGCACAGAATGATGATTTTGATGGGTCTTTATTTTACCGATCTGCTGGCGTGATACAATAAGAGGATTTAACTAGTAAAAGAGAACAAAGGCACAAAACTAGTATGTGCATAATAGTTGCCAAAATGAAGATGAACTAAGGGGAGCTATTAAAACATGAGACGCATATAGGTTAAATCATAAATCAAACACAGTTGAAATCTAAACATATTACAAAAAAGCAAGCACAGTCAATGGGAATACTGTCCCAGTCCTAAGGCAGCTTCTCTTTAGTGTACCTGTTGGAGGCCTGTTTAACATATCTGTTTAATATAGACTGGGGCATAGTTTGACCCTAGGGTGACCAGACAGCACATGTGAAAAATCGGGACAGAAGGCAGGGGGTAATAGGAGCCTATATAAGAAAAAGACCCAAAAATCTGAACTGTCCCTATAAAATCGGAACATCTGGTCACCCTATTTGACCTACACCCACTATAAAGATGCATGAATGATGTTAGCAGCACCAAATGTTTTGGGGATTGACTAACATTGCTCAGTTCTTGAGAAAGAGTAATATGTTTTGTTGACTGTGGATCAATTTTAGTTGCCTTGTTTTGCACTGGCAGAATAGTTTCTGGACCCACTAATCAACTGATATTGCTCCAGTCCCTGTCTTTTACCCACAACCATGGTACAGAATTTTGTACCAAGAGCCCTCTAGTCACATAGTTTCCTATTTTTTCTCTCAAATTTCTTTCTTTTAGGGCTGGCAGAAATTACAAAATACAGAAGATCTGCCAAATGCTTGTATTTAGTTCAACATACTTTTAATCCGCTATGTTCTGGCAGTTTTGGATGTTGTTAAATTGCACAGCTCATTCCCAGAAAGATAATTTAGCAACGATAGTGGTCTCCATTGTACTCCTCTACCTTAATGTAGTAGCCCGTTAGCCCTCATTCGTCAGGAGTTTCCTTTTCCTCTCTTTAGGGGAAACTTGCTAAGGCGAGATGGGATGAATTTTGTCTCCTATTTATTGCTGCGTCTAATCTGTTCTCTGAAGCGCTTTACCACCTAATTTTTGGGCCATGTAATGGGGGAAGAAGGTTTTTAAAAATCTAGAGACGATAAATCGTTGGTAAAATCAATAGAATTAATCTAAAAATCCTGCTTGAAGGTTTTAAAGAGTCTGTAAAACATGTGGCACCTGCAAAATGCACCCAGAGTCCCCGAGATGTAAAGCCAGCCCTATTAATAGCATCAGTTACTTCAAGCAAGCATTGAGGAGGGGCCTCTGGCCTCCCACTCCAGCCTCCAACAGGTAGGGGAGAATGCCCACAGGGCAGGAGCAGCATAGTGTCTTCAGAAGTGGCTCTATACTGCCCCATCTCATGGGCCCTTATAAAAGGGGAGGGAGACATGGGGGAGGAAGTGGGCATTCAGTATTCGGTGCTATGGGGTTTCAGAGCTGCCGGGAAGCCCAAAGGTGGCCTTGATAAAGCTATTCTTAAGTTAGTAGAGCCCTTGGGGCTGCTCTACTCTACAGCCCGGAATCAGGTGATGGAAATTTTGCTCCCACGTCATCCTGGGCTGTGCTTTCTGAGCTGTGTTTTAGGATGCATAATACAGTGTCTAGTCAAACCTGTAGGTGATCATCAGGATTTGAAGTCCTAGAATTTGGAGTTCTGGACTTGCACGCTAGGAGCTACCGCAGGATTCTTTTCTAGTTTCAATTTCTAGCACCTGGAACCATAAGCAGCATAGGAATGTAAACTATTCCTGATAGCCTGTAGAAGTTGTGTGAGTGCTTGTTGGTTAGCTGTGGTCTTTGAATCAAAGCAGGTGGGAGATGCGATCTGCCTGCTGGTGTCCAGGCTGGCAGAAGGGAATGACAAGAATTACTTGGGGTCCGTGTTCTAAAACAAAGACCCATTAGACTGCTCTCCCCATATTGATTTGGTAGCCTATGGCTTCTGACAGATTTTACTACATCTCCAGGGCTTTTTTTCTCACCAGGGCTAGGGCAGCACTTAAAACTTGCTGTTCTAAAACCAGAGCCCAGAGATGTCCCTCCAGTCCACTTCATGTGTTCTAATTATTTGTTTTCAAATGATCCTCAACAGAAAACATAGCAAACCTTCTATAATTTGAAACATATGAACAGAAATCAGAATCCAATGTAAGAAATTTGTTTTCCTCTTGTAAGTCAAATTAAAAAAAAAAATTACACCACCCTAGTGCACTGCATCATCAGATATGGTTTGTGAATTAGGCTGTATACTTTCTATGGGCTTGTCTATACTTACCGCGCTGGTTCGGCGGCAGGCAATCGAACTTCTGGGTTCGATTTATCACGTCTTGTCTGAACGCGATAAATTGAACCCAGAAGTGCTCGCCGTTGACTCCAGTAATCCTGCTCGGTGCGAGGAGTACGCGGAGTCGACGGGGGGAGACTTCCGGCCGCGTCTGGACCGCGGTAAGTTCGAACTAAGGTACGTCGACTTCAGCTACGTTATTCACGTAGCTGAAGTTGTGTACCTTTGTTCGAATTGGGGGGTTAGTGTAGACCAGGCCTAAGATGTTTTCCCATCTGCTTCTACCTCTGATTAATTTAACACTATCTACTCAATACTGAAATACTAGGAGGCTGTATTGTTTGAAATGCCGGTCTTATTTCTCATAGGTTGACCCTATTGCGCAAGAATACTCATGAAATATGTAAACGGGAGGTTTAGTAAGGTCAAAGAGTAAAAAGAAAACATAAATGATTTGTAAAAAATCTTTTCTACTAGCCTATGCAAAAATAGATCATGCTGTATTAATTTATTTCAGATTGGTTTTGCTAGCAGATTCTTAGTCTGGTGGTTAAGGAATGGCAGTAAGAATCAGAAGATCTAAAGTCTGCCACTGAGTCGCTGAATGACAGTGGGCAAGTCTCTCAAATAATTGTCGCCTCAGTTTCCCCATCAACAAAATAGTGATTGACTAAAGTGGGATGGGAATTTTTTTCCAGATTTCATTTTTTCCCCCATTCTGTATCATGATGAAAAAATAGAGGGCGGAGGGCTCTCCCCAAAATAGCCAAAAGCCTGTTCATTAGGGCACTCCCCTGGGATGTGAGAGTCCCTTCTCTGAATCAGGCAGACCAAGGACAGAAACCTAGGTTTCCCACATCCCAGGTGAGTAGCTGAACCGCTGGGCTATTGGCTGTTCTGGGGTATAGGGAATTCACCCTTTGTTTTTTTTGTTCCTTCTTTCTCTTGTTTGGAGCAGAAATTATCCTATATCTGAGAGCACTTCCCAATGAAAGTTTAATCAACACTGATACATTCCCGCAAACTGTCAATTTTCCAACAAAAAAAAAAAGTTTCACTAATAAATGCCTGACCACCTCCAATAATGACACACATCCAGTTTTTTAAAGCACTATGCAATTTTTTCACAGAAGTGCTATCTATGTGCCTTATTATTATTGCAATCTCACTCTCAGCATAGTTTGATAACAATAACCTGCTCCCAGGGGTGTATTAGAAGACTATTGGTACATGCCATGGTATGTTCTGGTGCACAAGTTCAAAAGTCCAGTGCCTTCAGGAGAAGTATGCCCATAGCTTATTAATGAAAAGATTGGATTCTATTAGTGTATGGGCTATTAGTTCAGCTTAAAACAGACAAAAACACAACAAACCAAAAATCAATTTTGTGAGGTTTTATGCATCATATCCTTCCACTATGAAAATGATAAAAGAATGATTTTTTAAATATATATATTAATATGTTAAATGTATTTATTTTTTTCTAAATAAAACTTACTTTATTTTTTAAGGTTTGTTTTTTGGTCCCCTCAGTCCATCTCCTGTACCCAGAAGCTTCATAGGCATTTTTGCAGCAGTTGCTGGTCCACCAACTTACTTTATTTCATAAAATCTATTGCTGAAATTTCAGCCCCATTCCCCTAAATTTGGAATATTAAACAGCTCCCAATTTAGGCTCTGATCCAGCAAACAACCTTGAAACTGACAGGTTTCAGAGTAGCAGCCGTGTTAGTCTGTATCCGCAAAAAGAACAGGAGTACTTGTGGCACCTTAGAGACTAACAAATTTATTTGAGCATAAGCTTTCGTGGGCTTTTCGTGCATCCGAAGAAGTGGGCTGTAGCCCACGAAAGCTTATGCTCAAATAAATTTGTTAGTCTCTAAGGTGCCACAAATACTCCTGTTCTTTTTGAAACTGACTAACTTTCTAACCTGAAGTTTATTTTTGTAAGAAGAGAAAGCTTCAAGATTTCCTTTGCTTGGATCCAGAGTGCAGGCTGTTTCAATCTTGTGGTATATCTTGGCAGAGAATGACAAATGTGTTAAAATGTGCTAAATTATGCATTGCTGTCTTCAGCAATGCACCTCACTGGCCATGAAAGAATATGAGAGGAAATCAAACCATTCATTTTAGGGGCTTACCCTACAACCCTTTCTCATGTATGTGTGAGCTTCCAGGGTTTGTTGCATATCTTTTATATCAGCTAGAATGTTGCTGACCACTTTCAATGTCCAATGAAATCAATAGAAGTAGAGGCTTCTCTGAACCTTGCAGACTCAAGCCCCAGGAGAGCAAGAACCAAATAGGCGGCTCTGTTCCTGTACATTCCGAGTGTGTTGTGAATTTCAGTAGCTTTTATTTTCTCTCTTGATTAAATTATGAAATAAAACCACCTAGCAGTAAGAGCATGGGATCCTTAGGTGGAAGGGAAAATAGGTTGGCTTTTTGGATTTGTAGAGATTAGAGTCAATCCTACAAATATGTCTGGGCCTAGGACTTAACAGTGCTCAGCGCCTTGCTGGATTGGGCCCTTGATAAATAATAAATAGCGATATCATTTATTCATCTACATTTCCCTGACTGCCCACTGTCTTGCACCGTGTGCAGCCATTTTCACCCGGTGCACCTTGTGTTGTCACGCAAAGTGAATACAAAACACTACCAGCAGGGTAAGCGAGTGGAGAGTTGTGCTTTGGTAGCACTTTACATCTGTTTTGTACTCGCTTTGCACAGCTGTGAATGACGGCACAAGGCAGTGTTCCATCAGGCCTCAAATGTGCAATTTATTAAAGGATTCTAGTTTTGTGTCATTCATAGAAAACTTATTACTGAATGCAGGTCAAATACTATTTTTGTAGTATGAGGTTTTTAAATAGTGTCTTGGAGATCAAAGATTTCCACTAGAACTATTCTATATAAAACTCCTTGTTAGTGTTATTTTGAAAGTAGAAATCCCACCAACAGCAATGTGATTTATTTATTAAGCATCAACAAATGTAAGAGGTCTGTCTCCTTGTCATCTGCTAGATGCTGGTGCATATTATACATTCGCTTTTTACATGCTGGATACATAATTTGGACCTTGTTGATGCATTTAGGGGCCAGCACATCTAAGGCTGAGCAATCATGAGTTAGGCCTAAATGTCAGGGAAATAATATGAAGCAGAGTGTCTTTCTCCAATCATTCTACTTGATGTGCATAGAGTAGTTGGCTGAATAGCTGGAGGGAAAGTATAATACATTGTAATAATCACATTAATCATTTTTCTTGCTGTCTTGAGACAATGTTGTGATAACTGTAAACTAAAATAGTTTAAGACAAGGCCAAAATAAAAGCCACTAAGAATACCAGTGGTCCATTTTTGGAGGTAATTATGGTCAATTGGCAGCACTATATAGAGAACACAAAGACACGCTTTTAGCTCTAATTTTTTTTTTTACTCAGGAATTAATCAAAGTCAAGTAATCCTGATGAAATAATGTCACTTTGTATATAGCACTCTCCCTGAACATAGTGTTGTCTGTAGCTATCTGACTAGAAATATATGTAGCCGAATCAACTAAGTACTATACGCAGCTGGATGCAAAATCCGACATTGCTTATACAGCATTACGGTGCAGTAGGCAGAAAATCGCCATTTAAGAGGTTTGGAATTCAAATATTATAAGACTATCAAAGGAGAACATGTTGAACAAGTATTGGATTGTAAATATCACCCATTCTGAATGAACCAACACAAAATCAGCAATAAAATTGTAATACCCTTTATTAAATGTAACCATAAAATTTAGGCTTATTGGAAGCATATATAATGCCCCCTTCCAGCCCTAGTTTGGCCTATCAGTGGGGTTTGAACCCTAACTCCACAGCACTAACAGCATGAGTTTCTGCTGCTTGAGATAAAGGAGCAATTCTTTCAGCTCTCTTACTAGACTCTTATTCTCTTAGGTGGAGCAGCAACCAAAGGGGGGCAAAGACAGGCACTCTGACAGTGTAGGTTACACACACATCATTTTCACTTTAAAGGTTTATAGTCACTGTTACTAATGGCACATGACATTTGTTGACTGGGTGGTGTAAAGTAGATACAGTCTGATGTTTGCACAGCATTTGACTTGAATATAATATCTGCTGCCATGGGAGGATGCCGCAAAACTGGGATGAGTGGCACTCATCTGAACAATTCCCCGAACAGACTCCCAAGTTTTAGGCTCGCAACTAGTTGTATCATTAAAAGTTCTGATCCTGCATTCCTTCCACACCAGCTACTCCCCCTGGTCAAGGCAATTCTAGGTGTGTCAGGAATGCAAGACTGAAGAATTTCAGATAGGAGTGCAGAAAAAACAAATGATGGGCAATCAACTAGAATACTCAGCAGACAGACTACTGCCTCTCCATCTATGCAGGACAGATTTATGTGAATCTCCTGGAGAATGTATAGATGGGTGTACAGCTTTAGAACAATGAAGAGGAATTATTTTCAAGAATGGATTCATTGATAGCATAGCCTTTTACCATCCCTACAAGGCTTATGTTGTTGACAACGTGTACGTGGCCTTTAATTTTTCTTTTCTTTTCTTTTCTTTCCCCCTGCCGCAAATGTGAGACTGGTAAAATATGTCCTTGGTGCTAGGGAGGTGGGAAATTTAAGGCTTCTTAATGCTAAAAAGTTCAGTTGCAAGACGGGCTTCCAAACTATGTAGCAACTACCTTAGGTCTTAAAAAATGTGATAATTTTACTGCAAAATGGATAGTTCATCTCTATAGAGCATAAAAGTGTCATTGATCTCTATGATAAATTGAATCTCAGTATCTGAAAATATAGACCTTGTTTTTTTTCATTAGAAGGATGACCTTGCTTCTCTTGTAAATCAAAAGTAACTGGGGATTTGTGGCTCTTATAAGAGCTACAGGGGAAAAAAAAAACATTATTACTCTGGAGCTGCAGACCATTTTGGAGTTGAAGGAATCGAAGGGGTGAGCTCTTCAATTTCATTAGGTTTACACTGGGATAGATTTGATTTTCTGTCTGATACTATGTATTGCACACCTTCCAAGGTATGAGATGAAGGGAGCAGCAGTAGACAATTTGGTCTCCTACTGGGAGGGAGAGAGGAAAGGGGAGGTTCTGCTTCAAGAATTATATCCTGATACTTAAAAATAACTCCCAAAGTTGCTCTCCAGCCTGACTCCTGGCACCAGCTTTGTATTAATATCCTATAGAGCCACCATTTCTGTTTTATTGACAAATACGTCAATGATGCACAAAGCCAGACAGTCAAAATGTATCTAACTGTGCTTCTTTTACACTTTGAACCAGACTGAACAATATGTTATCATTTGACATAGAAAAATGGTTTAATTTCATAAATGAGAAACATGCATATAGTTTTGAGAATTAAATGCACGATATGGTTTTGACTGGTGGTGCATTTCACAGCTTTGGACCCACTTCACAAGTGACCAGTGCAACTGAATTTCCTAGTGCCAGTGAGAATCTTAGCACCATGTTTTGCACTACTTACATCTTGTTAACACTTACTCTCATTCTATCTAGTTTAATTAACTCTTTTCATCCATTGATCTCTAATCACTCTTCAAAAGAAAGGATCTTTATCTCCATTTTACAGGTAGAGAAACTGAGGCACAGTGAGGTTAAGTGAATCAGAGAAGAGGTAGAGGCAGGTCTTTTAACTCATTCCCAGTGCACTGCCTTATCCACTAGACGATGTTGGCTCCTTACAGTAAATAATTTTACATGGTACATAGGTATGGGCTGTATAAACACAGACAGGAAGAGAAAGCCAGAGCCTGAAAATGTTTTTCCGCTGTTAGAAAGCTGATTTTGCTGCTGTGGAGATTCAAGCTTTGCTTTGGTGCTTGTAACAATCACAAGAAACTCAGTAATGCTAAGGCCGAACACCTGTTCATGCAAGTGCACTATCAGATCTGCCCATCTTTTTATATAAGGGAAGATGAGGTTGCTATTAAAGTTTTGCAGTAGTGTGAGAGTTTCATGAAGTGGTGGTATGTATTGCTTTCTGACTGAGGCAAATGGAGTGTGGTAATGACAGCATTGAGAAGACGTGAAGGTGACAAGAAATACTGGGGATTTTTCCTTTAACTTCTCATTTCCACGTTTGGCAAGGATTTGGCTAGATGGTGTATGTCCTGATGAAATCGTTACTGTCCAACCAAACAAGCTTTTTGCTTGTGCTAATCTAATAGGTCACCACAAGGGCCTGATCCTACATTAATGCCATGTCACAATCCGCCCAGTGGTGCCCCTCAAATGAATCACCACTAAGTCAGACAGTAGCTTGAGACTTTCAGAATTAAATCCCAGCAGAGGTTCCAAGTCCCCAATGAGAAGGCTGCAGACTGAAAGAATCAGATACAGCTGACGCTGTTTAGTCTTAGACCTGTTGTAACAATTGGGGCTTGACAGGCCTACCCCAATTGTAAAACCCTTTAAGAGGGGTTCTATGACTTTCGGTGACAGGGTGAGTGCTTGATTTTTTTTTCTCAACATAAATATTGTTCTTTTAACATGAGCTTTTTTTTTTTCTTTTTCTGCCTAACCTGGGACTGCTGTGAAATCTCTCTAGCTGTTCAAACTATACCCTACATTTATAATCTCTCTAAAACACTTGGCTTTCTAGAAGCTATTGGCAGGTGTTTCACTCTCAAAAGAATTTAAAATCATCCTGTGCTTACTGCAGCTGGGGCCGTTCTTGTGTCATGCTAAAATTATTTTTGTTTTGGCATTTTGCAAAATGAGCAAAAACTCCAGTGCTTTTGTGTAAGTTTATGAAGACAGGAGTCAAGATGTGCCAAGCCTTAATTTACCTAACTCCAGGTTCATCCTAGAAAGTCTGTTTTCCCTTAACTGAGGTCTTTTCAATGTGTCCAAGGACGCACCAAAAAAGCAGGTAGAGACTAACAAGATGTCTAGGTTATTCTGCTTTGCCCATCACCTGATTCTAGTGCGGAGTCTGAGTAACTGAGTCGGCACTTTGGATGAAATCCAACCCCAACTGAAGTCAATGAGAGTTTTGCCATTGATTTTAGTGGAACCAGGATTTCACCCTTGGGAACTTTGTGGAAGAAACAGGACACAGGATTGACAGGTCACAGAGCATCAGCAGATGCTCAGAGCTGGAGTTGGCTGTTGTGTACCTACTCCAAAGGCCACAATCCCATCATGCATCTTAATTGTCTCTAGCTCCAAGCCGAACAACATAAACAGGGCAGCTCATATCCATGCAACATGCACGGTTTGCACTCTGACCCCTCTGATCCCGCTTCAGAATCTGAACCAGGTTCCTCAGCACACTTGAAAGGGAGGTTAGGTTTTGCCCCTGGTTGAAATCCTGCTCACCACAGCCCTGGCAGCAGAACTGATATGGTTCTGCTGTTCACTGGGTGGGAGGGTGTAAATGAATTATATAAGGGGTACACAACCCTTACCTGGTGCTTAGCAATGAAGTGGCTCTAAGGGCATGGCTACACTTGCAGATGTAGAGCGCTTTGAGTTAAACCAGCCTTGGTAGAGAGCAGTAAGGGGAGCGCTGCAGTCTGTCCACACTGACAGCTGCAAGCGCACTGGCGTGGCCACATTTGTGGCACTTGCAGTGGCATTGGGAGTGGTGCATTGTGGGCAGCTATCCCACAGAGCACTTCTTCTCATTCTGGTGCTGTGGCTTGTGGGAAGGGGGCGGGAGGTGCAGGACATTGTGGGTCCTGTCCCAACACCCTGTGATGCGTCTGTTCACATCCTAGCAATCCCTCTGCCTCCGTCCACAATTGGCACCATCTTTCAACGTTTTTTGTACTGTGCATTCTATCTTCCCTTTCAGTCTGCGGGAATGGAGCCCGAACTGCTGAGGAATATGCTGATGAGTCTCGTCAGCACATCACGTTTGGCAGTCAAGTTATTCCTTAAGATCCAAAGTGACAGCGAGGACTCCGACAATGATATTGACTCGAGTAATGCATACGACAGGAGATTGCTTGTGGCATTCATGGACATGCTCACCACTGTGTAACAACACTTTTGGACTCAAGAAACAAGCACTGAGTGGTGGGATCACATTGTCCTGCAAGTCTGGGATGATGAGCAGTGGCTGCAGAACTTTTGCATGAGAAAAGCCACTTCCATGGGACTGTGTGAAGAGCTTGCCCCCACCCTGCGGCGCAAGGACATGAGATTGAGAGCTGCCCTGATGGTGGAGAAGTGGGTGGCTATTGCAATCCGGAAGCTGGCAACTCCAGACAGCTACCGATCGGTCGCTAACCAGTTTGGAGTGGGGAAGTTGACCTTTGGAATCGTGTTGATGCAAGTTTGCAAGGCCATTAATCGCATCCTGCTCAGAAGAACCGTGACTCCGGGTAACGTGCAGAAAATAGTGGATGGCTTTGCACAAATGGGTTTCCCTAACTGTGGAGGAGCGATAGATGGGATGCATATTCCAATTCTGGCACCAGCCCACCTAGCCTCCGAGTACGTTAATCGGAAGGGCTATTTCTCTATGGTTCTCCAGGTGCTTGTGGATCACCGTGGGCGTTTCATTGACATTAACGCAGGCTGGCCCAGAACGGTGCATGATGCACGCATCTTTCAGAACACAGGCCTGTTCAGGAAGCTGCAAGCCGGGACTTTTTTCCCCAGACCAGAAGATCACTGTAGGGGAAGTCGAAATGCCCATTGTGATTCTTGGACACCCTGCTTACCCTTTAATGCCCTGGCTCATGAAACCCTACACAGCAGCAAGGAGCGGTTCAACAGGCTGAACTGGTGCAGAATGACAGTGGAGTGTGCTTTTGGCCATTTTGAGGGCCACTGGCGCTCTCTGTATGGGAAGCTGGACCTGGCCGATAACAGCATCCCTGTGGTTATATCCATGTGCTGTACCCTCCATAACATTTGTGAAGGGAAGGGAGAAAGATTCACTCAGGCATGGAACTCGGAGGTTCAACACCTGGAGGCTGAATTTGAACAGCCAGAGAGCAGGGCTATTAGAGGGGCCTAGCGTGGGGCTGCAAGGATTAGGGATGCCTTGAGGGAGCAATTTGAGGCTGAAAGCCACCAGTAACGTCTGATGCCCTGCACAGGAGTGAAGTGAAATGGTTCCAATGTGAGTAGTAATCTGTTTGCTACATATGATACACTGACTTGCAGTGCCTATTGCTTTCCTGGGCTAAGATATCTTTTACTTTATGCAATAATAAATGTTTTGAAAGCAAAAAAATCCATGTATTGAAATGAAAATGCATTTATTGAAAACAAACACAACTGCTTGGGAAACAGAAAGGGCCAGGGGGTGGGGTGGGGAACGGTACAATCACCGATTTGCGTATGTCCTGTTATCGTACTCAGCCTTCCTGTTTGGAGTGCTGTGCAATGAGCGCTGCACTTCAGGGTGGTTATACTGCATGGTGATGGTGGTTGAGTGCAGTGAGTAAGGGTCATAGTTTTCAGGGCTGGGTGGTGAAGCTACAGGTGTTGGAGGCTGGTGGTGATAAGAACCCAGATGTTGGGGAAAGTGGGTTGGAGGTGACATGGGGGCACAAGGGAAAGAGTTTTGGGACAAGGGCTGCAGGGGGCGGGCGGGGGCGGTAGTGCTCTGCCTGCATTGCTATGAGCAACTGGATCGAGTCGGCTTGGCGCTCCATGATGCTTATCAGCCGCTCCGTGCTTTGGTGCCGGCGATCTGCATTCTGCTGGCAGACCCTCCTTTCACTCTCCCACCACTCCTGCACTTTTTGATTTTTCATTAAGGGTCCCTTTTGCTTCTACATAGCCTCTTCCTGATTCCTTGTAGCCTCTCGGCCGGTGATAACACGGGCGGCTGAGATCTCAAGGTTGCATCTGTAAAGGCAAAATGCAACACTTAACAGAGGCAGCATTGTTCACACCAGACAGAGCAATGATTCCCCCGTACTTAAGGAAGGCAAGCACAGTGTACACAATAGCATAATTTGCCCGTCCCAAAGTGAGCACACATAACCCCCGGCAGCCCCAAAATCATGGGTAAGCACAGGGTAAAGGGGGACTGATTATTTCATGGCTGTACTGTCCTCTGGGTTTCTGTGCCTTGGGGAGAGCCAACAGCTGCAGGGGGGCCCTATATACTGAACACTGTCCCCACATTTTCCACAGGAGTTTGTCCTGGAAGATATCTCGCTGCTGAGGGTGACCTGAGAAGCAAAGGAGGGTCTTCTACTACAATGTAGCTTCCGCCCTGGCCCATATGCAGCTTACCTGTGTGCAGCAATGGTCCCCCTGCCCCTCACGGCACAGTGGCATGGACATATTAGCCTGACTGGGACAAGGACCACAGTGACTCTCCCACGAAACCTGTGCAAGCGCATTGCCCAAGTTCTGGATGAGACCTTTGAAGAGATCACTGAGGCCGATTACCACGATGTGAGAGAGCACATCAATGCCCTATTCCACATCTAGGCATGCATGAGGCCCTAACCCTCCTCGTCCCAAGAGCCCGCACTGAATAATTTCCTTCCCAAAATAAAAGCCGCTTACCGGGAACCTCCTCAGGTGTTTGTCCTTCCCCAAGCACTGGCCACTGTGACTGGCTACCTTCCTCCTGGTTTGAGAACAGCTCCTGGCTGCATGCATCTAGGGATGCCGGGGTGTCTTCCTCCTCCTCAGCATCCTCGCTCCCACTTTGCTGCTGCTCCTCCTCCTCCTGCCTTGTTGAACTGGGCTCTGAAGTGTCCATGGTGGTACTCAGAGTGGAGGTGGGGTTGCCCCCAAGTATCGCATCCAGCTCTTTGTAAAAATGGCAGGTCGCGGGGGCAGCACCGGAGTGGCTGATTGCCTTGCGGGCTTTGCGGTAGGCACTCCGCAGCTCCTTCACTTTAACCCTGCACTGCAGAGCATCCCAGTCATGGCCCCTTTCCATCATGTACCTTGATATCTGCCCGAAGGTATCGTAATTCCTACGGCTGGAACGCAGTTTCCTCCCACCAAACACTGATGAGGTCCAGCACCTCGCCATTGCTCCGTACTGGGGATCGCACTGGCGCGTGGAGGTATGGTCACCTGGAAAGATTTGCTGAGAGCACTCCACGCCTGGCTGAGCAAACAGGTAGGGGATTTTCAAAATTCCCAGAGAATTTAAAGGGCGGGTCTGACGGTTGGTCTTGTGAGGGCAGGGCAATAGAGTTCAAAGTGATGACCAGAGTGACTAGAACAGGCATTGTGGGACATTTCTGGAGGCCGATCAGAGCGCATTAACAGACCAGGGCATCCACACTAGCGGCGCTCCAGCGGGGGTGCATCAAACGTTATTCCTCTCGCCGAGGTGGAGTACCAGCCGTGCTGTAGCCGCGGAGTCATAGCGCTCTACGTGCCTTGCCAGTGTAGACGCGTCGTGAGTTAGAGTGCACAGGGCTGCTTTAATGCACTGTAACTGGCAAGTGTAGCCATGCCTTAAGAGTGGAGAGAACATCTGGTCTGAGGCTAGAGGATCCACTGGTTACTGGTATGTTGGGGTCTTACAGTGAGTCTATTATTGCTTCAGCTCAGGTCTTTGCAGCGTGGAGTGAGGATTCCTTCCTCCAGTGCCAATGTGCCCACAGCACAGCTCTCTGCATATAGGCTGTGTGCTGGATGGGAGAATTTGGACACTAATGCAAAGAATTCAAAGGGGGGGGGGAAACTTGCTTTGTATGTTTGATGTGTCATTTATTTCTTTTCAACACATTTCAGAGGGAAAGCAACTAAAAAAATCAGCCTTTGCCAGGAATCTTCACAAAAGCCTCAGGGCAAAAATGCCTCATCATTTTTCATGGCGTGGCTATAGGAAGTGTGTTAAAAGAGCTATTAATGGCAGACTGCAGTGCCGTGTAAAATGTATTCCAATCGGGAACTCTAATTACAAAGAAGAGCACCTCACTGTTCATTGAGAGTGATATCACGTATCACAATAACAAGAATAAGAGCCGAACAGGATGCTCCATCCTTGACAGTCTGATGTAATCGGGGAAACAGGAAGTGTCACTCATCATTTGAATGCAGGAGAAAGTCCAGGAGACTTTCAGGTTTGGTTTTTCAGGTGTCCCTCTGTCTCTCTCTTAGCTGGGTTTTCCTATAGTTTAATGTACCAGGACTTTTGATATTTTTTTTCAAAGGTGATGAGCTTCAAGTTTTTAGTTAGAAGGTAAATCAGTTCCCGTTCCCACTTCTCTCAGAATTGCAAAATGCTAAATAATCTGATCTTGCTCCATATTATCCTTTTTCCTCTGAATTATCTGGCTCTCCCAGAAGCCCAGAGCTCCATGAAGGCCAGGCCCTGTGCTCAAAGGAACCCTATTGACTATGCTGCAGATCCTGATGCAAGATCAGGCCCAAAGGTGGAGGTAAAAGATTTTAATAGGCCTGTTTAGAAGAAGCAGTGTTAATGAATGGTAAGAGCAGTGGGCAGGGAAAGGACCTCTTGAATTCCTCTCTGCCCTGGATCTACTAATGACTCACAGGGTGGCTTTGGGAAAGACACTTAATATCAGTCCTTCTCTATACAGTCTGAAATTGAGATACAATTAGCCCTTCCCTTTTGTGAGGCTTAATTTTGTTAACAAGCACTTTAAGAAAATAATTATTAGCATTCCTATAGCACTTTGCATTTATAATGACTGCTGTTTAAAATCTGCTTTGATGAAAGATCTTCATTATCTAGTGGCTGCAGGAAGAATTAGTTTAACTTGGTTTGGTTTTGACCCTGATGATGATTTTTATAGAAGATTTTTGTTAAAGGCTATTTATTTCTTTTGGGTTATTTAAGAACTAGAATTTAAACCATTACTTTGAAAAATGTAACAAACTAACTCTGTTTATTTTCTGACTAGGAAAAATACCTCACCAGATCTCTGAATATTTATCTCTGTAACAACTCAGCTAGTCACTGTAATTTTGGCTGACAGTTATGGCAGTTTCATAATAACGCACTTTTATTATGTTTTCTACAATTGGGATCACACATTTGAGTAGCTGTCTTTGAAATACTCCTCATGTGAAGTAACCATTGCACCTGTTTCAGTTTATTGTTTTAAGCCCTTAAAGAACATTGGCACAGATTTCAGAAGCCAAATGAATCGCTTTTCTCCAGGGCACAGTAAAATAACTTTATTAGGGATTATAAGTGGTGTCAGTTTGTTTCCTTTCTCGTTTTTTATTAAGCCAGGTTAGTTACTCATCTTTAAATCCCTATAGTTACTGAAACATCCCTCCTTAGAATAGAACCCACAATCCTATTTTGTACTTAGCAAAATATAACACAAGACCATTATAAAACATAGAAACTGATGCCGTTGGATAAATTAGGATGTATATTAGTTTAGTATAGCCCTATTCTGGTATGTCAGGGCTCCTTTTGCATCAGTCCAGGTTTGCATTTCTGCTCTAGGGCCAGCTTAGCCAGCCATTGGATGATTCTCCCTGCATGGGGGAATCTTTGCATGGCCAGGATGCTTTTTGCAGCTGACGCAGGCAGTGTGGCCAGGGAAAGCAGCTTGTGGCCGGGGCTACCTTACGCCCTGGTGATGCCTGGCTGTTAGAATGGATGGCGCCTGCAAGAAGTCAGTGAAGTTACACCAGATTTACAATGGTGTAGCTGAGAGCAGAATCTGGCTCCTAGAGAAGAGTGCTGGCTCTATATTTCAGAAGAGCTGCTGGTCTGGGCATAGCGAAAGGTGGACCACATGCACTCTTCATGCATTTCCATCTCCCTCTCCTGATGTTATGAAAACAAAAGAGATTTGTCCAGCCCTGGAGCTACCCTAGTTCATGGGGGCTCAGTAACATCTGCCTTCTCAGGAAATCATCTTGTTTCTAACCAATATTCGTAGACTTATGAAGTTGCCCGAGTAGGCCATAGATATTTTCAGTTGGCTAAAGCAGCTTATGTCAGCTCAAGATCTACTTGTTTCAGACCATATCCTAGAACAATTTATGTCTGTACCTGAATATAAACTGGACACTCGCACAAAGGGCCTACTTAAAGAATACCACCATTGAATACTATTCAAAAGGGAAAACTTATGGGACATGCCAACATAGAGAACAAGCAAAAAATGGCCTAGGATAGTCGGGGATGCTAATTCCTTGTTTGTGCCCTTATTTGATGCTGTGGGATGGATTCAGAAACAAATATAGAAGACAAGCTGCTCTGAGGCTACACAGGTGTGTGCTTGCTTTTGGAAACTGAAGTGATTTGGGGGATCATGGGTTTAGCACAGAATCCCACTCTTGTATTCCAAGTTATTCCAAATACAGGAACTATGCAGCGCAGATATGAAACTCCTAGGGGATAATGAGTAGCAGGTGTTTAACTTCTCACAGTGTAGTAATCTCTACAAAAGTGGATGTAGCTTTAAATGGATAAAGATGAACATATGTAGTCATTTCCAAAATAGCTTTAGTATTTTCTCATTCTTTAGATGCTATGTTTTTAAGAAATACTATAGAACATGTTGAAATTCCTACAGTGAATGAAATTGTAATTTTTTTTTTTGCTTGGGAACTAAATGTAACAAGAATTTAATAATTCATAAATTGAGCTTCAGCGTCTGTTTAATAATAGATAGACTGTCATGCCAAGTTCAGTTGGAAACTTACAGAGCATACATTTTTATGTTTTCCTTCAACATTTCAGAGAATTACAGTATCGCAACCATTATTTTGTATTTATGCTCATTTCAATATTTTATTCCTTTCAGGTTGTTTTAGGAAATAAAAGTCGCAGCTTTGGAAAAAAAATGAAAGAAACTATCTTCAGTTTCTGAAGGAAAAGAGAAAACAGATCAGAGGAGTTTTATTTATGTATACATTCATAAATGATTCACTGGACTTTTGGCTGGGAGATAGGATAGTTTCATAATAACTTTGTTTATGATGTTCCTAGCAGCGAGCTCAAACGTTTGAATAACTCTGTAGGAAAGACTTGTGAAGTTGGCTAACAATTATACCTACTACGCCTCGGCTGGGTTTTGTCCTCTTGACAATAATCAGATTGGATTTTTTTTTAAAGTTGTTTCTAGCTGATGGGGAAATGACAGAAGGAACACACCAGTTTGACATTTCACTGATACAGAGAGGAAGGGCTGCCAGACTCTTGGTTAAAGTCTAAGAGAACTAATGGGGGTTCTAGTCCCCCCCACCTCTGCTACAGACTTTCTGGGTGTTACAGGACAGTTCCCTTTCAGTCAAGTCCTGCTCCATTACACCACGTGTGTGAAGGAGCAGAGACTCAGTGGGACTGGAGAAGAGAAAAGGTGGAGAAGATTTTAATATCTTGTGGAGATGGCATGTGATGGTAAGTGCGCGCCCCCCCCCCCGGGGCTGCACCTTACAGAGACCAAATCTACGCATGCTTTCTGTGTGCAAAAGTACTGGCAAAGTGGTCAGGATGGGCCAGTCATTTCTTTTATTATTAATACTGCAGAAGTGCCATTACAGGCCCCTGCCTCAGGTCACAATTTACTGTTGAAACACAAAGCAATTCCCCTGACCCAAAGCAGTTCACAGAGGCCTTTCTCCTGCCTGGAAAGAGGACACCCTTCCCTTCAATCCCTTGTTGGGCCATGCGACAGGCAGGCAGCCCTTAACCCTTTCCTGGCGGTCTTATCAGTTGTGCTAGGCACTGGTCAAACACCTATGAAGAGACAGTCTCCCCCCACCCCCCCAAGACTATCAATAGACACAACAGCCAGAAGTTGGAAGGGAAAACAGGGACACAGAAGTGAAGTGATTTGCACAGGTTCACATAGCAGGTTAGTGGCACAGTTGGGAACAGAACTTTGGGCTTCTAAGGGTGTATATATACAGTGCAACAGGCAGTGTAATTACCGGTTTGGAGAGATGTACATACGATAGTTTTGCTGCAGCTATTGTGCTTAAAATAGCAGCATGGTTAGCGTCACAGTCTAGCTGCCAGGGTACAAGACTGAGAACCTAGCTATGGATGAGGGGGGCCTAGCCCACTCTCCTTGCCACTGCTTCCCCACTTCTGTTTTAAGAGCACTAGTTCAATCAAAGCTCATGCATGTTCATCTACCCAAAATGGAAACTACACCTGCAGCTGAAGTGTAAATGCATCCCAAGTCCCAATCTGGTGCCCTATCTACTGGCGCACCCTGCTGATGTTTTGCCTTCCATATATTTGAGATTGGGTTCAGTGAGCCTTCTAGGTGATGTTATACTTTACATAAAACCTCTTAGATGCCTTGATGAGAGACCACTGAAGTGATTGTATTGCAGTAACTACTGGTTTTGAGAGAAAAAGGCCCTTTGTAGAATTTTTTGGTGGCTTCTTGAAATAGTGGAATGGAATCTCAGTGAAATAGGTACACATACAGGTAATTATTTCTTTAGGTGGAGAAAAGCATCAACAAAAGAGTTCCTATGATTTTATTTAAGCTCTTGCACTAGCTGAAAGTTTGATCCAAAGCCCATTGATAGAAGCCTTTCCATTCAGAAGCCATCTATTGACTTCAGTGGGCTTTAGATCAGGCCTGAATGAGCAGCTCCTTCTGTCTGTTATTTTGTAGACTGAGTGCCTTGAAGGAGAAATTCCTTTCTCCTTCTGCTCCTTTTCTGATCTGTGTTCATCTGCCTTTCCACCCGCCCTCTTTTGTGCAATGGGAGTTAGCACTAGAGTCAGTGAGAGCAAGTGCAGTTTTTTTTTCTTTTAAATTGCCAGTAGTATATTTGTTTTTAGTGTCATCCCAATGTGAATACTGATCAGTTAAAGGTTTCAAGGTTTATGACCTGAACTCAGTGGGTCTAGGTTTTCACTTCTTTAGACCAGTTTTATATCTGGAGTTATACCAGCACAACAAAGTGGAGAATCAGGCTCTATGTATTCAAAACAAACAAAAGGCTGCAGTATTTATACATCCAAGTGCCACAGTATGCAAAATGTTAGAAGACCTCTGAATAGTGGCAAGTCAAGTTTCCTTTTCTCTGCTGTGTGTGGTTGGGGGACGGGGGGATGTTCATCCATTAGTGCCGAAGGAGCAAAGGAATTATACACACCATAAATATTCATAACAGATTTCTGTAGGACTTATAAAAGCTGATAGGTATGAAGAGTAGATAAGAATTTCACCATTGCTATAGCTTCAACTTAAGCTATTTAAAAATCATGAATTCATGTGTCCTGCTGATCAAAGATGCACAATCAGAATGTTTAGGATATCAGATTCTTTGTGGCTAGCTATTCCAAGCATGGAGAGATACGTTAGTATTTACAGTGTATTAGCTGACAAAAATCAATAGAAACTTCACCATGATAAATGCTTCCACATACAAAATAAGTATCAATCTACATTCCATTTTGGGTTATTCAGCACAATTGAAAACATTTCATTTTTGGTAGAAAGATTAACCTGGCTGGGTATTTGCAACAACTCATTAAGGATATTAGTATTAATTCGTATAACAATTAATGTTCTACATTTAGGCCTTACACAATAATTCAGTCTCAAAATCGTCAATGAGAGCGAACTAGCTTAAAATGAAAATCCGATGAGCTATATTTAATGTTTTCCTTTCAGGAGCCTGAAAACATTTCTTTGTGAGGCTCTAAATGAAAATGCAAGCAAAATGTATGGATGTATAAGGACTGGAATGTAAAATAATATTGCAGATATTATCAAGCGATTATACACATTATAAGTACTTACCTGGACTACTGAGATTATTATTAATTTATTTATTATTTGCTTTGAGGTAGCACCTAGGAGCTCCAGTCACAGACCAGGGCCACATTGTGCGAGGTGCTGTACAACACACAATAAAAAGCTGATCCTTGCCCCATAGAGTTTACAATCCAAGTAGCTTGACCCTCAGTTGATGTAAACTGGCATAATTCCTGTGTCGTCAGTCCCGATATTAGCTGCAAAGCTGTCCTACGCTTCTGGTCACCCGATTTTTAAAAATAGCAAAAATATTTTTTCTTTTTCACTTAATGTTGCAGCAAGCACCGTTGTGCAGAAAGTGTGTGTGTGTGTGTGTGTGTTTTTCTTTCTCATTGAAAATATTGCCAGCATCTTTATGCAGAGGAGAAAGCTCTAGTCTCCAGTGCTGATGGAAGAAAATAATTTGAAAGTAATAGCACGATAGTAAGAACATTCTGATTAAAAATGCAAGAATATTCAATTATTCCATCTAATAGACCATACGTACATGAAAAGCCTATCTTCATTCTTCTCATCTTGGGCCCTCATTCTCGACAGAATGATTGATTGATTGGCAAGATTCCTATTTCTGCAACTTTCATCTGTCTTCAGTAGTTTCATAAATGTTGAATTAAGCACTTTTTAGTGCAACTTATCACAGCCTGAAATGTTCATGGAAAGTATCTGACAGAATGGATTCCCCTAGTTTTTGAACTTCAGCAGCAGTATCGCATAATACATGTGTCTGATTAGAAGCACATGTTTTGTCTCATGAGTTTCTCACCATGAAAAAGAATGCCACCCCCTCCCAAAAAAATCAGACTTACAATTACTTCCATATTCTATTTTGCTGCTATGACTTTTCTAGTGGAAAATTCTTACATACACTCTGGGAAGCCCCCAAATGTTTTAATGGAAGATGCTGAACGATATGATATAGTGGATGAAATTGCTCTATATTGTGAATACCAGAACAACTAGATGTAGCACTGTGACAATAAGATGGAAATAGATAAAGGGTTAAATCCCGCTTGCCTAGATCATATGAGTAGTCTCATTGGCTTCAATGGGAATACTCATGTGAGTAACATAAGCATGATTTGACTTAGAATGAGCACAATATTCTAATTGAAAGTGATGTTCTTTGACAGAATTTAGAGGCAGCCTATATTTGTTTTTTGGCACATAGACTCCAGCCAATTCATATATATCATTTGAGCTATAGATACAACTTCAGATCATTTAGTGGCCCACATATTTTTTTAGATGCCCAACACCATTGTTTTTAACAGGCCTTTTCACACACCAACATTTGAACTATTTGTTGCTGTGATTGGACTTCTCTATTCTCTATTTCAGAGAAAGTTGTGATTTATCCCTTTTTTTGCTGCAAATTATCTTACCATTGATGTAAGTGATCATCTTCCCCTCTGCTGTCAGCTGCACAGATTTCAAACTCATGGAGTAAGGGGCTACCCAGCATAAGGATGGCAAAATCTGGGCCAATAGCATTTTCAGTTTTATTTGATAGCTGCCACTGTGTCTGTTTCACAGTTCCAACTAAACCAAACTTCAGTTCTAATTCAGGGGAATCTCTCTGAATGATTATTCTTGGAGCTTGTCAAAAAACAGTAAAGCATTTTGTGAAAATTTTCACAAAGTTCATCCCAGTTTTTTCCAACAAAATTTGAAATCTCTCCGCACAGCTGGTTGAAAAAAGTGGGATGAAACTTTCATTGAAACGTCAACAACAAGCTTAATTGAAATGATAAAATTTTGAATATTTTCAACCAACTTGATTTACATTAAAGAGGGACAAAGCTGATTCTTGGGAATTCTTTATAATTCTACTCACTCACCTTAAATTAGTTATGGCTTTTCTATATTGCATTCCACATTTATGCTTGTCTTTATTTTAATATGTTAATACTTACAGTGATGTGATGTGTTTGTACAGCACCTACCGCAATGAGGTCCTAGTCCATGACTAAGTCTCCTAGGCAATATGGTAATGTAAATAATGATGATCAGACAAGGAAAGTTGTTTCTGGACAAGAGTACAGAGTGCTGTTCACACTGGGTAAAAGGAGGGAGTTTTAAGAACGGCCAGTGGCAGTCAGAGACCTTTGTGATCTACAATTGCCCAGAGGGTCCACTCATCAAATTGCTTCATCCCCTTTACACTCATATGCACAACTTGCTAGTAATTGTTATGATACAAACAGCTAGTTAAACTTGAGGCTATTTTTGCAGCCTATGGAAAAAAGAACATATCCACACCTGGAACATGGTATTGCTGATCTTAATAGTAGTCTCAGACTGCCTCTGGCCTGGTTTTTATTTATTTTTTTCCCGCCTATATGTCAAGATAGTGGCTGGGTTGTGATGTCCTCTGTCTTTGACAGACCATCACCTCATTAGGGCTGTGCTCAGAGACCTTCCAGGACCCAGGAAACAAGAAAGACCAGTGATCCTGATTTGATCACAAAGACTCATGGACTCCAGTTTCCCTCTATAGGACCCCATCCCATGAGGTGTTGAGGATCTGCTAAATCATTACCATTCTACCCTGGCCTTGGCCACTGACATGTTGCCCCCAAATGACCCCTTCCTCCCCATTGCCCACACAGATCTCCTTGGTTTTCTGACATACTGTGATGGATGAAGAGAGAGGGGCAGAAACTCAAGCACTGATGGTGGAAAACAAAGGCTGATTCAGACAGGATGAAACATAACAAATTCCGCAGAGCCTATGCTGAGGTGGCATTACAGGCCAAGGGAACCTTCCTATCAGCCTCTGTTGAAGCTGCCAAATAGCTCCTCAAGGAGTTATCCAAGGTGGTAAACTGCTCCATTAAGCCTGAATGTCTACAGTCTTCACCAGAGCCACACCAAGTGCTGCAGAGATCTATCATCCTACTTCGCTGAAAACAACATGCATATTTGGGAAGCCTTCTCAAACGGCAAGGGCCCTGTCTTTCTGCACCACCAACTAACAATCCACCTGCACGCCTAGAATTGAGTACTTTCACTCATCAAGAAGTGAATCTAACCCAGGTCCTTCCTGGCTTGTGAAAGAGAATCAAGAACAACTGGTGCCACTTCTGGTGAAATAGCCAAGCATCATTTCAGAGAAGAAATCTTCCCTTCCTCCTCTGAACATGCAATTGTCTGACCAACAGTGAAGAAACCCACCCTGGATACTTCAGTCCTAGTCAGCTACCACCCAGTGTTAAACCTCCCATTCCTGAGCAAGCACATAGACAAGCTAGCAAAAGACCAACTACAAGCTCATCTAACTGACGCCAGCACTCTAGACCTGGCACAATCTGGATTCAGGGCTGGTCACAGAACTGAGACTACTTTGGTGGCACTGATGGATGCTCTTATCCTGCCAATAGGTACAAGACAGACATCCATCCTCATCCTTCTGGACCTTTCTGCAGCATTCAGCATTTCTTGATCATGTCTCACCTGAGAGGTGGCAGGGGTCCAAGGTAATGTATTAAAATGGGTTGAGTTCTTCCTTGAAGGGACACACCCAATGAATAGTGATGGGACACCTCCACCACTAAACCCATTGAAGTCAATGGAGATATGATGACGACACCAGCATGATCTGCCCCCTTGGTTTTGTGACTTTGTTCCAAAGAGCATTGTTTCAGTGACTCCTGTTGGAACTTGTTTGAGTTAAAGTTTCCGTTTTCCCCTTAGTGATGTGACTCTGACAATCATGTGTACAAATGATATACTTTACTAGAATGCTCATCTGTTCTGGAGCCTTCAAGGAAGCCTGGGATCACACCAGCTGGCAACTCTTGTGTAGTGCTGTTTCATTAAACGTCTTCCAAATTGGATTTAGGTTTTTCCCAGGAAAAAAATAAAATATAAATGACTGATGTATAGGTGCACACAGAGCTAGCAAATGTATCAATGTCATTGCTTCCCCAAATAACTAAATTAAATGGCTGGAAAAGGGCAATAAAGGTGGCTGTCACATATGAATGCCTGGAAGTTAGCACAACATCTGCTTTGCCTGCTGTTTCAGAACTCACCGGAGCGTATTATAATCAGGGGAATTGAATCTTGACTACTTTGTTTTCATTGGTGGAGACCATGCACGAGAGAGTACTGATTCTCCTGAGAATGATTGTTCATGATTTGTGGCAGCAGGGTGACAATTCTATCCTGTGTAGAGCTAAGGCTGCAATAAACTTGTAAAAAGAGCCCATGCCTGTCTCTTTCCACATCCAGAGTCAGTCTGATTTTCATCCCTTCTTAATTTGCCTGCACTACGTCTCTACTCTTCTCTTCGCTGCTTGCCTTTATGAGCACATAGCATTCACTGCCTGATTAAAGGCAACAGCGGGTCTTGTGGCACCTTTGAGACTAACAGAAGTATTGGGAGCATAAGCTTTTGTGGATAAGAACCTCACTTCTTCAGATGCAAGGGAAGAAGTCTTGCATCTGAAGAAGTGAGGTTCTTACCCACGAAAGCTTATGCTCCCAATACTTCTGTTAGTCTCAAAGGTGCCACAAGACCCGCTGTTGCTTTTTACAGATTCAGACTAACACGGCTACCCCTCTGATACTTGACTGCCTGATTAGTATTTCTGAGGTGTGGAGTGAGTTAACTGTAGCTATAATAATTGAAAACGGTTTGTGTTCTGTTGCAGTAATTTGGTATTTTCACAAAGGAACCATTAAAGGCTGAAGTAACAAACTCCTAGTTAAAAACAGCATGATGCATGGGCTTCCAAAAGGTACCAAGGGAAACTAGCTATAGGTAGTAGAACTTCCAGTTTAAAGGCATTTATATGTCTTCCTTCAGGAGTGTGACAAGAGGGTAAAACTTTTAAACTATCAGACATTTTTAAGAAAATAGCCATCTTGGACTTAGCTGTACCGCACACTGTTACTCCAGAACTTCTCGGATAGTCGTTCCTTTCCTTTTCTCCCCAGCTCTGGATGGACTTTAGCCATGTGTCCTCATTGGTGAAAGCACAAAAAAGATGCTGGCTACTTGAGAGGAAGGTTGGTACAGTGGTTAGGGCACTAGCCTGGGATTCAGAAAACTTGGAGTCAATTACCTGCTGAGCCACTGTCTTCCTATGTGATATTTTTTTGAGGCAAGTCACTTAGTCTTTCTGTTCCCCATCTGTAAAATGGTGATAACTGCACTTCCCTACCTCCCAGGTGTGTTATGAGGATAAGATTGCGAGTGGTCAGATCCTTTGGTAATGTGGGTCATATAAGTATCCAAGATAGAAGCATTCATTGAGTATTGGCTGAACAAGCCCACAAAAGTTTCACTTTTGTTAATGTATTTAATTTCCATCCATTTTATAAAACTCTCGTCTTAAGCATTGTGCTAGACCATTTAAGACTGTAGTTCTAGGAAGATCTTGCTACCTACTGTCCTAGCGCCACTTGGCTACCAGCCAGCTGATCTATTGTACAAGAGCGGCTGCTCACTCCTTACCACTTATTTTGCTGTAGTCCTTTTGGGACTTGTGCGTCCCATAATCATGATTCAACCATTTCAGCATTTCAAGGGTTCAGTTCTTGGAGTGTTAAACTCTCCATGGGAGTTGAGGGTGCTCAGTTCCTTACAGAATCAGGCCATAATTCTGGAAATTGTTACTTAGGAAATTATATTTCAGCCTGGATGCTGGACTTTCCCATTGTAAGACATATTTATTCAGTTTAGCATTGGTTTAAATTTGACTGAGAATCTGATGGGGCCTATACTGGGTTTACAGTGCTAATTTCTGTGCTAATCTCTGTGGGCCAAATCCTGCTCGCTTCACTCATGTGAGTAGTTCCGTTACCTTGCTATGTAAGAAGGGAATTCAGGGCTGAGCCTGAAGAGAAGTGTTGTTTCATGTGTATGTTTTTAATATTTTATATCGCAGCATATGGGCACCAGTGCAATAGGTGCTGTAGGTTGAATGAATAAACAAAGTACATAGCTTATCTGATCCCTTTTCACTCAAGGAAGATGACCTGTGCTGCTATTGCTGACTTATCTCTGGGGATGGAGGTAGGTGGAGAGCTTGTTGACTATTCAGACTTTGACCTTTGACATTGTGATGGGGTTTGACTCACCACCGCGGCGCCTCTCGGCAATTAGCTCTGCACCCTCTTCTGGTTGTGTCTCTGCTCCAGGACCCACGTCACTCCAAGGACTGCAGCATCCTTTTCAGGACACAGCCCTCTGGTTGTGCCGCACTCTGTGCTCCCCACTTCCGGGGACCTGCAGTCCACTGTCCAGCCACTTCTTGCAATGTCAGCCACAGCCAATTGTCTGGCTACTTCCTCAGTAGCGAGGAAGAGGATTGGGGGGGGTGGAACCACGGCCCACCCACTACTCCAGGTCCTGGCCCAGAGACCCTGTAGATGGCCGCAACTTGCTGCGTTCCCTCTGACTCTTCTGTATCTCCATGGGCCACTTCCCTGCACCCTCTTTGTCCTTGTCTCAGCATGTTGGGCTTAGCGGCCAGCCAGGAGCCCTCTCTCACTTCCCTGTTCCTGCCCAACACTGCTCTGTCCAGGGTGCTAGCTTCGTACTGGTTGAAAGGAAGCCAGTCCTCTCTACTTGAGTTCAAGGGTCACTGAACCTGCTCTGCAGCCCTTCTTATATGGGCCAGCAGGCCCTTATTGGCTGCTCCTTGCAGCCCCTATCTGGCTGTCTCCTGCGTAGCCTCCCAAAGGCTGCATTTAATCCCTTTTCTGCCAGTGAGGGGCAGGCAGCCACCCCATGACAGACCCATTGCAGTTTTCACTACTTCCCTACTATCCTGAATCAGATCAGTGCTTCCTCTCCTTGATGAGCATTGTGGGAAGAAACTTGTTGAAATAATTCTGTGCCTTCTCCAGGCACATGATGCAATTTAGATACCCGAATATTTATATCTCTGGGATTGGTAACAAGTATGACGATGTCCGATAAAATCCACAGCATTATTGAGAACATTAATTTATGTCAATGGGCCAGAGTCAGTCTGGGAGCAAGTACTGCTGATTTCAGTAAAACCGTGTGTGCTTTCACCAGGGCTTTTGCTGATATGCAGCAATAAGGCCTTTTTAGGAAAATTAAGTTGTAATCAGCTTATCAGCATCCTGATTTCTTGTTTTCTGAGAATCACTGCTGGCAACGGCATACAGTATCTCTCACAGCAAGCATTTTTACATTATTTATAACTGACTCAATTTGCAATACTAGAACACTAGCATTTTTCTAGTCTAAAATTAGGCTGAAGCAGCAGTCTCTCCTGAATGTTTGCATTAGAAGCCTTTTCCCATCGTTGGTCTCTAAGCATTGTGTCTGGTTTGCTACCAGATTCTCAGAGGCTTACCAGAGCATGGGGTAACTTGCAGCAGCAGAGAGAGAGAGAGTTTTTCTCTCATGCTGTTAGAATCTATAGAATTCAGAACTGGTTAAAGGGGAGACTACAATGGGTCATCCTGAAAGGTGAACTGTCAGGCTGGAGAGAGGTTACTAGTGGAGTTCCTCAGGAATCAGTTTAGGGACCAATCTTATTTAATCTTTTTATTACTGAAATTGGCACAAAAAGTGGGAGTGTGCTAATAAAGTTTGCCAGTTGACACAAAGCTGGGAGGTATTGCCAATACAGAGAAGGACCGGGATATCATACAGGAAGATCTGGATGACCTTGTAAACTGGAGTAATAGTACTAGGATGAAATTTAATAGTGAAAAGTGCAAGGTCATGCATTTAGGGATTAATAACAAAATTTTTTGTTATAAGCTGAGGACTCATCAGTTAGAAGTAACAGAGGAGGAGAAGGATCTCGGTGTATTGGTTGATCACAGGATGACTATGAGCCGCCAATGTGATATGGCCGTGAAAAAAGCTAATGCAGTCTTGGGATGCCTCAGGCGAGGTATTTCCAGTAGAGATAAGGAGGTGTTAGTACCTTTATACAGGGCACTCGTGAGACCTCATCTGGAATACTGTGTGCAGTTCTGGTCTCCCATGTTTAAGAAGGATGAACAGGTACAGAGAAGGGCTCTTCAAACTGGAACAGGTACAGAGAAGGGCTACTAGAATCAGGGCCGGCTCCAGGCACCAGCCCTCCAAGCATGTGCTTCGGGTGGCATCTGGAGGGGGGGCGGCGCTCACCAGGGAAGAGCAGGGCCGCGGTGGGCTCGCCGCCCTCCTCCCGGCGCCCTGGCCGGTCGGGGAGAGCGGGGCCACGGCCGGGCTCGCCGCCCTCCCCCCGGTGCTCCAGCCGGCCAGGAAGAGCGGGCCCGCGGCCAGCCTCGCCGCCCTCCTCCCGGCGATCCGGCCGGTCAGGGAGAGCGGGGCCACGGCTCGGCGCCCTCCCTTGCCACGCTCCCCAGTGGGGGGCGGCGGGAGGCTTTTTTGCCTGGGGAGGCAAAAAAAGCCAGAGCCGGCCCTGATTAGAATGATCCGAGGAATGGAAAACCTGTCTTATGAAAGGAGACTCAGAGCTTGGCTTGTTTAGCCTAACCAAAAGAAGGCTGAGGGGAGATATGATTGCTCTCTATAAATATGTCAGAGGGATAAATACCAGGGAGGGAGAGGAACTATTTAAGCTCAGTACCAATGGGGACACAAGAACAAATGGATATAAACTGGCCATCAGGAAGTTTAGACTTGAAATTAGATGAAGGTTTCTAACCATCAGAGGAGTGAAGTTCTGGAACAGCCTTCCAAGGGGAGCAGTGGGGGGAAAAAGACCTATCTGGCTTCAAGACTAAGCTTGATAAGTTTATGGAGGGGATGGTATGACGGGATAGCCTAATTTTGGCAATTAATTGATCTTTAACTATTAGCGGTAAATATGCCCAATGGCCGGTGACGGGATGTTAGATGGGGTGGGATCTGAGTTACTACAGAGAGTTCTTTCCTGGGTGTCTCGCTGGTGAGTCTTGCCCACATGCTCAGGGTTTAGCTGATCCTCATATTTGGGGTCGGGAAGGAATTTTCCTCCAGGGCAGATTGGCAGAGGCCCTGGGAGTTTTTCACCTTCCTCTGCAGCGTGGGGCAAGGGTCACTTGCTGGAGGATTCTCTGCACCTTGAAATCTTTAAACCATGATTTGAGGACTTTAATAGCTCAGACATAGGTCAGGGGTTTGTTACAGGAGTGGGTGGGTGAGATTCTGTGGCCTGCGTTGTGCAGGAGGTCAGACTAGATGATCATAATGGTCCCTTCTGACCTTAAAGTCTATGACTCTATGAATGGTGGTTATTAGTTTTAAGAGAGACCCTTAGCTATTTGAAACTGGCCGTTCTTCCTGTCAACAGCACCTGGCAAAATATTTACACGTTTGCTCATGTGCTGTCCTAAATATGATGGCTTGCTGTATGGGGGCCTTAGGCATGGGGAGTGGAGGCAGAGTTTCAATTGAGAAGGTAATGAAATACTCAGTGTTAATTCACAGTCAGTCGCTAAAATCAAATGGATTGAAGTCTGAATTCCTCACTCCTTGGTGGCTTGTTTAGTGAACACTATCATTTGATGTTCCGTCTCCCATCTCTTGCCTGTTACTAAACCCATACTGTGCTGGGAGCTACTCCGCACTCCTTCCTTATAATGCATGCAAATTTAGGACTCTGTGTGCTATAGTTTAGCAGCGTGGTTCCCACTGGCTTTCCTGGGGTTCTCAGTCACATCCATGAGGGTTCTTTGGAAACATGACACTGGTTCCTGTTCCCAATCAAAGATTTACTCCAACAAGAACAGGATTGGGTGTTCAGTCCAGCTCACGTCTTTTCCTGGCCTCTGTCTTTGGGGTGCTTCTGGAAAAAATCATTTAAAGTGTTGCTCTTACCATTTTTGCCCCAACACTTTGCAGCAATCTGTGCTGTAAAACCCCAGCTGGGGCCTGGAGTTTCCCTTTGATAGGGAATTTTTACTGCCTTACCGTGGTTAGAGATGAAGCTGGGAGCATGGTGTCTGCTGCAGAAGAATAGAAAGCAGGCAGAGGGCAGTGTCCACAATATTAGGTTGGGACGTGGGCACAGATTAGTGTACCCGCCCTCCAATAGACGCCTGTCTGCCCCACCCCTGAGGGACACTAGGATGACATGCAGTTTTATACCATGACAGAGGAGGGGACCCTGTGGGTAAGACTAAGGCTTTGTCTTTATTGCGAAAAAAGGGGTGTTTTCCCTATAGGATAACTAATGTGTGTGAGCTATTCTGCTGTAAAAACAGAGTGGAGATGCTCACTGTAGTTTTACCCTGAGATAAATTAACTAAAGTCAAGCATAAGTATGAAGCATAGTGCTGACCTTGCTTATATACCAAGTGGGAAACACTACTACCCTGTCCCCACTTAAGATTTTACAGTGAGACAACTATGGCAGTGAAAGAAACTCTCTGGCTTGCTTTTCTAGGAAAGAACTGGCTTCTTTTATCAGCTTTTCAACACACTTCCTGTAAGACTTTAGGTGCTTCAAGTTCCTTGGTCTATAAAATGGGTATAATAGTTACCAACCTCACAGGTGTGCTGTGAGGTGGCTTTATCCATTAATGTTTGTAATATGCTTTGAAATCTTTTGATAGAAATTTCTATGAGAGCCTTATCCACCATGCACTGGACTCTTTTCCATTGACTTCAATGGATGTTGGATCAGGCCCTAAAAGTGCAAAGCATTATTATTTGGGGGACAAAAGCATAGATCTGCCAGAGATTGGCCTGTGATGAGTGGGAGGGGAGTTAACCACATGCCAGGGCTGCGTGGGGGGTGGGGTGGGGGGGAGGTGGGGCAATTGGCCCCGGGCCCCGCAGGGGCCCCCAAGAGAATATAGTATTTTATAGTATTGCAACTATTTTGTATGGAAGGGGCCCCCGAAATTGCTTTGCCCCAGGCCCCCGAATCCTCTGCTTGGCCCTGCCACATGCATTTAAATAAGTCACTGAAAGCATGGTGCTTTATTCCCCAAAACACATCAAATATAGAAAAATTATCTACTAATAGTCACAAAAACATATCAAATATAGTGGTCACTCTACAGAAATTACAAGGGAATGGGGAGGAAAAGGTACCAACCATGTCTCCTGCAGCAAAAAAAAAAAAAAAAAAAAAAAAAAAAAAATTCCCCTAAGTGAAAAAACATTCATAAGTGACTTCAGATGTTTCTTTGTTTCTGGGCTTGTGTGCACCATGTTGTAATTTTAAAGCCTGTTCATGTGGTCTTTGTGTTAATGGCATGGGATCTTAAATAATTGTTGGCCATCTTAAATAATTATTCAGATCTCATTTTAATTGTACCATGTTGGCTATGCTTAACCAGGAGCAGTGACAACCGGAAGCAGTTCATGCAGAATTACATCTGTGCTTTAACAATGTGGCTGGCAGAACCTCAGCAGGCCTGGCAGGCAGTAGCCAAATGTTGAAGAAGAATACCCTGGAATATACTCACTTTTCTAGCACAGTACCTTTTTATTGTAAAACAGCCAGTGCTTTCTTCTTACATATTGTAGACCAAGAAACCATTGCCACCTAGTGTCCTAAGCAGTGAATTTATTAAACCAATGATCAAGAATGCATGTCACATTTAATTTAAGAAAGGCAAAACTTCCATTTCCTTTAATAGGAACAGGACTCATATTGTACTGATACAAATGACTTCTAATGAATGAATGCGACTGAGTCTGGGTTGCTTGAAATAATATCTGTTTTACTTTAACTGAAAGCATAATAAACCAGGATCGGTAGAATTACATTGAAATCCAAGAGCAGCAGGGAGCACACCAGATTATGAGAGTGAGGTGAAGTGGCTTGTAAGTGTAGGGTGCCCAATATACCTCAGGTCAGAGCTGGTCAACTGACCCCAAAAATATATGGTGGTGCTGGCTGTCTAGGTGGGTTAGCCAGGGCAACTGAAGGATGCTCTGTGGAGTCCTATCCTGCTGCTCCAGTGTCCTCTCCCTCTGGAATCACCACCAGAGGGCAGCGGTGCAGATTACACATTTCCCTTACTGGGAGTGAATCCTTCCCTGCAATGTAGCTTTCCTTACTTGTCTTGAGGCATTTTCATACTCTCGGCTACAGGGTGTGAATCAAGCCCAGATGCTTATAAAATAAAATGGGGGTTGCATTTCTGAAATAGTGAGACTGCACAGGACTCATCATATAACTGGAAGGGACCTCAAATAGTCTTCTAATTCAGTCCCCTGCACTTAAGGCAGGACTAAGTATTATCTAGGCCATCCCTGGCAGGTGTTTGTCTAACCAGCTCTTAAAAATCTCCAATGATGGAGACTCCACAACCTTCCTAGGGAATTTATTTCACCAGTTAACTACCCTGACAGTTAGGAAGTTTTTCCTAGTGTCCAACCTAAACTGACCTCGCTGAAATTTAAACCCATTGCTTCTTGTACTATCCTCAGAGGTTAACAAGAACAATTTCCCCCCTTCCTCCTTGTAGCTTTCTCCACCTTCTGAAATAAAAAATGGTCTCCAATACATTCCAAGAACTTGTTGGATAATCTCTGCCCTGCTGTGTTATTTTGCCAACAGAAGCCCGGGTAGTTGAAGTCCCCCATCACCACCAAGTCCTGTGCTTTGGATGATTTTGATAGTTGTTTTAAAAAAGCCTCCTTCGCCTCTTCTTCCTGGTTAGGTGGTCCGTAGTTGATCCCATTCGGACATCACCCTTATTTTTTTACCTCTTTTTATCCTTACCCAGAGACTTTCAACAAGTCTGTCTCCTATTTCCATCTCAACCTCAGTCCAAGTGTACACATTTTTGATATATAAGGCAACACTTCCTCCCTTTTTTCCCTGCCTGTCCTTCCTGAGCAAGCTGTACCCTTCTATACCAATATTCAAGTAATTGTATTATCCCACCAAGTCTCTGATATGACAGCTATGTCATAGTTGTGTTTTATTAACTAGTATTTCTAGTTCTTCCTGCTTATTTCCTGCTATCTTCCTGGTAATGATGTTGCTAGAATTCTTTCCCATATCCAAATCTTTATAGAGCTGGAATGTGTTCATTATTTTTGTGGTTGTTCATTTATAATAGTATTTCTGTAGCACTTTTCTGTAGCACTTTTCACTTTCATACCTAAAACTGTTTTGTCATGTTCAGTTCATGTTTAAATACAAATTGGGCCCCATCAGAGCACTAATATATGTTCCATTCTATATGCATCCGAAGAAGTGGGCTGTAGTCCACGAAAGCTTATGCTCTAATAAATTTGTTAGTCTCTAAGGTGCCACAAGTACCCCTGTTCTTCTTTTTTTAGAACTAATGTTTGTCATGTTTACTTTGCATTTATCTATTGATCCCATCACCATATTATCTTAATGAGGACATTTGAAATCTGTTTTTTTAAAAGTACAGCCTATTGCTCACCAAATTATCCATTATTAAATACAATTATGTTATTAGAAGTTATTACCTTCAAACTCCGCCCCCCCCGAGATTTTCATAAGATGAGATGAACAATATTAGAATATTACTGAGATTCTCACTTGTTCATTTAAGAAAACATAAAACATTCTAATGTGGGGAATAAATCCAATAAAATCTTATTGGTCTGTCCAGCTCTTGTCAGCACCACTTCAATGGGAGAAGGATCAGATGCTGTATCTGTAAATTAGGAGAAGAGAAATAATCTCTAGTTAGTTTTCCTCTTGAAAAATGATTTCTTCATTTGCCCTCACCACAAATTCTCCATGTGCCTCAGCTGCTGCCTTCTATCACCATATCCTCCCTTCTCTCTCCTATGCCCTGGATTGTTCTGTAACTTAATCATGAGGATATTGTACATGGCTTGTTTAGTTCCGCTGCACAGCACAAATTCACCATCTGGCCATTCACGAAATATTGTGCCTTGTTAATTATTTGTATTATTTATTCATTTACACAGCATCTCTCACCAGTACCTAGGTGCTGTTCATCTCTGGGACAAGCTAAGGAATCGACTTTACAGAGTAGTATCTATTTGCGTGCATATTGTCCCTGGCCCTTCGAGGCACTCTTTCATATGTCCGTCTCGAATTCAATTTAAAACACTGCCAGTGACAATTGTCAATACTGCAGATGGGATGAAGGGGGTGTAGCTGCCTCCTATGGTGACGTTCTTGCTGAGTCTCTAAGAGGTGCAGCACAGAACTCATGGTCTAGGACAGGGGTCCCCAACGCGGTGCCCGCGAGTGCCATGGCACCCGCCGGGACATCTAAGTGTGCCCACGTACTGGACGGCAGACGAGCATCCGCCGAAATGCCACCGAGAAGCAGCGTCATCCAGAGGCGTCGCCGCCGAAATGCTGCCGATTTTCAGTGGCATTTTGGCAGTGACGCCACTGGATGACGCTGCTTGTCGGCGGCATTTCGGCAGTGACGCCTATTGACGTTGCCAATTATCAGCGGCATTTTGGCAGATGCTCGTCCACCTCCACAGTCCTCCGTGGCTCGTCGTCTGGCGCCCGCCAGCCAAAAAAGGTTGAGGACACTGGTCTAGGAGGAGAGGGACTAAAGTGGCTTTAAACTGCTATTGTGGCTTTTTGATTCTGGGCTGCTTCAGGGTCTAGAAAGGCCTCTGGTGTAACTTAGACAACCCTGAGGGTCTCTCTGAGTTACATCAGTCTCCCCAGACTGTCCTATAGGCTGCAGCACTACCAGAATCTCTGTGGTGCTGCAACCTAGCCTGCAATACATTCCCTACACCAATGTGATGGGGCCTCTGAAGGCAGCATTATGGATGTTTTGCACAGCGCCTCTCTCATCCACAACTAGTACTTTTAGGGGCTGTTTATGCCACTCTGGCCCTTTTACTGTCATAAAGGGGCCAGATTAGGCTATCGCTCCTGGTGTGCACTGCCCAGAAGCCACCAAGAATAATTCTGGCTGAGTCAGCTAGAATTCATATTAAGAACACTCGCTGCAGTGAGTCCCCTCATTGCAATCAAGGGCACAACCTAGTGCTTACTAAATACCGTGATTTGTCTACTGTATGGGAAAGCTCGTGGTTTAATTATGGGAACTCTAAATATAAATCTGTACCGGGGTAGGCAACCTATGGCACGGGTGCCGAAGGCGGCACGCGAGCTGATTTTCAGTGGCACTCACACTGCCCAGGTCCTGGCCACCGGTCCGGGCGGCTCTGCATTTTAATTTAATTTTAAATGAAGCTTCTTAAACATTTTAAAAACCTTATTTACTTTACATACAACAATAGTTCAGTTATATGTTATAGACTTATAGAAAGAGACCTTCTAAAAATGTTAAAATGTATTACTGGCACATGAAACCTTAAATTCGAGTCAATAAATAAAGACTCGGCACACCACTTCTGAAAGGTTGCCGACCCCTGATCTGTAATATACAACCAAAGTGGTGTTGAGATTTGCACTTACAGCAGGGATATCTCCTCTGTGATGTATGATGAATACAGAGTATCCTCCCCAAACATACTTACTCTTTGAGAATGTAACTAGTTTGAGTTAAAATTAATTTAAAAGTGAGCCCTTTAATGAGTTTAGTATTCTGCTGTCAGTTTTTTTGTCTTGAATTGTCTTAATACAATAACACACGTGCCAAACTTTTAATGTGCTTAAAATATTGCAATCTCATGCATGGGCTACATTTTGAAGAAATTAAGTTGTAATTAAGCTGAATGACTTTTGAATCTGATTTGTTTTGAATATTATGGAGAGGTTATCTGTGGCTCCATATTGAAAGTTGCACGATGAAATGGGTTTAAAATGGGGCATACATTTGTTTTTCTCTAAAATAAGTGATCTGTCCATGTGATATTTCATATAGGATTTTTTTTCTATCAGCACTGAATTTTCTGTGTAGACTTTGTTTCTTTTAATTGAGTTAGAACGGGAGAAAATTCTGAGACATTTTTGGATGGAAAATGGCTTATTGACAAAACAGGAATCTTCATAAAAACTTCAGTTTGGTCAGATTTACAGTTTTCAGCTGCTGAAAAAATAAATTGGTTGTCAGGTTTCTGACACATTTTTTTGACCCCCCAAAATTTCAAAGACAAGTTTGGACAAAAATGAAGAGTTTTCAGCAACATTTTTCACAGGAAAAAAAACAATTTCCTGACCAGCACTTAACTGAACTGTAGCAGAAATATATCCCCGATAGTCTATTTTTTGTTGACTGATCTCTCTCTCTTTTTTTTTTAATGTTCTCTGTCTACATAAAAATGGGAAGAGATTAATTTTGAGTAGATCTGGTGCAACAGGTAGTTTCCTAAAAGAAATTATTTAGGATTTACGGTAATTTTTATCCATTATTCAACAGAACTGAAAGTTTATGGTCAATGGTTAGATGAAGAATATCTTCTGTCAGCAGTTATACTTTCCTTTCAGATTTTATCCTACAACAGAGAACTTCTTATGTGCAACTGCTGACAAAGTAGGTTTGATAAGAGAACAGACACTGGACAGAAGATTAGATCAGATAATGAGTATGTGTGTAGGGGGTTTGATGAGGAGAGGGGCATAGGAAGTGGAGAACCAGCCCCTGGTTGGAGCGCTTAGCTCACCAATAGCTTGGCCCACAGGCTCCTTCCTTCCCCTACTGCCTCTGGCTGGGCTGGTGCCCTGGCAGAGCCCAAGACCCTCTGGCCTGGGGCGCTGGCCAGGAGGATCCGAGCCCTGCATGTTTCAAAGATCTGCACAGTGCTGGCACGGGGAAGCCTCTCTGCCCCTCAGCTAAGCTCTGGAGTAAGGGAGGGGGGAAAGCGATTTCCAGTGTATTTCCTGCTGCAAACCTGCAGGCTCTACATCAGCCTCTGGGGCAGGGGCTTAGCACCCTCTTCACACACACAGCGCCCATCCTGGGTCTTGCCCCCAGGGAGCCCGGGGTTGCTCTGTCCCCTAGGCACCCTGCCCTGCTGATCCACCTCTCTGGCTGGGTTCGCTGAAGCCCCTACAGTTAGGTTCCCTGGGCCCTGGTGCACAATGCATCCTTAGGGCTTAACCCCTTCCTGCCCGCGCTGTAGCCAGGGACAGGAAGCAGCTGGGTTATGTTGGTGGCCAGCAGCAGCCTGGGGGTGTTAGCTGCCTTTCGACACTGTGCGGGCAGGAAGAGACTAGCTGCTTCCAGCTACGAGGGGTGGGGAAAGATGAGCTCTGCAAAGACACGGGCCAGGTCATCCATCCCGTCCCGTCCCCTCCCCTCCCCTACTCCATGGTGGCTGGTAGCAGTTCCTATCCCGTCCCTCCTACACAATGTCGAAAGGCTGCTGCTGGCCACATTCTGGTGTGAACCCTGGCAGAAATCGGGGGGGGAGAGGGACACATGTGACCCTGCATTCCCTGGGGGCCCAGCCAGCCATGGAGGGTGGAGAATGCCTGGCAGGGAGGGGAGGGTCGGTTGGTCACAATATCTGTGTGAGAGAGGTGTACGGGAGTGTATGTTTGTCACCTCTCCTAGTGTGTGTGTGTGTGGGGGGGTGGTGGTGTAGGGTGTGTGTGTTACCCCTCCCTGTGTGAACCCTAATGCCTTAAAGATACAAAGGTAAATAAATGAATCCAACTAGGCAGTATTTCTTTTTAACAGGGGCTCAGTCAACTTGATGTTAATTTGAACGTTTGTACTGCATAGTCCTGGTTGATTGCCATTGAACTCACTTGAATACGAGTAATTTTACCAGGTGTCCCATATTCAGCAGAGGGAAATATGATCACCCTACATCTGCTCCAACCCGTAACTTCTAATTTCAGCAGTCAATTCCATTTAAATAATAAGGGGACTTTCTAATGTGATTTAATTCAAATAAATACTGTGCGTTAAGTTGACAGCTTAAGTTCTTTATATTCCGTAATGCTGGACCCCATCAACAATAAAGTGTTTCCCTTTAGATTCAGGTAGCAAAATATTGTTTCAAGCAATGCATTCATTGTCATGTTAAAGATATTCCCTGGAGATTTGTCTTGCAGAACTTTTTGACTCCCAATAATAGATGAGGAGGTGTCAATTCCAGGATAGGAAAAGCTGCTTCTGTAATGAGCCAGCCACTCCCAGTCCCTATTCAAGCCCAGATTAATGGTGTTGAATTTGCAAATGAATTTTAGTTCTGCTGTTTCTCTTTGAAGTCTGTTTCTGAAGTTTAGTTTTTTTGTTCAATGATAGTGACTTTTAAATCTGTAATAGAATGACCAGGGAGATTGAAGTGTTCACTTACTGGCTTCTGTATGTTACCATTCCTGATGTCCGATTTGTATCCATTTATTCTTTTGCGGAGGGAGGGACTGTCCAGTTTGGCCAATGTACATGGCAGAGGGGCATTGCTGGCCCTTGATCAAGGGCTCATTCACCTGCACATCCACTAATGTTATAAATGCCATCATGTGCCAGCAATGCCCCTCTGCCATGTACATTGGCCAAACTGGACAGTCCCTCCGCAAAAGAATAAATGGACACAAATCGGACATCAGGAACGGTAACATACATAAGCCAGTAAGTGAACACTTCAATCTCCCTGGTCATTCTATTACAGATTTAAAAGTCACTATCATTGAACAAAAAAACTTCAGAAACAGACTTCAAAGAGAAACAGCAGAACTAAAATTCATTTGCAAATTTAACACCATTAATAGGGACTGGGAGTGGCTGGCTCATTACAGAAGCAGCTTTTCCTATCCTGGAATTGACACCTCCTCATCTATTATTGGGAATGGACTACATCCACCCTGATTGAATTGGCCCTGTCAACACTGGTTCTCCACTTGCGAAGTAACTCCCTGCTCTCCATGTGTCAGTATATAATGCCTGCATCTGTAACTTTCACTCTATGCATCTGAAGAAGTGAGGTTTTTACCCACGAAAGCTTATGCCCAAATAAATCTGTTAGTCTTTAAGGTGCCACCAGACTCCTTGTTGTTTTTGCCTCTCTCGTTCCTCTTACACAGTTTGATACATTATTATTAGTGGTAGTGAAGACATGTCTTTCTACTGAGACAATTGCATTGCAACCTGCTGCAATCTGTATGGGTCAAATTCATCCCTGCTATAACTCCATCGTCAAGCCATTGTAATATAAATTTGAGTCAATTTGGCCCTCTGAGTCTTCTTTCTTGTGTGATGTGGTTCACTGGAGTGTTCTCAGTTTGTCTGTGTGTGCAGGAACAGATTGCAAGCCTTCTGGCATGCTGAACACCTGGAAGGCAACGCACTGCATGTGTAAAGGTTTGTAACCTAGCTGACAGTTTTAGCACAGTGAGAGTCTGAGGTGATTATAAATTCACAGAACTGTTGATTGCAAATTAGGGTCACAGAAAAGTCAGCTAGATGAGTCAAAATTACAGGCATCTTCCTCCCTGTTCAAGTGCTTTGAAACACTCATTTGTCTGCTGAATCAAAAGTCATTTGTCCATGTTAACTATATTCCATGTGAACGTATTTTGTAAGAAGTTGCAGGCGCTGTGAAATATCGTGCTGAATGAGAAAAGAAAGAGGCCAAATTTCTGAGGCCTGCTCACATAAACGGGTGAGTCATGTGAAATGTACATGCCTGGAAAATTCTGCATTTGCACATGCAAGTCTGGTCACTGGATAAGCCATCATGCAAATATCGAATTGTGCACACAAGTATGCAGTGTGGGTTAGGTGGGTTCAGCAGATGCGTTCTCAGTTTGCATGGCTCACCCATTGGCCTTTGAAAATGCAACCCTTTAGGTATGATCTTAATCAGTGAATGAAAACCAGCAATTTCCAAAACTGTGAGAGGGAGATGAAGGTTTGGGATATGAAAAGTTCACTACCTCCGAGTTCCACCGTCTTCTCTTGGTCCATCACTGGGGTCTCAGCCTGTTTTCTTCCTAGTTATGTCACCAGTAAAATACCTGGCACTCTTAGTTTTGGGAGTCCAGTCTTGAACACTGGCACAACTACTATTATCACTCTTTTCTTTGTCACTTAATCTTCTAATTCATGAATTCCTTGCTGCTGGTATCATGTCTGGCTGCCTTCTTGTGGTTCTTCTATCCTTACCATAATTGTAACATTATTCAACTCTTCCACATCCATTTCACCCTTGGTTTCAATAGTGTTGTCTCTCCTACTCTTGTTGAACTTCTGGTTGCTAATCATTCTTCAGTGTATCTTAAATCCTGCCCTGTAATTCTTATATCCAAGATCATATCTTTTGCTAAGTGGGCTCATTTGGTTTCCTATAAGAAAACAGATTTTCAGAACTCTTATGCTCTTCTCATGTACAAACGTTCTGCGTTGTTTTGTCCATTCCTACATGAAGACCAAATTCTGCCTTCAGTTACATCTCTGCAACCCCCTGGGGGATAATGGAATGCACTGGTGTGACTGACACCACTTAGATACCACAAAGATGGGCACTATAGAAGAATCTAGATACAGGGAAATAGACAAATGGCCCGTCATTATATTTTTAACCCATTCCTTCCAGGAGGACCCTAGCAATTTTGATAGTGTCATAGAAAAGTTGTGGGTTTTTTGGCATGATATGACCCTAACTTGTTTAATTCTATTCTTCTGAAATAAATCTCTCCAAGCCCCTAACAGACATTAAATCCATCTTAAAGACCAGTTTGTCTGTGGTAGCCTTTAGTGATTGTGTTCCGGTGTTTGGTAAAGAACTATTCACGTGGGGGTTGCTCTATGAATTCAAATGACAGGTGATTGATTGATTTGTGTGTCTACAATTCTAAAAGTATTTTAAACTTCAGATAGCAGTGCTGGCACATTGTGTTCAGATAGCAGGCAATGACTGGTATATTTTAAATAGCAGGCTATTTCCGGCCCATTGCTTTAAGACACCTCTTGTTGATTGGTGTTACCTTGGCCACCAAGCATCACCTACTGGTGTCTTCAACTTGGCTTTCCTGTGTGGGAGTTGTGAGTTAGCAAACCTTCTTGAAGAGTTTGCATGGCAATTAATATGGAAAAAAGACTGCATGCAATTATCTCATCATTACTTTACAGGAAAGTAATGCATGGTGCTGAAAAGCACTTATTAACAGCCAAGCAAAAGGTGGCATTTTGTTCTATTGCCTTTGTAGACTACGGTGCAAAGGGAGATGTGTTTCCCTGATCCTGATGGCCTACTTTTATTTTTCATGGCAGTTGTGCACATAGCCCTTAGAATATCGTGGATCTCTTTTGGAAGATAAACATTCCAGAAGTTGCACAACACTTATAGAATACCCAGCTCATGCTCCTGTGCCATGGCTCTTTGAGTGTGTGCCCTTTTGCATTTATGTAGGAAGAGCGCAAGAGTAGGAGAGGGCAGGTCTTATGGCTATGCACACAAGACACTGTCTGCCTCTACAGGCCAAGCTCCCCTGCAGGAGAAAGGGAGGAGCGGTACAGGTTGTGGGCATACGGTAGCCATCACAACCACTGGGAAGGTGGGATGAGGCGTTTTAATTAAATAGAGGGGTGCAGACTGCAAAGGCTGCTGCCATCCTGAGGCCATGTTAGAAGCTACAATCATCCCCTGCCTGGAGAGTTTCACACTCTGCCCTTTACAGAGCCCCCTGTGCCTGGCCCATGAATCCAGGCATGGCTGAGAGGATTTGGCCATTACTGCATCCACATTATTATCCAAGTATAGCGGTTTTTGGTAAGCTTGATTTTGTTCCCCCATTCTTAAATTTAAAATCACACCCTCTGAGATATCATCATTTTCTGCAGGGATTCTCAGTCTAAGAGTCATTTACAGGTGTCAGGGGAAAGGAGGATGAAAATGGGGTGAGGGTCCTGGCGGCAGAATGGGGTCTCCTGGTGGTACTGGTATGGAAAAGAGGGTCATGGTGTGGAAAGAGTTGAGGAGCTAGCAGAGGGCTAAGAGTCCTGCATTCAATTTCCATCTGTCACTAAATATGACCTTGGGTAAGTCACGTCACCTCTCTGCCTCAGTTTCTCCAACGGTAAAATGGAGATAATAACATGTACCTATATAACATGTGTCTTGAGAGTTAATTAATGGAGTTAGCGTTTGTACATTGCTTACAAAGTGTGCTATGAGTGCCAAACCAAAATGTTTGGAAATCTAAACTATTTGCTTATATAAGTGTTGTAGATCTCCTTCATTGTGTATATTAGTTTACTATGAAGTTTCTTCTTTATGTGAAAATATGCCCTTCATTCTTAGCTTGGTATTATAATTTAAATATGAGGTCTGAAATTAATCTGAATGCTCAGTTCTGTACCATGTGGAGAGTGCTTAACTGGTTACCAGCACTGAACAGGCTATACAAAAATACCATAATCAATAGGTACGGTAGGAATACAACCTCCTTTAATTTCCAGGAGATTGGGTTCCTCCAGCAGCACAAGGAAGGCTTTTACACTGAAGTAGTGTAATAACCTTAAACCTTGGGTTATTTGTTCACAATAAATCTAAATCTCTTTTCTCATCAGTATCCTGCTACATTTAATGGGGATTTCCTCTCTCTAGACTCATTGCCATACAGTTGTGTGCACTCAAACGGATTTGTTACCAAGTCGTCCTAGTCTTTAACAAAATGTCCTTTGCTATCTCACAGCACATGCTCTTCAGTGTTTGTTCTTCTACCAGTTGAGCAGAGTGAAATTGGCTCATCTAGAAATGAATTGAATAACAGCTAGAGTGGTCAGGCGGTGAACTGAGAAGTGGTTTGAAGGAGAGGGGGGAAGGCTCTATCCTATTCCCCTCCATGTCTTCACAGAGAAAGAATGACCGATATGCAAGGCTCTGGATCCACTGGCCCTGTCTCTGCCTCTCCCCTCCCAGACTCTCCTTCTGTCTTCCTGTGTGCTGTGTCGTTCCCATGTACATCGAGTGCTGGACATGTTTGCAGTCTGGCCTCTGTGTGCCATGTCTCCAAACCCTACCTCTACCCTAGCCCATTGGAAAGATTTGTATTGACTTCAATGGGCATTAAAGAAAGCCCATGTAAAGGAAATTTCCTGGGTGCTTATTTCATCCTGCTGATATTCTACTGGTTGCTTTCTCCTACCTCAGAAATTCATGGCTATTCACATGGAAAATAGGCTGTAGTATCAATAACAGCACAATTACACATGAATGAAGTGCTGGGTATTTATATAGAAAGATAAAAATGGAGTAACTGTCACTAAACCAACTTTAATTATATCCCCAAAGTAGGTAAAAAAGCAAACTATCAGCCATTTGTTCATAAAAGGGTCAAGCATCTGCTAACCAGACTAAAGGTAAAAAGTGTGTATACAGATGCCCCAGACTCTGTGGAACTTACATGTGACTAGAAGAAGGGGAACAGGGAGGGGAGTAGAAAATACATACTGCCATGCAATGCTTCTGAAATAAAATTGGCTGAAATCTTAATACTAAAAAAACAAACCCTGGAAATATCTGGTTATTTTCCCCTTCCATGAATCTGGACCCATCCTACTATTTTATGTATGCACAGAGATTTGAAATGTAGCTTTCTACATATTGCTTAATTTCTGGTAGTATTTTATACATCCAAATATTATGGCACTTCTTTGGATGAGGGGGAATGTTAGATGCAATAAAGGACTCGGATGTTACACTTTAAGAGGACAGAGCAGGATGCTTTTACTTGGGCTAGTTGGCAGATGTGTGAGCAAGTAGCTAAGCTGACAAGTTGATTTAGCATTATAAGATGAAGAGGTAATTGAGGTATTGAAGACTATGAAGGGTGCAGTAGACACTGCTTAGCCTTGCTTTTCAGACTCTGCCATAGTAAGATAATAAAAGGCTTACCTGACTGAAGCTATGGGAAGTACATTAGAAACAGGTAAAAGGAAACACTTGTTAATGCAGGGCAAATAACTGTTTTGCTGTGCAAGGACTGAGCAAAAGCAGAGTAAATATGGAGTAAGGGCCCCATTGTTTTAGGGAGAGTTTAGCCTGTGTAAGAATGAAGAGCCTGTTTATCCCCGACCGCTCCAGGGGTGTGTAATGGGGAGGCTCTAGGAGCCTGGCACATTGACAGTCGCTGCCCTACTTGGAGCACAGGAACTCCTCCCCTGTGTGCCTCCTGGGGTGCAGGAGAGGGGTGGAAAGGGAATGGAGTGAGGGCAGGACATGTTCCTGTGCCCCATATACAGTGGCGAGCCGATCCGCATCCCCTGATGGAGTGTAGCAGTGAGCATGCCCCCCAGGGGACCTCCTCTTCGGCACCAGGCCACAGACTCCCGCTGACTCGCTCATGAGAATTGGGTCAGGCCCTAAATCACAACTAAGCAGCGCTATCCCAGCCAATTAATCATATTATTTGAGTATTGCTGTGTGGGAGTCATAGCTCTAGAATTTGGAGGTTGACTGAAATATCCATGTAACATATGTTTTTATTCAGCAGCTAGAAGCTGTCTTCTCTTTCTGAAGTGCTCTGAATCTTTGCGACTGGCCACTGGGGCAGATATTTTAAGATGTAATTGATGGGATGAATATGTTGTGTCTTCATCTCACAAATTAACATTCTTTCCTGCCCAATTTGTGCCTATTACTTGTTCATACTTTCTTGCTTATGCCACTGTGTGCACACCGGCAAACGAACCAGATCTCAGCCAATGAAAGACTTAAGGATAATAATGCCTTTATCAACACTATACAACTTCTCTAAGCCACATTCAGTTCCTTGTTGCACCTCCCTGCATTCATGTCAGTTGCATTTTTAGATATGACCATTTCTGTTGAGTATATGTCACTGGATATACGGTGCTAGCTTCTAATATGCATCTGCTTACTGTGATCTTGGAGTAGTGCCCCTGCAAATGACAGTACAGAATGGCCACTGATAGATGTTGTGGGTCAGGTCCCATAGAATGGGAAACAGAGAAACTGAAGTCCTAAGCAAACCATTTCCTAAATAAGTCAGTTATTGTAGCATGAGAAGCAATGTAGGGCCTGAGGACTTCTCACTTACTCCGTGATTCTAGTATGGTTCCCAGAGTGTGGGAGATAGAGTGGGGAGAAGGAATGAAGGACCTGAAATCCTATGTCAGGTCCCAAATAGGAGAGAGAAGCAGTCCTCAAAAATATGTGCTCAGATCCTGAATACCCCATGCTCTGAGTCGGTCAGTTCCCAGAGCACAGGAGACTGCAGACCCCATGATCTCAAAGTCATCTGCCACTAGAGTCGAAAACACAAGTGGAACCCCCCACACAGACACACGATACAAGGATTATGCAAATATCCTGAACTAGGCATGTTCCTTGGATTCAGCCTAGAATAGTTGATTTCTGCATTATCAATGTGTGATTCTCCTTAGGCTTTTATCTGTCATTCTAAAATAGCCCCATCATTGTAGTATTTAAGTAGGTTTGACTGTATGAGTGGGCCTGGAGTGTGGCAGGAAAAAACAGAGTGGGTGGGATTGCACGCTTGAAAAACCTGCCCTCTAAGTGGGCCAACCTAGAAGACAGGATGATATAGAAAAGGTACTCACAATGTGCATGTCAGGTTGCATCCAATACCTGAGAATTACTCTGGGGTGGGTTAAAGGATGCAGTACTTTATCTGTATTCAGCACCACTGTTGTAGCCTGAAAGGGAACATGAAATTAAAGGAGAACAGTAAAATGAGAAAACATATTGTTTCTTTAATTATGCTGTGGACTCTCTCTCTAATGAATCTGCCTCCCAGCTCACCCAAAGAAAAGAAGCTGGCTAATGATATGTTCTGCAGATGGGTCAGTGCTGACACTCAAACAACTCTATTTCTGGTACACAGGTGTTTCATTTTGTTTTTGTTAGCAAGCCAATGGCAGGCAGATTGAGGGAAGATCAACCCCAGTTATTGTACAGAGACAGGGCAAGAGAGTTTCTCTGACTGCTCCTAATTTAACTTCACCATATGGTCAGCGCTTGAGCCTGAGCCACCACACTTGGGCCTTCGAATCACTGGGCCAAATTCAGATCTGCTTTAAGCTAAAGTAATGGAATTATACCCATAATGTGACCCATTGACCCTAAATCATTGCCCAATAGTCCAATATTGCTTACTTGTGTTCAGCAAAATTTGTTGATGAATATTTACCCATCACAAATTCATGCCTTTTTTGTTTGGTTTCCAGAAAACATGCTCAACAACAGAAAAGTTTGGTGACGCAGAGACTGATGGAGAATATACATGGAAAGTGAATTTCAAAATTGATTCTCCACATCAGAAGGCTGATATTAAGCGCTAAGCTCAACCAATCAAGGAACAGACGTAATACCATAGGTGCTACATGGCCTATCAAATTGAAACAACACCTCTCAGATATTAAATATAAAGTACTTAAATATAAAGAACACGATGGCCTAAATATTTGCAATAATCCAGCCAAGGACCTAAGTATGTGTTTAATTTTACGCAATCAAGTATTTTAAATTAAATGGGGTGACTCACATGCTTAACGTTAAACCTGCTTCTACATATTTGGTGGACTGAGGCTTTACAAACTAAGAATTCTTTGCTAAAGGCATTTATCTAATAAATTATAATAAGGGAGAAAATCACAAGTCACAAAGGACAAGCAAAGGAAAAGGCATTGGAAAAATTATGAACTGTCTACTCTTCACTTAGCATTGTCTATTCTTTTCCACAGCTACTGTAGCTAGGAGATTCGCTTGGTATGAATTTATTGGGCACAGATAGTACAATAATGCTGAGTCCTTCCAAATGCAACATCTTCAGCCAGTCTTTCAGTGCATATCATCTCTGCAAGAGCTCTTTCTCCTGACAGCTTGTTCAGTGTAGGAGGAGAGGACAGCATGTCCAAGGTGTTGTTTAACAATATCACTGGTCTTTTCCCTCTCAGGTTGTCATTTTTTACTAATGATTTTCTGTTTGCAGGAGGAGTTCTTTTGCAGGCCCATTTGCTGGTGATATTCTACAGCCACAAAAGAAGTCTGGGAAACTTCATACATCCCCAAAATAGATTAGACTGATATTTAAACAGCAATGGGAACAGAATATGTTGCTGTATTAGTAACAGTGCCATTATTAACTTTCTCTTTTGTCATCTCTTATTCAGGACTGTGTTGCAATTCAGTTTATTAATAGCTGGTGGGACGCAAGTAAGACTTTATTAATGTACACAGGAGAGAATGTGTGTAAAATTTCAATGGCAAGGGAGTGTGGTTAGAGGAAAATCTCTTCTTGTTTTTTTTTCCTGTGGTGTAATCAGAGAGAAAAAATTCACTTGAGTGCATTCAAGTGATAACACACACCATTCTGGGGAGAACTGCAAAAACATCTTTGAAAGGATGCTGTACCAAGACTATACAAACCTTTTTAAGAATGAGCAAACAACCAGTTTTTAGAGATCTTCAAAATGCAACACTTCCTAAGTTATTGCTTTTTAACTTGTCTTGTAAGTGTCATTTCATCTTGAATCATCATAGCTTACTGGGAAAGCATTGTGGTGTAGGAGTTAAGGGCTGCGTAGTATGTGTTAAAATTATATTTGTGATGATGTTCTGAACTAATATCTTAACTTTTCATGAGTCCGGATGACATTTATGAATAATTCATTCAAGACACGGTAAACTGAACTACAGCAATTTCTTCCCAAGAGTTATATGGGAGAGCTTTTGACAATACAAAAACTGATGTTAACAAAAGGACAGCAGCAGAGACAGGACTGAAGATAGACGTCAATGTACAGTCTTTTGGGAAAATCTGTCAGCACTGATCGTTTTTCTTACTTTGGTAAATTAGAATATTGTCAGGAATATAAAATTATACAAATATATGTAAAGCTTTTTTTTTTTTAGGAAATAGAAAGCTATGTTGCGTTTCATGTCTGACTTGGCCATGCTAATGTTCAAGTGCCCCTTGCTGACAGATTGAATTGTGTTTTCTGTTGCCTCAGAGGAAATCTCTATAGCAGGGGTCGGCAACCTTTCAGACGTGGTGTGCCAAGCCTTCATTTATTCACTCTAATTTAAGGTGTCGCATGCCAGTAATACATTGTAACATTTTTAGAAGGTCTCTTCTGTAAGTCTATAGTATAGAACTAATCTATTGTTGTATGTAAAGTAAATAAAGGTTTTTAAATATTTCATTTAAAATTAAATTAAAATGCAGAGCCCCCTGGACCGGTGGCCAGGACCCCGGCAGTGTGAGTACACCCGAAAATCAGCTCACGTGCCGCCTTTGGCACGCGTGCCATAGGTTGCCTACCCCTGCTCTATAGTATGTTCTTTAAGCCAGGGGGAAAGAGGTGCTACAATCATGGTCAAAGCAAAGTGATGGGGAGATGACAAAGAGATTAATAGATTATAGGGCCAGAAGAGACCACTATGATCATGTATTCTGACCACTAGCATAGGCCTGGGGTAATCAATTTTATTTTTTGTCAAGGTCCAAATTTCTTGGTCAAGGGATAGTCAAGGTCCAGAGAAAATAATACAAAAATAATAACAGTGAGAATAATAATAAAAATATTTTGTGGTCCATTCAAAAGCGTCCACATTTGGCCCCGGGTCTGCCTATTGACTATCCCAGGCATAGGCCATAGGACTTCTCTGAATTATTTCTTCTTTGAACTAGAACATATGTTTTTTAGACAAACACTTAATCTCCATGTAAAAATTGCCAATGATTGATACTCCACTACAATCCTTGTAAATTGTTCCAGGGGCTAATTACCCTAATTGTTAAAAATTTGCACCTTATTTCCAGTCTGAATTTGTCTAGCTTCAACTTCCAGCCATTGGATCTTGTTATACATTGTCTGAAGATCCCATTATCAATTTTCCCCCCCACATGTAGTATTTATTTATAAATGGTGCTGATCACCCTTTAACCTTCTCTTTGTTCAGCTAAATAGTTTGAACACCTAAAGTCTCTCAAATTTTCCAGTCCTTTAGTCATTCTTATGGTTCTTCTCTGAACCCTTTCCAATTTATCAATATCCTTCTTGAACTGTGAATCCTAGAAATGGACCCATTATTCCCGTAGTGATTGCACCAGTGCCAAATACAGAAGAAATATAACCTCCCTACTCCTATTCGAGTCCCCTTTTATACATCCAAGGATGACATTACCAATTTTGGCCACAGCGTCGCACTAGACGCTCATGTTCAGCTGATTATACACCATGACCCATGGAGTCTAGTTGGTATGTAGACATACCCTAGGAGGGAAGATTATGTAAGCAATTACAAGGTGTCTCCTACGCTCTTCCCTTAGCACACCCATGCAGAATTGGGGCCTTGTGAGCCAAATTAGTCTACAGTTTGGCTCTGGATCTCCCTCAGCCAATGCTCTCCACCATGTCCACTCACTCAGAAGGGAAGAGAGGAAGGATTGCACAGTAGTTAGAGGGCTTATTTGGGAGACGGGGGTTCACTTTCCTAGTCTGCCACAGACTTAATCTCTCTGTACCTCCTTTCCCCCATTGTAAAAGAGGATCATATTATTATTATTGGGAATTGTGAAGATAAATACATTAAAAGAGGTGCTCAGATAAGGGGCCATAGAAGTATCGTAGGTTGAATAGTAAAAGCAGGATTTCACACACACACACACATTGAAACATTTATTTTATGCCTCTTCCTGTTTCTTCTCATGAGCACACGCCTTAGCCTGCTTTTACTGTTTCCATTCGCTGGAGTACTTTTGTTATCTCATTCTTAATTTAGATTGTTTATATTAATTGGCATTATTCCTCTATTTTTATTTCTTCTATTTCTTACACTCATTTGTACTGATGGGTGGGCACTGAAGTAACCAGCCAGGAGAGATTATGTAGTTAGAACAGGGTTCTGAGAGCTGGATCTGCAGGTTTCGGTTCCTGGCTCCGCCATTAATTCACTGTATGCTCTGGGGATACTTCTCTGTGCAGTTTGCCCATGTGTAAATGAAGTCGATGGAATTGCACAGGTGCAAGAGGGGGAAGAATTTGAACCAAAGAGTTTTACACTCTCTTAGGTAATGCTAGAGAGAAATGTTCTCAATAACTCAAGTTTACAGACTATACATTTGCTGAACTCACAAAGCTAGGTTTGTCAAGAGACAGCTGCTTTTACATTTTTTCATGGTTCCATTTTCCCATCACATTACTTCACACGTGACTGGATGGTACACTTGCCACTGAAGCAGTGTTTATCTCTTTTCCTTCACAAAATGTATCTGTCAGATACGGCAGTTTCCTGCAATATCCTTGGAAAACCTTATTGTACTAAATGCAAAGTTTATGTATTATTGTGGGTCGGGATTGTATGTAATCTCTGTAGGGGGAAGATGTGATGTGAGGCATGGGAGTTCAAAGCACTATAGTGAAATTGTGCCAGACAAGAATAGCCTTTTGGGACAGTAATGTGAAGTGGATTTCCTGCGAGAGGTTAATGCAAATTCCCCACCTCTGGTTATGCAAAAATGCAGCCTTTTGAAGCTGTGCCCTGAGGAGAGGGTGATCCCAGAGGTTGGAGATCAAAGGCCCAAGCTGTATAACCAAACATTCTGACCTGCCCAGACTGAGTTCTGGTTCTGAAGCAAAGATAATTATGAACTTGTAACTATGGGGAAAACCCTGTAGTGGGTTTTGAAGGGCTGAAACCTACTGGAGCATGAGGTTGGAGTTAAGGTGGTGATCTGTGGTAAGCTTTCTATCATTCATGTATGTTCTTTTTATTGTTTTTAATGCTTTCACCTTAAGAATTATTGTGCTTGCTTATACAGAGTTGTGTGGTAACATATAACTATGGGTAATCCACTGGACATAGCCTCTCGTGGGACTGAGTTGTCCCGAACTGTGACAGTATCTAGTGAGATAAGTAGTGGAATGAGGGTGGTTTGGGTGCTAGCCTAGTACTTGGAAGAGCTGGGTTCAATTCCCGGGACTACCACAGATTGCCTGTGTGACTTTGGGCGAGTCGTTTAGCTTCTCAGTGCCTCAGTTTCCCATCTGTGGTAACAGCACTCCCCTATCCTGCTGTGCTGTTTTGTGAGGATGAACACAAAACTGAAGTGCTTCGTGATCTGATGAAAAGCACTGTATAAGAGCTGGCCGCTATTATATTTATTGTGCGCCGAGGCCTTGGTTCAGGATTGACTTCAAAGAGATCACTCCTCTGCTTAAAGTTGCACACGCGTATGTACCTTCCTGAACCAGGGCTCAAACCTCCTCACAAAGGCAATGGAAGTTTGAAGTAAAATCCTCCTCCCTGCTCCAGCCCTCTTAAGTAGTGTAAATAAAGGGGCTGGAGCATGCAAAGAGGGTCTGATAGTCCTGCCAAGGGACAATTTCCCTGCGTGGGCCCAGTGGAACACAGCTATAAGGCTGTCTTCTGTGAATCTCTTTGTAAGGAGTAAGCCAGGGCTAGGGGTGGGGGCAGTAGGAGTGTATCAGGGCAGTGCTGCGGTAGGGTTGCCAGGCATTGGGTTTTCAATTGGAATGCTTGGTGAAAAAGGAACCCTGGCAGCTCCTCTTGGCACTGCCGACCGGGCTGTTAAAAGTCCGGTCGGTGGCACAGTGGGGGCTCAGGTCTAAGGCAGGATCCCTGTGGGTCCTGGAAGCTGCTGCAAGGTCCTTGCAGCCCGGGTGAGAGTGCAGCGTGCAGAGCCTCCCTGGCCGTCCATGGGCCTAGGGGCTGCAGGGACCTGGTGACTGCAGCTCCCAGGAAGTAGCAAGCTCCACCAAAACCCTGAACCCCCTCCCGCACCCTCATCTCCTGCCCCAGCCCAGGCTCCCCTCCTTCATCCCAAACCCCTCAACCCTGCCCCAACCAGAGCCCACAGCCCTCCCCCATTGCATTCCAACCCCCTGCCCCAGACCGGAGCCCCCTCCTGCACCCCAAACCCCTCATTCCTGGCCCCACCCCAGAGCCCGCACCCCCAGCCCATAGCTCAATTCCCCCCCAGACCCCAACCTCGTGCCCCAACCCAGAGCCCTGTCCTGTACCACAAACCCCTCATCCCTGGCCCCACCCCAGAGCCCACCCCCCCTTCTCAGACCCCAACCCCCTGCCCCAGCACGGTGAAAGTGAGTGAGGGTGGGAGAGAGTGAGCAACGGAAGGAGTGGGGGATGTAGAGAGCGGGGACGTGGCCTCAGAGAAGGGGCAGGGCCTCAGGGAAGGGGCAGGAAAGGGGTGTTCAGTTTTGTGCAATTAGAAAGTTGGCAATCTAGGCTGCGGACTGCAGCGCTATGGAGATTCTGGGCAGCACTGCATTCCATAGGGCAGTCCAGGGAAGCTGCTGTAATTTAGGTAGGCCCCCAAATCTGTCAAGTTACGCCGGGTGCTTATCCAGTCCTCAGAACAGCCCAGCATTGGGAGGAGGCAAAGGTGGCTTACAGCTTGTTAGCTGCACTCCCCACCCCTGCCTTTGTCTGTGAATTCTGTGCTGCATCAGAATCTCACCCTGGAGTGCCTAGACAGTTCTGAGAAGATTTAGGATGGGATTTTCAAAAGCACTCAGCACTGATTGACTGCTCTTATTGGCGTCACTGGCAAAATTCCCATTGACTTCAATAGATTCAGCGTTTGGCCAGTCCTGAGCACGTTTGCTAATCCCAGTCTTAGTATTTTCCCATACCTGGACAATTGTTTCTTTTCTCATGACATGTGGGCGCTAGTGAGAGAGCTATTTCAAAAGGGCTCCCTTTCCATTAGACGGTGCAACTACTTCTTTATTTGAAAGACGCAAGGGGGTTTCCACCCCCTCCACTCCCCACAGCACAATCCTGCTTCACCTAAACCAAGCAGTTTGTTTCAAAAGGGTGTCCTTGTAAATCTTTGTCCTTTTTAAATTCAAAGGTCAATGATACTTTCTATATGCAAATTCAGTTGTTAAATGTATTGCACATTACTAGTCCTGGCAGATGGGAAAAACTGCAAATTTATCATAGTGATGGCTTCTGGAACAAAGTAAGTAATTATAGACACAGTATGACAACTAATGACAGTCTCTTTTATTCTCTAGTATTTTCAATGGCCTCTCATATATGAAAGAAAAGAAATGGAAGGTTACCTTAACTGTGTGTCAAAATGTAAGCCAATATTGTCAGAAATTGTAATATATTGCAGCCATTAGTGCCAATAAGGAAGCAGTTTAACTTCTGGCCTTCAATAAAACCCTTCCTGAAGATGCATTAATAAATACATATTTGTTTGCATTACATTTTATTTTTGTTGCACATGCTGCAAATGGAATTTTATGTAATTGGAAATTACAATTCATTTCTGAGACAAGATAATGGTTTTCTTGGTCCTATTTCATATACTGGATACTCAAGGTAAAAGTCAAGTTTGAACAAGACTTTTCATAAAGTATCACTTCTTCACTCTTGTATTACGGTCATGGCTAGAGGCCCTAGCCAAGATCAAGGTCCCATTGTGCCAGGTGCTGTATAAATACAGAGTAAGAAAATATCCCTATTCTGAAGAGATTGCAATCTAAATAGTCAAGACAAACAATGGGTGGGACACGAAGTGTTATCCTCATTTTACAGATGGGGGACCAGAAGCACAGAGACATTAAGTGACTTGCCCAAGGTCAAGCAGGAAGTCTGTGGCAGAGTCAGAAACTGAATGCAGATCTCCTCAGTTCCAGTCAAGCACCTCAGCTACAAGACCATACTCCATCTCCATTTTTCAAATTCAGCCCAGCTTGTTCTTAAGTGTTAGTAGTAGACAGCCGGTGGGCAATGAACTGGTGGTTTCAATCCTGATCTTTGTGTACAGGTGTCTATTACAAAAAATGGCCATCGCCATTAGTAATCTCAGCAGAGACAAAGACACAGAGACTGTATTGTCAATAGAAGAGTGAGGCACAATGGATAGGTAGTGTGGATTGCATTGCCAATGTAACCTGCTGCCTCAATAATGCATTGTAACTCAGCTGCAGGACATACATATTAAGGCATAAAAGTTAATATCAAATACTGGGCGAGTCTGAGTTGATGTAAATTGTCATAACTCCATTGACTTTAGTGGATCTATACCAATTTAGCCCAGATTAATATCTGACATTTTATGTACAACGTTACCCACTTGCTGTGGAAACACGGTCACTTTTTAGTTTCCTGACAGTGGTGTGTTTAAATTCGCAATCATAATATTTCATTCATATAGTTTTGAAATTCTTTGCTACTAATTATTGTTAGATTAAAATGAATGTATCTTGGTTGGTCACAATTGTATAAAATGACTCTTTGGAATATCTAGGCCTGATACTGCAGCTGTTTCACATACAAAAACCCTTCCAGTTGTCTTCAATGGGGTTCTCCTATTTGACTGTAACAGTTTGGTAGTGTTTGCTCCAAACACCCCACCCTGTTACCAGGTATTGATCTCTCCACGAATAATTAATTGCTTGCTAAATCAGGAAAGTGACTCATTACCTCAACCAGATATAATGGAGAGGATCTAGGGTTTGGACTAAGCTATCCTGAGAGAGGAACCGTCACAGCAGGCAAGCCATCACATTACATTATTTTTTATTTGTGTTAATAAAGCCAGATCCAAGAAGGGGACTGCACTCAACACAGTGTATGGATTGTGTTTGATAGCTCGTTGGGAAAAACACTTGCTCTCATTTGAACTTCAAGAGTAATTAGTAATCGGTCACTAACACTCTACCCAAATTTAGCAGTGATGCATAAAAAACAAGGAACTCCCAGATGTAAATTATATAAGTTCAACAATATCTTCACTCTGTCTGCCAAATTAATACTATATATTCTGTCATATGTCGACAAACATCCGCACTCCTCTTGACTAATTATTTATATGAGGGGGAAAGCATGTTAACTAGAATATTTCACAGTGGAAAAAATCTCCGTTTAATAGCATGATTAATACAAATCTTTTTGAAAAAATCATATTCTTACCAGAGATGATAGAAGAATACTTCCGAAGGGCTTTCAGCTGTGAGAAAAGAGTATATATAATTATGTACTAGTATGTACCAAACTATATAAGACTGCATAAAAGATTCAAGATAGTCAAACATTCAGAGAAAGAATATACTTAAGTGGCCAAAGGAAAGAAGATGTGATCAGACTAATGCATTAGAATATGTATTCCTGAAATGTCATTCTATTACTGTGGCAAAATCAAATTAATTACATTAGCAATACTGTTGCTAGAGAAGGGGCCAGGGCAAATTCTCCAAGCTGTAGCTGGAAGACTCATTAATTGGGCTGAGGCAGAATCAACCAAGAAATTGTCTATCCTTCAGAGGGACACATGCAAGCTATTACTAGGGAAAGAGACGAAAAGCTCTAGCTGCAGATTTCTGGAAATTGATTTTTTTTAAAGTTATAATAACTTTCACCAAGACAGCACCTTTGATTTGCAGATCTCAGGTTGCTTTTCAAATTTAATTAACCCTCACAGCTGTGGGCTGTGTGAAATCCTCAGATTTTTGTTAGCATTGATTTGTCAAGCATAGGCCCTGATTTTTGAGGTGCTGATCACTCACAACTCCCACTGTCACACCCCAAAGGCCCCTTCCCTCACGGAGTCCCCAGGGAAGGCAGATCAGCATTGTATGTGGCGAACGCTGTTGCAAGCATCGCAAATCATTTTGGGGAGGGTCAAAGGTGTGTGAGTGGGGTATGGAAGATTCCTTTGCAGGAGTAAGAGAGGCCAAGGGGAGGAGGGGAGAAAAAAGGAGAGAACGGGTTAACTCGGCACTTTAGCTAGCTCCGGGTGAAGATAAGATGCTGGCCCCAGCCCAAGGTGTAGGAATGCATAGCTCCCGAATCGCCAGCCCACGGGCGCAGCAAACTGCTCCCCTGGCTACGAGGCAGGAGTGACCTTCAATCCAGCGTTTGTGTTTGGGAAACTTATTTGGCTGATTTGATTGTTTCCTCGCAGCTGGTGTTCACGCGCTCAAGAGATGGGTTCGTTATCTTATGTGCACGTATACTGCCTGGCTTTTCTATGCGCAGGAATGTAACCACTAAGAAGTGTTGTAAACAAAGTAAGGAGAGAAATAAAAACCCCAGGAAAGTTTTCCTGGGAGGCTTTTTGCTTGAGGCTTTTGAAGCTCTCTAGCTACCAGAAACCTGGTGTTCTGTTTCCTTTCCTGTGTCGTCACCACACCAAGGTCATAGGCTTGACGAGAAATCTACAGATGAGAAATCTACAGTTGCCCAGTCATGAGGAGAGGAGAACTAAGTGGAGCAGAGCTGCAAAGATAGCAGTGAAAACAGAGCGAATGAGGTGGTGACAGTGAAGGCCAACAGAAGGGAAAACAAATTCTCCGGAGCCAGTGTGTTTTGGGCAGCCAAGAAGGCCACAGCAAGCTGATTGGGACTGGTACAAAGAGCACTAGGCAAAGAGGGCCCTGGATGACGATACTCCCAAAGGAACCCAGGACTTAAAAACTTTCCTGAGAGCTGGACCAATTTGGAGATTACAGTGGATTCCCCGGATGACCTGGGCCCAGGACCAGAACTCTCATCCACCCCTCCCCCTCTTCTTCTTACGTTACACCCAGGCTTGGCCAGGCTTGGATAGTGTGTGTGTGAGTATGAAAGTGGGTTAGGGCTTGGGGCTCTAATGCTTTCTTTCTTCCCCTGAGTGATGTGGGAGCATTCCCAGCACTCTCTGCTGTATTTTATTATTTTATTATTTTATTATTAAAGCTTTAAAATTTAAACACTTGGTGTGTTACGTCATCTCCTCCACAAATGATCCTGCGGCATCAGCCTGATCACCTGATGCTCCAGGCTGATTCGTAACAAAAATCTGTCACATCACTGAAGTAAAATTAGACTATGGGTGTTCAGCACCTCTCAGGATCAGGCTCATAAACCAGCGTATTTGGGGTTGCCAGGTCTCATTCCACCAGAAGTGATTGGGTGGCTCAGAGAATTGAGGATGGAGATTGGAACTTCAGTATCCAGATACAAACCAAAGTCAAAATCTGTTTTGTATCCAGTGGAAGTTGATATTTTCTTGAACATAAGAACGGCCATACTGGGTCAGACCAAAGGTCCATCTAGCCCAGTATCCTGTCTCCCGATAGTGGCCAATGCCTGGTGCCCCAGAGGGAATGAACAGAATAGGTAATCATCAAGTGACCCATCTCCTGTTGCTCCTTCTCAGCTTCTGGCAAATGGATGCTAGGGACACCATCTCTTCCCATTCTGGCTAATAGCCATTGGTAGACCTATTCTCCATGAATTTATCCAGTTCTTTTTTGAACTCTGTTATAGTCTTGGCCTTTACAACATACTCTGGCAAAAAGTTCCACAGGTTGACTGTGCATTGTGTGAAGAAATACTTCCTTTTGTTTGTTTTAAACTTACTGCCTATTAATTTCATTTGGTGGCCCCTAGTTCTTGTGTTATGAGAAGAAGTAAATAACACTTCCTTGTAGTCTGTGCTTCTTGATTATTGGGTGTCGAGACAGCAAGTGTGAAAAATCGGGACAGGGGATGTGGGGGGGGGTAATAGAAACCTATATAAGAAAAAGACCCCAACATCTGTACTGTCCCTATAAAATCGGGGCATTTGGTCACCCTACTTGATTATCTTAGTATATTTATTTATTCCTACATTAGTTTTCAGCACAATTCTGCAATCCTTTCATAGACAAAGCTCCTATGATTGGGTCCTTAAAGGAGTGACAGCATGAACTTTCATTAAATCATTCTGAAAGTTTACCAAAGCTATGTAAAAACTGAGAAGAAATTGTCCCCGAGGACACACAAATGTAGTATAATCTTAGTTCATTTTCAGCGAAGCACTGACCTGTTGAAATGGGCAGGAGTTCCAATGGGTCCAGGCCCATTGGTACAGTTTTGTGTTTCATATATATATTTCTTACAGCCAGAAATAGATCTGAGCAAGCAAGAAGCATTTATCACATTGAAGAGTTTTAAAAAAAAGTTACTGTGCCATTAATTAATATAACAGTGTGCGGTGACTGTACATGGGGAGCAGTTCTAACCTCTAGAAAAGTGTGTCTACACTACATGAGCAGGGCCCTACCAAATTCACAACCATGAAAAACGTGTCATGGACCATGAAATCTGGTCTCCCCACATGAAATCTGGCCTTTTGTGTGGTTTTACCCTATGCTATACAGCAGGGGTAGGCAATCTACGGCACGCATGCCAAACACGGCACGCAAGCTGATTTTGAGTGGCACGCTGCTGCCTTCCACGGTCCAGGCCCCCAGCCCCACTCAGCCCCCCTGCCCACCACTCTCCCCTGCAGGTGCAGGAGGCAGAAGCTTGGTCCTGCGGTAGCCAAGCTCCCCCCTCCCCCGCTTCTTCCTCCAGCATGGTGCTTTCCTGCCCCTCCTCCTTCCCTGCACCGATCAGCTGATGGCCCTTGTGAGGGGGACGGGGAGGGGGACGAGTGGCAGCATACTCGCTGCTCCGTAGAGGAGGCAGAGAAGAGGTAGGAATGGGGCCTTGGGGAAGGGGTGGAGCAGGGCATATCCCTTCCACCCCCCTGCAATTACAACACCATGAAATTTCAGATTTAAATAGCTGAAATCATGAAAATGATGATTTAAAAAATCCAATGACCAGGAACTTGACCAAAATGAACCATGAATTTGGTGGGGTCCTAGTCATGAGTCACGGAAGATCTCTCGGGGTATGTCTACACTGCAATTAAACACCTGTGTCTGGCCCATGTCAACTGACATGGACTTGCAGGGCTCGGGCTAGTAGGCTGTTTAATTGTGGTAATGTAAACCATTGTATGTGCACTCAAAAACCATACACACTAAATAAGATTTCAAACTTGGATCAGTTAAATTGCTGTGTCTTCCACACAGAAAACGAATGAATGGTGAATGTGAATTGTAGATTTGAGGCTCAGACTGGAGCCCAGGCTCTGGGACCTTTGTGGGGTCCTAGAACCTGGGGTCCAGCCTGAACCTGAACATCTTCACTGCAATTAAACAGCCCTGTAGCCTGACACGGCTGTAGTCAGCCAATCAGCTGACCCGGACCAGCCAGTGGTGTTTAATTGCAGTGTAGGCATACCCTCATACTCTAGGCTGGACAGGAAATGACTATCAGACCTCTCAAAAGATTCTCCCAAGCAATGTTAACTGCTACAGGGTTTCAATAATTCCTCCACCCCTCAATAGCAATAATTTAAAAGGAAACAATCGCTTTGGGTATATGAACTCTTAGACAATACCCTCCTGCAAAGAGAATTCTTTGAAGACATCTTGCTTTGAAGACTGACTTTCTATGGCTGTTATTAGTATGAATTTATAATTGTTAAAAAGAAACCCTCTGATTTTATCAGATGTGCACTTTACACTAGCTTTTGCCTTTGTCTATCCTTCCATTCAGATGCGTAGTAAGCGACTGGAATCCTTTTACAGGGTCTTTACAGAGAGTTTTAAAAAAAATCACTGCTGAATACATCCATGATGTGGAAAGAATCCATTAAAGATATGCAAAAGGCAAAAACAACCCCCCCCCCCAAAAAAAACCATAATGTTTGATTTTTTTTTTTTTAATGAATTCACTTCAGACATGTTTGCACCTGTGATGGGATGGGCAAAACCAAGTCTCCTTGAAGTAACAGGTTTATTCTAGGTACACTTCCAGGCCCGCCAATAGGGGTGGGCAAAGGGGGCAATTGCGCAGGGCCCCAGGCGGTAGCAGCGGCTGGGAGCCCCGAGTCCTTTTAAATTGCCAGGGTGGGCCGCAGAGCTCCCAGGCATGTGCTACTGCTCCAGGGCCAGGCCCCACGGGGTTGGTCCCAGAAGTGACGGATTCGTCACTTCCACCCCAGGCCCCATCCCCCCTAAGGACAGCCCTGACCCTGGGAACTGGAATTCCTGTTGGTGGGCCTGTACACTTCTCTCTCCCTATGCACATGGGCAGTGAGAGTGGTAAGGAGCTAGGAGAAGGAGAACATCGGTGGGAAGTAGATTTCCACACACAGCTTCCAAGGACTGAGTTAAATGCCAGCTTGGGTGAGGTTTATTCTTATGTTTGTTTTTGCTTAGGGTAACCTGCTTTGATTCCTGGTTACAAAGCTTGATCGAAAGCCCACTGAAGTCAGTGGGAGTCTTCACTTTAATGGACTTTGGATCAATCCTCTAGAGAATTTCTGACAGAAAGAGCTTTCTGATTATTGGTGTGTGATATTTCTGCTGAGTCACTCCACAATCTTACAGCATCCCTTTAGGGTTGCCTGTCTGCACATATCCTAGTGAAGCAGACTGCTACCAACAAAGTTGGCAGAGTCAGCACATAGTAAGTAAATATTAAAGAACATTAGTGAGAAATGAATTTTGAATTGGTGAACATGAGTACTCACTGTGCCTGGAATGGACCACACTGAGGATGCCACACTCAGGGCAGATTGCAAAAAATAGGGCAGACAATCCCTCCAGAGTGGTGGTTTATTCTATGATTAGATTCACCAAACCATTAACAAGGCGCTTCTGTAGCACCACACTAGTTAACAAAAAGATAAACACAGTCTCCTTTATGCACTCCAGCCCTTGGCTCCCATCCAGACAAACAGGTCTAATATAGTGAGAGATTACTGAAAACCCAATTCACCATATATGAGGTTCTACCAAAATCAAGGGATCAGACACTTACCCCCAGGTCACTAATATATTTCAGATCTTACCCAAATATCACACTGTCAGCCAATCCTTGGTAAACTAACTAAAGATTTTATTAATAAAAGAGACTTATGGCATGGCTAAAGAATCGTATACATACAAGTGATTTTCAGTGTTCATAAATCAGGATCATAGCAGTGGTGGAATAGGACTTCGGCTTGTAAAAGTCTCTCTGGTAACTTCCAAAAGATTGGAAGGTCCTCAGTCCATAATTCAAAATACTCCTTTTAGTTGTAAATCCAAAGTCCAGAGAATTGGAGCAGGAATAAGGCAAAACGGAGATGTCTTGGGTGCCATTTATATGTTCTGCCATGTGCATGGAAAGTTATTGTCCCAATCAAAGCCCAGAGCCCCTGTGGATGGAAAGTTATTGATAAAGATGGAGTCCGAGGTCACATGATCACATCACATGCCCTTACATGCTTTGCTGAACCCCGGGGGCAAGGCATTGGCTCCTTGTTGTCCAAGGCGTCCTGAGGAAGAGCTATCTGGAGAGTTGATTCTTCTTATTGGCCAATCAAGCTTGTATAGTTCATTCACATTGTGCTGGTGAGACTGGATGTAAACTACCTTGTGGGTGTCACCCCAAGAACAAACACATTTGCGATACAAATACATAGTCAATATTCATAAATTCAGATACAGTGTTGATGCATGGATTTAACCAGCATAATCATACTTGCCAGATTGTAATTTTTCCATTGACACCTTACATGATATACTTTGTATCAAATTTAGTGCAATTGTGCAATAGTGGTAGCAACAATGATATTAACGGTCATCTTCCTTTTCGTACAGCAGCACACTCACTATGGAGACCTAATTCTAAAAATTACAATTATCCAATCAGAGAAGAAAAACAGTATCATGTGATCTAAATGCGGTACCACCATGCATTAAAAAACGGTGAGTCAGGCTTCAAAGAATCATGAGACTGGCTTAAAAATCATGAGTTTAAAAAAATGTATTATTGTTATTTTTAAAGAGGACTCTTTTACTTTGCCTTCTGTTTTTTCAACTTTAGAGTTTACTTTGGTCACATTTTCACGCTTTTCTATACAGCCAGGAGGGCTGGAAACTTCCTTTTAAAATAAGCTGAGATTCTGGGTCAATCACCAGTCTCCAGGAACTGGAACGTTAAGTAAAACCTCAGCTGGGGCAAGCTTCATGATAAAATCCTGAGAGTTGACAACCACTATAAGTGTCTGATCAGACATTGAATTTTGGCTCCTGGATATTTGCAATGAATTGCTTGTGCCCAATGGCAACAAAGTCATTAGTATTATTTGGCAAATTCACATTTTTGAAAATGGTAAACTACTTGCAGGAAACTTTCAAACAATTTGGAGTTTAGGTGGATGCTTTCCTGTTTGTAGTTTATCCTAGAACTGCCTATAACAGGATTTCTTGCACCCTTCTCGGAAGCATCTCATATTGACCACTCGCAGAGAAGAATACTAGACTACATGGTCTGCTGTCTGATCCAGTATGACAACGTGTCAAAATAGAGACATTTGTTGAATAAATTATTCACTCTGATGTATTAACTTAGCTCTACAGTGCATCTAGAGTCAAGACAAAGATGATAGGCAGAGAGATTTTCATGGGCACAAAATGGCATCAGTTGAGAAATAAAAAAGTCCCAGAGATTTGTTAAAATGGAGTAGTTTTCCATAATACTATGTAGTAAAGAGCCTGAAATTGTCAGATTGAGGACACTGCAGTAAAATTTTGTGAGGGATTTCAAACTGGAGAACAGCTCCTCATCAATTTCCAAATCACACTCTTTGCATCATGCAATACCTTTGCCATGTTTGCAATCTTAAACATACAGTATGATGCAGATTTGAGGACCCAATCCATAATGATTTGAAGTCAATAGAAGGACTCTTGTTGACTTCAATGGGCTTTGATTTTGGACCTGACAATCAAATCCAAACCACACCAAAACACGCCCCAAAATAATTTGTAGCTAAAATAGTATAGTGAAGTAAACCTGACGCTCTGTTAAGAATCACAAGGTCAGTGTAATTTTATTGACTTAATTAAATTTACAGGCGTTTTATGTGGTTTAAATAAGATTAGAATCAGGTCCAAAACTTTTTTTGACTCTAGCATCAGTCTTTATGATCTGCCATCTTTTGGCGTGAGAGGTTCTTCTACTTACAATGACACTTGTTTGACTCACACTAACAAATAGGAACACCCATTGATTGATTAATTTTTATTACAAAATGTTAAGGAGGTGTTGTAGCTGAGCATAGAATGCAGGATCAGGCCACTTAAAAGTGAACAGTACTTCTGAAGAATATTTATTAAACAATGGAGAACTTTGAAGTGAAGCCAGGTCTCTTGATTTTGGATGATAGCACTGGCTCTGGGCTAAATAATAGTGTTGCTGTCACTCTGGTGTCATCTATTATATTCTATGTAATCTGATGAATAATATTATAGATGGTCACAGCCATCTATAAGCATAATAAATCTTTGTTAGCTTTCAAGGTTAAAAAGTGTCAGAGTTAATAACAGGTGTTAACTTTTCCCCCCAGAATGACTTGATAGATGTGTCGAGTTTTCCACACTAATTTCCAATTAAAATATTAATATTAATATTAATATATTTAATTAAAGATTCTAAAACTAGAATAGATCTTTGAAATTTGGGGAAATATTACTATTTGCTCTACTTTTATTTATTGGACACAACTTTGTCTATAATTCTGGACATAAAAGAGAAACAAAAAGCTGTTATAATTGACACCATAAATATATTTTCAAATGGATGATCATAATTGTGACTATGCTCTTATGCAAAGTAGGTTGAAATATAGCTTTAAGAATGGCTGTACATGAAAGAAAGTTTCTTTGCTCCCTTAAAAACCATTTAGAACAGAATGAATGCTGTTCCATCTCATAAAGACAGATGATTGACATTATATAGTGCATGAAATTTTTTCTTTTCAAAATCATGACATTTTATAATAAAAATGAAGATAATGCTGGGAGCCAAGTAATTACACCAGATACTCTCCCAACAAAAACATTCCATTGGAAAAAACTAAAACAATATGTCTTACAAAGAACGCAATTAAGTAAAGCTAGATTAGAGAACCCAAAGAAGATAAACCACATGCTTTATTATCTCAAATGTGTAAATTTAATTTGCTTTTCCCCCCTATAAATAATTCTTATTTTCCCCTCCATTTTCTGATTCCATGGAGATCAGCTTGTAACAGCTTCATTTTTCTGTTGATCTATTTAATATTTTCTACATTATGCATAATAAAATAATACTAAACAGAATCAGCTATCAATCTGTTAGCAGTCTTTTCACTTCAGAAAGGAAAGAGATAACACTACTGCAAAAATCTTCTCCCCATGGGGAAAGATGACATTAACATTTTTGTTAGGAGAGGAGCGACGCAAAATTAAATCTTGAAATTACAAGTATTTATCAGGGCCATGTGTAGACGGGGGGAAAGACGTGGAAAGACTGATTTTCTAAATGCAAAGATAAAAAGGCATTAAAATAAGAGGTTGGGGAACTCTTCCCCTGGGAATATTTATGGAAAGCGGATAATCTTGGTGGTAAATTGAAAATAGGCTATGCAATATCAGGTGCACATGAAGAGCTTTTTTAATATCAGAGTTAAGTTCTGGGTAATATAATCTTCCCTTTTAAAGAAACTCCCATTCAAAAGTGAGTGAAGGGTGTCTCCTCATGAAAATGTCCTTTATTAGATGTGAAACGGTACATTATTGAATAAGTTCTGCACAGCTGGACAAGGAAAGGAGCAATACCACTGGCTAAATAAACTGACAAACTACTTTAGTTGTATGTTTTTTAATGGGCTTTGTCCCCAGAAATGCTCAAAGAAAGTTATATTGCAGGTATTTATAGCACAGCACATAAAGAAGCCTTCAAAATGTAGCAGCCCAGGGAGATGCTGCAGTCAATGGTACCTGATTAGACAGCAAAAATACAAGGAAGTCCTCAAAGAGATGTCCACCTAAAATAGATGCAGAGGCCCAAATATTTCATGTGATCCCATTGCCCGTGAAGTCAATACCAAAACTCGGTGTGTGTCCAATGGCATGGGGTCAGGCTCTATGCAGGCAAGATATAGAGGATCTCGGAGGAGTTGGAGGAAGAAATTCTCCTTCCAGTTTGGTGGGTTGGAGTGATGTGAGTGTTACTCTGACATATAGGCCTTATATGTCACGCCCTCTGCTCCTGGAGGCTAAGTGCAATTGTAAGGTTCCAAGCCCATGAACAAAGTGAGAATTTTAAATTTGATTGGCTATTTTTCATTGTGTTGGTTAGTTACTTAAGCCATCCAGTGAGGTCAAAGAGAAAGTACCATGTGACCTATGTACCTTATGAGCACAGCACAGACTTGCAAATTGTGAATATTCTTAATTTGAGAAATACCTCTAGACCAAGAATTATTCACTGAGGAAATTAGCAAATCATTCTGAATAATAAATACAGCTGAGACTATTGCAAACTGTTCATGGGACAATTCATGAATGGGGGAAAAAAGAAAAATATGGTTAAATCAATTATTGATTGTGAATTCTTCACTGAGTGGTACTCAATATTATTGCTTTCCTGGATGGTACTATTAAAAAAAAGCTAGGATGAGATATGCTGATTTTCTGCCATTGGCACACTGCCATCAGAAAGGTGTTTGGCATTCCAAATGAGTCTGGAACTTGACTTAAGTTTCCAGTAGTGTAGCAGATAATAGCAGCACTAATGGTTTCATTCGTGATGTTCATCAAGCAAATAGTGTACAGGTACCGGCTCTTCAATTTACCTGAGAATAGTTTTGGTACATTGACTTCTGCTAACTATGAATACTGAACATTTAGTCAAGTTAGTCATGAATCTGGGCATTAAAAGAGTAACAGAAGACGTTCTAATTGAGATCCATTGAGGCAGCATATCATCAAATGGCCTGATAACGAGGAACTCATATGGATAATGATTAGATTTTTTTTGTACTATTACCAGAATTGATTGACTATAAAAGAAGACACGCAATGAACAAAAAATATTAAATCTATAGATGATTTGATCTCGCTAAGCAAAATACCTTATGAGATACATAGCCCTGAGCCAGATCTCTATTACAGAAGGGATAGATTTGATCCCCTTATTCACATGGAGTAGTGCTTTATGCCATAAACAGTCCCATTTATTTCAGTGGAATTATTTAAGGTAATACACAAAATGAATAAGGGTATTAGAATCCCTAGAATTACAGATCTTCTTTCATCAATCTGTGTCAAAATAAGGGGTCTTTTCCAGGAATCCTTATATACCCAAGATTCCCCATGTCTTGAATGGATTTGGACTTCAAGAAAAGGTTTTAGGGCTTGATTCTATACAAGTCTCCAGACAGCAAAGGTTGCAAGGCTGGATCTCTGCATGACCAGCACTGGGATTTTGCATTGATTACCCCTAGTGATCAAACCCTGGGTTCCAGATTCCACAGGAAACCCAGCTAGTGAGCCAGGAAAATGCAAATAAATATAACATTCATACAAAGATCAATGGGGATATTTTTGGGCCCATATCATCTGGTACATCTCAATATAGTAGTTTTTGAAGTTTTCATGTTTCCGAGGTCTGGCTCACAAAAATGCAGATAACATTTGTAAGGTAGATACAACAGTCCCAAAGTTATGCCTGTCTTTGTCATATCTTGTCACCCACTAGATAAGATTGAGGTATCTATCTTCACAAATACTTGTCCAAATCTAAAACTGCCAAGTTCTATTTGAATCCATATTTGTTATCTGAAATTTGATTTATTGTCATAATATAACTTGAAATTAATTTTGAGTTATATTAGTTCAGCCCATAAATGAACATGGTATAAATTTCTAAAAGTGGATAGTGGTTCTGCTTTCAATGGGAACCATACATAATGTTCTAATATTCAGTAGTTATATAAATTAGAATAGGTCCATTCTCTTTCCATGTTAGTCAATGAAACTATCAGCCTGTTCTTTGGAAATCACAGATCTGAATGTGTCTGACCAAAAAATAAATAATCACCATACAAGCTGTGTGACAGGAAAAATTCTTGAGTTGGTTACTTTATGCCTGGGGCTCTGTCAGACCAACAAAGAGCCTAATAATCCATAGTTATTTTATACATTGTTTCATTTTGGAATATATGTACGTATGTTTTGTGGGACTTGATTATGATGGATGAACTGACTGGCTGACAGAATTGCTTTTTGATATTAGATAAGGAATTCTTCAGATAGCATCTGATATAAGTTATGATCACATAGATAAAACTGACCTGTGGTCATTTCTTTAACATAAGCAACAGATTTTAGGTGGGCTTTTTTTCTTTTACCATAAGAAACTATGTGTATTTGCCATTCCCATTCCACCTTTTTGTTTTTTTTTTTGGTCAAATCCCACTCCTATGTCTGGGATTTTCAAACACCCCCTTGTATGAAACACCAGCGTCTCCAACATACCAAATGGTCTATAATTGAGTGACCAGGGAGGTTGAAGTGTTCTCCGACTGGTTTTTGAATGTTATAATTCTTGATGTCTGATTTGTGTCCATTTCATTTGTGTCTGATTTGTGTCCATTCTTTTGCATAGAGAATAAATAAACCAGTCGGAGAACACTTCAATCTCCCTGGTCACTCAAATACAGACCTAAAAATCACAATTCTTCAACAAAAAATTTCAAAAGCAGACTCCAAAGAGAAACTGCAGAACTGGAATTAATTTGCGAACTGGACACTATTAAATTAGGCTTGAATAAAGACTGGGAGTGGATGGGTCATTACATATAGTAAAAACTATTTCCCCATGCTAATTTTCCCCCTACTGTTATTCACACCTTCTTGTCAACTGTTTGAAATAGGCCATCCTGATTATCGCTACAAAAGTTTTTTTTCTTCTGCTGATAATACCCCACCTTAATTGATTAGTCGCGTTAGAGTTGGTATGGCAACATCCATTTTTTCATGTTCTCTGTGCATATATATCTTCCTACTGTATTTTCTACTGCATGTAGTGGGTTTTAGCCCATGAAAGCTTATGCCCAAATAATTTTGTTAGTCTCTAAGGTGCCACAAATACTCCTGTTTTTTTTTCTCTGTATCTTGAAATCTTTAAACCATGATCTGAGGACTTCAGAATTCAGCCAAAGGTTAGGGATCTACTTCAGGAGTGGGTGGGTGAGGTTCTCTGTCCTGCAATGTGCAGGAGGTCAGACTAGATGATCACAACGCTCTATCCTGATCTAAAAGTCTATGAGTGATACTCAATGTAAGGCAGATGGCAGCCAGAGGAGAGAGGATTTTCTCCATCATATTCTTGAAAGGACCAGGCCTTAATTTTAAAAATGTGAACTAGGACAATTTGTAATGAAGTTTTTCAAAGGCTCATTTTTTGTAATATGAGTTCAAAGTTCTTCTATTGCATTAGTCAGTGGATTTCACAGATCAGCGTTCATGTTGCTCTCCCTGTCCCTGCCCGGCCCAAGCCAGGGAAGTTAATGATCCAACCAGCGGGCCAAAATTTGGTGAGGAATCCTGATCATGTGCCACCTGAGGCATGTTGTGCATACACTAAGAAGTAGCAGTGGATTCCGCATTGACATTATTGACATGTATTGTACCTTGTTGAAAGTATAGTGCAGTTTGCGACAGTGACATTTCAAGGGCTGTGTGAAGTCCTTGATAACGTTCTACATCATATTTTTTTTATTTATGGCCCTCCACTGCTATCTAAGTCATTTCAGTCTGACTCATTTAAGGTATAGATGGAGTTACATTAAAGCAGCAGAGTATAACTATATCATCATCTTTTTTCTGCAAAAAGATCAAAAAAAATGTATGTGCTTCTGCTACTCTAAAATGAATAACGCCCAGTGGTAAGATTTGTTTTTAGCTTAAAACACATACTGAAGATCACTTGTAAAATTGCTTAGCAACCAGGAATCTAGATTGCAGCTTCAAGGATCTTTGTATGGCAGATGTTAATCATAAAAAAGACCAATAAATGACCTTCTCTTCAGTTTTTTCCAAGTAAAATACAGTATTGAATTTTTCACCTGATGTATTCCTTGTAAATGTGAAAGTTCACATAGAGGCAGGCAGGTGAATTATATTATATTCTCCACAAATGTGGCCTTGATGACTCAGAGGTATTTGGATACTTGAGAATTACTCATTTTTATTTGTTTTGTTTCAGTTTTTTTAATCTCAAAATGGCACCATTGTTCTATATTTTGGTGAGAAATATTTGAATATTTTAAATATTTTAAATATTTTAATAACATATTTGATGATCACAAAGCCCGAATATAGCCCTAAAACACTCATTTGTATCTAACAAATGGCCGTTCGAAACCACACATCAGGGTTAATTCTCCATTCACACGAGTGTAAATCAGGAGGAACTCCATTGTTGTTACAGCAGTGTGACGTGGTGTAAGCAAGGGAAGAATCAGGCCAACGTTGCTTTTGTTACTTGGCAAATCTTTTTTGTAAACCCATGTGGATGAAAGAGAGAACAATTGCCTGCTTGTCTATTCAGTAGACTAAATTCCACCAACAGCAAAGTGCTTTGTGGGATGCAGAACAGCGTGAGACCAAACATCAGAACACATCCAGAATCAATGGGACAAATCCTCCACTGGTGTATATTGACACAACTCTATTGATGTTAGACGACCAGCCCTGGTTTACCCCAGCTGAAGATCTGGCCCTGGATTTTTATTCTTGCATAAGGAGGAATAAGCGATTAATAACACTGCTTGAACATTGGTCAGTGAAAACGCCTTTCAGTCTCCAAGCTCTGAACCAACATTAACTAATTAATCTCTAGAACACCCTGGTGAGGTGAGTAAACAAGTATAAAGAACGAACAACAGCAGCCAAAAACTATAGCCTTCCAGGGTCGTTTACACTAATGACTGCAGGGTGTGGATCCTGACTCCTGCTATGTAACAGGGGAGCAACTTTTTATAACCCTGCCCCATGTGGAGCAATGGAGGCCAGGAAATAAAGTTCAGACGCCTGCCAGCACGCCTGTGCGTCATCATTTTATTGCAACCTTCAATCTGTATGGCCTGTAGACATAAAGCATGGCATGACCTCACTAGCTGATTGGCTGTCATATCAATCAAGTGGAGGAGGTAAATGATTTGTATAGTCGCTTGCCAGTTAACTAAGCAGAGGTGCACCGGGAGTGGAGAATTGGATCAGGAGTTGTTGAGCATCAGTTGTGGGAGGAAGCAAGCAGGCTGAGTAAAGGAAGCTTGGATCAACACCCCACCTCCCCATAAGTGCTCCGATCTGCTGCTCCACACCCTATCCTGGCAGCCAATGGCAGTCGTTGGGGAAACAGGCCATGACCCCAAACTAGCCAACCATGTTTCCTTGAGGTCAGATGTTAATAGGCTGTTAATATTGTACCCTATGTAACAGTGCAGGGTTTTGTCCTGTTCTAGGGGATTATATAGCCAATTTGTTAGCTCTTTGCTCCCTTTGTCACTCTGTCCAATTTTAATTAAGAAATAAAGGCAACTATTAACTTTCATTTACTTTTCTGATCTGCTTGAACTTGGTGCTTCCTGGAAGCACCTCGTCTGCCCCCTTGTCAGAGATGGAAAGCACCAGGGAAGACATGAGCAATGGGAAAAGCTTGGCAAGCTTGGCAGGCAGTGTCTGCAATCTGCTTCTGCAGTGTAAGTTTTCTCAAAGCTGCATATGCAACATGTCGCTTGCTGATAAGCACTGGCCAATAGGTGAGAAATCGGGCTGCCCTTGCTGAGAGGTGTTGGAAAGGAAAAAACATTCGGGGAGTGACTGCACAGGAGGACTGGCGCTCACACAGAGAAATCTCTTGGAAAGAGGGCACAGGCTGTGGATACACTACTATCGCTGAAGCCAGAAATGTGTTCCTTACCTTTTCTAGGGGGGACACTATTTAGAGCAGATGGGCATGTTGAATTAGGAACATGGGAGATTAAATGATGGGTCTGATTTCTGATCTCACTTACCCTAGTGTGAATCAGGAAGTGTTGCCAACTCTTTGATTTTTATTTTATTTTTTTTATTTTTGCAAATTGCTTGATATTTCTTAAAGCCGCGGCTCCTGGATTACAGGAGAGTCAGATCTTTCATTTAAAATTACTTCATGTGTCTTAGCGCACAGTCCTGTTGGGTGGGATTTCCAATGGCGCATAAGGGGGCTAGTTGAAAATCCCTGGGAATTGAATACCCCGATATAATACGACCCGATATAACATGAATTCAGATACAATACGGTAAAGCAGCGCTCCGGGGGTGGGTGGGCTGCGCACTCCGACGGATCAAAGCAAGTTTGATATAAGACGGTTTCACCTATAATGCGTTAAGATTTTTTGGCTCCCGAGGACAGCGTTATATCGAGGTAGAGGTGTACTTAACTCCCACCAGGGCCTTAAAAATGCCAGGTTTAATGTTTGCATTGATATAGTTGTAATTTTCAGCTTAGTATTGATATGATAGAGAGAGACCCTAAATCAAAAAAGCACTTTATTGTCTAAAGAAATGAACTGATTTCAAATATATATGTTTTTTGTTAACCATCTTGACCTTTGAAAAGGCAGATGGGGATGGGAGAGAGGAGGGACCCATGTGCTGTGCTGGAGAGGGCCAGGAGAAGTGGAGAACTTCTATGACCCTTTTGCTATGATTTCTAGAGCAACATAAAATTCTCCTATGTTGGGGTTTCCTTAAACACTTGATACTCAGTCCAAGTAAGTTGGACGGTTGGTTGAAGTTTCAGATCTTCTGTGTGAACTTGGTTCTGAATGAATGTGGGTTGCTTTGTGGTGTCAGCATGAAACCAGGTGAAATTCTGCAGTTTTTACTTCTTTCTTTTATCTCTTCTTTGCATTTTCAGGTTTGTTCAAATCTGAAATTCAAGTGAATCCACCCAATGAAAATTGGAGGAAAGGTTTGTACGTAGCGTCATGGATGTAGACGAGCAGGAAAAGAAGCAAGTGAAAAGAACTACAAAGGGAAAGAAGGGAAGGTTTGTGGGAAGATAAAGATGTAGTATGATGAAAGGCAAAACATATTGCTGAGGGATTCATCCTCAGGAGATGCCTCCAGTGTCAGTGAGTCTGAGATTGTTCATTTTCTTGTAATTTTCTAAATGATGTAAGTGAAAAGTAAAGCAGATTTTTTTAAAGTGAGAAATACATGTTGATAGTACATTTGCATACCTGCCAATGGCCTGATCCAAACCCCAATGAAGTAAATGAAAAGACTCCAATTGACGTCATTGGGCTTTGGGTCAGGGTTAGCAGCACAGAATGCTGTCTTAAGTTTGAATGAATGAGTTGCAGTACATTTTTTTTGCTGACAATGGGTGCATGGAGAACAGCAGGTGCAAAATGCTAAATCTTGTGGTTTATTTACACTGCTTGAGTAAAAGTCTTTTATGACTCATCCCATCACTGGAGAGTGCTTTCCCAAACAAACTGTGCATTTCACTTTTAGCTCTTCATTTAATATGTCCTTTGTTTGCTTTTTGGTATGTCCTTTATTAAACATTTTTTTAAGACTCTGTGGATTTCTTGTATCGGGGGTAGCCGAGTTAGTCTGTAGCCACAAAAACCACAGGGAGTCCGGTGGCACCTTAACTAACAGATTTATTTGGGCATAAGCTTTCGTGAGTAAAAAACCCAGTTCTTCAGATGCACAGAGTGAAAATTACAGAAGCAGGCATTATTTTACTGACTCATGTAAATCTCAGAGTAGCAGCCGTGTTAGTCTGTATCCGCAAAAAGAACAGGAGTACTTGTGGCACCTTAGAGACTAACAAATTTATTAGAACATAAGCTTTTGTGAGCTACAGCCCACTTCTTCGGATGCATATATCGAAGAAGTGGGCAGTAGCCCACGAAAGCTTATGCTCTAATAAATTTGTTAGTCTCTAAGGTGCCACAAGTACTCCTGTTCTTTTTACATGTAAATCTGTTAGTCTTTAAGGTGCCACCGGACTCCCTGTAGTTTTTGTGGGTTTCTTGTAATCCTTAACTTTCATCTCCACCAATATAAACTGAGCATTTTGATTCGTAGGAACCAGATTAGTTTTTTCCTTTGTGTGATCTCTTTGCTAGTTTACATCTGTTTTTGGAATATCATATCACATCTTACTTGTCAAATTGGTTAGAGAAAATTAAAACCAAAACCAAATCTCCAGCATTGAAATACCCACTGATGGAAATAATGTAATTGTTTTTCCAAAGCTTCACCACCAGCAGAACATTAATTTGTTAAGAAGCAGCTGAACCAGGTAACTTTCAGTGGCAGGAAATAGCTGTAAAATAGAGCTCTCCTTTCCTTTATGCTAGCAAGATTGCATTGACAAACAGATGGCATTGGGAGTTACTTAAATATTTTGTCTTTTGTCTTCCTGAACTTTAAAATAAACACCCTTCTCCAGATGGGTGCTAGCTCAAAAATGTTGACAATGAAGGTGAGATAAATTATAGATGACCAAATCTGGTATGTTTTACCAAAACAATTGTTTTGTACAATCCTAGATACACAGATTCCAAGTCCTGAAGGGACCATTGTGATCATCTAGCCTGACCTCCTGCATAACACAGGCCAGATAAATTTACCAGAATATTAATAATAATAATCACAAATAGATTCATAGATTCATAAATTCTAGGACTGGAAGGGACCTCGAGAGGTCATCGAGTCCAGTCCCCTGCCTGCATGGCAGGACCAAATACTGTCTAGACCATCCCTGATAGACATTTATCTAACCTACTCTTAAATATCTCCAGAGATGGAGATTCCACAACCTCCCTAGGCAATTTATTCCAGTGTTTAACCACCCTGACAATTAGGAACTTTTCACCTAAAACTAAATTATTGCACATTTTTTCTGGATGTCAGCAAATTATATTATGACCCTCATCCTTACATAGGATATGCAGCCAAATCTTCCACCAAAGAGTATCTGATAGCAATAGGAGTTTAGAGTTATGTATATAACATGATGGTTGAGGACATGATTCTGCCCATGTTGGCAGATGTGTGTGTGTGTGTGTGTGTATTGTAGTCAGTGTCGTCAGGGCCAGAGTGGTAGATGTATATCAAATTGTCCCATTGAAAAGGAGGTTCCCTCCCTTCACCACAGCAGGGTTCAATGTTACCATAACACACAATGACATCTGTAATCCCCTAGAAAAGAAACAAAGGTCTCCAGTACACTCTGACTGCTTTGTACTGCTCCACAGACCAGAGCAGCCATAAGCCATCCTTTGCTGGCCAATTAAACCAGCATTATGATGGATGGCTTTGCATCATCAGAGCAGCACAAAGCACCTGAAGTCAGTCGATCTGGCCCAAACAATGTTCAGCTGCACCTTCAACTCGTTGGAGCTTGACTTTGAAAAATTCCTTTGGGGTGCAGCTACACAATGTGGTCTGGGGTTGGGGAAGGCAGTTGGGGACCTGGTGCTCTGTGGATGGTTATTGCAAACGTTGCAATAAAATGTGGGAGGAAAATAAATTTTACTTGTTTTAGGTGAAAAAGTTGATCTGTGGCCAAACAATTTGAAATTTTAAAATTCAGCATTTTGGAACTGTTGGTATTTTTGCTGGAAATTGGAAAGTGTTGATTTTTTTCAGGAAAACACAACCCCTTTTTAAAATGTTTTTACAATGAAATGTGAATATCTTCAGTAGTAGGGAGTTTGGAATTCATTGCAAATATTTTACACAGCTCTCTTTAAAGGTCATCTAATGGAAATGGATTTATGCTCAGATCCTGCAAACACTACTTCATTTAGGGGGGAGGGATAGCTCAGTGGTTTGAGCATTGGCCTGCTAAACCCAGGGTTGTGAGTTCAATCCTTGAGGGGGCCACTTGGGGATCTGGGGCAAAATCAGTACTTGGTCCTGCTAGTGAAGGCAGGGGGCTGGACTCAATGACCTTTCAAGGTCCCTTCCAGTTCTAGGAGATGGGATATCTCCATTATTATTATTATTTTGCATTATATGTAGTCCCGCTGCTTCCGTGAGGCTAAGACTCTGGACATACACTACTATCGCTGAAGCCAGAAATGTGTTCCTTGCCTTTTCTAGGGGGGACACTATTTAGAGCAGATGGGCATGTTGAATTAGGAACATGGGAGATTAAATGATGGGTCTGATTTCTGATCTCACTTACCCTAGTGTGAATCAGGAAGTGTTGCCAACTCTTTGATTTTTATTTTTTATTTTATTTTTTTCATTTTTGCAAATTGCTTGATTTTGGTTGGAATGAAAGGAATACATTGTGAATGTTGGGGTTCACAGCCCCAGATATTGGGCCTGATTCCTATTCACACCAAGGCTCCATTTACACCATTCTGGCACTATAAAAGAGTCTTACATTGAATATAAATGTATTCTATGCTCTCTTGGGGTACATCTACACAGCAAGCAGAAACCCACACAGAGAGTCTCAGAGCCTGGATCTACAGGCTCACCCTATGGGAATAAAAACAGCAGTGTAGACATTCAGACTTGGGCTGGTGCTCCAGCCCTGAAGCCTGCCCCTTCTCTCTGGGTTTCACAGCCTGACCTCGGGTCCAAGCCTGAACATCTGCACAGCTATTATTAGCACTGTAGTGCCAGCCCGAATCTGTAGCCCAAGACTCTGGACTCACTGCTGTAGGTTTCTGCTTGCCGTGTAGACATACCATGTGCAGAGTTGCCAGAGAGCAATAAAGGGGCCTTAGGGTAAATGAGAGTCAGAACCTCTGTACTGCGTTATGACTGAATTCTCAATTGCCTCTCTCAAGAGTTTTAAGCTTTCGCTGTTGCTGTACTGTGTAATTGAATTTTTGAGGGTTGTCCATCGTGAACACTGTAGCATGTCACAAACTTTCAAAGTCATGACAATTCATCAAAAAAAAGCCCAAGCTTTTTTCTGAGCTCAGAGCAGCCTGTACAGTCGTTCTGTTCAGTGCTCTTTAAAGCTTCAAGATAAAAGTGACCTTTAACATTAGCATTAGCATACTCCTACACACTCTCATTTTCTACATAATCAGCCCACTCGCATCCCAATAGCAGAAATGAAAAGGCCACAGCTTTATTTACTTAACCAAATTATAACAACAATCCAGCATCAGCCATGATCAGATCATTGCAGTGACTCCTGCAAAGAGTAATGTTTATCACCTTGCCCACAGCAAACTTCTTTGACATGGTCTATGGTTCTTCCTACTACAAGAGAAGAGAGGGAATATTCAAGTGTTCTGGCAATGATTGCTCTACAGTGCTCAAAGACTTGATCCTAAAAGTATGCTGAGCGCTCATCACCCCCAGTGAGTCCCTGGGCAATAGTTCACAGAGGATGATCATATCTGTATCGCCTTTATATCTGATACACACAGCACTCTCTCTCTAATTATTCCAGTGCCTGGGCAACAGAGGGCTTGGATGAAGAGAAGCTGGCTGGAACTAAATCTGGATAATATGGAAGTGATGTTGCTGGGAAGAAAGAAATATTTTGAGGAACTAGCCAACACTATGACATTTCCTTGTATTGCGGGAATCTGCCATCTGATAGTCAGGGTGGTACACAGCCTACAAAATTTGTTGATTCTAGCAAGATTTGTGGGTGCTCAGCATATTCTGAGGATCAATGCCAAATTGTTGAATGTCTGAATGACATGAAGTTAGACACCAAAGCTAAAATGATCACACAATTTTCTCAAAAACAATCCATTCGATATTACTATGGAGGTGTAATGCCAGCCTCACTTTAGATACACAATGGAAAAGAACATTTTCTTGTTATATTGTCAATTTTTGAAAAAAGTCCTGGCTCTTGGATTATTTCTCAGAAGCAAATCTGAATGGCAATACTGAAATACAGTGTTCATATTAGTATTGGTGTTTTAGCATCTATGAAAATGGTGTGAAACTGTTTATTTGGGGCTTTTGTCTTGAAGCATTGGGGTTCTTTCTGGTAAGTTGCCAGTAGGATCTGACACACTCATGAAGGGTCACTGAAAACCCTCTGAGAAGCCAGAGAGTCTAGCCCCGTACTAGAGTGGTAATGCTGTGCCTGACTGCAATGGGAAAGGGTTGCAAAGGTCTTCACTGTACAGTCAATTGGAAACACTTCCAAACATCTCAGGTCAGAGGGTTGTCCTGAAAAACCTGCCAGCTACAGTATCCAACCACACCGATACACATTTTGCCTATTCCAAAATCAGGTGTTCCCAAGCCTAGAGAATTAGCATATTGAAAGGTACTCAGAGAAGACTGTTCTTTTCTACATTCTGAAGTGCTGGAGGGCCACCGAAGCGCCTACTTGTAAACCTACCAGTACACATATCCTCAACCCCTGTGGAAATCCATTTCTGCAAAGCTAAGATATTCATATGGATCCTGCAGGGGATCAGAACATGGTATAGGATGGAGGCGGATGTATGGAGTCTGTAAGTGAAAGCTCTTTGCCGCTCAGTGAGCAACTATGAGACTGGAAAAGCATAAGGAAGGTGAGAACATTCATCCAGGGTGTTTATCATATGAAGTTACATTTTCAATAAGCCTACTAGAAGGTCAGGAAAACCAAAGAACTGATTGAATCATTAGCCCCTCTCACACTGCCCGTCTGGTGTTTTCATATGGAATGTCAGGGAATTATAAACTTTTCTCTAAGGACGGTACCACACGTAGCATAAACACTGTGTTCAAAGTGTCCAGGCAAAGAAACCAGGCTTGCCAGTTACTTGCTGAGTTTAGAGCACTGTATAGGTATTTTCTATAACTGAAGATAGTTTTCCCTTCATTCTAGTCACTTTGAAGCTGTTAATAAGGTACAAGAATTATAAAGCTTTAAGGTTTTGTAGTTTTGTTAAAAACATCTAAGAATGAGTACATATATATTGGCATTTGTATTGCTTGATGGGCTAACAAGTTGTAATAATATGATATAGAGAGCAACCCATAGAAGGTATTGCATTATAAGTAGTGCCTGGTCTGCACTTAAAAGTTTTGCTGGCCTAGATATGTCAGCTAGGAGCATGATATTTTTGGTTCCAGCCAAAACCCCAATGTAGATGCAATTATACCCAGCAAAAAAATATTTTTTTGCTGGTATAAATCATGTTCTACACTAGGAGGGTTTGCCAGTCTAACTATACCACCAAACCTTTTAAGTATAGACAAGGCCTAAGTCAATTTTTTATTTCTATTAAACTGGTTTCTCCGAATTCTTCAATGCTCACGTAGAACCAGGATTTTATTTTGCCTTTATTACTGCTCTTCATATGTCTATCTAAATGTAAGGGAGAGAAGGTTTGTGGGCGGGTGCCAGTCTTCTTCCATCGGAAATAGCTCATATGTAGCTTGTGACAGACTCAACTTCTTGGAATGTCAGGACAAATTGTAGGCCCCACATGGGTATATTTGCTTCCTGCTGTTGGTAAGTGGGATCATGGAAGGTTAACAGTGAGGCCTTGATTGTGCAAATCCTAGCACAGTGAGCAGTAGGGTTCTAGTGCAGGTGTGAGCAGAGGTCACGCTCAGTTGAAGTGCTGGACACAGTCTTCTGCACTGAGCTGAATTAAGTCTCTAACCCCATGTGCATCCTGTTCCTGTCTCTGAAGAATGTAGGTTTAAACAGGGGTCAGAGAATGAGCATGGTCTTAAATGAAATTCTTAGCATGTTAATGAAATCCTTAGCTACCTATTTCCCTCACAGGCCTGACTTCTGCTACTGAATAGGTAGGTGTAACTTGGCAACCGTTCTCTCCTTAGCACAGGATCCAGCTTCCCTTCTGTTCTGCTCATCGCGCTTGGCCTTGCATTTACATAAGTAACACTGGTACCACTGCTATGCAGGATTGAAATCTCAAAGAAGCAATGTTGCCAAAACACCACCACGGACAGGGCCGGCTCCAGGCACCAGGCACCCAAGCACATGCTTGGGGCGGCACCTGGTAAGGGGCGGCGGGGGGAGCGCGGCATTCCGCGGGGGGGGGGGGCGCGCTCCGGTGGCGCAGCGCTCGGCGGGAGGGGGGCAGCGTGGGCACGGTGCTGGAGGGGGGTTCTGGCTGCGCTCGGCAGGGGGCGGGCTCCGGCGGCGCGGCACTCGGTGGGGGGGTGGCTCGGGGGGGAGGGGTTCCGGCGGTGCTCGGCGCAGGGGGGGCGGTGCGGGTGCGGTGCTGGAGGGGGGTTCCGGCGGCGCTCAGCAGGGGGCGGGGGCGGGCTCCGGCGGCGCGGCGCTCGATGGGGGGGGCGGCTCGGGGCTCGGCGCGGGGGGGGCGACGCGGGGGGGCAGCGCTCTGGAGGGGGTTCCGGTGGCGCTCGGTGGGGGGGCGGCGCGGCGCTCGGCGGGGGGGGGGGGGCTCAGGAGGCGGCGCTTTTTTTTGCTGGGGCAGCAAAAAAGCTAGAGCCGGCCCTGACTACGGGACATGTTCATCAGCATAAATCAAATGTCACATGTTACAAAATGGACTGAAAAAATGGAACCTAACGGATTGGTTAGGCCTTGTGCTACAGGTGGGCAACTGGGACCTGATTCTGCTGTCCTTATATATGCAAAGCTCATTTTGGTCAATGCAAGTTTTGCCTAAGTAAGGACTACAGCATAAATCCTGCTATACGTAAAAGAAAATCTGTTAAATACACCAGATTCTTCAGTTCCATATTCCAAAGGGAACAATAGCCGCTACTATTTGTTTCAGTTTGTTCATCAATAGTGAATAATCTGCTGCAGGAGCCCCAGGACTCTAAGGAGCCCCATGTCTCCAGTGACATCTCAAATGCTGAAGTTCTTACAGCTGGTGTTGAAGCTGACAATGCTGGGGAGAAGGTGGACGTATGGAAAATAGATTTTCTGCTCATGGAGTCTGGCTGTAAACAGATTGGACGTCTATTTTCAAAACTTCTCTAAGCTGAGAGTGACTCCCAGAGACAGCTCAAAGATTTCAAAGGCAAGAGCTGCTGATGGCATCTGTTATTTTTTGCAAAGAGAGGGCGGCATTTGTTGCTGTTCCTTTTATTGTGAATAGGAGTGTGAAAGGCATATTAGGAGCCAAGGGTCTAACTCCCATTGAAATCCAGTGGGAGTTGGGTGCCTAACTATCCTTTGCACCTTTGAAAATCTCCCCCGATATTAAGGAGAGCATTATTTCACATCAGGAGCCTACCTGCTTATGTGTCAGGCATAAAATTACAGTTAACAGAAGACCAGAGAACTTGGAAAAATACCCATGTGTTTCAGCTATTGCATAGTGAATGTAGATATGCACATACAGGAAGTACTATCACACAAGCAAGGTTTTGGGCTTCTGGTGGGCTGATAGGACCAATTGAACACAGAATTGCTGGAGGTTATTATTTGTACTGCAGTAGTGCTTAGGAACCTGAGTCATGGAGCAGGATCCCATTGTGTTAGGCTATGTACCAAACACAGAACACAAAGATAGTCCCTGTCCTAAAGAGCTTACAATCTAAGGAACTTCCATGCTTGAATGAACCCAAAATGCAAATCAAGCTTGAATTGAGATAGCCAAGTGTCATCTGATTTTGAGTAGAACATTTTGCACGGTTTAGATGCTAAATCATAAATCAAGGTACGTTCTCTTTAAATGTGCATGCAGCTCTAGTGAAATTTCTGATGAATCTGGGCTGAACTTTGAGTTTCTAACTAAGCTCTAAACCAGGGTAGTTTTACAACTTTTGTGCCAAGATACAAAACTATTTGTAACTCTGTTACCAGAGTGCAATCTCACTACTCAAAGGGTTTAGCAGTAGGTTATCTCTTTAAATGTTTAGACCATAGACTTTAAATTGTTGCTTAATGTGGTTTTTAGTTGTACTATCTCCCTCTAAAACTTCAAGAAGTGAAAAATAACATAAATTAGGGGTTTGAAGCATTTAAAAATATCTGTTTGTCCCAATCCACTCCCATTAAGCGGAAATGAATACACTTTCTTGCAGAATATAGCATTCTGCTAACTAACACAAGACGAGAGGGAAATTCACAATCTGCTCCAAATCAGTTGGAGATGTTCAGAGACGTTAAAGATTATTCTGTTCCCGCTGAAGGCCTCTAGTCACGGTGGGATGCGGTGTTTTTCCTAAGCCCAAGAGTTAAATGTAATTCACACTCTTTTTAAAAGAAGCATTAGCAGAGGATAGAGCTTCCTATACAAATGAGAGCAACACATCTCCCTGATTTTTAGAAAAAAATCAAGTAAAAGATCTTTATGCAATAGCTTCAAACCAATATCATTAATCAGTGGCAATTGCAAGGTATTAGCTACAGCACTGGCTTTTTGCCTGGAAACACACATCAAGGCATTTTTACACCAATAAGTAGGCTTCATTAAAGGACAATTAGCATCTGACAGCACCAGGAAAGGGCTTCATGTGATTCATTAAGCCCATAAACAAGGCGCTTCCACCACTGCTCCATTTCCAGACAAGGAAGGGCTTTTGCATAATCATATTGACTGAAATTCGGATATGGCCTAGATTTCAGCCAGTGGATTAAAGGGAGGTGGGAATGGTTTGTTCTATGTTCTGGTTCCTTGCAAAAATTCCAGTGTGGTAATTAACTCAAGGATTCTCAAACATTCATATAGTGTAGGACACCTAATAATAGAGAGATTGTCTCAGGAACGCTACTTCCTCCACATATTGCTACCTTTCTTCCTATTCACAATCCCACAACTCCTCTGTGGCAACTACAGAAATTGCTTACATGGTGATGTAATAGTAGGAAAGTAATTGTGTATTTTTAACTCTTTTTATTGAAGTGAAGAGCCTGGACACTGTGCAAGCAAAGAAGAAGGAGGCAGCACCATGTGGTCTGCTAGATCTTCACACACCACAGTGGAGAGCTTCTGATTCATTTGTTTTCTCCACCATCAGGAAGAACTAATGACCAGTACCAGGAAAGTTATTTATTTTATTGAGTCATCTGTGTACGAGCATGCACACACCCACACATGTTTGTACAGCAAGGTCATGGAAATTAAATCTTTGGTAGGAAAATTGCTCTCTGCAGGTATAGTCTTGTGAATTTTGGTTCTGTAGGTGAATGTGGGTTTTTTTTCCACTAGAGAGATTAGAAGGAATCAAAAAGAAAATCTCATTTGCTTGACACAGTTTTGTTTAGTCAGCCACCAGCACCAGGTATGTCTCTTTTACGGAGTCCTACACGTTAAGGCCAGAAGGGACTATTACAGTCATCAAGGCTGACGTCCTGCGCAAAACAGGACATAGACTTTCTTCTGTTAGTCTCCAGGAGGAAGCACTCAAACTGTTCATTAACAATCTTTTTTTAATTGTTATTGTTAGCTGCTGCTTTTAACTATTTAACTCCTGGTCCTTCAGTCGACAATCTGTGCTGCAGAAACCTTCTTACCATCCTATTGAAATCACAGTAGAAAGATGAGAAGTACCTTATATAGTACACAGGTCTGGACTGCAGGTGCATTTTGTCCAAGGTACTATATCCAGAATGTCATACTGGTGTGAAGACGTTAATTTGGGTGTATGGTTTCTCAGTTAACTTTGCCCTCGATGGTGACTCAAAACTGTTAGTAGTAGAGATAATAATTGTGCCACCAACATAGATAAGTTTCAGAGTGGCAGCCGTGTTAGTCTGTATCAGCAAAAACAATGAGGAGTCCTTGTAGCACCTTAGAGACTAACATAATAAGTATCAGAGGGGTAGCCATGTTAGTCTGAATCTGTAAAAAGCAACAGAGGGTCCTGTGGCACCTTTAAGACTAACAGAAGTATTGGGAGCATAAGCTTTCGTGGGTAAGACCCTCACTTCTTCAGATGCAAGATCCACTTGCATCTGAAGAAGTGAGGTTCTTACCCACGAAAGCTTATGCTCCCAATACTTCTGTTAGTCTTAAAGGTGCCACAGGACCCTCTGTTGCTTTTAATGTAATAAGCTTATTCCCAAATAAATTTGTTAGTCTCTAAGGTGTCACAAGGACTCCTCCTTGTTTCAACATAGATAAGTGAATACAATGTTCAAAGCCTAAAAGGAAGAGCAGTAGTTCTACATCAGTGGGAAAAAAGGTACTTAGTTGAGCCTGATGATTCACTGATGGCCTTTTGTTTTGTGGAAGACTGCTGAGTGCTGAAACTAGCTCTAGGCAATGGAAGTATAATGGTAATGGATGTCAAGTATCAGAGGGGTAGCCGTGTTAGTCTGAATCTGTAAAAAGCAACAGAGGGTCCCGTGGCACCTTTGAGACTAACAGAAGTACTGGGAGCATAAGCTTTCGTGGGTAAGAACCTCACTTCTTCAGATGCAAGTAATGGAAATCTCCAGAGGCAGGTATATATCAGTGTGGAGATAACGAGGTTAGTTCAGTCAGGGTGGGTGAGGTGCTCTGCTAGCAGTTGAGGTGTGAACACCAAGGGAGGAGAAACTGTTTCTGTAGTTGGATAGCCATTCACAGTCTTTGTTTAATCCTGATCTGATGGTGTCAAATTTGCAAATGAATTGGAGCTCAGCAGTTTCTCTTTGGAGTCTGGTCCTGAAGTTTTTTTGCTGTAAGATGGCTACCTTTACATCTGCTATTGTGTGGCCAGGGAGGTTGAAGTGTTCTCCTACAGGTTTTTGTATATTGCCATTCCTGATATCTGACTTGTGTCCATTTATCCTCTTGCGTAGTGACTGTCCAGTTTGGCCAATGTACATAGCAGAGGGGCATTGCTGGCATATGATGGCATATATAACATTGGTGGATGTGCAGGTGAATGAGCCGGTGATGTTGTAGCTGATCTGATTAGGTCCAGTGATGGTGTTGCTGGTGTAGATATGTGGGCAGAGTTGGCATCGAGGTTTGTTGCATGTTGTCCTTCTCCCTTGGTATAACTCCACTGACACCAGAAGTGAATTTGCCCCATTTTGGTTTCGCTAGTATACCGTCTATTCAAATTCTTAACTTCAGTGGTACATTCTGTAGACTACGATTTTATAAAAACCTCACAGCAGGCTGCAAGCCTGGCTCAAAGTCACAGATAGCAAGCACAGTCACACTACAGCAATATTTGGAATTTTGCTATAACTTCTCGTTTAAATAAGCAAGCAAGAAAGGTGCACACTGCTTATGCTTAGCGATAAGTTTTCCTGTAGCAGAGACTCTTACTAGCACATGAAATTAATCTTGATGTCTTTGGTTATGGGAAAGTGAATATAATGCTTAGGGTGATTTGTCATGCCCTGTCATCTGACTGATGCCAATCACTCCAGACAATGAAGTAGAAAGGAAAGCTAATGCGGTGATTACTTATTTTTTTTTTCTAAAAGAGGTAATGTCTGAATGAACCTCATTCCCCTCTACACCAACCCAGGCGATTGAACACATGGGACAAGGAAGGCTCTGCTGTACAAATGAGGCCAGAGAGTGCATTTGCATCTGTCATTCCTAAATGCACTTAAAACCTAGTTCCCCTGCTCGCTCACTCTTTATCTTAACTCTGATCCTTTTCACAAGACTGAGAAAACTGAGATGTTCCGTGCTGAACATATGATACTCAACTAGAAACAGAAAGGCAGATTGCCAGTGATGACAGAATTGGTTTGACCTAACTTGTCTCTAGTCATCTGTATCTATCATCTCTATGACTTCACTGTCTTCCTGCTTGACACTGTGTACGTTGTAAGGTATATGTGTATGCATGAACTCTTGTGAAGCAAAACTGTAGCATCTCTCAGAGCTCTAACTGGAACATAGACACCAACTCCGTGGGAGCGCTAGCTGGTGGTAGTTCTCATCTCCAGGAAAATAAGGGATGTCTGGTCAGAGTATGTCATATTGATTTCATAATGCACAATATGGCACATGATCAGCCATTTTCCTAGTCTAATTCTAATGTAGAAAAAATGGTTAAAAATAGCAATAAAATTGTTTTAATTGGTCACTCTCCATTGGTCCATTACCCTGAACTTACATGAGCCAATATACATATATGGAAAACAGAAATAAGGTTGTGACAAACACCCAGATTGCTCTATCATTTATGCTTCTAGGATGGCACCCATTTTGGAAAGAATCATATGACCAGGATGTACAGTAAAAATGAATGCATAGCATAGCATCTTCTGTAATATCTCTCTCTGGATAAAACTGCAGCAATGCATCATAATACAAGCTTCCTTGATTCTATAAAGAGACTCAGAACTGCTCTCTAATCTCTTCCTACATGACTACTTTCTAGATGGATCCATTTTACAAAACAGATTAATAAGACTACTGAAGGCTTTCTTTCTGTGTATGTGTCATATACACACAACCCATTGAAGGGGTTGGTTATCAAATCTAAATGAAATAGCATAGTGTGCTACCAGTATGACCATTACAATTATCGCTGCATTTTTAAGCATTTTGAAAACATACATTTATGACCTTTGGAGCCTCCACGACATAGTTTTACAGCTGAGGTTTTTAAAGCTACCTATAGGATTTGGAAAATCTCCACCTTCTCTCTTTGGATGGGGAATCCACAGACAGCATTAAAGGCAATTGCTTGTGTAACAGGAGTTATATAGATATATTATGGCGCTTATATGGAAACTATGCAACGGACTATTGTGGGGCAGACTATTGTGAAGCATCAGGCAGGAAATGTTACATACAGTAAAGATACGATAGGAAAACCGCAAAAGTGAGATGTAATAGTGGACTAAAGGAAAGTGCTGACCGCTCAAAAAGAGGCTGAGCTATGAAAGGGAACACGAAGTTTAGCAGAAGAACAAATAGGCCAAGTGACAACCAGAAATTGCTCAGCAGTCCAAAAACCAGAAGCAGAACAGTGCGTAACAGTGGTTCAATGGGAGGAGGTGAGAGGAAGGCATTTGCATGAATGAGAGTCAAAGTAGGTTCAAGTATTGGTGTGTGGGTAGCACAATTCCCATGTTAGTTTAAGCAGATATATGGAATTATTTATGTTGTTTGCAGCCTATATTTATAGCTCATAGCAATTCTTCTCCCATAAGATTTATCTTCGACAACCGGAATATGGTCTGTTTTTACTACAACTGTTTTACTACACGTTCTGCAATGTAAATCAAAGGTCTAACAATGAGTAAATAAATAAGGAGGATATTTAAAATACATGCAGACTATTTTAAGAGTTTCTACCTGGGAAAGTCAATGAAAATGTTTAAAATTTTAAAAATGTTTAAAGATTTTCCATAGTTAAAATGCTAACACTTTCCTCCCTATATTTAGTAACATAAAGGAAACCAAAATGAAATCCTTAAGCAATAATTACCAGTATGATGTCAGCTTTTTGTGTTGTACAACAAAGGGTCACACTGAAGCCTGGTCTACACTGGGGGTGGGAAGGTGGATTGATCTAAGTTACACAACTTCAGCTACGTGAATAATGTAACTGAAGTCAACATACTTAGATCGACTTATTGTGGTGTCTGAACTGCAGTAAGTCAACTGCTGATGCTCCCCCATTGACTCCACCTATGCTTCTCGCGCCAGTGGAGTATTGGAGTTGATGGGAGAGTGCTTGGCAGTCGATTTATCATGTCTAGACTAGATGCAATAAATCAACCCCTGCTGGATTGATCACTGCCTGTCAATCCACTGCATAATCATAGAATATCAGGGACCTCAGGAGGTCATCTATTTTAACCCCCTGCAAGGCCAATCCCCAGACAGATTTTTGCCCCAGATCCCTCAATGGCCCCCTCAAGGATTGAGCTCCTAACCCTGGCTTTAGCAGGCCAATGCTCAAACCACTGAGCTATACCTAAACATGTGCTTTGTGCTTGTCTTGAATAGGGAATGCTTTTTGTGAATTGGGGCCTCATTTTGCAGGGGGTTGTGCGAATCTTATTTTTAGCATCAGTTCATGTGAATGAAAATGAAACTTAGTTGAAATCATTTGAATTTTATATGCCTCAGGATTATAAACCTTTGCAAAACTGAAAAGTTTTCAGATGGTTTCATACAAAAATATAAGCCATCTCTTGCACTGATGAGAATGGAGGTGATTCACCCTCAATTTTACCCAAATTCTTGAAAGTCAACAAACCTTTTTGGCAAACTGGGGCTGAAGTTTGTGTTTCTAAATTAAAATGATTCCAGATGAGTATCTCCGGTTCCGGGTTTTGATTCTGAAAGTTTCTTGCAACTCTCCCTTTTTAGCTTTCCTTCGACAAAACAGTGAACTAAGGCTAAGGCTGCGAGTCTGTCACGGAGCTCACAGATGTCATGGATTCTGTGACTCTCCAGGACCTCTATGACTTCTGCAGTGACTGGTTCGACTGACCCCAGAGCCGCCCGAGCAGCTCAGGCGGCCTCCGAGCCAGCCGCACTGGCTGCTGCTGGGACAGTCTTGGGCCACCACGTGCCCCCTCCCCCAAGCAGCAGTGGCGGTCTCAGGCCACGCCCTCTGCCCTTCCCACGTTGGTTCCGTGCCACATGCCCCCAGCACCAGCAGTGCCCCGGGTAACCCCCTTCCCCAGAGTCCCCCCTCCAGAGCACCCAAGATTTAGTCAGGAGTATATAGTACAAGTCATGCATAGGTTACGAGCTGTGAATTTTTGTTTACTGCCCATGACCTGACTGTGACTTTTATTAAAAATACCCATGACTAAATCGTAGCCTTAACTTCGGCCAATGAAGATTTCCAATCTCTACGGCAAGATGTCAAACTTTTCCAGATGTGGAGTCTGAATTCCATATTTAACTGTGGCATGTGCACTGGAGTTCAAATTATGCTCCCTAGAAAGCACAGTGCAATGCCCATTGATGTTAATAGGAGGTTTGCACTGATGGGAGAAAATGACCTTTATGTAGTAACTAAATCTTTAGCTATTATTTATTAATTTGTTCAGTACCTTATGGTTTCATTCATCACTCAGTGATAAAATCTTTTCCTCTTTAGACCAGTGCTGTTTTGCCCTTGGTTTCCCTTCCTTCCTCACTCTCCTTTCTCTCTTTCTCTCCCACTTTCCTGCCCTTGTGACTCATCCCTGTTCCTTCCCTGCAGCAACTCCCAACCCAGTGTGCTTCACTCCCACCCCTATGTCATCCCATCTATTGAAATTGTTAGTGATTAACTATTTATGCTTCAATCAGACTGACAGAGGTGTGAACCCTCCTCTTCCCTAAGTCATTGTTTCAGGCTGTCGGCAGACTCAGGCAGACATCGCTTGATCCATAACATTTGGTTCATATTTGGAATGTCTTCTTCAGCCATGAGGACTAGAAACATTTTGCTTTTAAAATGACACCGTAGATTGTGCAGAATCTGAATATGTCACATCTTTAAATTCTTCAGCTAGGTCAGATCCAGTCCAAGAGCGGTATGTTTAACACCCACTGCTGTAGGGTCTTGAAGTCAATGGGAGTTAAGCACATTTCTTGAAGCTAAGCACATGCTTAAGTGCTTTTCTGAATATAGATGGGACAGTTCCCGTGCTTAATGTTATGCATGTGCTTAAGTACTTTGCTGAATTGGGGCCTAAATCGCTATTAAAATGTGGGACTAAAACCAGTTTGTAATCTCTTATATTGAATTCTCAAATGATGTGACTGTCTAATAACATCACTGCTATCTGCAAGAGGCTTGAAGGCAGGGATCAGTAGGAACCTGAAACTTTCATTGTTCACAGTTTGCACATAGTGAGAAGTGTTTCTCACCACTGTGACTATGAGACTGCTGTGATGTGCAAAGCTGATGTAGCGTTGCTTTAACTTGCTGTTCTCTCTGCATCTGCCATCTGCTTGTCTCGTGCTTTTCGGAATGGCTGAGTTATCTTTTTTGTTTTTTACCAATTTGTTTTATTGTTTGTTTTGATTAGCTGTATAGTTTTGATTTTATTTATTTATTTTAGATGCTTAGTGTTGATAGGTAGGGGATAGTTAATACCTGGACTGCTAACACTAAGGTACACATTTTTAACAATAAGGACAATTAACCATTGGAACCATTTACCAGGTGTTGTGGTGGATTATCCATCACCGGCAATTTTTAAAGCAAGATTGGATGTTTTTTGAAAAGATGTTCTCTAGGTCAAACAGGAATTAATTCAGGGAAGTCTTATGGCCTGTGTTATGCAGGAGGTCAGACTAGATAATAACTGGTTTATGTAGGTCTTATAATCTAGGAACACACTTTGGCCTGGTCTACACTACGGGAGATGGATCAACCTAAGATACGCAGCTTCAGCTACGAGAATAGCATAGCTGAAGTCGATGTATCTGAGTTTGACTTACCTCGCGTCCTCCTGGCGTGGGATCAATTGCCACCACTCCCCCGTCGATTTTGCTTCTGCCTTTCGCCGAGCTGGAGTTCAACAGTCAATGGGAGAGTGATTGGGGATCGATTTATTGCATCTACACTACACGCGATACATCGATCCCCGATAGATTGATCACTACCTGCCGATCCGGCGGGTAGTGTAGACGTACCCCTTGTTCGGGGGTGAAGAATATATAGCACAGTAAAACTCTTAAGCAAACCTTTGTCTCTGATTCTATTTCTCTAGGTGTTTATCTGGCCCTCATCACCACGGCAACTAAGCACCTCCTAATCATTAATAGATTTTATCTTCACAGCGTCCCTGTGAGGTAGAGCAATGTTATCCCTATTTCACAGATGGGGAATTGAGGCACAGAGTACATGAAGTGACTGGCCTAAAGTTACAGAGAAAGTCTGTAGCTGAGCCAAGAATTGAATCAAGAGACCCCGACGCCCAGTTCAGTGCCCTAACCATTAGACCACACTGCCTCTTAATTCACCCAAGCTGGCACAGAAAGTTGCCTGTGTCAACCTGGTCCCCTGCGTTGGTGGAGAATTTGCCCTCAAGGAGAATGGCAGTGCCATGACTGCTGCTTTCCCTTAAGGTTTTCTGCCTGGCAGAGGCAACTTTGAAATCTGCTGGGGACTCTAGAGGTACTCTACCAACTGCAATGCCTGAGAATTGGAATATTCCCCCCCTGTCCTAGCCATGCCCCCTCCCTAGTCAGTACCATTTCTTTATTTTTACTGTGTTGGCTTTTGTAGGACTTCTAGAGATGAGGTTGCAGCCACTTTCTGCTATTGCAATCTCCTTGGTAGACTTTCTGCCTTGGGAGCCTACATAAACACAGACTTAATAGTAGACCTTAAGGTCCTGTTCCCGATTGAAGATAGAAGAAAAATGCCAAGGGAACTGGATGTAGCTTTAATATTGGGGCTGTGGAGTAGGAGAAACATGACTTTAATCTGTAGCCTCCTATGGATTCAAGTAATTATACCTGGCACAGGGTGAACTGGCCTTTAAGCGGTATTCAGGCCTACCAACAACTTCTGCTTGATTTTAATGGGAACATGATTTTAGTCAAAGGAACAGCGTGCCATCGCTGGTAAGTAGTGTAATGGCCAATGAGGGTCTGGCTGGAGAATCTTGCCTACATGCTCGGGGTTCTACTGATCGCCATATTTGGGGTCGGGAAGGAATTTTCCTCCAGGGTAGATTGGCAGAGGCCCTGGAGGTTTTTCGCCTTCCTCCGCAGCATGGGGCGGGGATCGCTAGCTGGAGGATTCTCTGCTAATTGAAGTCTCCAAACCACAGGATTTGGGGACTTCAACAGCAGAGTCAAGGGAAAGGGTTGGGACGGCTTTGTGGCCTGCGTCATGCGGGAGGTCAGACTAGATGATCATAATGGTCCCTTCTGACCTTAAAGTCTATGAGTCTACGAGTCTATTTTCCTGTTAAATCACATGACTGTGAAGGCTCATATGACAGCAGGAGTAGAGAATCTGCCTTCTGCTCATTGCTGCCTTGTTAGGGGGAACTAGGCAGCGCTGGGAAGAATCTGTGTTGAGGAGTGAAGGTCTATGCAGCCCAGAAGGGCAAAAGACTAGTGAGCCAGCCAGCAAAGGACTTGGTTTGTTGAAGAACCAAAAGACCCTACTCACCTTAGCAACGTCTCCTGAAGAGGGAAACTGAGACAATGGCTGTTCACTTGACAGGTAAGCTGCACACTCATACCCCAGCTATAGGCCCTCTCCTTGCGTGTTTGCTGGAAGTGAGGTTTGTTGGCGTCTCTTTTGGCAACAAAGAGACCCTTTGCTTTGGGTCTATGCTATGTGCCTGGAAGGTTCAGAAAGTCCTTTGTAGTTTTCTTGAGTACATGGGCTCAGTCGTTTTTATTAATAGAACCTGTTTGTTTAGGGCTATTCAGCAAGCATGGATCTTTTAATACATTTTTAATCATATCTTTCATAATCTTACAGCTGGTAATGAAATTCCACATACGGTGAGCTGCTTTGAAGCTGGAAGCGCATCTCACTGAATAGCCTGCCAATTTTCATCATATATGTTTCTAAGTCCAATAGCGTCTGCAGTCCTTTTGGTTCTTTGGTGATTAGCGACGGATCGTATAAAGCTTGTATATAAAATCTCTGAAGCAGCTGGCTTCTGTGCAAGGCTCCAGTACATCAGCTTTTCATATGTCAGCATTTAAATAACTTAGCTGGAGATTTTTGATCATCCTTAAAGGGAAGAATTACCTGCTTTGCTTCACTGTTATGCTCATTATTTCTGCAGCCCTGTCACTTCTGCCAGGGATATTTACAAACCAAATCACAACTGCTTTGGCTACTCTCAATCAATAGACCATGAACGAAGGATTATCACATTTATTTACAAACTTCTAAAGAGCAGGGCAATTATGAAGATTGATTGGGTATTCGCCTGTACTTGTCCCTTCTGTAGTTTTAAAATGATCCTCGGGCTTTTCATTTTTAATGAATGATGCGACCCAATACTGTACTTGTGCAGTCTCAAAGGGAGGTCTGATTTGTCTCCGGGACTCCTGGTACACTTTGTGTTGTCCATCTATGTGGCTGTGGTATATTTGTGTTCAAGTAACACCTAGATCATTGTGCAAGGTGATGTACAAACACTTGGTAAGAGACAGGCTGTGCCCCAAAGGGAATACAAGCTACATAGACAAGGCAGACAATGGGTGAGAGAATGAGAGTAGGAGTATCCCCATTTTAGAGATGCTCATTTAGAGTTACATGCGTAAGTCCCTGTTTCAAGTGCCTATGTCCCAGTTTTAGGCTCCACCGTGCTGCACAAAATGCCTGCTGAACACTGTTGGAGCCTAAACTCAGCACAAAAGTTTTTGCAGCCAAAGTTGCCCAGTGCCTATATTTCTGCCTCTGAGGATGCGTACTTCTGCCTCCCTCTAGGCAGCTGGACACCTCTCTCCCGAGCTAGGCACAAACCTGGGGAAGATAGGTGTTGGCCCACCTATATCCTGGGCAGGGCAGGTGCCCTCTGACCAAGCCTATTGGATTGAGCCTACCAGATTGTGCTCTCTTAAAGAGTCATTTGGGCCAGAGAGCATGAGCGAGCACAGTCATGAGAATGACTCTGCAGCCTAGTGGTCAGAGCACTCACCCAGGACCTGGGAGACCCCTGGTCCAGTGCCCCTGCTCCAGTGACACTCTCTGCGGTGGAAATGCTTCAACAGGAGAGATTGAGGAAGCGCCCCCATCAGAATACCCACTGGCGCAATGGTTAGAGAGCTCACCTGAGAGGTGGCAGATCCCTGTTCAAATCCCTTCCATTGGAGGGGGAACTTGAACTGGGGGGTCTCTCACATCTCTCGCCTAACCCCTAGTCTAAGGGGTATGTGGGAGGTCGTTGTTCTTCCCTCCTTCCCCAGGCTTCCTGCAAAAATAGCATAGGCATCTAACTCCAAAGAGGGCTTCCAGCTGTGAATCAGTGCCTCCCTGCAGCTTGGATTTAGGTGCCTATCTCCGTGACAGGGATAGGGCTTAGCACACACCCCTCTTATTGGCATCTCCCATTGGCTAGGTTAGGCAGCTCCCTGACTAGTGCGCTGGCTTTAATGAATGACAGTCTAAGGAGCATATATCTCCCCATTCATTGTATGCAGTTATAAAGCATAGTACTAAGCATGTACTCCCTAAGATAACAAAGTGCTCTTCATGTTTCTTTTGTCGCATGTCACTGGGGCCGAAGTCTGATCCTGATAGCAAGTAAGGCGTGCGGAACTGGGCTCACTATTTGCAGTGGAGATAATGAGCCAAATTCTCTATCGGTGTAAATTGGCACACCTGCATTGAAACGAATGGAGTGTCATCAGCACCAGCTGAGAATTTGGCCGGTGACTGATGGTATTGTGACTGCTGAGCAGGAGCTGGGAGAATTTTATGTAGCCATCCACTTGGGAGTTGAATTCAACTCTTCTTTGTGTTCTGCAGATAAATGACAACGTCCGCTAACCTGTTTGAGGTTCACATCAGTGGGATGAATGTTACAGTCTATGCATTGCTTGCTGTGGGCCTCACTCAGATCCCATTGAAATCTCTGTTTCACTTGACTTCAGTGGTTTTTGGATCAGGCACAAACTGTTCACTGTAGATATTGAGAAATTGCTATTGGATAATGAAGCTTTGTGATTCGCCAGCTAAATTGCATGCTGTTTTATTTCCTGTTCCCTGACTGGATAACTGTAACATTAATAAACCAGAGTAGGGTCTGAATAACTGGAGGAGTTGAGGTGATTGGAGCACTGCTAGGATAAAGGGGTCGGAAGAGATTAGCAGGCTAAGGATTTTTAAGAAATGCCAAGTCTCTTCCTTTCCTTTTCCCCTCAAAACAGAGCATTATATTAAGCTACATACATGCATCACAGGCTTTACATTAGTTCCATTTTGATTGAAGAAGGGAGAAAGAAATCAATAAACCACTAAGAATTAGATTTACGGGTTGTTTACAGCAAACTTTACACCCAGTTTTTTTCTCTTGTTGCACTAACACACTGTTACGTTGTTGTAAACATGTGCCTATTAATATAGATTTTCTCAAAAATGACTTGATCATTTGATTAACTGTCTGGATGCCTCAGATGGCTGCACAATTACTTTCAGTGCAGATTAGCAAAGTTGTGTGGACACACGCATTTGCATGGAAATACATGTGCATACAAATGAGCTTTTCCCTGAACATTCGTATCAGCAAATCTCGCTCACATGAAAATTTCAGAAAACAAATAAAAAATAATATGAAGCTGGTCAAATCAAATGCAATTTACAATTTGACCAGCTCTATGATTATCCACTGCTGCGATGACCTGTATTATTTGCAGTAGTACTTTGGAGTCCTAGTCATGGACCACGATCCCATTGTGCTAGGAACTGTACAAACACAGAACGAAAAGATAGTCCTTGCCCCAAAGAGATCCAAGTAAAATCATGCCTACAACTACTTACTAAAATATTATTATGAATAGCACTTTGGTGCTCAGAAACTGGCATTCTCAGCACAAAGATGTTGAGGTGTTATTTGGTAAGATTTTATAGCCTGGAAAGATCCCCCATGGGAAGTGAATGATGGCATTTGCAAATAACTCATGGATAAGTAGACACATTTATATTCAGGAATTCCTGACAGAATAGCAGCAGAGAGGCAAAAACCTGCAGAATAATTAAAAGGGCCAAGAAGGGAAGATGGCTGAAGGAGCATCAAAGGGTTGCAGAAGCATGGAAAGGGGCCAGAAGAATACGAGCGAACTGGAAGAGAATCAAAGACTAGGAGGCGTTGTAGAGAGCCAGAGGAGCGTCACAGAGATACATGAAACATCAAAGGGTGAGAAACAAATGTAGAAGGGGCAATTGGCACAATAACTGCTGCAGAATCAGTGCTGGGAGAACATGAAAGAGAGGAGCCTGATTGCTGGATTCAAGGATGCACTGCAAAGCATAGGAGCACTGGGGGTATTACATAAGTGTACTTGGGACTTGATGAGCTATGGAGTTGTCTGTTAACACCAGCAGGGAATTTCACTTTTGAATGCCTCCCTAAGTCAACACTGTGGTGCTTGCTCTTTGTTTTGGCTACTTACCGAAAATGTATTGTAGTCTAACACATTGTGTAACATATATGTCACATGCCTGCAATGCAGGTTACATATTGTAGCATCAGCTGTCACTAATTAATTCTGTGCTGACGTGACACAGTAGTACATGAATTAGACATTTTAAACAGAACTGGTTTCCAGGCAACTTGTTTGCAGAAATTAAGGGCCTGATCCAGGGCCCATCAAAACCAGTGGAAAGGCTATTTACTTCAGAGGGCATTGGATTGGCCCTAAGTTTATTACAAGAGTATTTTTCTTTCAGTCCTTTCTGCTGGCTATTAAGATACATCAGCATGGGCAGTAACTGTTTTCAGTTTTATGCGGGTGCAATGCCTAACTGGCTTTCCATGAGATGAAACCGGTAACAAGATTTTTAGAATAGATCCTGCATAATAACTTCTTAAATGAGGAAAATTTAATAGAATATTGATTCCACATTAAGATATTGTGGCCTGTTGAATATAGATGGCTTGGAGGCAATAATTTAGCACGAGGAAAGTTCTTCCAATAGCCTGTAGTTTTTATTCTGTGTTTCTTGTTGACACAGTCTGATCAACACAAATGCTTCTAATTTGCAGATTGATTGCTGATGGTTAAGAACATAAGAACATAAAAAAGGCCATACTGGGTCAGACCAAAGGTCCATCTAGCCCAGTATCCTGTCTACTGACAGTAGCCAATGCCAGGTGCCCCAGAAGGAGTGAACCTAACAGGCAATGATCAAGTGTTCTCTCTCTTGCCATCCATCTCCACCCTCTGACAGACAGAGGCTAGGGACACCATTCCTTACCCGTCCTGGCTAATAGCCATTAATGGACTTAATCACCATGAATTTATCCAGTTCTCTTTTAAACTCTGTTATAGTACTAGCCTTCACAACCTCCTCAGATAAGGAGTTCCACAAGTTGACTGTGCGCTGCGTGAAGAAGAACTTCCTTTTATTTGTTTTAAACCTGCTGCCTATTAATTTCATTTGATGACCCCTAGTTCTTGTATTATGGGAATAAGTAAATAACTTTTCCTTATCCACTTTCTCCACATCACTCATGATTTTATATACCTCTATCATATCCCCCCTTAGTGTCCTCTTTTCCAAGCTGAAGAGTCCTAGCCTCTTTAATCTCTCCTCATATGGGACCCGTTCCAAACCCTTAATCATTTTAGTTGCCCTTTTCTGAACCTTTTCTAGTGCCAGTATATCTTTTTTGAGATGAGGAGACCACATCTGTATGCAGTATTCGAGATGAGGCCGTACCATCGATTTATATAAGGGCAATAATATATTCTCAGTCTTATTCTCTATCCCCTTTTTAATGATTCCTAACATCCTGTTTGCTTTTTTGACCGCCTCTGCACACTGCGTGGACATTTTCAGAGAACTATCCACGATGACTCCAAAATCTTTTTCCTGACTTGTTGTAGCTAAATTAGCCCCCATCATATTGTATGTATAGTTGGGGTTATTTTTTCCAATGTGCATTGCTTTACATTGTTCATCATCATAATTTGTTTTGTTTCTGGCTTTTAAATATTTTCATATTGAAAGCTAAGTCATGATCAAGTTCCCTTTTGTATTTCCAGTTTGCCTATTGTTTCCTTAACCATTAAGTTCTTCTGATAATGAACTTCTTATTTAAGTTAACGTCTTTAGACACGAGGGTTTTTACCTGCTATGCCTTGGGGTTGTGGAATACTCGTTCTCTTGATAACCCTCCCTATATTAGAAACACCAAATAAGTTAATTAATTTAAAATAAAGCCCTCAGACTTTTTAGTCTTGCTTTTTAATGAAATTTAATTGTAAAGCTTTTAAGGATACTCTGGCATGAACTCTGCACTGTGGGTTTCTGGAGTGTGGATGCTTTTTAACTTTATGGGACTGTCCTCATTTAGTTGGAGAAGGTAGAAGATTCTGTGATGCCCCATGAAGGTTGACTGCTACATCATATGTTTTCTGTTTTAGTGTTAGGGATATGGCTGGATCTAGGGTGGGTAGAATTATCAAGGAACAAACATTGAGTTGACTAATAACATGTGAAATTGAAGGATCTGGAGGGGAAACTGATCTTAAATAAGAGTTGCTTTGCAAAAGATAAAGAACTGCTTTGAGCTTTTTTGCTTCTTGATGTATAAGAATCGCTTAAAAGAGTTTGACTTTTTAATGGATAATTTATACTTTTTTTACATGCAAAATATCAGGTCTTTTGTCTGCTAAAGGACAGGAGATGTAGTGGTATTATGACCTCAGAAGGGACTTAAATCTGAGCAATTGAGAGCAATGTTTAATCAGTCTTTAAAACTGTTGATTTTGTTAAATGGGTGTTAATGCAAACTCTCTCTCTCTGAAAGATTCAGCAACCCTTTCCCATTTATTTAAAAGCTGAAAAAGCTCCCACGTGAGGTCTCTGGTCCTCCAAAAAGTTCTCTAACAAAAACAGGGAAGATTAAACTTACTATTCCCGATATATTTCTAAAATAAAAACAATAAAAAATAACATGCTTTCTTCATACATCAAGGGGAGCGGGAGGGCACAAACCTCATTTTCACCTGGCTTTCAGGTAACCTTTTAATGTAAATAATACCTGGAATATTTAAATAGTGTTTCTTTAGATGTATAGACAACAGGAAGTTCATTAGTTACATGTGATTTCAGGCAGGTGTCTGCTAGATCAGAAATCTAAATGGAAATGGTAGCACTCAGTGGATTTGTGACGCTTCCTGAGAGATTTTGAGACCCAGATCAATGAGACTTACTTTGCTGACAATAGTGCTCTTATTTCCAGGGTATTTGCTCTAGTTTCTGAAAACGTACCATACTCTGAAGTTTCAAAGGAAAAGTACTTATCAACATGTTCAATACTGTTGGTGGTTATTATTGTTATTACTACAAGTATGCAAAGAGACCAGGAAACAAAATGCAACAAAGACTTCCTTAAATGAGAGCATTGCATGTTTAGACAGGAAAAAGAAAAGCCTCTGGAGACATTTAATACTGCCTAGCCTCCTTTAATTAATCCAGTCGTGTCAATAATAGGTAATCTATTCATTAGCATCAGAGGATAACGCTGGGGAGATAGATCACTAAACTCTGGGAAACACTAGAGAGCACTGTTGGGCATTTGTTATGGAACTATTGGTAAATGAACTTGGTACTCAGATTAAGTGTAATGTCTGTTAATATTATTTCACTTTTCTTATTATACTTTCTTATGAGGACTACAAAGTTCTCATCTTTTCAGACTTCATTCTGTCGCACCACATAAAAAAGGGGGATTTGCCACATTTACCAGGCTGATCTAAGAAGGTACCTATATAAGAAGGTCCCTTCTTAGATCAGCCTGGTAAATATGACAAATCCTTTCCCCATCCCAATTTTACATTTTTGCTGAATGTTCTGGTCACATATAGCAGGGGGCATCAGTATATCATGCTGACAGTAATATCACTTGACATTAATGAGTGATGAGTGGCTAACATCCCACACGTTCTGAATTGAGGATGTGTGGCTGTATCCTTGAGTTCTATATAGAAGATTTACCCTAATGTACAAGGAATTTGGCTGGCTCTTAGAACTAGTCCATCTTTATTAACCTGAACCACTAACAGTGGGGTTTTCTCCTGCATGATTTATTACATGAGCTATAAGAATTCTAAGAATCCTTGTCATATGTTCCTAACTCTTGCCAGTTGTGGCTGGATTGGTTTGAACTGACCACATTGATTGATTTCCCATTTAAAACTCTATTTTGGATTTCCCTTTGGTGCTCATCACTATATTATATGTGTATAATACAACATAATATATTATATAGTGTGTCTTGTTGTTTTCATGTGTGCATATAATGGAGCATTATATAGACAGCCAATAGAGAGGCTGTGAATAAGTGCTTCATGTCTTCTTTTTTTGTCCTAAGTGAAGCAAATACTTTAAATAAAGCAGGCTATCAGTCAGTGACAATTAAACATGTCATTGGTGGGATGAATTTTTTCAACATGCATTGAGATAAATTCTTCTCTTGGTTACATTGAGGAATCAATGGGGTTGCATCTGTGTAGTAGATGAAGAATTTGGCCCAATGCTTTTGCTGAAAAAGGGGGCATCTTCCTATTCTATCCCCAAGCCCCCCCAAAAGTGAAGGCATTCTAAATACATTAGAATGCTATGGTTTTTTCCCAAATGTTCCTTCTCATTGCCTGTTCAACTTTTAATCCCTGTTTGTCTTGCAGAAAACTCTGAAAAAGATGCTAAACGTGTTAGATTCTACATGAAAATGCTAAAAAAGATACTACCCCTTCCTCCAGAGCTTCTCATGCCTTTTATCTGAGGTAGTGGATGACCCACTGCAATTACACTGGGGGAGGGGACCTCTGCAGGAGGAGGAGCTTGGTTGGTATTTTATGTATTTTGTAGTAATAGTGTTATAACCCAATGGCCCCCCTCTGTCACAGTAGCACCTAGAGACCCTAGGTGAGAATGGACTCCATTTTGCTAAGCACTAAACCAGTGGTTCCCAAACTTGTTTCGCCGCTTGTTCAGGGAAAGCCCCTGGTGGGCCGGGCCGGTTTGTGTACCTGCCGTGTCCGCAGATTTGGCCGATCATGGCTCCCAGTGGCCGCGGTTCTCCACTCCAGGCCAATGGGAGCTGCTGGAAGCGGCGCGGGCCGAGGGACGTACTGGCCGCAACTTCCCGCAGCTCCCATTGGCCTGGAGCAGTGAACCGCGGCCACTGGGAGCTGCAATCGGCCAAACCTGCGGACGCGGCAGGTACACAAACCGTCCCGCCCCGCCAGGGGCTTTCCCTGCACAAGCGGTGGAACAAGTTTGGGAACCACTGCACTAAACTAATACAAGACAGTCCTTTCCTGACAGTCCATAATAGACGAGACAAAAAGCTGTATGGGAAATGGAGGCACAGAAATGGGAAATGACTTGCACAAGTTCTAACAGCAAGTCAGTGGCCTAGTCTGCAATAGAACTTGCGTCTCTGGACTCCTGTTTCAGAGCTGTGTTCATCAGCCCATGCTGCCTTTAACCACCCTGCCATCGGCACAGTCTCCTGTAGGTCCTCAATTTAACTTTATCCATCCATCTGCCCCACCCAAGAAAAGTTTGGAAGAACAGGTATGCCCTGAAAAGTGAGCAGATCCAGACTTTGATGATCCAAGATGCTAAATAAGTGCCCAAACCCGACGCTGTTACCAAGGCCACCCTACTTCTGCCAGCCCCCTCCTAAATAAATCAGAGAGCTTTTAACTCAAGCCCCTTTGGTCATAACAGCCATGCTAGTGCATGGGTGGAGGAAAGTGAGAATGTGGCCAGAAATCCTACATGTATAAAATGTATTGTAACAGAGAACACTCCAAGGGGTTGTTTTTGTATGAAATTTGCTGCAGGGTAATGGTGTCCTCTAATTGTTACAGGGCTGCTTCTGCTTCAGTGTTAATTTTGCTCTGAAAGAAAAAGCCAGCATCTTTTCTCATTTTTGCCATAATCCTGTACTCGGGTTATTTCTTCTAGTGACTACGCACAAGAGACCAGATTTCTCCCTGGAGTAAGCCCCCCGAAGCCGCTGGAGTTACACAATGAATGAATTTAGCTCAAGCCGTCTAATCTTTCTAATAACTTTTCTCTCTTTGGGACAGGCGAAATCTGTAAAGATATCGATCCAGCAGAATAGTACATTATTAACTTGCACTGATGGCCTTTGTGACTGACAAGATGGTTGTAATAAGCAAATACTTATCAGCGATCAGCAGGATGAAGGAAAGAGACATCAGGACCAACAAATGAAGGGAACTGCGCCACAATCAGGAAACAGAATTTCAATTCTTACTCCCATAAGGTCCATTATGTGAACGCCACATATTATGTTCATCATTTTGTACTACACACTCACTAGCTTGGGCTCAGGTAGGTACTTTCTATTCTGGACTACCTCTGTGTTGTGATAAAGGTAAATGGACCAGACATTATTATCTAGAAATGCTCTATCTTGTGTAATCATTCCCACAATGCTTATAGGATCTCTCTGTCTTCCACTCTCCCCCAACCCCCAGTTGACTTGGGACTTTCCTAATTCTTAGAGCTGCCCTTGATTCATATCCTTTTATTTTATTCCAGAAGCACAAATGAGTTAGCTACCCCTTGAATTCAAGTCTTGATTGCTTCCAGTTTCGTATTTCCTTGGGGCATTCTACAATTACACCGGTTGCAAAAATAGGGGGGGGAGGAGAACCCAAAACCTATTTGAAACAGCATAAGAAATATTGTCTACCTGACCAACCAAATGGTGACAAAGTCTAATTCTGAACCACACTGCTGATCGCATGTAAAGCTTACTAACAGCATGTACGGTAAAGTATGCCTGTAGGGCTATGCACTAGCCATGCATATAATGATGAAGATAGACTTTGTGTACTCTATTAATAAAGATGTGAGGTTCATCTGAATTACGTATTAATGTGCTGTGCTGTATAATGTGCACATAATCCACATAACTGTAATAAGAAACCGCACTGTATAATGCCTAGCACAATGGGGTCCGATACCACTTTCAGGTGCTACCATAATACAGTGAGTATAACTACATCTGCAAAACGTGAAATGCGTACACATCCCACAAATGAACTGCTGGCTTTGTTAAAGAGAACTACCAGGTGATACTGGGTACATGCAAGAACCCAGTACAGAACTAGCCAAACAGGGCTAGTGGTTAGTCAACTACTTATCTCACTTGGATAATTTAGGGAGGTGGTGTAAATTGTCTCCATTGACACCACATGACAATTTAAATCAGCTTGGATCTTCCCCTGGGGATTTAACAAATACTACTTTAAACCAGCCAGAATAAGACAGGAACTCAGTTCTGTTCTCACTTATTCCCATGTGGCCTCAGGAAAATCTGCACTGCAAAATTAAGTCGACTAAGTTATGTCGACATACAGCCACCACAGCAATTGAATCGGTTTTACACGTCCACACTACGCTCCTTGTGTCAGTGGGGTGTGTCCTCTTGCACCAATTTAACTGCCAGTGTGGGGCAGTGTCTGAAAGGCAGCAACAATCAATGTAAGCCTCACAGTGTCTACATTGACACTGCGTCAACCTAACTGCATCAACTTAAGTGCTATGCCTCTTGTGGAGATGGAGTTATTAAGTCGGTGTAATGGCGAGTTACATTGGTGGGCACTACATTTTAGTGTAGTTGCTTACAGAGTTAGGTCGACACGAGGCAGCTTACGTAAACTGCCTCATGTCGACCTAACTCTATAATGTAGACCAGGCCCTCATGTTAAGAAGTCAGGCTTTAGTACTTGTGCTTGGAGAGATCTTCTATATTAGACAACAGATGGTCTGTTTCATAAAACCACATCATTACCATGCATGGCTAAAGAGTCTCTTATGGCAAGAAATGTGGAGCCTGATTCTGCAACCCATATGTTTAGCATGTACTTGGGCAAGTAGTAATGGATTCAGAGATATAGCTGAGTATGCACTACTCAACAGGAGCAAGGGTTGCAAAGTCAGATAAGATAGATAGGGCTGGTGAGGAAACTGATATGTTGGAAAAAACATAGCAAAATATCATAACACTTTTTGTTTTGTAATTTTCTTTCCTCTGCCCAGATTATTTTCCAACCAGCTCTAAATATGGAGGTAATAATACTTATCTACCTTACAGACAGATCAGTGTAACGATTAATTAGCTGCTATATATAAAGAATGTTGAAGGTACACGTGTTAAGTAATAAGATTAGCTACATAGGATTAATCTTGCTGTTTTGTTTCACTTATTTTAATATACCAAATGAAACCATCTCCTGTTTCAAAGCAATTGAGAAGTGCTGAACGAACTCCCAGTCAGAGAGCAACTGTGGGTGTACCATAAATCTGACATTTTCTCAGGTCTCTGGCATTTTGTCCATTTATATATATCATCACCATGACTACAGTGGTAACATTTAAAATAATTCCAATGTAAATCTGACAGCACCTCCTTAGATGTGCTTAAAATCATATAATTAAGTAAGAAAAGGCTGCTGATTGAGAAGGTTAGAACTGCCTTACAGAAGATTATAGTACATTTCATGATTAACAATCAGAACACTCTTTTCCAAACCTCTACCTAATTTAGCAGACTGAGGCTTTAGCAGAGAATCAGACTGCAGTCTTAAAGCTGCAATGTAGAGAAAAAAGTACCATCCCATCATTTCCCCTACTCTCCTGATGTTTATCACAAGAAAGATTACTTCTCAGTTACTTCCTTCAGAATTTGGTGGCTGTTGCGAGTTAACTAAAGTTCAGAAAAGATGAAAAGGTTACTTTGTTGATCATAGTGCTATAATTTGCTTTACTCTTGGCAGATTATAATTAGTTAAGAAAATTGGTATAAAATCAAGTCACTCTAGTAACAAATGCTACTCCCATAGGTTAGTGATACAAAATTGATCCATTCTCTGTGCAATCTTCAAATTATAGGCTGGTCCCGAATATAGAGGTAAGTGTTTTGTTTATTTTTGTTTTCACAACAAATTTCTGTAAACCACATAGTTTAACTACTTCCAGGTGTGAAAGGAGCCATCACTACTACTGTGTTTGCATGACACAGCCAGCATTTAATGAAAGATTATAGAATTTTAACCAGAATATCTTGATACATGCTAACAGAGCAGCTGAAAAAAACCTGTACACATGGCTGAAACACAGCTTGTTTTAAAAATAATAGGTGTCTGTGGACTTTTCTTGCAACAACAATTACGGGCCTGGAAGTTACTCTGCATGAGGCAATGAGAAAGTAACGACAATCGGATATTTCGCAATGATTTTATATTCCTTCCCTGACATACATGCATAAATATGTACAAATCAGGAGTCTTCCAGAGAAATCACCTGTTCTAATCAAAGTGAAAATCCTCAATATGTCATTGCTGTGGATTCAAATAGGGGGTAACACCATTGCACTGTATTAGGCCAAATAATTCTGTCTTGTCTGGTGGTCTTTGTTATATTTACTATCCATTTATAGTCTCCTTCAGGTGTGTTCCCCGTCTCTATTCTGTTCTTATTAAATCAGAATCGGTCGATTGCCACATTGTCATCTTTACAGCCTTTAAGAAAACCTTGATTTATCTCTCATCCCCATTTGTTTGCTCATACCTCCTCCATGTGAAATCAAGACACAGTCCTCCACGCTTCCCTTGCAAACTTTTAGCTTCTCCTCCATGCACTCTTAAAGTGCCCATATGCCAGGGATGTGGGGGAAATGGAGAAACAGGAAAAAAAATTATTCACAATCTCTTTCGCTGAATTCATTCTGACCAAAAAAGATTTGTTGAATGTGGCGGGAAGTGGGGCATTTTTGGTGGACAAGCTGAATTTGAAATATATTGAAAAAATACTATGTGTTTTCTTTTTTTTAAAAAAAGGCCAGGAAACTGATAAAAGCTAGATACTAACAATTTCCAAGAGCAAAACCCTTAAGAACCAGAGATCTTTACAGGTATAACCAAGAAATTGTGGTAACTAATCACTGATTGATAGAGAGAGCAAGTATCTCTTTTGTACCAATAACTTCTTGTGTTTGCAATAAGTACCACTTTTAATTTCTTTTGACTTTGCCTCTGCCAATGTTATTTTGCCAATATTGCTAGGGTTATTCTGTAAGTACCAGTTTCACCAACTAGTAATCATGAAGGGTTTTGGAGAAAACTATTCAGCGAGCCCTCTGGATTACACAGTACGGTGCCTTCTACAGAACCATAGCACAGTTTGACAATGTGACCTACAATACTTCTGTGGCTTTTCCAGAGATAAGACTCCAGCAGAAATGGTGGATGAGGAAAATAATTGGGAGAAGTTGCAGTGGCATTAAAAAAGAAGAGATTGACACCAGACACGTTTGGGTGCTATGGAGTACCTATTGGTGGTGGGGTGGGGGGAAGCAGTTACAGTGTTACAATCTATTCCACCGTTTCCAAACGTTTTCACCTTGCTTAACATCCTGACGCTTTGTGTGACCTTGGCCAAGTCACTTCAACTTTCCGTTTTAATTTCCTCATCTTTAAAACCCTACTAACCTCCCTGCCTCACTTGGAGGCTTTGAGGATTAATTAGTTAAATGCTGAGTATTACCACCTTCCTGCCCCTCTTGTAGAATTTAACATACATTATAGTGAGACTTAAAACCAGAAAAACACCTCCCTATTCCCAGAGGCTCGGAATGAGTGCAAATGCTATTGAAAAAAACACCTCATAATATGTCTGCATAATATCACTCTTGCTGGGAAGATGAAGGTGACTGATTTAAAAAAAAGAACTCTTGGGGAAAATTCTGGCATAGATTTCGTTACCAGCATACATTAAATCAGTACAAAAATATTCTTTACATATGCAGCTTCTGCCAGTGTGATCGAATATTTCCATTGCTGCAGGTCAGCCTGTGCAAATTAACACAAATATTCAAGTATTAAATTATTCCTACTGTAAGGCAAAAGGTTTGCTGAAAATGGGGGCTCTGTCATACATCTAGCTGCCAACCTAACTAAATGATAAGACAGTGTGCAGTCTAAAGGAATTATTGTCTCAGAGAAGATAAGAACATGAAGTAGGCATTTTAAATTCAATCCTGCAATTAACTCACCTCAAGATGATGTTACAGGATTTATACCACCAGAAGGTTGCTGGGATAGCAGTTTGTTTTGTAATAAAATTTCAGCTACCATTATAGTACACAGTTAATCTGAAGAGCACAACATATCAGTGTATGGAGGTTTTAAGATGCCTGTAATAAAATATACGGAAAGAAACTGCTAGACAGGATAGAGAATATATATTTTTAAAATAGATATTTTGTAGCCCTTGAGAAATTGTGATTGATATGCACTGTATACATTGACTAGATAAATAAAACAGTTACGTGAAGACTAAGTACAGTGTGGATCTTGACTTCTGTTATTGGGAAGAAACCTACATTTTAGCTAGCCTAAAAGTGGAAGGGTTTAGATCAGTGATAATGTGACTCCAGACTACAGAGATCTGGCTCTAGTGGAGCCCAAGGCTTGGTTGGAACATCATTACATCTACCTGTTCTTAGGCAACATGAACAGAGCACCTGTCACAGGAGTGTGCCCCGTGGGGCCTGATGTCAAAAGCGGGTGCAGAGTGCTGAGCTAACTGACCAGAGCGGTCATGATTAAGGCTACGATTTAGTCAAGGAGGTCACGGCAGTCATGGATTCCGTGACTTTACTGGACCTCTGTGACTTCTAGGGCTGCAGGACTGCGGGACCTCAGAATCAGGGCCAGCCCTTCAAACTGCTTGTCAAAGTCAGCCTGTGACCTGAAAGGTAATCCAAATTATTTCATCCATGATAATTAAGTCTGTAATGTGAACAATTGTGGGTGATACACAAGCCAGAGCAGAATCCATCTCACTTTTCCATAGGTAGGATGCTGCTGCAAAACTAGCAGGAGTAAAAAAAAAAAATCTTCTTGTGAAAGAATTTAGCTATAGAGTTAGCTGGAAAATTTCCAGCTGAAGATTTTTCCATCAGAAAACACCGATTCATCAAAAGCAAAAAATGTTTTATAGAAATGTGTAGCTTGTTGAAATTTTGTTTTGAAATAAAAATTGAAAACAAACCACACCATTTTGTTAAGGGCAAAACACTCCATTTTGACCGTTTGGAGAATAACATTTCAATATTCCCTTTTGAAATGACTTTGCAATTTTTTAGTTTATAAAATAGAGGCGTTGAAATCAGAACAAATCATTTCATTTTTTATCAAAAGAAAATGTTTCAATTGACCTGAAAAAAATTCAGAATTTCCTGGTAAATGTCAAGATTTTTTTGGTTTAATTCTGTTTCAGAATGGGAAAAAAAATTAGAAATAATAGAATTTCCCACTAAATAGAAAATCTAATTCTCCCCCAGCTCTACTCAGCGTACAACTCAGAATGTAATTATATATACAGAAAGCAGATCTATGGAATAAGTTGGTGACATGTTTATATAGTTCACGGGTCGGCAATGTTTGGCATGTGGCTCGCCAGGGTAAGCACCCTAGCGGGCCGGGCCAGTTTATTTACCTGCTGACGCGGCAGGTTCTGCCGATCGCAGCCTCCACTCACCGCGGTTCACCGTCCCGGGCCAATGGGGGCGGCGGGAAGTGGCGCGGGCGAGGGATGTGCTGGCCGCAGCTTCTCGCCGCCCCAATTGGCCCGGGACAGCGAACCGCAGCCAGTGGGGGCCGCGATCGGCCGAACCTGCCGCGTCAGCAGGTAAATAAACTGGCCCGGCCCGCTAGGGTGCTTACCCTGGCAAGCCGCGTGCCAAACATTGCCGACCCCTGATATAGTTAGTTTCTCAAATCTATCATGCACTTTAAAGTCTTGATCCAGGAAGCATGTGTGTAACATTAAGCATTTGAAGAGACCTGGCAAAGACAACAGGACTACTAATGCACTCACAGGCGCCGACTTTCCAAAGTACTGGGGGTTACTCAACCCCCCGCTCTGCCCCAGGCCCTGCCCCCACTCCACTCCTTCCCCAAAGCCCCACCCTGCCCTGCCTCTTCCCGCCCCTGCTCCACCCCCACCCCACCTCTTCCCGCCCAGTTCCACCCCCTTCCCCGAGTGCACTGCGTCCTTGCTCCTCTCCCCTACCCCCCACAGCCTCCTGAACGCCACAAAACAGCTGATCAATGGCAGTCGGGAAGTGCGGGGAGGGAGGGTGAGGTGCTGATCCACAGGGCCCACTGGCAGGTGGGAGGCACTGGGGGGGGCGTTTGGGGGAACTGATAGAGAGGCTGCTGGTGGGTGCTTAGCACCCACCATTTTTTCCCCCTTGTTGCTCCAACTCCAGAGCACCCACGAAGTCAGTGCCTATGAACACACTTCAAAGTTATATACATGCTCAAATGTCTTACTTGACTGAGGCCTAAATTTGGTTCACCTCCAACCAACATCATGCATCACAGCCAGTTTTCACTGGCAGCTACAAATCCTTCCTTGAAAGAAATCCTGCTGGAAATTTGCCAAATTACTAATGGACAGATCATATGCCCTGATGTGCCATGGTCATGATCCTCAGAACATTTTTCTTCATAGTACCATAAAATGGCTAAGTGAGCTATGCTAGGTTCAAGAGGGTGGATGTTGCTGGGGCCAATCAGCCAGACCTATTTCATTAAACCACATGGCTGTGTGACTCAAGGCTTGTCTACACTGGCAAGTTTCAATGCAGTAAAGCAGCTTTTTGCACTCAAACTGCTGACGTGTACACACTGACGAGCCACTTTGTGCGCAGAAACGCCTGAGTTGCAGCGTTGCAAAAAAACCCACCTCGACGAGAGTCGTAAGGGTATTTCCGCAGAGGCTCCAGCGCTCTATTCCCAGGGTAGGCACTTGATTGCGTTCTGCGCTGTAATTGGCCTCCGGAGCTGTCCCATAATGCCTCAAGTGACTGCTCTGCTCATTGTTTTGAACTCGGCTGCCTTGGAGACATGTGCCCCTCCCGTTTCAAAGCACCATTTCTGACAGCCATTGCGTGCTGTGCTGATCTGGTCCAGGACACAAAGCAAACCATTAATGTGGAATGCTCGTGCTGTTGAACATAGAGGCAGATGTCTGTGTGTGTGGATGTGGTTGTGTGTGTGAGAGAGCGAGATTGCTGTGCAAAGAGCCCAGGGAGGGAGGCAGGGGCTGATGTCAGGGTTTCCCCTCCCCCTGCCTCAGGACTAGTCTCTTCCTGCTGCTGTCTGAACTTTCAAGACAGCATGCTGACACACTCTGTGTCCCTCAAAACACACTGTCTCTCCCCCCCATACACACACACACTCCCTGTCACACACTCCCCCTCCCCCACTTCAGTTGAAAAGCAGCTGGCAATGTAGTAGGATGCCCATGGAACAATGGGCTTGGAAAACCTGCATCATGTGACGCTGTGCCTGTCCCATGAGGCATTGCAAACCCTTCCCAAAGCATGCTGTGGCCAGTTGCACAGTGGGATAGCTACCACAATGCACTGCTGTCTTTGCCGTTGCAAGAGCTGCTACTGTGGATGCGGTCCCAGCGGTGTGGACACAGTGTAGACACGCAACAGCGGTTTTCATTCCAGCATTTTAATAAAAGTGGTACAACTTGTGGCGCTGAAATTTGCCAGTGTGGACATACCCTTAGAAATTTGTGTTCAACGGCATCGAGTTCATTTAATGCCTAAAGTACACCGTTCAGACTGTTACGCAAATGAGACTCCGCACAAGCTTTGCAACCCTGAAATTCACATCTCATTTGCTTTTTCCTTGTATTTGAAATGGCTCGTATCTGTTGGTCTCATTGGTAGTACCCCCAGAAAGAAAGTCCCAGCTGAGTGTTTATGAGATATTTTCTGATTCCTTGACATAACATCCAACAATCACATACTTGAATGAGAAGGATAAAAATAAATATTGACTAGCTAATCATGTAGTCAGCACTGGCCGTCCTGTGCGCTGAATGAGGCAGGGAGTCCTTCAGAAAAAAACATTATGTGATTAGACTATAGCATAATGCATATGTACAATGGGGATAAATTAAGATTGCATTTCCTAACTTCTGAGTGCTTGATTTTGCAAACCATGTTCTTTTAATGTCATTTTTGTGTGTAATGAAGTGAGGTTTTTACTCACGAAAGCTTATGCCCAAATAAATCTGTTAGTCTTTAAGGTGCCACCAGACTCCTTGTTTTTATGGGTACTTGGATGTCACTGTACATAGCCCTCTGCAGTGCAGTAGATTCAAGTGACAAAAACAGGTGATGCCCTGAGGAGCTTATAATCTGAAGGCACAATAAAATATCAGAACAAGCAATCGCAGACATCTGTGACTGCATTGGATCTGGAACATGTCACAGAATAGCTGGGTCTTCAGAAATTTTGGAAGTCCGTTAAGTCTGAAGCTATTCCATGTTTAGAGCATGGCATGAAAGATGGTAGAGGTCCTGTGTGCGTGGGTGAAGACCACCTTTTCCTGTAAGCTCTGCACAAGAAATTCCCATTGAACCAGAGTTTCAGACAAGGGGACAGACTCCCTTAGGGAAAACAGATGGGAACATGAATTTTCATTCCTTGTCCATCCAGCTTAAAAGGGTCCCCTTCACAGAGCTGCAGTGTACCATAGGCTGGTGATATTCAGCACTGAAGAGCCTGAGGACCACATCCACCTTGAATGGAGTCTTAGAGGGTCACGAAATGGCAGCTTTATAACTGTGCTTCATTGTGTCTTGATATGACATCACAAGGGTCACACCGTAATAGCAGAAAATCCCACCACTATTCGTTTGTTGCTTTCTCTCTCCTTCTTTGTCCCCACCTTGCTTCCCACCAGGAGGAATCGTGACTAAGGCTAAGTTTTTAGCACGGATGGGTCACGGGACAATAAAGAAAAATTCATGGAGCCCCTGACCTCTCTGTGACTTTACTAAAAATAACAGGGGTGCAGAGCTAGGTAAGGGGAAGGAATGGAGTCCCATGGGGAGAGACTGACAGATTGAGCCCCCCGCCATGGCGGGGGGGGGGGAGGGCGGGCACAGCCCCGCTCTGGATCTGGCCACAGCTGCAGGACAGGGGTGCACAGCTCTGTCCACGGGGGAGGGGGGGTCTCTTCACTAGGAAAAAGGTGTCTTTTTAACCTGTGTTACAGTGCCAGTGTAGTGTTAACCCCTATTAGCTGGTTGAGGTAAGCAGATAAATCACAGCGGGGAGTCCTAAAAATTACAGTTGCCTTGTAACACAGGTGAGTTAACTTGGGTTAAAAATACACCTTTTTTCCTGGTGAGGACGCAGCCACGTGTGGAGGAGGTCCCCTACATTAGCAAAGATCTTCTTTGCTTTGGAAGGTGCATCATTAAGTCACAGAACTTGCAGTTTGCCAGCAGGATGCCACAGAACTGCTCCCATAAGATTACCTCTGTGACTTCTGCAGGACTGCAGGACCTCTGTGACTTCTAGGGCTGCAGGACTGCGGCTGCGGGACTGCGCCCCTGCACTGCAACTGGGGCTTGAACCAGGAGGACCCCGCAGGCTCTGCCGGCAGTCCTGGGCTTGGCAGGGCCTGCAGCCAGGGCCACCTTCTGCCAGGGTTGTGCACCCCATCCCCGCGGCACTCAGGGCTTGACGGGGTCTGCAGCCAGGGTCGCCTTCTGCCAGGGGCTTCAGCCGGGCCATGTGGCCCAGCCCCATGGTGCAGCTGCCTCCCCCTGCCACAGCAGGAAGCGACAGAAGCTCACTGGGACTTTACCCACTCTTACTTTGTTAGGAAAGCTACAAGGTAAGAGCAGCGGGGGTGGGGGGGGTAAGATGAGGTGGCAGAGCCCTCTTCCCCACATAAAATCCTTTGGATTTCCCTGGTGCTGCTTTTACATCTTTCCCTCCACTGCTCCCCTCCCAACAGCTGGCAAAACTGCCCTGCGGTGTCTCAGGCCTTCAACCTGCTTTCCTTGAAGTTTGTGGGAATTTTGCCAGTGACTTACATGGGAGTAGAATTGGGGTTCTGGCCATTTTTTGCAAGTTCAAATAAACCCTTTAGAACTGACCCGTCCTCCCATCCTGCTTCCTTTGCCATCTTTTTTTTCCCTCATGCCCTGTAGCATGGGCTGGGTTTTGTGACTTTCTTGCCTTCCCCAAACCACTGTATTTTCGTTACTGCTCTCCGCTGTCCTTCTTCTTGCTCACACTCTTAATATAGTCCAGCTTCTCTTTATCACACCAGATGTTTTATCTTTAGGTCAGGGATTTCTATTTAATATTGTCAGTTTCACTGTAATGTTATTTTGCTTTCATTCTATGCTATGTGTACAGCTACATTTACTATGATCAACTCGTCTTCTATAAATGTTTAATGTCAAACTCCAACTCAGTGTGTCATACACCATTTCAAGATGCTAACCTCACTCCACAGTTGCTTGAGTCCCCATCCCCCACCCTCTTTTCAGATTGGCTTTTTTTTTTTTTTTTTGGTAGGTCATTAACACTGTCACTGCTGTTGTCACTGATCAATTCAAGTGTAAATTTTACATATGGCACTTTGTTCAGCGAGAAGCAAATTCCAATGACAAGTTGAAGGTCACTTTTGCAATCTGTCCCAGTTGAAGTAACAAAAATACCAGCTCCAACCCAAATCACACTGTTTTTTATTATGTGTATTTCAAACTTCTGGAACGTTCTGGTAGGAAGTTTGGTACCAGTATTTAAAACAGTATAAGCCAAATTCTGATCCTGCAAAGAAAACCATGTGGGTGGACTCCTGCATCTGTGCTGAACACCATTGACTTCCGTGGGATTTGGTACAAGTTTCAGGTTCCTCTTTTGGAGTTCATGGCGGGATCAAGGGGCTAAAACCATTATCCTGGATTCCAGTTTTGCCAGAGCAATTCTGTGCCTGTAAATGGTACTTACATGTGGGTTCAATCAGTTCTTTAGATGTGTCTACGACCGTCCTTTGGAGCTGTAGTTAATTGCAAGTGCTAAATTCTGGCTGAGCCACAAAATTGCCCCTGAAAAACTGGACTCTCGAGGTATGTCTGCACTGCAATTAGATACTTGTGCCAGCTGACTCACATTCCTGGGGCTCAGACTAAGGGGCTGTTTAACTGCAGTGGAGACCTTCAGGCTTCACCCTGCAAGGTGGGACAGTCCCAGAGCTCAGGGGACTGTCCCACCTTGCAGGGTGAAGCCTGAAGGTCTCCACTGCAATTAACCAGCCCCTTAGCCCTAGCACAGCGAGCCCAAGTCAGCTGGCATGGGCCAGCTGCGGGTTTTTAATTGCAGTGGAAGTTTTAAAAAAATCAGGCCCTAAATTCTCATTGGGAAACATTTGTGTGACTTTTTCCCAGCTCAAATTTAGATTAATAGGAAAGTGTTTCTCTGAGCGTTAGTGCAACCCACTGATCTCAGCATATTTGTCCACGTTGTGCCTGATCGGCAGGGGATGTAAGTCTATTACACTCTTAACTATAGATTGACTCTTTAGCTCAAGCTGTAGCCACGCCTGGTTTTAGCTTTAGAGTTCCCTGGTTCAATTCTTACTGTTACCCAAAAAGGCAACCGCTGTATTTATATGGGTTGTGCTTTTACTGGCATAAGAAAATATCGGGTTAAGTGTTGTAAATAGGAAAGCAGAAGAAAAAATACATTATAAATAAAGCAAAATAGGTGTAGGCAAATCATGATTGAAACACAGCTTTTAATAGCTGCTGCTTTTAGAATACACATATAAACCTTTCTTCCTTTTAAAACTGCTGCTCCAGCATTTTGTTTGTGGTAGCCATAATGCTGGTAGCTAGTGAAACCTACATACATGTTCATGGTGGATGGGAACTATGTTAATTTGTATCTACAGTGCTGGAACTTTAAAATCTGTCTGCCAGGAGATATTTTTTCCTCGGTGGTGAGTGGATTCTGTTGAATAGTATTAGTTTCTGGTTTGGGGTTTTTTTTGTTTGTTTGTTTTAAAGGCACTTGCTTCCCTGCAGCCCAAAGGCCCAACTGCTGTGCCAAAGGGCCTGATCCAAAGCTTGTTGAAATCAATGAGAGTCTTTGCATTGACTTCAATGGGCACTGGAGCAGGCCCTAGGTCTCTATAATTCTGATGCACGGGGAAATTTTTGCTTTACACGTGAGGCTGAAAGATAAGACTCTGACAGGAGAGATGGATCTTCATTCCTCGGGGTACCGAATGATCTCCTGGAGAGCGTGTGGGAAGGACTCTATTTCCTTCAATATTCTGTACCATTCTCTAGGTGCGTACTGCAGTGTTAAAGCCACGTAGCGCTATCGGTAGGTAGCATGTCACTGATCCCTCACGGTGTTAGGATTGTGCCTGGCAAAAGCTGTTTGAAATAAATAAGCGAGCAGCTTATTGTTAACCATTTTAAATAGGTGTTGCTGTCTTCCTATGAGGTTCCTCCATGCAGCAGAAAATAGGCTGCTGTGCTATATGGGTGGTGTTGGGTTTTTTGGGGGGAGGAGTTTGAACTTTTTAGTAAGGCAAAATTACAATAAAACGTGAACATACTACAGCATACATGACTTATTCATTAGCAGGATACTATTCAAAGGACAATTGCAAAAATATGTGTCTCTCTTTACGGCTGTCTCATCTTTCTGCAGTCTGGGGCTAAAGTGAGAAAGCACGCATACACAAACACACACACACACACACAAGGAAGAGAAATTGTTTCTTTGGCTCCCTATTGCTGCACCTGGGTGGGCGTTCTAGACCCAGTGGCAGCTGGGCCAGCCTGTGCCAGTGCCAGCCGTTCCAGGAACTGACTGACTTGGTAAGAGGGAGCCAGCCGCCTCTTTCCCTGCATCATCCTAGGGAGAGGAAGACACTGCTGGGACTTGACAGTTCTGCTCTAAGGTTCCCCAGATATTCCTGGACTCATAGACGTTAGGAGCAATGAAATGGTACCGTCTGGGAAGGTGAAACTGTCAACATTGGTGCAGAAATGCTGGTTTTAGGTGAATCTATTTGATTTTGTATTATTGGTAGGATATGAAATAAGCCCTTACTGCCCCATGAGTTTTAAGGGATGCATACAGCCAACCCATTATCTCACAGGTTCTATGTGACATTCACTTCACTCAACTTATCACAACTCCTACATGCAAGTCTCTGTTACTCCTCTGTTCAGACTCTGACTTCCCTGTGGTCAGGAGGGCGGGGGCTAATCGCAGCCCTGGCTCCTCCCCATTTCCTCTCTGGCTAGAGTGGCTGGGCGTGTGGCAGTGGACAGGAGTAAGCTGCTCCACCAAAAGGTATATGTAAATTATGCTTCCCCCTGGGCAAAGGGGGCACAGGAGAGGAACTATGGACTCCCAAAGCCACAGTATGTTCTCCAGTCTGCTCCTAAGGTGCCATGCATTGCCCCTCACTCAGGGCCCATTGTAATCTATCTCAAGATCAGGCAGACTTCCTGCAATTCATTAATTTTTTTTTCTCTCTGTTTCATCTCATTGCTCTGAGTTGCATGGAAACCTAAATAATTCCGCTTCATCCTTGGCCTGTACGAACTTTAAATATTTGTAGACTAAATTGCCATCTTGTTAGTTGCTTAACCCAGCTGTACATGACTAACTCTTTACTTCTCCTCCTACATCAATCCATCAACCCCTCTAATTGCATTAGCTGCACTTCTCTGATCTCCCTCCTGTTTGGGAATGCCTTTCTGGTTTGGTGGTGCTCAGAAGTGAACCAAAATTCCAACTGCTATGTGTAGAGATACAACGATCTGCCCATACCATGATGTGATGCTGGTTTGGGCTGCTGACACCAAGACATGTGCCTCTTTTGCTGCCACGGCAAATTGCAAACTTCATACTACCTCCAAAATCTTCTTCAGGAATATTGATATCCAGGTTCCACCTTCATATTGAATTGAAATCTGGGTTTGGGGTTATTTTCCCCACTCATATGTTAGCTTGCATCTTATTTACTTTAGGAGTAACATTCTAGAGCTAAGTAGACTGTGAAAGATATTGATTGCAATAGATTCAATGTGGCACCCCTGAATGCCTTGCCTTTCTCACAACTTGGAGTACAACTCCATGGCAGCCTGTGTAACAGGCCAATAGAGTGAGATTTGGGGGTAGGGGGATGGAGCCACTGTGTCCGTGACCATGGAGCTGAGTGCAATAGTGGCTGTGTGGGGATTGCAAGGCATATTCTGGCCACACTATGCCCTTAGCTTATTTCTTTGCACACTTGCTGGTTACTTGGTTTGTCCCGCGGGACCAGATTTGCCTTTGGAGGAAATTAGAAGAACATTTGAAGCATGATGACAAATACCTGTTCAATATATCAGCATAGGCGCCGACTTCCCCTCTGCCCGGTGGGTGCTCAACTCCCACCCCCACCCCCACTCCTGGCCTCGCCTCTTCCCACCCCTGCACCGCCCTCGCCCCACCCCCATTCCACCCCTTCCCCAAAGTCCCTGCCCCACCCCACGTTTTCCCACCCAAGCCCCGCCCCCTTCCTGCCCCCATTCCACTCCCTTCCCCAAGTCTCCGCCCCATCCCCTGAGCCTTCCACGTCCCCACTCCTCCCCCTCCCTCCTGGAAAGTCCTAAGCGCCACCAAACAGCTGTTAGATGACAGGGGGGACAGGAAGCACTGGGAGGAGTGGGGACGCGGCACACGGGGAGGTGGGGAGGAAGGGGTGGGGACAGGGGAAGATTGGCTGCCAGTGGGTGCGGAGCACCCACTAATTTTTCCCCATGGATGCTCCAGCCCCGAAGTACCCACAGAGTCGGCACCTATGTATATCAGAACCAGTTCAACAAGTCTTGATAGAAACAAAATAATGTCCATAGACAGCAAAGTGACCAGATGGCTGAGCACTACAGCTGAAATAAGGCACTTGATTTATTATCACATTTCTGTGGGGAAATGTAAACAAAGACTGTTATGTCTCAGAGTGGGGGGATATTATAGGAGGATTATGCTAATACTAGCTACCTTTCCTGCTTTCAAATCAACCCTGAAGAGGCAGTAAGCGATAAGGAAGTCACTTGGCTTTCTTATTCAGTCTGTGGGTGAGAGGTAGAACTCTTTGTTCAATAAAGTATAGTAGCAATGGGCTAAATAAGGACTGGAGTCTCCTGTCTTTTAAACTGCTGTCACTCCATTGACTTCAACAGGGTTATTCCTGAGTCCCACCAGTGGATGTGAGAACAGAATCGGGCTTGCAATGAACAAATTCTAAGTAGCGTCTCACTTAACACTATGATTTGAAAAATCCTGTAAGTTGTGTCCAGCTATTCTGGTTCACCGTCTCATTACCCACGTAGAACTGATCTGCATTAAGCTAAGACAGGCACTTCTGTTTTATTTGCCTTATGGCTTTGTGCTGAAAAGGTTTTTCTACCAGAACTGAGCCATAAAGCTGTTTGGATTGTTTCAGACGAAAAGTAAAAGCTGCTGAATCTTTTTGATTTGATGTTACTGGTTTTATTAAAAGACTTTGTGTGTTTATTTAGAGTGTAAGTTCTTTGGGGCAGTTGCCATCTTGTGTGTTGGTACAGCACCTAGGACAATGGGATGCTGACCCATGACTGGGGCCTCTATGCACCAATACATATAATAATAAATTATGTATGTATGAGTGAGAGACTAGATTTGCACAGTAAAGCCATGAGTGGAGAGAGAAATGGTCAATGAAAATCCTTGCCTCCTGCCAGTTTAGCATCCCGAACACCACTGCACCTTCCCCCCATGCTGAGAGAGATTGAGAGGGAATGTAGCATGGAGAGGGAGAGTGGTTGGGTGGCACATGGGTTGTGTTACGAGAGTCTGGGTTTTTCCCGCCTTTTCTTTATTCAGAGCCGGGGTGAAAGTGAGATGGTACGGGCTGGTACGGCATACTGGTAAGAACCTGCACCAGCCGGTACCCAGCCAACATTAAAGTGCTGCCATGGCAGCCACAGGTGCCAACTTTTGTTGGCGCCGGTGGGAGCTCGCGCCCCCTCCCAGCCCCCGCCCCGACTCTGCCCCCTCCCTGCCCCAATTGTATCCCTCCCCAAATCCCCACCCTGGCCCCACCTCTTCCCCAACCGTGCTGCATTCCTCCTCCTCCCCCGTCCCTTCCAGCTGTTTCGCGGTGCAAGCGCTGGGAGGGAGGGAGAGGGGAGAAGCAGGACACAGCGGCCTGCTCAGGGGAGGAGGCGGAGTGGAGGCAGAGGTGAGCTGGGGCGGGGGGGCGGTCGGGGAGCTGCCAGTGGGTGCTCCGCACCCACCAAATTTTCCCCGTGGGTGCTCCAGCCTATGGTGGCAGCACTTTAATGTCCCTGCCCCTTTTGCCTCCCCTGTCGGCGGCCCTGCTGGTAAGGTCCGTACCGGCAGGGAGGCCAACAGGGGAGGCAAAAGGGGCAGAGACCTTAAAGCGCTGTTGTGGCAGTGCTTTAAGGACCCTGCAACGCTTTAAGGTCCCTGTCCCTTTTGCCCCCTGTCGGCTGCCGACGGTGCAGGGGGGCAAAGGGAGCAGCTGCCCCGGGTCCGGCAATTTAAAAGGGCCCAGGACTAGCAGCAGCGGCGTCCGGAGCCTCAGGCCCTTTAAATCACCACAGGAGCCCTGGGCGGCGCAGGATAGGTGGCCTGGAAGGGCTGACTGGGGGATGCTGACCCCCCAGTCCCGCCCTTTCTGCCTGAGGCCCCGCCCCTTCCAGGGGCCAGAGCTGCCCCGGTCCCGTACTGGTAAATGTTCTGAGTTACTTTCACCCCTGATTAAGAGTCAGAAAAGTATAGCAGGGCAACAGTAGGGAGAGTCCATTTCCTTGTTTAAAGCAGGTCCAGAGGCAAGTTGGAGAGGGCCCTGCGAAGTAGCAGGTGCTACTTTCAGATTGATGCTGCTGGAAATGAGTGTCTGATACTGCCTGTCAAGATTACTTATCTTCAGTGAAAATGGCTCGAACTCCAGGTTAGCACTGGGTGAACCTCAAAAGGCTCAGTTCAGATTAGCATTGGAAGTGTGACTGTTCTCTCAGCCTTATGTGAGCCTGAGTCTTCCGGGTCTTCTTTCTGTGACCTTACTAACAAGAGTATTGCCAACCCCAAATGGTCAAAAATCATGAGACTGGCTTTAAAATAATGAGATTATGTAAAATTAATAGATTTGGTGTCCTTTTTATTTGCCTTTAGGGTGCACTGGGGTCACATTTTGAAGCTTTGTCCATAGCCAGGAGGGCTTGTAGCCAGGTGGTCACCCTGCTCCGGCCCTGAAGGGGTTAATGGAGAGGGCCGCAGCTGGGAAAAGCTAGGCTGATTGGGGGAAGCAGATGCAGCTGGGGCCACGGCTGGCCCTATAAGAGAGCTGAGGGCCAGAGACAGACACACACACTGTCTAGCTTCCTAGAGAGAGAAGGACTGGGCTGCCTGGGAGCTGAGAAGGGTACCTGAGGTGGAGTAATGATGGGGAAGGGCAGAGGGAGCTGGGTGGCTCCAGCCTAGTAAATCCCCAGGCTCAGGCCTTGCTAAAAGGGCCAAAAAGGTACTGGGGCTGCAAGGGGGCAGCCCAGAGACAGGCAAAGGCAGCAGGTCCTAACCCCCCTTGCCGATGATGAGTGGTTTACAGACTGTAGTCTGCCCCAGTGAGTGGGGGCTAGATGGTGACTGGCAGTAGCTACTGAGGCTAGATGGGGATAGTGGATTGGGGGTTCCCCTGGGGAGACCCAGATTCTGGGTTACTGCTGGGGGCAGAACCCTGATGTAAAGGTAACTTGTGGTGGGGCGATGACTCACCGGCACGGTGCCTCTTGCTGGTTGTCTCAGGAATTAGCTCTTCCAGCCCAGAGCGCCCCTGCAGGCTGGTGTCTCGCCTGCCGCTGGCCCCCGTGTCCCTCCTGGACCCCTGGTCAAAGGGCACCTTTGTCACTGTATCCCTGCTGAGAAGGGCAGAGAAGATCAGAAAACAAATTCAGTTCTCTGGGATAAACAGGCAATTTTGTTTTCCATCCTGCCCCTCCCCCTTTAGATTTTCTATGAGCAATAGAGCAATGGAACTGAAGGCAAACCTGGGATCAACAGGGAGAATATGTTGTCTTCTTTACATGGTGATTTCCAAGCATTTTCCATGCTGTGTACATCAAATGGCACAGGACTTACTGGTTTTGAAAAGGGAGCAAAGCAGCTGGAATAATATTGTACCTGCAAAACACTAGCATGTGCATCTCTGCTGCTTCTTCTTGGAGTAAAAATCCCTTATCTTTTGCCCCCACCTCAGTGATTTGCTTCTTTTGCTGTCTCTTTGACCTGTCTGTGTCCTCTTCATGGAAAGGGCTAGCAGCCTCTGAGGCTGCATTTTAAACAGCTGTCTAGGGACAGCAGTCTTGTTCTTTCTCTTTAACTGTTCTTAGCCCTTCTCTAGTGCCGGTAAATTTCCTTTCATCTCCTCAGCCTCCCACCTGCTTTCCAATATCTGACACTATTATGGGAAGGGGAAAAATCCCTGCAGGTTTTATTTACCCAACAGAGGGTGATACAGGAAGCCAGCAATGTTTACCAATGTCTCCCATACAAATGTATTCTGGTGACCTTTGTAGAGGGCAGATCAGTCCATTTGGGCAGGACATCCAACTCCAAATAAAGCTTGTGATTCACACCTGCCTTGTGTGATGTGAGTGCCCCGATCTTCCACCCACTTTTAGGGCCTGATCCACTGGATTTAGACCAAGCTTTTAATGAGGGACCCCTTGGTTCAAGCAATCATGAGCTATTTCAGTTCAAACTAAATGGAAGGATAAACAAAAATAGATCTGCAACTAGGGGTTTTTGATTTCAAAAGGGCTAACTTTAAAAAATTAAGGAAATTAGTTAGGAAAGTGGATTGGACTGAAGAACTTGTGGATCTAAAGGCGGAGGAGGCCTGGAATTACTTCAAGTCAAAGTTGCAGAAACTACCAGAAACCTGCATCCCAAGAAAGGGGAAAACATTCATAGGCAGGAGTTGTAGACCAAGCTGGATGAGCAAGCATCTCAGAGAGGCGATTAAGAAAAAGCAGAAAGCCTATAAGGAGTGGAAGATGGGAGGGATCAGCAAGGAAAGCTACCTCATTGAGGTCAAAACATGTAGGAATAAAGTGAGAAAGGCCAAAAACCATGTAGAGTTGGACCTTGCAAAGGGAATTAAAACAAATAGTAAAAGATTCTATAGCCATATAAATAAGAAGAAAACAAGGAAAGAAGAAGTGGGACCGCTGAACTCTGAGGATGGAGTGGAAGTTAAAGATAATCTATGGCCAAATAGCTAAACAAATACTTTGCCTCAGTCTTTAATGAGGCTAATGAGGAGCTTAGGGATAATGGCAGGATGACAAATGAGAATGAGGCTATGGAGGTAGATATTACCAGATCTGAGGTAGAAGCCAAACTCGAACAGCTTAATGGGACTAAATTGTGGGGGCTGAGATAATCTTCAGCCAAGAATATTAAAGAAACTGGCACATGAAATTGCAAGCCCATTAGCAAGAAATTTTAATGAATCTGTAAACTCAGGGGTTGTACTGTATGACTGGAGAATTGCTAACATAGTTCCTATTTTTAAGAAAGGAAAAAAAAGTGATCTGGGTAACTACAGGCCTGGCAGTTTGACATCTGTAGTATGCAAGGTCTTGGAAAAATTTTTGAAGGAGAAAGTAGTTAAGGATATTGAGGTCAATGGTAATTGGGATAAAATACAACATGGTTTTACAAAAGGTAGATCGTGCCAAACCAACCTGATCTCCTTCTTTGAGAAGGTAACAGATTTTTTAGATAAAGGAAACACAGTGAATCTAATTTACCTAAATTATTAGTTAAATTGGAAAAGATGAGGATCAATATGAAAATTGAAAGGTGGATAAGGAACTGGTTAAAGAGGAGACTACAACGGGTGACACTGAAAGTTGAACTGTCAGGCTGGAGGGAGGTTACTAGTGGAGTTCTTCAGGGATCGGTTTTGGGACCAATCTTATCACTTATCTTTTTATTACTGACCTTGGCACAAAAATGAGGAGTGTGCTAATAAAGCTGGTGGATGACACAAAGCTGGGAGGTATTGCCAATACAGAAAAGGACCGGGATATCATACAGGAAGAGCTGGATGACCTTGTAAACTGGAGTAATAGTACTAGGATGAAATTTAATAGTGAAAAGTGCAAGGTCATGCATTAGGGATTAATAACAAGAATTTTTGTTATAAGCTGGGGAACGCATCAGTTGGAAGTAACAGAGGAGGAGAAGGACCTCAGAGTATTGGTTGATTACAGGATGACTATGAGCCGCCAATGTAATATGGCTGTGAAAAAGGCTAATGCAGTCTTGGGATGCATGAGGCGAGGTATTTCCAGTAGAGATAAGGAGGTGTTAGTACCATTATACAAGGCACTGGTGAGACCTCATCTGGAATACTGTGTGCAGTTCTGGTCTCCCGTGTTTAAGAAGGATGAATTCAAACTGAAACAGGTACAGAGAAGGGCTACTAGGATGATCTGAGGAATGGAAAACCTGTCTTATGAAAGGAGACTCAAAGAGCTCAGCTTGTTTAGCCTAACCAAAAGAAGGCTGAGGGGAGATATGATTGTTCTCTATAAATATATCAGAGGGATAAATACCAGGGAGGGAGAGGAATTATTTAAGCTCAGTACCAATGTGGACACAAGAACAAATGGATATAAACTGGCCATCAGGAAGTTTAGACTTGAAATTAGACGAAGGTTTCTAACCATCAAGGGACTGAAGTTCTGGAACAGCCTTCCAAGAGGAGTAGTGGGGGCAAAAGACATATCTGGCTTCAAGACTAAGCTTGATAAGTTTATGGAGGGGATGGTATGATGGGATAGCCTAATTTTGGCAATTAATTGATCTTTATCTATTAGCGGTAAATATGCCCAATGGCCTGTGATGGGATGTTAGATGCGGTGGAATCTGAGTTACTACAGAAAATTCTTTCCTGGGTGTCTGGCTGGTGAGTCTTGCCCACATGCCCAGGGTTTAGCTGATCGCCATATTTGGGGTCGGGAAGGAATTTTCCTCCAGGGCAGATTGGCAGAGGCCCGGGGTTTTTTCGCCTTCCTCTGTAGCGTGGGGCACGGGTCACTTGCTGGAGGATTATCTGCACCTTGAAGTCTTTAAACCATGATTTGAGGACTTCAGTGGCTCAGACATAGGTTAGGGGTTTGTTGCGGGAGTGGGTGGGTGGGTGAGATTCTGCGGCCTGCGTTGTGCAGGAGGTCAGACTAGACAATCATATTGGTCCCTTCTGACCTTAAAGTCTATGAGTCTGAGTCTATATGATTCTGCTTAAGATCTGTGATTATCAACTATATCATCATTGACTGGAATCCCCATCTTCCTGTGAGGTCAATCCCACCCAGCCCAGACCAAGATGCCCCATACAAAGGTTTCCCCTTTGTTGCCTTCTGTTTTGTTAGAGAAAGGTGATCGCCTACTCAGGAAAAGCCCCACAATGGGAGTAGGAGACAATTACTTTCAGCTCGTGGAGTTTCCACCTAATTGTTTCATCGAGGAGGAAGGAGGGTTTTTCTCCCCCTGATATGACTTGGTCCCAGAGGTGAAAGTAAGCCGGTACGGTACGGCGTACCGGCAAGAACCCCGCTGCCACGCTGGCTCGAGCCCTGGTCCCTTTAAATCACAGTCGGAGCCCTGCTGCAGCTACCCCAGCCCTAGCCCGAGCCCCGCTGCCCCGGGGTAGTGGCAGCAAGGCTCCCGTTGTGATTTAAAGGGCCCAGAGCTCCATGGCGGCCGGAGCCCCAGGTTCTTCAATTCGCCCGAGTCCCAGGGCTCCCAGCCGCCTCTGCAGCTGGTAGCTCCGGGGTGATTTAAAGGCCCTGGGGCTCCCAGCCACATCTGGAGCCCCAGGGCCTTTAAATCTTGAAAGGCCCCCCTTTTCCGGTTGAGGCCATGCCCAGCTCAGGACTCCGGCATACCGGTAAGTCCTTTAAGTTACTTTCATCCCTGCTTGGTCCTCTAGTCCCTTCAATCATAGGACTTTCATAAAGAGAAGGGACAGTGCCTCCACACATTTCTTCAGGCAAGGAACTTCTCCTATGATAGCCTGGCTTCCTTAGGAGCTATTCTCCCATGCCATCCCGGTCACCTGATAAAAAAGGAATGAATCACAGAGTTGCTCTTTACTAACACTGAACACAACACTTGATTACAGAAGAAAACAGAATCACCCTCTAAAACTGCTCTGTCTCATTGTATGGCTGCTGCTAGACCTTTCCCAGCCTCCCTCTTGCCTGGCTTCCTGGTACAAATTCAGACTGACAGTACATGTATATCCTAAGCTCCCTCCCCCTTTCCTCCTCCTTTCAGTATAAACAATCTTTCGCAGGAATTGATAATATATAAATATATATATAGGTCCAAGCGAGCCCTTGGCTTCACCACTTCCCCTGGACCTGATCATCTCCTGCCTTTGAAGGGCCTTTTGTCCATTGGTTTAATTCAAGTTTTGAAATCTCAAACATGTAGACTCCGGTTTAGCAGGGTGGGCACGGTTCTCAGCACAATTATCGCCCTTAATTCAGCCTGTGATATGGATCCAATGGCTACTAAATACACAGCCGAATTTAGCTGAGAGGAGAATGCCCATCTCTCAGCCTGGGAGTCTACAAAAGCATAGACCTGTAACTGGCAGTGAGGAGGCAGCAGGACTGGGTAAGGGGGAACTTGGCATGGAGTGGCTCCTTCCCCCAGCTTCACCTGATCTGGCTCTCCTGTGCACACAGCAGCAGAGAGATTCTCCTGCTAGACAAGAGCTCAGTTAATTGGGGTGTGAGTCTCTAACCCCTACTCACTTGATCACTTACACATGGGACTAGTCTCATTAAATCCAATGGGCTCCTGTATAAGAGATGCACAACTGGGCCCTTAATTAATTAAATTGAATAGAGAATCAATTAACTGAATGTATAAATTTCTTTCCCTCACCTGACTTTTGCTTAAAAGCATATTGTTGCCGGATGGATTTTTGTAAGGGTAATACAGAGAGACTTTTGCCTTGATAAGGGCAAAACCATATCGGTTTTCCCACCAGGTTCCTGAACTTTCATTATTTCTAATTCCTTGTATACAGGCTCACTTTCTCCATGCTGCTACCTTAGCCAGGCAGTAGTGAAAGAAACTCTTTCTGATTGCTGGGCAGTTTTTCCCAAAAAGCAACAAATGGGTCAGGTCTTTATATAGTTTTCCTTTCCTTCGGAGTTTCATTAAGACTAGAGTGGAGTAAATCAGTTCCCAAAAGAAAAACAGCTTCCAAACTGACAGTAGAAAAGGGCAATAGCCCTGGGGGCTATCTGAACAGAAACATTAAGAAATATTCACTTAACGAGCTACTATACATAGGTTTACACCAAATGTAGTATTGTAAAAAGGGATTTGGAAAGGCAATAACCACAGGAGCATTGTTATGATTCTCCCCTCCCCTTTCCTCCCCTCCTTGAAAATTTCAGTGCAGACAGATTGTTTAAACTTTGTATTTAAGGGATTTCCCTTCAGGGGTCCTGATCTTTCAATAGAGTCACAGGAGACTGCCTGCAAGGATCAGATTGCGAATTGTAGCCCGGCTTTGCAACTCGGACAGGGCAGCATGGTGCTAGTGCATTAGACCAAGACACTGAAATTGACTAGACACAAAGTGAAAGTGACTAGTCTGTTTTTATTGACCAGGCTGGATGACTTTTTTTTTTTTTTTTGAAAAAGTAAACAAATTGCACAAAAGGTGCAAAGTAAATTTGATATTTAAAATTATTTCAGATATAATCCTTTTTAGGGGGTTATTGATAACACATGAAGGATTATTTTCAAAAATAATTGTTTTTTAACTTGATAGATCCCCTTTAACTTGTTATGAATTATTTTTATAGTCACACATGCTTGCACTGTCACATTCCAGCGGGTATGAGAACCAGAAGTCAGGCTATGTTTGTGGCATCTTGGTCTTCCTGGAAACAGGAAGTACCGGAATTCTTACAAGAAAGAAATATCTAGCTAAATTTTGCATACTAAAGAAGTAAAGAGAAGCATAAACACTTTCAGGTGGTGTTCCAAACTGCAAACCTGATGAGATCATTCATTGCTAATGAAGGGCTACCTGCTTGTTTATTGAGACATGCTTCTTCATATTTATCTCAGTGAAAATACCCCAAAGTGTTCCAATTAAAAATATTTTTTTTAAATGTAGTTTCTGTAAATAGGAGCACTTTTCCTTCAAGTCCTCCCTAGGGAGAGGCTGAGGGACAGGTGATCCCCAAGAGAGAACATCTGTTATTGTTTCTTACAAGTTTGTAACCACTTCTGAATTAATACATTGCTTATGTGGCCTTTGCTACATTTTATGACAGAAATAAAAAGATGAAGGATGAGTTAATCAGTGAACTGCTAATTTAAGTTTAATCAATAACATCATTAACGAGTGCATATTATCAAAGAAAAAACAATGAATCACTACTCTGTAGCCCATTACTATGTACAGCAATCAACATTCTTACTCTTAATAAAACAGACTAGAAGTTTATTATAAAGATCTTGAAATGAGCTTGTATTCACCTCCGACTTGAGTTATTTCTGCTGCCTTCAATTGATATGATAATGGGAGCATGTTTCAAGGTTTTCAGAGCAGATTTTTATGCCATAGACTAGAAGGTGAATTTAATTGACACTTTCCTGATACTCAGACTTGCCTCATCTGTGGAGCTTACACGTGAATTTTCAATCCAATTTTAACCTCAAATGGAAACAGCCACAAATCTGAATACCTCGTTGAAGAGCACAAAATGAATTATGTGGATAACAATATTTCATCAAGCTAGGAACTCAGCTGTGTTATGTCCAAAGCAGTAAAACTGTGTAAATGTATTGCTAAGTCACAGAGATATTGAGGACTGATACCTCATCTTTTAATAGTAAGTGACTAGTGGGAGAAAAAAATTGCCTCTCTCACCTTGACAGAATTTTTCTTTTATTTATAAGTGCAAACAAATATCAAAAATAGATCCATTCTTCTTTGACTTAAGTAACTCTAAATTTTTGCTGCGAAAGTTTCCATAAATATATACAAGAGCAGAGAAGTTGAAGGTGTGGGGTACAGATTATAAATATCAGAACTGTAAAGCCGCCCTTCGTAGTGTAACATAACTATGTCATGTTTTTTATATGTATTATCAATGGAGCTGCATTTCAGAGACAGTTTCTCCTAGCTAAGATCCATCCCATTTGCCCATTTGAGTAAAATCTGCCAACAATCAAACCACCAAGCAGCCGGAAAGTTCAAACTGTTCCCAGCACGGGAGTCACTACAGCTGCTGAGACCATGAGATAACATTCAGAGTGGGATAACTGCCTCATGCTCTCTTTCTAAATGATTTTTTTCTAAATATGTGTGAGCCACAGCCTAAGTGTCAGACTTAGTGGAAGGGAGGAGAGTAAAGCATCCAAAAAAATCTTCTATTTTGGGCTTCTCTGTCTCCCATTGACGTCAGTGGGCAAACTCCCGCTAACAACTGGAAGCAGCACAGAGCCCCATAAAGCATTCACTACTCTTGAATTTTAGAGCAATTGGGAGCATGGACTGAACTTCAAAAGAAGAGCTTCAAGCAGAAATGATCCAGCAAACAAATCAATATGTTACTGTGGAAAAACATGGCAGAGTAACAGTAACCTAGCCTGCCTAATTTGCTAAAATGTGAATATAATCATGTTCCAAGTTCAAACTTAATATCTCCTTTGCAGTAATTGAGAAGATGCTCCTTTTACAAAATGATTCCGGTGTGTGAGTAGGATGTGTGCGCAACTCCAGGTGCAGGAAGAACACACTTTACAGCCTGTAGATAAAAGGTATAGTGTGAAAAAGTAAAAACATAGCAGGTTTAATTGTGAATCCTTTGACTGGAGGAATGTTCCCAAAGACACCTGATATTTAGTTTTGACTTTCTCTTTCCAGATTCAGCCTGATTCAAGGGCCATGATTGCTCCCACTGACTTCAGTGAGCTTTGGATTAGGCCCTAAGATCTCCCAAAGCTGGTACATTTCCCACACTGTCTCAGCATCCCCACAAATAGCTGCTTGGCTATTACTTTCAGCCTTATTTTTTCCCTGTATATTACTTCCTCTTTTTCCAGCTAGGTCCAGCCTATCTAAACGGAGTTCTGATTCTCGCTCGAGTCTTGACTGAGCAAACATTGAGCTTGCCGTGAGACCATGATGTATTTCCTATGAATGCAAATGCCAAAAGTGACTTCAATTTGCATTTTAAACCTCTGTTGGCTCATAACATAACAGCAGCTCAGTGGGGTTGCCCTTGTGCAATCCACGCACCATGCAACCTTAAGGCATAAAGTGGCTTAGTCAAGCATTATGTATGGAACATGCATCCCAACTTCCTACCTTATAGTGGGAATGCTGCTGGCACCTGGTGCCACTCAAGAAGCTGGACCCTGGCAGCTGTTTCTCTTTCTTTGTGGCACAGAGTGGCTATGACTCTAACCTACTTTTAAAATGTTTAAATTATTTTATTTTCAAATTCTTACATTTTCCAGTCAGCAAGATTCAAGTTCTCTCCCTTTTCTCCCACAGGAAGACATTAGCATTGTGGCTTCTTTTTCTAATTTGTTTTCTTATAATAATAGGTCTGTTGGGCATCGGTTTAGAGTATTTTTCAATATTTCCATCAAAATAAAAGTTGATGAATTGTATGTTCCTATGTTGATGATGTCTTGCATTTATTGTCAGGCTAATCTTGTGAGGCCCTAAGGGCCCATTGCCAGCTGAGATCAGCTCAGGGTCTTTTTATGTACCCATCTCATAGACCTGGAAGGAACCTTGAAAGATCATCAAGTCCAGTCCCCAGCCTTCACAGCAGGACCAATTTTTGCCCCAGATCCCTAAATGGTCCCCTCAAGGACTGAATTCACAACCCTGGGTTTAGCAGGCTAATGCTCAAACACTGCGCTATCCCTCCCCCAAAGCATTTTATAAATGGACTTTAACATCTATTTATATAGATGAAGCACTTCAACCACGACTTTAAAAAAATCTCTCTGATTGTGTAATGACAAGCTAGGTCAGCTGTGGGATTGAACCTGGGTTCTCTGGGTGGAAAAAGCATGAGCTTCTTTAACAAGAGCTAAGGGGTAAAAGTGTCGCAGTGCCTAAGTAACTTAGGTGTCTAAGGTCCATTTACAAAGGTGACTTAAGAGACCCAGGCCTTGCATCCCCTTAAAAGTTTTACTGGTTTAATTTTATAGTACAGTCAAACTGGCACAACACTCCTATTGTAAATGCCTGAATTGGCATAATTTAAACTGGTGTAAGCACTCTTATACATATATAACTGCACGCTTGGTTCCCCCGATGGAAAAGTTTTACATTTTATTGAAAAAACTGGAAAGGTGTCAAAACCAGAAAGTTTGTTTGGGAAGCAGACACAATCCATGGGAAATTTAGTCAAAAATCCACTTTTCCATGAAAAAACAGTTTTGACGGAACATTTTCAACCAGCCCTAGTTCTAACTCCAACATTGCCATAGACACTATTCCCACTGATTCCAGTGGAGCCAGTCGTTTGCCCTAAATGATTACAAATTGTTCATATGCTGCCTTCAGCTTTATAAAGCCTCTAACACTGGAGTATTTGTTGGGTGGTAACTGTGGGAGGAGAGTGCTATCCCTGAATCACCAATATCAGACTTAGCACAACAAGAACTGGCACAGACTGCATTTCCTGGAGAAGAAAGTAGTGCTTCCGTTCACACAGAAAAAGTTGTGGTAGGGTATAAGCTTTTCTTAATGACCTCTTAGCTGTTGTTTGCTATCAACAAAAAAATGTAATGAAGGTCTAGCATAGCCATTTGCTGCCCCAGGAACATGAAGGAGGTTTTACGTTACTTCCTGCTCTCCTGGGTCTAGAATAAACTTGTTTTATGCGGGGGGGGAGGAGGGGAGGAAGAAGTGGCGTTGGCTTTTAAAAGGGAATGGGCACTAATTGCAAATTGATTCATAGAATTTAAGGCCATAAGGGACCACTATGATCATCTAGTCTGACCTCCTGACTAACACAGGCCAAAGAACCTCACTCGTAATTTCCACATCAAGAACATAACTTCTGGTTGAGCTAGATCAGATCTATTGGAAAGATCTTGATGTAAAGACTGTGAACGATGGACTAGTTCATTCTGAGTTTAGGTTCTTGATTCAGAGGACTGGGAATCTGTGAGTTTCATTACCATTAAAAATGTCTGCCTTGTTTGAGATGTAAAGCTAGCTCAAACTAGTTCTGAGATCTCTAAACACTGGGGTCCCTAGACTTTTAATTAGCTATTTAATGAGCTGCTAGCAGCTAGCTACATAAACTGTTTTTGAGCTTTATGTTCTGAAAGTTCTATTGATATTAACATAACTGTTCAAAACAAAGTGAATTGGGTTTTTTGAAAAGTGGGGAAACCATACAGTTTAAATGAACTGTGTGCTGGGTATCAATATAAGAGAACTCCATGTCTCTAAAACTGTACTAAGAGAATGATTTACAGAGCTGCTGCAACTGCAGCTAACATTCATGCTATGTGCATGATAGCTGATTTCCCAGTGCCTCTCCCAAACTCTTCCCTTCTGCCACTTCTGCTCCTCCCTCCACTTTCTATGGTAGGTTGCTACATCTTTCCTTTTTAACAATTGTTGTTGTTGTGTCTCATGCCAGCGTTTGCTGACTTGCTGGGGCCAGAGATTATTTGTACATGGCCCAGCATAGAGACACAGCCTTTGTCATCAGCCTATTGTGGCCAATGAGGCCTCATAATTCTTAAGTTCCGCTCTTCTAACCAGTCTTCCACTTCTTTGTGTTATTCCTGGTGGCAGAGCACTTGATTCTACCCTGTTGCTGCCTTCATTCTGTTGGGTGGCATCCTGCCAGCCCTCTGTGTTGCTTATATACCTTGTTTCTTCTGGCTTCCCTACATCAGGCCAGCTGATGGCTGAAGTCCTCCTGGCCTTCACTGTGTCTGTCTGGGTTTGTTAGCTGTTTGCCGCTACTCCACAGATGTTTTCAGTTTTCTCTCCCCTGCTGTCCTGAGTCTGTAGCTACTTCTTAAGACCTGTGTCCAACTTCTACTTGCATTGTTGTTGCTTTTTGCCATTACTTGGTGTGGCTACTTGATGGTTGGGCCCAGACCTTCTCACCTGTGCAGGCTGTCCTCAGTTGTTTGGCTCCTTTATTGTAGTGGGCCGCCTGCCTAGTTTGGCATTCTCTTACCTGCTTCTGTGTCCTGTCAGTCATTCTTCCAGTGGTTTGCAGCAGACCATCCCTCATGGAAAGCAGAGTCTTGGCTCTCCAGACCATCAGTCCCTGTGTTGGGCTGCTGTCTAGTCCCTGGAAGAGAGTATTGCGATGATCCTATATTGACAGGTATGGATCTCTTGCTGTCTGTTTTGCCTTTGTCATCAGTGTCTTCGCTGTCTTTACATCGGGTCCGGTATTTCCATTGTTTTGTGGGTAACTGGGGGAAGATGTCTTGCACTCAAATTCCCTTTTGATGCTGAATCTTTTGACTTTTGCTGCTGTGTCTGATCATAGTGTGTCCGGTGTGCCATAGCTTGCAAAATGTGCCTTCAGTTTCCTGATCACAGTTCTTGCCTCAGTGTTCTCCAGATAATCCACCTCCTAGAAATTGGAGTAGTGATCTACTGTGTCCATGCAGTTCTGGTCATTAAGAGTGAACAGGTCTGCTCCAATCTTTCCCCAGGCTTGGGTTAGGGTTTCATGCGGCTGTAGTCTCCTGTTGTTGATTGCTACACCATTTGCGCATCTTGCACTGTTCTGTGTACACTGTCATCTGGGCTGCCTGGTCAGTAAATAGGCTTCCTGGGCTGTCTCAGGCATGCCTCTGTCCTCAGGGGTGATGCATGTATCCATTTCATGTTATCAGCTCTGAAATCTGCTGGATTACTGTTCATCCCCTTTAAACAAAATCTCATCTTGGACTGACAGCTCATCCCTTAGCTGGTGGTAGAGAGGTAACCTGCTGTGACACTTGATCCTTGCGATCTGGCCAGTCCTGGAGTATGAACCGTTTCACCACCTGTAGCACCCACCCCATTCCATTTGGTGCTTTGCTGGATTGCCTGGTGCCTCCATCAGAGATGCAACGGTATTGTATCATGTTGATAGACTCTTCCTCCTGTTTCAGAGAGCCACCTGTGTTGCACTGTGGAAGGTATGCCCTGCTCAGTGTAACTGCCACCAGTCGCAACTTTCCTGGACAATACTTTATCCTTACATCATAGTGCTGGAGTCTCAGTAAAGTGCATTGTAATCATTGAGCTTCATTCAGCAGTGTCTTCTTCATGATGTTTGGTAAATGACCTGTGATCAGATTGCACATACACTTTACATCCAAAGGTTTAACTGATGGAATAGTTCCCTTCCAAATCGCACAGCCAATAGTTCTTTTTCTACCTGAGCATATCTCTTTCTGTGTCTGTCAGGGCTCTGCTAGTAAATGCTGTGGGTTGCTGGCATTGCATGAGTGCTGTTCCCAGGTCTCCTTCTGAGGCATCACACAGTAGCCCTAGCTACTCTGCAGGGTTGTAGTGCTTCAGGACTGGTGCCTCACTTACGATTTTCTTTACTCTTCCAAATGCCCATTCCTGGATCTCTGACCATTCCCCTGCTTCATCATTGCTTGTTAACTGTCTCAAGGATTCACAGGTTCTGCCAGATGTGTGCAGTGCCTGGCAAGATAGTTGATCATCCGTATAAATTGCTGGACTCCCTCCACATCCTTTGATCTGGGCATTTTCTTAATGACTCTGAGTTTTTCAGGATCTAGTCATAGTCCCTCAGAAGTCAACTGATGTCTGATACAGGGGACTTCAGTTCCCTCAGCTTCAGCCTGTCTGCATTCAGCCTAGTATTCTGCTTCTGGCACTTGTTTAGGAGTTGTCACAGTTTGGTGTCATGATCCTGGATTGCCTCTTCCTTGACCTCCCTTTGAGCTGCCCACCCTGCATAGGGGTTCGGGGGGCCGATGGGGCTGGGGCTTTGCACCCGAGTCATCCACAACTGGGGCTGACCCACTGAGCTCTGCATTGCCCCGGGGGTCAGCTCTGAAGGCAGCACTGCCCACCAGCAGCACATTTCTCCACTGCACTTGGCAGGCAGCGCTGCCTTCAACTGTGACCCCAAGGGAAGCAGCACCACTCTCCGCTCTGCCTTGCAGGGGGGACAAATGCCCAGTTTGGGTGAAAAAGTAGAGCTGGCTGGGACAGAGCTGAAAAAGGGGACTGGCCCAGGCAAAACAGAACGTATGGTCACTGTAACTGGGTCACTTCTGGGGCCAGGCTGATGCCCACAGGCATTCATTGCTAATGGTACCTGCCAAAAGGGGTGGCAAAGGGTGTGAGGTGTCTGGATGGCTCCTCTTGCTCAAGAGGTCAGAGCCCATTTGTGACATCACAGACAGGGATCACTTTGGAGCAGTGACTTATTTTCAGGGCTCCACTGAATGGTTTGGGATCAGTGTATATTCTGCATTTTGCTGCTTAGCCATGTTGCTGGGATTGCATTGCAGGGGGCCTCACGATCCAGCTGGAATTGGACTGCCCATTAGAACGGCACAGTTGCAAATATGGCGATAGAATAGCTGGCAGCCTTCTATGGTGCTTGTCTATTGAGAGGCTCTGGATCTGCTGAAGTCACACTGCCAATCTCCTCCTCCTCAATCACCAGGAGCGGCTCCAGGCACCAGCGCAGCAAGCGTGTGCCTGGGGCGGCATGCCGCGGGGGGCGGCGAGCCGGTCCCCGTGAGGGCGGCAGACAGGCAGCTTTCGGCAGCATGCCTGCGGGAGGTCCGCCGGTCCTGCGGGTTCGGCAGTGGGTACGCCGAAGGCGCGGGACTGGCAGATCACCCATAGAAACGCCGCCGAATCCGTGTGACCAGCGGACCTCCCGCAGGCATGCCGCCGGCGGCTGCCTGACTGCCGTGCTTGGGGCAGCAAAAAACATAGAGCCACCCCTGTCAATCACTGCATGTATGGCTGCTTTGTTCTTCCTGGGGTAGCTGTGATATTGTTACAAAGTGCTTCTGTTTCCCATACCGCTTGCACTGTTGCCCATAAGCTGGGCATTCTTCCATCTGCCTTTCATGGTTCTTTACACAGTACATGCACTGGACCATGATGTCTGCATTTTCAGTCAGTCTATCTCTGTCCTGCTTCCTTGAGCATGTATGCTGCTTCTGCACTAGTGACTCTTATTATTTTGATCCTTTCCCTGGACAGTTTGGCCACCCTTGTTATTTGGAGACATTTCTCTATGGCTAGATCTCTCAACAGATCCCATAAGCTGGAATTACAAACAATCCTTTTTTCCACAAACAATCCTTCCTTTAATTAGGGAATTTTTAATGTTTCCAAAGTTATATGTGTATGTCACTTCTCAGCTCTGTATTGTAAGTATCTATTCTCTCAGTTGCTTCTTGGTTTGAGTAAAAAAAGTCCAAACAATATGTCTCTACAGTCTCATTCTGTCTGGGGTAGGGTAACCAGACAGCAAGTGTGAAAAATCGGGATGGGGTGGGGGGTAATAGGAGCTTATATAAGAAAAAGACCCCAAAATCGAGACTGTCCCTATAAAATTGGGACCTCTGGTCTCCCTAGTCTGGGGTCAGAGTACACATCAAAACCTTTTATCAGCTGTTCCAGTATTCCAAGCATTATTCCTGGCAACATTGTTCATTCATTTCTTGTCCTCCTTCTCCCCCCCCCCAAATATACTAAACAGCTTTACCTTCATTTTCTCATCTTTGTCCCCTGTGGTCTGCTCTTTATACAGAGCCAATTTTTGCATCCACTTTTTCCATACTTGGGCAAGGTTTTTTCTCTTGAAATCCTGCATTCCTGGTGGTCTGAGTCCTTTCGTGTTTCCTGTTTGCTCTGTGTCTAGGTGCTGCTTTGTTTTCCTGTCAGTCACTTTCTCTTTTTGCTGCAGGGTCTCACCAGTCTGACCACTACCACCATGTTTCATGAACTGCATGCTGGGTAATAATAATACAAGAGGACTCCATTGTTTGTAAAACTAAACTGGCTTTTTACAAATGCTAGAAATTTGTTAATATTACATAGCTGAAAGCAATGGCTTACAATGGGCATGTGACCTGCACAGATAGTCACTGGGGAGACAGCACTATTTAAACGGGGTACAATATTATGTGTAAAGAACAGTTATCAAAGTCACAGGGTCACCTGTTCATGTTATGCACTATGCACCTGTGGACATTGACTTCACTGGAGATTTACAGAGCTGAGAGAGCAAAGTCTGGCTCTTAGTGTCTTTCATGCAACGATTACGGGTTGTGTTAAACACATACCCACAAGTAACTCAGCCTAACGCCAGAAGAATACAGGTTATTTTACTGATACACTAATGGGTATTTTAATACTTCTTCATGTCAATCAGGCCCAGATCCTCAAAGCTACTTAGGCACTTAACTCCCATAGGAGTTAAGTGCCTAAATACTTTTGAAGGTCTGGGCCATAATGGTTAAGACCTGTACTTTAAAGATGTACCATTGCATGGAAGGTGTCCCAATATTACCTTGCTAGGACTTGTGAAGCTCAGATCCAGCAAAACTTTTATTTTCCCTTATACAAACTATTGGTGCATCAAAGGCAGAAGGTGATGAGGATGCATACCATAAATTGGAAGTGAGGTTTGCTATGAGGATGAGTTTGATCCATGTACTTTTTTCTTTCTTTCTTAGTTTCTGCCTTTGCATTAAGTGTGGCACTGTCATGTATCCATGTCAGAGTCATTCTATCAACCGCTGGCTAGAAAGAGGTTTGGACTCAGTTCCCTCCATAGGGAATATGGACCTGATCCAAATCCCACTGAAATCAACAAAAAGACTCCCATTGACGTCAGTACATTTGAATCACACCTTAAAATCTGAATGTTGTTGGAAGAGCTAAAATCCTTTGTGTCATTAGCCTGGTAAGGTGAAATTGAAAGAGGAATAGTGCTGCAAGTCCTATAGATGGAAGCCGATATTTAAATGGAGAAAGGTTCTTCTTTCTCTTTGCCTTTTTTGCTCTGATTTCTGATGGTCACTATAGCAACAGGAACTAGCGAAATGAAGAACTGGAGCACACACACTTCAGTATGACAAGTTCAATTTACAGCCAGCTCAGCAATGTAACTCAAATCTATGTCATACTTAATGAGCATCTATACCGCAGGTAACAGATCAGCCTGGGGTTTCTATGGGCTACCATGTGGGGAAACCTCAATTTGAGTGTATCCCCTGGTCTTCCTCATTAAGGACACCAGTAAGGGTTGAAGCATTATAATTTAGTCTGGACTTCTGTCACAGCTGTCAGATGTGTCACAGATTACATGAATTTTAATGTTTTTTTTTTTTTGTTATGCCCCTGATTTTTGACGCTTTGGGTATTTTTGTATGTGAGTAAGCTAGGGGAAAATTTCAGCAAGAAGTACGAAGTTAAACAGACTGGACCCTTATGAGAACGTAATAGTGACTGGAACCTGAGTAGCAGCATTACGGTGACATGAATGACCAGATCAATGGGCTTGGATTCTCAAGGGGTCATAAAAATGTCACAAAATAATTAATTTGTAGAGGCAAAGCGGGGTTTACAACATAACCCCAATGGCAACACTATGTAAAGGGGCTCCAGAGGGGAGATGGAGTCTGCCCATATGGAACAAATGGCAGGATCAAGGCTTCAGATATCATGGTGATGGGCATGGTATAAGAAACTGAATAGAATAGAATGTTGCTGAACTATGGAGAGGTTGACTTCAGAGAAGGGAGGTGGTGTATGTGTGTGTGTGTGGGGGGAGGGTGGGAACATATGAAAATTAAGAGAATATTTGGCACCCCAGATGTATGATCTTGCCATTCATAAACATGCTAATGTCCCAGTGGCTTCAAAAGAAAGTGTGTGTGCATGACTATGAACATAAGAGTTGATGAGAGCCCTCCATTTCGTTTGACTAGCTCTTCTGGATCAATAACCCCCTTCATATATACAATGACCAACAAAGGAAGATGAAGGAAGCTCTCTTGGAACTGGCTTGTAAAGAATGAAACCAGTTGGAAGACAGATGTAGAATTTCCTATATGTATGCTGATGCAATCACCTTTCTTACCTGATACAAAAGTATTCTAATTAGGTTCAAATTAAAGTAAACTGAAAACTGCTGGATACTTAATTAAAGCCCTGCTACAAAGAGGTGCTGCGTACCTTCAACCTCTACTGACATCAATAGGAGTGATAGGATGCTCAGCATCTTACAAGCTCAGGCCCAGGGATTGGACACTGATGGTGGGGTGCTGCTAGATGAAAGCATAATTATTTAATGATTAAAACATAGATCAGTTTGTGAAATACAATATTACATTCATTGTTGGACTTGTAATTCATTATGACAAGATGCAATCTGGTGTAATGTGTTGTTAAAAGACAGTGTTTTGCGGGGCCCAATATTGATATAGTCAAATCTAATATGAGGAAGGAGACAATGATCTTAGAGTGAAGGCGGTGGACTGGGCCATAGATGATCAGCATTCAATTCCTGACCCCGTCATAGACTTTGTGTGTGACTTTGTCAGGGCCGGCTCCAGGCACCAGAAAACCAAGCATGCGGTTGGGGCGGCACCTGGTAAGGGGCGGACAATCTTGGGGGGCAGGGGGCAGCGCAGTGTTTGGTGGGAGGGGTTCCGGCGGTGTGGCGCTCGGCGGGGAGGGGTTCGGCGGTGCAGCGCTCAGCGGGGGGTGTTCAGCAGCGCTCCGCGTGGGGGGAGGGAGGTTTGGCAGCGCGGCGCTCCGTGGGGGGCGGGGGGTGTTCGGCAGCGGGGCACTCGGGGATGTTCGGTGGCGCGGTGCTCGGCGGGGGGGTGTTCGGTGGCCCTCCACGCAGGGGGGATCAGCAGCGCAGCGCTTGGTGGGGGCTGTTCGGCGGCGCTCGGCGGGGCGGGGTTCGGCAGCGCGGCGCTTGGTGGGGGCGGTTCGGCGGGGCAGGGCAGCGCTGGAGGGGGGATGTGTTATAGCGGGGCGGCGCTTTTTTTGGCTGCTTGGGGCGGCAAAAAAGTTAGAGCCGGTCCTGGACTTTGTGCAAGTCACTTCATCTCTCTGTGCCTCAATTCCCAGGCATCTGCGGGTATGTTGGATCCCTTTCACCTTGACCTTTTGTCAGTCTTGCCTATCATGATTTTCGGAGCAGGGCCTGCCTCGTACTCTGTTTGGTTAGCACAGTGAAGCCCTGACTTCAGTTGATGCCCGTAGGCACTGCTGTAATACACATAATACAAATTATATACAATAATGCTCTTGGGCGGGGTGCTGGGACTTAGCTTTTGTACATAATCATGGGCTGATTTAAGAGGGATTTTTTTATGCACCATTATGTTTCAAATGGTGCTGTTAGACTTCAGATTGTTTTGTGGCAGAATACAATGCAGCAAAGTAGGGCAGGTACTAAATCAGTTGTTGCAAGGTAACCATTAAGTAATCAGAGCTCAAAAGGGCTTATATAAAAGCTGCATGAAAATAAGAATTGCTTTTTAGAGCCTTGGTTAAAATATACGCCGCAAGCAATAAAGTAATAAGGCCTCTGCAATCATTGTAGGACTATGTTTACTATATAAACATGGTTGGTGGATGCTGTCTTAGTAACCAGGTTGTTAATTGTAAAGCATACTTATTTCATAGTGATCGTGTGTTTAGGCTGTGCTGTATGTTATCATAATTAGGATTAGATGTTCCATTTAGACATAGCCATGTGCTGCGCGAGCTTAAGGGAAGCTGATGGAAAGACTCACCAGCTTTACATTGGCATAAGGCCATTGAGTTCAGGGGAACCACAGATTTATACCCATGTGGATGAAAGGAAAATCAAGCCCATGGCGCCAAAGGGAGGCAGGGCCCCATGACGATCTCCTGGCTACATAGGGGACTGAACATTGCATTGATCGCGTCTGTCACACTGTGTGGGGTCCCTCGTACACAGCATGTGACAGTGTCTGAGACCACTGTCCCTAGGTGGCGGCTTATTACAAGGCCGACACGATATAATTAATTCTGCACAGCGAGTTCCAGCTGTGTTTCGGTGTGTCTGCATGCTGGCAGGTGGAGCTTTGACACTTCAGCAAACTGCTGTGTGAGTATGAATACATTTTCCTGTAGTTTTGCATGAGAGTTATGGGCACCAGACTGTACGTGTCATGATTTGCCAACCTGGATGACGTCGCTACAAATTGTCTGTCTGCTTGGAGTACATCTACACTGCAATATAAGCCCAGGCTTAGTGGGACGCGAGTCAGATGACCTGTGTTAGGAAACCCTGGGCTTGAGCATCTACATTGCATTTTAACCTTAGGTTAAGAATTTTCTGACCCTGCTCGAAGCTGGGGCTCTGTTGTCCACACTGCAATGCAGAGACCTGAGTCAAAGTAACCATATCCCGGAGTACCTAGCAACCTCCTGTAATGTGCACTCTTACTGCTCTAGCCCTAGGATCGTGGTGCACTATGGGAAAATTCTGCTGCCCACCTTGCACAATACAGGAAGTTTGAACTGCCCGCCAACAAAGCCTGCTGAGCACTCATTTAGTTCTGTGCACTCCCAGCTACCGGAGCCAGCAACATGGAGGAGGCACCTTTTGACAAACTTCTCTTGCTTGAGTTTTCACTCCTTTGTCAGGGAACTGGCAGAGCACTCATGAGGCGCTGGTGGACCATTTTCTGTCCCTGATTTCCTGATGGATCTGCGGGAGGAGGAGGAGTACCCTAGCATTGCAGGTACTCCTGCAATTATACTGGCAGATGTTGCTCAGTATAATTGGCATAGCTGCTGATGCCCCTATGTAACCCATCAGTTTCGGTAGTAGGGCCACCAGCGCAGACTAGTAGGACCACATCATCATGCAGACCTGGGATGACCAGCTGTAGGTCCAGAACTTTTGCATGAAGAAAACACCATTTCTGGAGCTTTGTGAGCAGCTTGCCCCTGGCCTCCAGCATAGAGAGACACATATGAGGTCATCCTTGCTCGTGCAGAAGCAAGTTACTATAACCATCTGGAAGCTGGCTATCCCAGACTACTACAGGTCCATAGCCAACCAGTCTGGGGTTGGAAAGATGCCTACGGATAAAGTGATGGCCACGGTAACTGAGGCAAGCAGGCGGGTGGTTTTTCCCCTCGGTGGCAGGTATTAAAGCTATTCCAGAGGTAATTGCTGGCTTTGACAGAATGGCGTGTCCTAGCTGTGGCAGTGCTATTGATGGGACGTGTGTGCCCATAGTTTGCCCTCCTCAAGGAGCAACTGAGTACATAAACTGCAAAGGGTACCACTCCATTGTTATGCTGGCGCTAGAGGACCACAGAGGCAGATTTCTAAATGTCAATATGGGCTGTACTTGAAAAGTTCACGCGGCCAGAGTTTTTTGCCACTTGGGAGTCTATATTCATGGACAGGCTGGGATGCTGTTCCCACCAAATGACATTACTATAAATGGTGTTACTGTTCCCACTGTTATTCTGGGGCCCCCATGTGCCCTCTTTTGCCTTGGCTTATGAAACAATACCCTGATTTCAGCGACCCTGGCAGGTGTAGAATGGTTGTTGAATGTGCTTTAGGTAGATGAAAATCATGTTGGAGGTGTTTACAAAGCCCTTTTGGAGCCAGTGTCATTAATGCTGTCCACATTCCTGTGGCTTGCTGTGCTTTCCACTACCTTTGTGAAGCCAGAGATGAGCCATTTCCCCCTGAATGGACCAGTGACAGTGAAGAGATGCTGGTTCGGTACCCGCAGGCAGAAAGTGCAGCTATCACTGCAGGAGCTGCTTGCACCTGGGCAGCAGAAGTAAGGGATGTTTTGTGTGCTCACATTATGGACTTGGAAAAGGGGGAGTAATACCTGTACAAATGTGCTTGTGGGGAGGAACCTGGCTCATTGTGGGGGGCAGTGCTTGGGAAGAGAGTCATCTTGATTGCCATGCAATGTACGTCAGAATGCCGTGATGAAAAATGAATTTGTTTGTGGTGGGAGGAAGGGACACAAGGGCTGTACAGATGGAATTGATTGAAAAATGAATGGCTGGATCTAGGTAAACAGAGCAATACCGTTTGCTTTGTCATGCTTAACATGTTTTTAGCTTATCTCAAATCATGATTGTATGATAGCAAGAAACTGATAGCAAGAAACTTTCTTGCAAACATAACATGCTTTATTTGTAAACAGGTCTTAAAACAGAAAATCACTCACACACTCTTGGGCAGGCCAGCAGCTGCCATGATAAAACCACAAACCCCCAAAGAAAGGGAAGGAATTAGCTAATACTCAACACAGTCCTCCGATCGCTGCATGTCCTCTTGCCCCAAGTTCTCCTTTCCCTTCTTTATATGTTTAGCCCTCACTTGGTGGTGGAGGAGAGGGGGGTGGAGGTTTTCAGCTGAGAAGGGGGGAAAAAGGAAGGCTGCAGAGGGTTTAGTTGCCTTGCCCAACTGCTCGTGAGTCCCGAATACTTGGACTGCCCTGATGTGGAGTTGTCCAAACTACTGCTGGGCTGAGGTTACGTTGCTGTGGCATCATGTGGGAGAGGCAGCAGGGGCCGGTGTTTTTGCAGCCATTCTAGACCGGAGTTGTGAAAACAGCTCTCTCTGTTGAGCTCTGTCCTCCTCTCTTAGCTAGGGTGACCACATTTCCCTGTGCTGAACATGGGACACCTGGTAAAATTACTCGTATTCAAGCGAGTTCAATGGCAATCAACCAGAACTAGGCAGTACAAACGTTCAAATTAACATCAAGTTGACTGAGTCCCTGTTAAAAAGAAATACTGCCTAGTTGGATTCTTTGTATTTACCTTCTTTAAGGCTTTAGGGTTCACACAGGGAGGGGTGACACACATAGCCCTACCCCTCCCACACACATGGGGAGAGGTGACACACACACACTCCCATACACCTCTCTCACACAGAGGGGGTGACTGACCGACTGGACCCTCCCTGCTTGGCACTCTCTGCCCTCCATGCCTGGCTGGGCCCCTGGGATGGACCTACCTCTCCTGGTACCTGGCACCGCGTCTTCCCGAGGCAACACATGGGCGGGGGGAACCACAGGGTCACATGCCCCCAGAGTTCTGCCAGGGTTCACACCAGAATGTGGCCAGCAGCAGCCTTTCGGCACTGCGCGGGAGGGAAGGGATAGGAACTGCTTTCAGCTGCAGGGAAGGGGGGAGGGGAAGGGATGACCTGGCTCCTGTCTTTGCAGAGCTCATCTCTTCCCCCCATCCACTCCTCGTAGCTGGAAGCATCTTGTCTCTTCCTGTCCGCACAGTGTTGAAAGCCAGCTAACACCTCCAGGTCTGCTGCTGGCCACCGACATAACCCATCTGTTTCCTGTCCACTGGCTACAGCGCGGGCAGGAAGGGGTTAAGCCCTAAGGATGCATTGTGCACCAGGGCCCAGGGAACCTGACTGCAGGGGCTTCAGCGAACCCAGCCAGAGAGATGGATCAGAAGGGCAGGGTGCCTAGGGAACGGAGCAGCCCCGGGCTCCCTGGGGGCAAGACCCAGGGCGGACGCTGTGTGTGTGAAGAGGGTGCTAAGCCCCTGCCCCAGAGGCTGATGTGAAGCCTGCAGGTTCGGGGCGGGAACAGGCTGGAAATTGCTTCTCGCCCTACTCCAGAGCTTAGCTGAGGGGCAGAGAGGCTTCCCCGTGACAGCGCTGTGCAGGGCTTTGAAACATGCAGGGCTCGGATCCTCCTGGCCAGCGCCCCGGGCCAGAGGGTCTTGGGCTCTCCCAGGGCACCAGCCCAGCCAGAGGCAGTGGGGGAAGGAAGGAGCCTGCAGGCCCGGCTGTTGGTGAGCTAAGCGCTCCAACCAGGGGCTGGTTCTCCACACAGCATGAGGAGGAGGATGCGGCCAGCCGGTGGGGATATGGAGGAGCAGCGGGGTTGGAGGGGGTGGGAAAGGCAAAGCAGGGAGAGGACAGTAAGAAGGGGAGCATGTAAAGGGACGATGGGTGGGCAGGAGAGGCGACATAGAACTGGCTGCCGCCTGCCCGCACTCACCAGCCACCGCAGCTCACAGCATGCAGCCAGCACTGGTTGGAAATGGGATGGGGGCGAGGGGGCGGAACCCTGCTGGCCAAGAGCCCACACGCATCGGGGGCTGTGCTGATGGACCAGCAGGGAGAGCGGCCTGGCCCCACTGCTGCATCTTCGCCCCGCTACCAGCCCCATCATTGGCCAGTGGACCCTCCCCACACTCACCACCGGTGGGCAGGTGGCTGGTGAACAGGGATCCATCCAGCAGCAGCATCTGCCAGTACTTATGGGGTGGGGGGGAGACAGAAAATACGGGACAATATGCCCATTTTAAAGAAAAAGTCGGGACACCTTCAGGAGGGCTTAAAATACGGGCCTGTCTCTTTAAAAAAGGGGTCATCTGGTCACCCTCCCCTTAGCCACCATTCCTGTTCCAGGAACTGCTTTGCAAGTGCCAGCTCCCCCTCGCTGAAACACACCCCCTCCACCTGGGTCCAGTGGTTTGCTCCTCTTCTTCTGATGCTGGACCTGCTGGTCCACCCTCTCAAGAGCATCGACCATAACTTCATCATGGAAATCCTTCCTTCTGGAGCAGTCCAGGAGGGGACGTTGGGCTAGGGATTGAGTTCCCAAAGAACAGCAGGTAGTACGGGTTGCATGGCCTGAAACGGCAAGAAACAGAGGCTTATTGTGTAACGTAGCTACGTGGAGGAACACAGACATAGTACGTCTGGAATCTCAAGGACTTAAAAATGTAACAGCTCTAAAGTGAACCTGCGCATATTGTGAAGGGGGGACTTCAGTGCTCACACTGACTCTTGGCACAGCCTTGTTAACCGTAGTTATAGAAGCGCAGAGCTAATGGTAAGTTTAAAATTAAAACCTTTACTCTGCTTCATACAAATTTCATAACTAATTGCAATCTAGGGGGTGGAGGGGTGTATAGCACCCTGGCTGCAAAAGGCTTTTTCTGTTATTTCAGGCTGTTCATATTTTGGAAGACATAACAGCTCTTATGGTGCCCTATTGGCAGAGGGACACGTTATTCCAAGCTGCTGAAGAGAAACTTGCAGTGTATGAGCAGAAGTATTCAAATGAATAGTGACCAAACAGCACATTTGTAAGTGGGGTGGACTAGTCAACGATACAGAGGGGCCTGGAAAATACACTGAAGTGGGACTAGATTTGAAAATATAGAACACTGTTTCCCAAACACGCACAAACATTCACAGGCAGCCGCATAGACCCAGGAGGAGCAATTAGAGTGGCAAATTTCTAATTACTGCAAGGAAAACAAGAATGACTGTAGCAAATCTCTGTGATTTACCAGTTAAAATAACCTTTGCAGCTGTGTATGAAAGTCTGAAATTCCGTGTTGCCGTTTTAAACTACACACGGTGGGCGGGTGGGGAGACGCCTACACGCTATGATACAGTCTGCCATTAGTGGCCAAACACTGGTAGCCAGGATAGAACCATTTTTCCATTGCTTCTTAAAACTGAAATCCCTCCCATTACTGTAATAATAAACTTTGAATTTGAACTATACACTTCCCAGGCTCTGGGGTGGCATCTCTCTCCCCTGGGTTGTCTGCCACCTCAGGCAGGTAGAGGGTCTGTGGCTCCCCACAGGTGCCTGGGCTCCCTCGGCCACTCTTACCCAGGTCAAGCTCCAGTTTCTGGCCTGGCCAGGGGGTTTGGGTCCCGGGGAAAGAGGAGGGGTAGGGGGCCAGGGCCATGACAGAAAGTGGGAGGGCCGTGGCCCTTTGGCCCCCCTGTTCCATCACCCCGGCACATATTCCACACAGGCTTTTGACACTAAGATTCAGGAGGTTCAAGATTCTGGCATACACTCACGTGCATAGCCAGCACCCCAGAAAGACTATCACATATGCACAGTTTAAGAACCTTTCCCATATACTTACTCAGTGGATACCATCTCACCGTCTCTAAACCAGCATTAAAGCATTAGAATCCTCTCTGCTGAGAGTATCCTCTCGAATAAAAGCCCTATGCCCTGCTATTGACATAACCTACACAGTTGGGACAGAAATGAAGCGCACTGCATCCTGAAGGCACACGCACGCCTCTTTCCTTTCCTCACACACGGGAGGGTAGAAAACCTAGATCTCCTCCTGTCACAGCCACAGCTCTGTCACAGCCCTCAAAATAATCCATGGATCTCACACGTACACCTCTACCAAGCTGAGCTAACGACTGCCGTCACCGTTCAGTACAGCTAAGTCTGACAGTGACCATGGTCATTTTATCTAGAGTGCATGCAGAGACATGCTTAGCCTGCTCTCATATGCCAGCTTGCGGCTGACAACCCCTGCTTGGTAATAAAGCCCCAGTGCCCTGCTAATTATGTAACATACACAATTCTGCATTGAAATGATGCATACCGGAACCCGAGGGCACACATGCAGCTCTTCCCTTTGCTCATTCATACTGACAGGTGCAAAATATAGCCCTCCTCATATCCTACTGACACCTCAAAGTAACTCACCCCTGTCCTCATATCACAGACACAGGGTTACCAAACAGGCCCAAAGACTGCCTCCACCATTTAGTGTCTGTAGGCCTAACACCTAAGGCACTGACGGCAACTGGCATGTGTGCAAATCAGTCCCATTAGCTATTGCTGGCTCTAGGGGAACAGGGTGCTGTGCGGCTGGGGGTTGGGGTTCACTAGCAGAGTTGGGGGATGCTCTGCCTCCCTCACCTGAGTCCCCAACCTGTCTCACCTCCCCTACCATCCATCACCCTACCCATAGCCCCCCAAGCCCCTCTCCCCTTATTCTCCCACTCCACCACCCCCTCAGACCTCTCCCCTCTTATGAAACGTTTGCGCAGCTAATTTTTCCCCAGAGACTTTGATTACATTCCACCCAAAATGAAATTGCCAGCCAACAACCTCCAGCCACTTAGTCCAAAACTCTGTTTGTCTTCGGGGGGAAGTGTGTGTAGTACCTTTCAGTTTAGCATTACAAGGCTGCTGAGGAAACTGCTTTTTGGTGGGGCAGGGCCCGGGGGGGCCTGTAATTTGGGAACCTCATGCTCAAAGGACTCAAATGTAGGTCACTAACCGTACACTGAATCATCCCGCGGCATGCCAAATTTCAAAGCGATCCAACAATGCATGCCAATTTTAGAGGACATGGCCTGAGCGACCTTTAAACGGATATCATGATGCAGCTTCCACAACCATGGTGTTCCTGTACCACTATAATATGTACATACGCACACAATTTCTGCCCACCACCACCAATCTACTCCTTTGAACCAAACACTGATAAATATAGCCTGAAACAATGACATTAGAGAACTCTTTTTTCCAAATGAGACTGTAAACCAGGGTTTCTCAAACTGGGGTCGCCGCTTGTGTAGGGAAAGCAACTGGCGGGCTGGACCGGTTTGCTTACCTGCCCCGTCCGCAGGTCCGGCCAACTGCGGCTCCCACTGGCTGCGGTTCGCTGCTCCGGGCCAATGGGAGCTGCTGGAAGTGGCGTGGGCCGAGGGACGTACTGGCCGCTGCTCCCAGCAGCTCCCATTGGCCCGGAGCAGCAATCCACGGCCAGTGGGAGCTGCGATCAGCCGGACCTGCGGACAGGGCAGGTAAACAAATCGGCCCGGCCCGCCAGGGGCTTTCCCTACACAAGCGGCGACCCCAGTTTGAGAAACCCTGCTGTAAACTGAATCCAACATTGCTAATTTGACCATTTTTGAGCGTTTCTCATTGCCCCTCCAATCCAGGCTCCCTTCTCTCTGAGCACTCCCTGTTGTGAATGGGAGCGCTACAAATCAAGAGGCTAATCATCTTGAGAACAATATCTCAGCAGGTGGATATCATGCTCTCGCCTTAGCTGTGACTTGACTGTATGTTTGTTGCTAAACAAAAAGCGATGGCTTCTAGGAGGCCAAAGTAGAGTTGTTGAATCTACCGTGAGAGTTGCAAAAAGGGCAAAAATAGATTTGTTTCCACAACTCAAATTTTTGCCAGAGTTGCTTTTATACCGCAAACGTTTGAGCAGTAACTGGTACCTATATTTGCAGCTGAGTACAGGGATTTTTGTTCAAGTAGCTCAGGCTCTGTTTAAAGTACAATTATTGCAACATTCATTCTTGTAGTGTGTCGCAAAATAATCTATTGTTAGTAATAACTACTGCTTATTAGAAGATTAGCATTCATGGAGCGGGTGGGATTTATCACATTTGGAGTTTAATCGGGAGATGTGAAAAGATGATTCTGTGAAAGCAGGATTAGCACAGTGAGGATAAAAAGTCTGCCAGCAGCACAAGCTCACTTTAAAACTATAACCCCATCAGACTTGCAACCTTAAAGCAGATTAAGCTGAATCCATCTAATATCATATTTTGGCCTGGCTCTCTCTGGTCTCCTCCTGGCTAGCTTGCCATTGTCATAAAGGTAATGGTGCCAAAGCTGAACTCCTGCCTTTCTGACCAGTGTCTGCCTGCATTCTTTGTGTCACTGCGATTCTTCCTGTCTCTGAGGTCTATAACCTGTGTGGGGAGGGGAAGGGGTCATCCAACTCCTTCCTTTCCATTGGGCCACATGTCCAGGCACTGTCCACATCCTGACTCTTCTCCTTGAATAACAACCTAACGTCTCACCATTTCTTTCTGTCCACACCACTAAAACCTGTTTGGATGACTGTGACCACCTCCTCCTAACACCCACCTCACCACACTCCAGTCTATACTAAATAGATCAGTTAAGGCAACTTCCACACTTCTTTGCCTCCTACCACCTACTCATGTTTTCCACTCCAACAAATTCAAGTTTCTTGTGCTCACCTTCAAAGGCCGTTAAAACTCTTTCTCTTCCTGCCCTCCCCATGGCCCATCTCCTCTGTAGCGTTAACAAAGCTGATCTTAATCACCATGTATCAGCTTCACCCTCAACTATCTCTATGCTCTCTTCAATGTGGCCCTTTTTGCTTCCTTGAACTAATACATATGGTTCCTTCCTCCTTCAAATCCTCACCCTCCTTAAAGCCCACACCTGCTGTGATGCCTGCAAGAAGTATGTGAGTAGTCCCATGGGTTTCATAGGCACGTGCTCGGTACCTGGCTGAATAGGATCATGGGACCCATTCTCCTGTCTTCTTTCCCTTCTATTGGCTACTATACTCAGCTGTTGCATCTCATTTCAGATTATATTGTAAGCACAATGGAGTCTTTACCCTGATTAGAACCACTGGGTATTATTAATATTATTCATGGTATCACAGGAGCACCTTGAGAAACTAGAATGGGGCCCTTCTATGAACCAAGATCACACAGGAAATCTGTAGGGACTGAAACCAGATCTCTTAAATCCCAGTCCAGTGCCTTAGGACCTGATCTTTAAAGGGACCGGGGCACCAGTATGTGCAGGTTGGCAGATAGTAGAATTTTCAATGTGCCTAGCTGCCCCACTCCCATTTAAATTCATGGGAGTTAGGTACCTCCGTGCTTTTGAAAATCTCACTAGATGCCTACCTGCATCTTTAGATGCCTCAATTCCTTTAAGAATCTGGCCCCCTTAAACAAAATATCATCTTCCTTTCTTGTCGCATAGTAATGGTTTTGTTGCTTTAAATTTGCAATGCAGTGGTGAGCAAAGAATTTCTGGCATGTGATTTTTTCCCTTAGTTAATGGGAGGCATGTGGCTGAAACCACACACGTTGCTTTGAAAACCCACCTTCCAGGTTTTAAGCTCCATTCTGATCTTCTGTCCACTTCATGTTCTACCCCCCCCCCCCCTCAGGCTCTATGATCGTCAACATGAAAAGCACTCTAAAATGGTCTTCTTTGGCTCAATCCAACAGTCCCACTTTCATTCCTCTGTCTCAGAATCTCTGAGGACTCAAGGGAAATTTTGTTCACAATTGTTCTTTTTTTTTTTTTGAGTGGTTTAAAGTTTTCCAGCAAAAACCCTAAATCGCTCTCTGCACATTTGCCAAAAAGAGGAACAAGCTCACACATCAGGGGCTCCTTACAGTCCTCCATCCACCCCCCACAAGCGCCCTGTGTGCAACCCTCCCATCCCCCTTTATTTCAGGGACCCCCTGCAGCCCCTCCCAAACCATACCAGGGTTTTCCATTCTCTCCTCCTCCTCCACATGCTAGTGGCTCTGTATAGCCCCCATTCCTCCCCTGCATGTCCTGGGTTCTATCCCTCACCCTTACCTCTACCTTTCTCATTTCCTTTCTGAGAGAGACATCTTTCAAACATTTCAAACTGTTCTGGGAGGGGAGGAAGGGCAGAGCTGAGATGGGGATATAGTTATACTGGACTGTGTAAATATTTGATATCAACCAGTTCTTTGATCTATAGTCAGCTCCAGAAGGAGTTAAACTGCTGGCTCTGCTAACCAGCTGCCAGGGGTTGTGTGTGTTCCGATTTCCCCTACTGGGTTTTTCCATTTTTCACCAAACTCAATAGGATTCTGCCCACTGATGCTTAGAACATTCCCTGGCATTTTGAAATTGATCAGATGCAGCATTCAAAAGTTATGTTACAGACAAACAGATAATTGCCATTAGGTTGAGTATTAGGCTGTGCTTCACTTGGCCAATAACTAACTAACTAACAGGGGACATCATTAACATGTAAAATATTAAAGCAGTCTAGCCACTCAACTGCCTGAGGTACTGACAATCAATGCCTTACCTGGTGAGCTGATGGTTACAGAATGACACCCAGCTCCATGTGCAGGCTAGCTGCACAAACAATCCAAGTCAAGATGGCAGAACCACCAGGTCAGAGTTCCTGAGGGTTGGGAAATGAAAATTCTCAACCTACCCGTTAATTTTCAAACACCTTTTAGTTTGGAGCTAGTTGCATGTTTCTGAACGGGACCTGCTAGTTTACAAAGTAGTTGTCTGCTTTATTTTCCTTGACTTTAATTTATATCTGCAATATGTAAAAAAAGAATAAAATTCTATCAAAGTTTTTGATTTGTATTTCAGTTGCTGCCATGGTGTTGTGATGATATATTAGGTCCTAGAAACAACGTTGAGGTTCTAGGTGACAACGGCAGACCAGAACTGGTAGGCCCTACCAGTGAGATTATACAAAGACATTCAGCTCAAGATTTGTTTTGTTTCAGTTGCACCTGATTCATACTGCATGCACAGTTACAACACAGACTGACAAGGTCGTTGGGCTAGAATCCAGGAGTTCTAGGTTCAGTTCCCAGGTCTACCAACAACATCTGGTGTGCCCTTGGGCAACTGTTAGAAAGACAGACCTCCTAAAAAATTACACGTCCCCCCAAAGCAATCTCCACCCCCAAATAAAACTCCATGCTGACAGCTAAATAGCTGCCACTGTCCCATCCTCTATGTCCCAATCCAAGAAAAGCCTGGGAAAATGGATAACATGTCCTTAGGTCACTTAGGGCCAGAACTTTAAAGGCATTTAACTCCCATGGAAATCACTGAGAGTTAAGTGCCTAAATACCTTTGAGGATCTGGGCTTAAATCAAGACTTTGCTGAATGAAGGCAGGAGGCAAGTTGAAGAGAAAAGGATCCTTCTTCAAAACTACCCTGCTTCCAGGAATCTCCCTTTGGCACCATTTACAACTGCTAAACTTGCACTTAGACCTTTATTCTGCTTTTGGGTGGGAGGGCAGAAGCTTGTAGTCTAAAACATAGTTAAGCAGGGTCCTGCCCCATAAATAACACATTGAACGAGAAGCTGAAAATGTGCTGAGGGACTATGAAGTGGAAAGACGAAAATGATAAGGTTTGTTAATCACCAATAAAAGTAGTAAGGTGCCTAGGAGGAAGATGACTGTGTAAAAGTCCATCATTCAGTCAACCCAACTACCAGGCCATTTATGGTATTCATCCAAAGTCACTTTATAAAACACTAAAATTAACAGCCCAACTAATAAGTAAGTGAGGTCAAACAAGTGAGCTTTCAGCCGGAATGTGATCGCTAAGGCTATGGCTACACTGCAGTCTTAAATCGACCTATGTTAGATCGACTTACAGCCACCACATTAATTACCATGGTGGCTGATGTCCACACTTCTTCTGTTGGTGGTGTGCCTCCTCACCAGAAGCACTTCCATCGACTGATGAGGGACAGTGTATGTGGTGAGGGGGGAAGCCAGGGCTCTCAGCTGTGTGCAGCTCCCCACCAGGAGCCCAGCAGCCCCTCAGAGCTTCTCGCCTCCGTGATCCTGCTGGGAGCAGGGCGGAAACCACCTGGGGATTCTCATCTCTGGCAGGGAAATCCATGCCAGAGTCCTGTTGGCTGCCATTCTCCTAGCAGGGAGCCGGGACTCCGGCGGGCAGCAGGGGTCCCAGTGGGGAGCCCAGGTGGCAGCCTGGCTTGGAACAGGAGACCCAGCAGCAGCCCGGCTTTCTTGTCAATTTCATGGCTCCAACGGATTTGGTGAAAATCGGAATGTGGTCGAAGATAAACAGAAAGGAGTCAAATATGACCCTGGGTTGTTGGCCCGAGTGACAGAGATTATGGAATTGTCAATAGTGCAGTGTTGCCAACAATCATAAATTTATCAGTCTTGTGATTTTCTCAAACCCCAGCTCTTGAAATCACATGAGTATGTGAGAATCCAGCTTTCACGTAAAGGAAAAAGTAAGTTCCTAGCCCTCTTGGTTGCAGAGAAAAACCTGAAAAAGTGAGCCCCAAAGGCTCCAAAACCAGAAGGCAAATGAAAACCAAAAATGTATTTAAAAAAAACCTCATGGTTTTTAACCCAGTCTCATAATTTTGGGGGCCGTGACTTGTAATTTTGAATACTTTGTATTGGCAATACTGACAATGCTAGAGACGCAGAGGAGAGGAGAGGAGATGATGAGCATTTAACTTTAATGTGCCTAGTTAAAGAAAGTGTTGGGATATTCGGGAGGCAATATTGGAGAAAGGACAAAACAGAAGAGTTTGAGGGGGAGATAACTAGCTTCAAAATGGTGGCCAAAAATGTGGGAGTGGATACAGTCAGCTGGGGAGTTATAGAGGGAGAAAATAAGGGGACAAGGGAGAAACCTCCTGGGGGCACCAGGGTTGGCAGAGGAGGAAGAGAAGCTGTTGGCATGTGGTTGGTGAGACAGAGGACGAGCCAGAACTGTATCGAGTCACAGAAGCCAAGGTAGAACTGAGATTTGAGAAGACGAGGGTGGGAGTTGGTGACTCTTCTCATAGTTAAGCCCTTAGCCCTGGTCTACCCTGGGAGGGGGGGAAATCGATCTAAGTTACGCAACTTCAGCTACATGAATAGCTTACAGGAGTCGACGGGAGAGGGCTCGGGGATCGCTCTCCGCCGATCCGGCGGGTAGTGTAGACATTAAGTTTTCATACTACTGATATCAAGAGTTGGATTTCACCCCTACATTTTTAAAACTGTGCAGCGTTTTAACCATACAATTTCCATTGATGTTAACCATAGTTATGAAGCTTAGCTTCCATGCACACCCACCTGAACACTAGTTTGGTAAGAGGAACTTTGAATGCAATACTAGGGTCAATCTGCAGTCAGTGAAATGATCAAAGAATTGATGACAGATATTGAAAGTGCTCGATATTCATAAAGCCCCTGCTGACTGCATTCTGGGTCTTTTAATCCCGCGTGATGACCTTGCAATAATGAAGACTGAAGGGACACAGAACCTGAGTCATCACTTCTGAGCCTAACCAATTCACTATAGATTAATGCTCTGAGCATGGCCACATATCTGTTGTTCAAAGGCAAATAAGTGGCTTTGGTATTATGCCCAAGTTCCTAAAAACATTCGCAAACCTGATGTGATCACCATTGTTCAGTGTGTCACAGGAAGGGATGGCAGCTCTAGAAATAGGTGCGTTTATTAGCAACAGCACTGCCTCTGAGTTACTGAATTTCAGGAAGCTTTGTGGTACCCAACTGAGTGCTCCTGCTGTGCTGACAGGATAACAGTTCAGAGACTGACTCCGTCCATCAAGACACAATGCTGAAATGAAATGGCCATCATCGGCTGAACGGTGGCCATTCCTGATGACTGGATAATTGAAATATGAATGGCGGAGTATTTAACAACCCAGAATTGAGGCACTAGGCCCTAGGATGCTCCATAGTCAACCTTATCACAAGTACACAGTGTGGAGGAAAGCACATGACAGTATCATAATTTCTGATTGGCCTCCCTAGAGCTCCATTCAGTGTCAAAGAACTGGTGATTCCGGCATGTTTGAGCCATGTGATATTTGGTGGCATGTGTATGGACATCAAGAAAAATGGCCCTTTTGCCCCTTGATCACCAATGGCAAAACACCCTTCTTCAATGACAACAGCTCTGACCTCTCCCAGCAGCCAAAATGTTCTTGGTCGCTCCTCCAACTGCCTCTCAAATTGCCAAAAATGTCCTTGTTCTACCTTAAAAGTCACTACGCCCCCTCATCTCCCAAACCACCTCCACCCATAACATGGACCCCACTGCACCAGTTGCCTGCCAAAAACCTTCACTGCTCCTCCCAGTGACAGGAATCATTATCTAGCAATATCCTCTCCTTCTCCCAGAAGACTAAATGCCCACAGGTCTATAACATCCCATGGTCAAAGCTTTGTGCCTTCAGAGCTCTGGCATCTAACTTTGGGAGCCTGAGCACCAACAAAGGTATAGCCCCTTGGGAAAGCCGCCAATCTTTCAAGCACTGCAGGATGGACGTGGGCAGCGTTTCAGGGAGAAACTGAGGACAGGAACGTAGGAGTCACTGCTGTGAGTTTGCCAGCAGTCAACCTAAAAGGAGACCAGTTGCTCCTTTGGGTAACAATGAGCCAATCATCTCCTGTGAAGACTTCCAAATCCCAGACAGCCAAAGGTAAGGGCGAAGACGTGGCGGTAGAGGCATGTCTTTTGGTATGCTAACAACTCTCTGTTCTTAAAATTAAATTGCTGTTTCTATATTTTTTTTCATAAGGTGGTTGATATAGTTTTGGATACTAGGCTTAAATAACTAGTAGCTGCTCTGGAATCTGAATACTCTGGCTTAATTATTCTGGACTCTGCTGTTATATAATTAGAGCTGTCTTGTTTACTAGCTGATTTTCTGTTCTTTGCTCTGGGGCGACTTGTTTTATATTAAATTAAGTACCCAGAGCAATTGGCATCCAAACAGCTACAAATGTCAGCACAGAATGGTTACGTTTATTCCGCCCCTAGGCAATTTTGACGTGTTTCCAGAATGGACACAGTGACTGTTATTTGGTATAGAATCACGTCCTTCCTCCACAACACACTCTTTCTTTCATTCCATGCTGCATGGGGTTATATTTGGGGTGGAGACCATGCTGAACTTACTCTCAGCTCATTTCATGTTGTGGATCACACCACAGCGTATGTGGTGATGCTGGCACCCTATTTAGGCCGTCCAGATGACACCCTGGAGACAGTGAAGCTATAAACATGGGTAGAAAGCTGCCACAGAGCTGGGCTCACTATGCTGCTGCTGCCCAGAAATGGCTGAGAAGCATTACTGCTCAGAAACTCAAGATGGAAGATTCCAAGTTGCTACCCCTGCAGCCTCTCTTATAAACACTTTTCCTTGGGTTTGCTGCCAAGTGGAAGATTCGCTCCATAGGGACAGCAAAATGAAATTGTAGGAAGAATAAGGGTTTTTTACTTTTTGTCTGTTTTAGTGTAAGCTGTTCAGGGCCTGGAATTCACCCATTTTGTGCACTAGTTTAGTGTATGTTTTCAGTTCTGTCATCTTTATGAATTGCAACTAATTACAAAAAAAGTGTGATCCTTTTATTACAGTTAATTTTAAAAAAAATAAATAAATTCTGCATCAAACTACCATCCACAATCTCTCCATTCGGAGGATCTCCCATAATGGGGTTGCTGGGGCTAACCCAAAGATTGAACACACAGCAGCAGGGCTGGCATGTCTCCATTGTGAATGTTTGTGGTGGCAATATTTCCGTATTTAGCATTTTAAACTCTGCTCCTCTCCATGCCAGGAACACTGTGCAGGGAGCTCCACTCTGTGCACTAAAGAAAGACAGTGAGGCATGCTTGAAAGTGCTTTTAAATACCTAAACACATGGGAGACATTAGCTTGCAAAGGAAACATTTTACTGTAAAGTAATTTACAGTTCAATGAACTTATAGAAATAAATTGGCGTCCAAGTTAGTCAGGAAAGATATAAAAGTGAATTGCAAGGAGAGGTTCATCAGAGCAAAACCAAATAAAATGACTATCCCAGAGAAGGATAATAACAGAGAAACCCACTAGCAGGATAACAGTTATTGGGGCAGTGGGGAAACATACCCACTAGATCTGTGCATACTGGAGCATCAGATACTCCCACAGAACCATTCCCTTCCTCACTATGCCAGCTGAGGCCATCTCCAGCCAAGAATATTAAAGGAACTGGCACGAGATTGCAAGTCCAATAACAATGGTTCTTAATAAATCTGTAAACTTGGGGGTCTTACCCTGTAATTGGAGAGTTGCAAATATATTACCTCTATTTAAGAAAAGAAAAAATGTGATCCGGCAAACTACAGACCCATTAGTTTGTCCTCATTGTATGCAAGGTCTTAGAGCAATTTTGAAAGAGAGAGTAATTAATGACATAGAGGTAAACGGTATTGGGATAAAATACAACATGGTTTTACAAAAGGTAGATCATACCAGGCTAACCTGATCTCTTTCTTTGAGAAGATCACGGATTTTCCAGACAAAGGAAATGCAGTAGATCTGATCTATCTGAATTTCAGTAAAGTATTTGATACAGTTCCACGTGGGAAATCATTAGTTAAATTGGAGAAGATGGGGCTTAGTAAGAGAATTGAAAGGTGAGTAAGGAACTGGTTGAAGGGGAGACTACAACGGGTCATACTGAAAGGTGAGCTGTCTGGCTGGAGGGAGATTACTAGTGGCATTCCTCAGGGATCAGTCTTGGGACCAATTGTGTTTAACATTTTCATAAATGACTTTGGCACAAAAAAGTGGGAGTGTGCTAATAAAATTTGCAATTGACACGAAGTGGGGAGATATTGGTAATATGGTGAAGGACAGAATATCGTACAAGAAGGTTTGGATGACCTTGAAAACTGGAGTAATAGAAATGGGATTAATTTAATAGTACAAAGTCATGCATTTAGGGACTAACAACAGGAATTTTTGTTATAAGCTAGGGACTTAACAGTTGGAAGCAACAGAGGAGGAGAAAGACCTGGCCAATCACAGGATGATTGTGAGCTGCCAATGTTATGCGGCTGTGAAAAACGCTAATGTAATCCTAGGATGCATCAGGCGAGGTATTTCCAGTACAGATAAGGAAGTGTTACTGCCATTGTACAATGCACTCATGAGACATCATCTGGAATACTGTGTGCAATTCTGGTCTCCCATGGTTAAGAAAGATGAATGCAAACTGGAACAGGTGCAGAGAAGGGCTACTAGCATAATCGGCAGATCCCATCTTATGAGAGGAGACTTAAGGAGCTTGGCTTCTTTAGCCTACCAAAATGAAGGATGAGGGGAGATATGATTGTTCTCTATAAATACATCAGAGGGATAAACACCAGGGAGGATGAGGAGTTATTTATGTTAAAGGCCAATGTTGGCACAAGAACAAACAGATATAAACTGGCCATTTGGCCAGACTAAACCAGTTTAGACTTGAAATTAGATGAAGGTTTCTAAACATCAGAGGAGTGATGTTCTGAAACAGCCTTCAAGAGGAGTAGGGGGCAAAAAAACCTAACTTGTTTCAAGACTGAGCTTGATAAATTTATGGAGGGGATGGTACAATGAGATTGCCTACAATAGCATATTGCCCATCCATGACTGCTATTAGCACATATCTTTAAAAGCTGAAGATGGGATACTAGATGGGGAGGCCTCTGAATTACTACAGATAATTCTTTCCCAGGTAGCTGGCTGGTGAGTCTTACCCATGTGCTCAGGGTCTAACTGATCATCATATTTGGGGTTGGGAAGAAATTCTCTTCCAGGTCAGATTGGCAGAGACCCTGTTTTGTTTATTTGTTTGTCTGTTTGTTTTTGCCTTCCTCTACAGCATGGAGCACAGGTCACTTGCTAATTTGAACTAGAGTAAATGGCAGATTCTTTGTAACTTGAAGTCTTTAAATCAAGATTTGAAGACTTCGTAATTCAGACAGAGGTTTGGGGCCTATTTCAGGAGTGGGTGGGTGAGGTTCTGTGGCCTGTGGTGTGCAGCAGTCAAACAAGATGATCATGATAGTCCCTTCTGGCCTTAAAGTTCATGAATTTATATTCAGGACTTTCTGTAGGCTCAGAGCTCCACAGTTGGGGAGGGGGTGGGAGTGAGAGGGCTGAGGCATGCATCATCTCTCCCTGCCCCCCAGTGAAAATGCTGAAGCAAGATTTCCCCACTGAGGAGCCTTTAACTGCCTTAACGCATTGGAGCCACTGGGAGATCAGGCAGAGTCCAAGAGGGCCAGGGCTGGGGCCTTGTTCAGAGCCAATTCAAGGGGAGAGGTCCTCTCCCTGGCTGGTCCTGTGAATCTGGTTGACCTCTCAAGATCTGTGGGATCCAGAGGACTTGGGGACTGTCTCCCATTCTTCTGCAGGGGATGTGTGTGTCTGCTAATGAAGCTGTACTGTTTTGAGCGCTCCCTCCCTGGAATGGGACTGAGGCATGGGATACCACGCGCACCCACACCAAGCACCGCTGTGGGAGAGTGCCAGCCTCGTTGTGCTGTACATTTGTCCCTGCCCCCTCAGTCGATCATGAGATTCACATGTGAAACCATCACAAAGAGTGGATTTTACACACTCCAGTCCCTCCTTGGAAGAGACGCTTTAAATGTCCTCAATGCACATAATACTTATGGTGAATAGAAGGAAACAGCGCCAGCAGGAAATGATGGTTTAACCCAAAAGAAGACCAGCCCAAATGCCAGTTGTACTCATGTGCAGAGTTATTCACCTGGCTCCAGCTAGGCAATGCACGCTAACAGTATAGACTATTAAGCTTACATATGCTGGCCACATATTAATTTATTTAGGAAAAAATGGGAAGTGCTATCTAGACTAGCCCTTTACATCACCCGGCTTCCTGATTTTATTTCATTCTGACAGACTAACCTGCACAGAACGGTCCCAAGAGCCCAAATCAGACCCTGTGTGAACTGGGGGTGACTCCATCGCTATCATTTACACCACATCCTAATTTGGTCCCACCTGGACTGAATCCAATTTTGCATGAATGCCACACACTGTACTTGCCGCCTGGACGACATAGAATTGTTTTCTGGGAAAGGGACTGTAGTAACTGTTAGCAGCTTCACCAGCTGAAATTCACTGTATATCATTTAAAATGATAGACAGTTGGCATTTCTTTATTTTGGCACATTGTCTAATTTATGGGGTGTAAAACAATTTAACAATGAGCAGCACTGGAATGAGAGAACACTATCTTAGATCTGAAAATTCAATGCTATACCCAGCTTGTTCCAGCTGGGAAAGGCACTATCAATTCCTTCCCCAGCTGTAATGAAAACATAATTGTTGTGGCAAGTGTCTTAGTTACAGTCCAACGAGTTTGCCAACTCGTGAGTGGAGCAGCTTGGTCAGTGTCTGAATTATCCAGTGAATCATTCAGATTTTAATTGGGTGCAAGCGTTTAATAGCCTCATACATTTATGTAAGTATCGTATAACCAGAAACCAGCTCTAGTAATCGGCAGTATCAGGAGTCGTTATGATTAGATCACATTTACAGTGGACCAACTAATCGCCTGAATTCGGTTACTGCAGAACATACAGCTCTGAGCACTCCACCTGTACAATGCACTACGGCATTTAAAATATTCTCTCTTTACACTGGCTTTAGTTGTGTCCCCTTTCACATTCCCACGTCCCCTGACCGGCACACAAGAGCTCTCCATACACTGATCTCCCCCTGCCCGGGTGTAACAGGGAGGGTTAGCTGCTCATACAGCTCCCTTCTTTTACTCCAAAAGCCCCATGTAAAGTCACTGGTGGGGTTGTGGATCCGCACGTGGGAGCGGTGTAAAGTGAGCACCAGATGGGAGAGGGCATTCAACCCTGCTTCCACAACCCTGCAGGGAATCTGCTGGAAGGCTAATGCAGCCTGAGCATCTCCTCCATGTTGTGCAGCTGTACTTGAGGCAGCATTTCCAGGGGGAAGAGAAAGGGGAGGAGTTCCTGCTAACATGTCTTTACTGGCCCCGTGTTTCTAGGGGCCAGAGGAGGCCAGAGGGCACCAGCACTGGTGCAGAGGCAAAAGAGCCAAGGTAATCCACATGGAGCTATCAGTGGATTGGGGGCACCAATCTCTTGCCCATTCCATAGAAGGGAGCAACTGTGGGCAGAGCAGAAATTCCAAATGGCAAACCTCATAGCAGTTTTCTTTCCCCCTCAGCCACCTCCCTGCACGTTTTCCCACTGGGGCTGATTTAGCCTTTGCAGTGTTCTGATTTTAGGAAAGATTTGGAGCCTAATCATGCAAAGCCTTGAACCCTGATCTTCAAGTCAAGTCTCTCCCCCCTACCCTCTCCAGAGCTCTGCCAGCAAGAAACAGGCCACTGGACTTCATAGGAGTCTGACTCACATGAGTAAGGATTTGCAGAATCAGGCAGTTTATTTTAATGTTTCCATTGATCATTTTGAATACAATGGGACCTAACTGTCAATAACGGGTGCAGACCCGGGCTTCATTAATAGCTGTGTGACTGAAAATGAGCGTGTAGATTTGAAACTGGAAGCAGGGACTGTAGCAAAGGCCAGGGGAGTAAAACACACAGTTACCCCCCACAGAAATAACTCTGTTCTTTGTGTGTTTAAAAAAAGCCCCACAAAACCTAATCCCTAATCTGCTGGAGATAATCCCAGCATACAACATAAATGCATATTCAATCATGGCCACAGATGATTCAAAGCAAGAGTTACTCCTGCCAAAGTCTGCTAGAACAAACACCTGTTAGGCCCCCATCAAAAGAGCTGCCATTCTTACATTGGCCTAAGGATAATGACAAGCAACACACTTACACACAGGAAACAAATTGGTGCCCATAAATACATTTAAATCCTATTATCCCCTGAAATTCCAAGTAAGTGGCAGACAATAGCATGGTGGTGCAGGGCTGCCTCTACTGTTTCTGTTCAGCCTTCCAGCAAGTGATGCTGCAGGCAGCACAAGACAAAACAGAACCAGAAAGCAGATTGGATATGGGAACAATTTCACCCAGGAGTAACTTGAAGACCTTTCTGTTAGTTCAGGCCCTTTGTGGGGACATTTCATTCTACTCAGGGCCGGCTCTAGGCACCAGCAAAACAAGCTGGTGCTTGGGGCGGCACATTTTTAGGAGCGGCATTCTGGTGCGGGCCATGCCGCCCCTAAAAATGTGCCCCGGCCGCCCTAACTCACCTCAGCTGATTCACGCGCCGCTGCTCCCCCTCCCTCCCAGGTTTGAGAGCCTGGGAGGGAGGGGGAGACCCCGAGTGGCCATGGCGCACTGGCTGCTTCTCCCTCTCCCTCCCTCCCTACTAGGCTTGAGAGCCTGGGAGGAGGAGGCAGGGCTGGGGATTTGGGGAAGGGGCGGAGTTGAGGCAGGGCCGGGGGTGGGGTAAGAAAAAAATGGGGGGGGGGGGGGCGGCCAAAATTGTTTTTGCTTGGGGCGGCAAAAATCCTAGAGCCGGCCCTGATTCTACTGCTTAAAAACAGAATTGAAGCATCAATCTAAGGCCAGATTTTACTGAATGGCTTTGAAGGAGAAAGAAATTAAGGGCCGTGTTACATCTGATACACACCAGCCTGCAATAGGGACTGGATGAAGCCGTAGAATAGTTCCCAGGGTGGCAAGGAGGCCATGCCTTGCTGCACTATCCCTTATATGAGGGTGCCACATGCTCCCTGCCATGTGGCTGCACAGCCTGGGGTAGGAAGGGGGAGCTCAAGGAGGCCAATTACTTCAGGATCTCCCAGGCATAGAGAAGCACACCCACTGCTCTGCTTCTTAGAACGCTCTTCCAAGTGCCCTGCCGGCATGTAGCAAGTGTTTCATTAGCAATGAGTGAAACTGAATGCAGGTTAAGTTGAACAAGTGGAACTGTATTAAAACCATGTGGCTGTGTTGCTTCCAGCCTAACCCTGCACATTCCCTGTTTTCCTGAAATAACAGTCCTTCCAGGGCGTGTGGGTCCTCTGACTCCAGTTCACTGACCATCATCCTGTGGGGGCATGGCCCATCTGTCCATCCCTACGCTCCATAGGTGCCTAGTATCCCGGCAGACATTGGGAGGGAGCAGTGTCTGCAGTTAGGAGAGCAAACAGGTGTCTGGCCCCTAATGAAGGGGTAAGGAAGGCTGCTTGTGCCCTCATATGCTGTACATTGTCTTGACTGACAGAAGCAATGGAAGCAACATTTAAAAAAAAGCCAACTGCAAGCTAGAGAAAAAAGATGCCACAAAATTAACTAGATCAGTTCTCTAGATAAGCGACAACTTCATCTCTCTTCCCACTGAGTCATTCAAAAGGGACACTGCCAAGCGGCTTAGGTAGTGAATTTGATCTCCCTCTCTGAACTGTGTTATAATCTGGTGGAGATAAATTGTCATAAACCGACTAAGAACCTTAGGGTCTGGCCTGTGGAGAATGAGTTCTGGATTTCTATTTTTTTCCCTTTAAATATATCACGCTCATAATAAAACTAGCGCACAAATATTTTACCATTTTTGCTTTGCTATGTCACAAGCAACCTTCCAGCCAGTAGGGGTTGTTCAAGTGAACATGTAAATGTAAAATATTGCATTATTTTTTGAGCCTTAGACAAACAGCCTTGTAAGCAACAGCTGGCCAGTTAGGAGCCTGTTCTGAAATGAAATCCCAGGCAGGAACTTTCATTCTCCAAACTTTTCACTGTCTCCTAGGCAGCTTGTCAAGAGTGTCATCACACCCATGGAGGTAAATATAGATGCTCAAGTGGATATTCATATTCATAATTGCATTTATAATGTGGATTTCTAAACAAGGAATAATAAATGACTATAGCAAATATCATACTAAGAAATTTGTCTTAGATGTGAAATATGGATGAATTATTCAGCATTTCTGTCCCTGTTTATGGTATCTAATTTAGAAGCTATGATATAATAAAAATAAGCAAATTATATTTTCCAATTTCTTTTTTTTTGTAGTGGGCTCGAATTCACTTCTAGGGACTAGGTGCAGAATGGAGTCCTCTGACCCCTCTCCCCACTTTATTACAGCTGTATTATCTATTTCATTTCATAAAGAAATGCCACAAAGTATGGGCCCGATTTTACCACTCTAACTGAGAAAGCCCAGAATCTGAATCTGAGTCGTCCCATTCATTTCAGTTAGCCTACTTACAGAGTAAGGTACTACTCAGTGTAAGAAAAGGCAATATTTTTGCTAGCCTATTTGTGTACTTTAATGAAAAAATATATTTCCACTTATAGATATCCCCTTATTTTTAAAATAAATCAGTATATAATACAGTTTCTTTTTCTGTTCACTGTCAGGGTATGGCTTATCATAAGATACAGAGCAACAGAGTTCATCCTTTTCAATTAAATTGCCTCAAACCACTTTAGGAATAACAATTATAGCTCATAATTAGCTATCCTCTGTAATAGACTCAAAGAAACCATGGCTGGAATCTCATTCCTGGACTCTGTGTTACTGTACATACATTACTGAGCTATGTACATACATTGTAATGAATATTTAGTGTTTGTGTTTTGGTTACACATGTAACCAAAAGATGGTCCCTGCTCCAAAGAGTTACGTTTGAAATTTACTTGTCTGCTGTTTTCCCTGAGATTAATGGTAAGTATTTGCTGGATTCCAAACTCTTTCTTACAGGTCTGATTCTACCCTCGCTTACACCAGTATAACTCCATTGACTTTAGTGTAGTTACTCCTGATTTATATCAGCATCAGAAGAGAATCATGCTCTAGTTCTCCCGTTTCTCTGAATTTTCCTGATGCTTGAAACCTTTTCCTCCTTGCAAAGAGCTTCAGCCTCCACCCTGGTTGCCAGTCTTGGGAGATGCCAGTTTACCTATAAAACTCAGCAGAAAGTGCCTTATTTATATACATGGTTGCCTGAGATCATGAACACATGGAGAAAGAAACTAAATACCAGTTGGGTTTTCCCCCTATGGTGCAATGCTTCTATAGTATTATGCAAATTAGTAAGCCTCAACTGCAGTGCTATTCAAATCAACAGGCAACATTAACAATTTCTAGCGTTTGCTCACAATAGGCAATGGCTGCTGTAATTCCTATAGTCTTGAAACTGCTAACTGTTAGTCATGTGAGGAATCTTCCAGCTCACTCTTCATTAAGTACCTACATGGGAGCTGAGTTGTTTTGAAAATTTGGTCCTAAGTGTTAAGGGAACTGAAGTCAACGAGACTAACCCGCAGTATCTAACTTACACTAGGAGTTGCCCAAACTACACCTGGGTACCAAGTGCTCTACAGAGACTCAACTACTGTAACTATTATAAAAAAAAAAAACTCCTCATATTTATAACTGAATGATTCAATATTATCATTTTCCGAACTATCTGAGTTGCTTGGATACAAATTGAGAACAACACACTCATACTGCATCGCCTACAAGCTATGGAACTGGTTTTGAGGCCCCTTACTCAGGTGAGTAGACCTACTCCAGATGAGTATCCCCTAAATTCAATGGACAGATTGCCTAAGGACTACAGTTTTGCAGGATCAGGTTCTATGGTTTTTTTTGTAGTAGGTTTAGAACCAACACCACAGCGATCTATTTTGCATTGTAGCTGTCAGTTTGATATCAGTGGTGTAATTTATGGAGAGCTTTGACATAAGCACTGTAATTGATGTGTTTATGACAAAGAATTGTAGCATTCCGTGCCTCTGGGTATTAGCACAGCATCTGAACAGCAATTCTCTAACATTTCCATTTATTTCTTCCACTCTCAGATTTATCTTTTTTATTTGCCTCCTTAAATGTCACAACTAGCGTGCCTTCTGAATGAAGGCTATTTTACCTAACAGAGATTTAACTAAGAAGCCTAAAAGCAAATGCTCAGGGAAATAAAAGCCCATCCTGACGCTAATGTTTTTCAACTGTATCATGTGGCTCCAACACTAATTTTCTGATGTTGTGTCATAAGGTATTTTAACGGGGTATAGCCCGGCAGTGTTTTGGGACAGGTGCCAAACTGAGGTCTCAGAGTGACCAAGCCATGGAATCTCAGTTTTACAACCTAATGTTGAGTGTTTCTTGAGCCTGTGGAATAGCTAGAAATAGAAATCTGGGAAGATGAGACTTTACAAACCCTCCACATAAAATGCTATTTTTGCTTGGAGGGCCCAGGATAACTTGGAGGCCGGAAGGCTTGTGGAAGAGGGCTCAGAGGGAAGTGCTACATATAGAGATGAGCTAGAAGCAAAGTGCTGCAATAAAACAAACCCTTCTGCCAGCTGATGTCACCTGGGTTCAGTTTGCTAGGGGTTTTCATCAAGTCTCAGATCAGTTCTGTAGAGAAAGATCATTAGTACCCAGGACCCTCAAGACTATTTTTACGACCAGCAAAGCACTCCCAGCAGAAAGCTGGCACTTTTTGCCCCGTCTTTTAGTTTTTTTTCTAGGCTCCCTTGCCCAGCTCTGTCTGACAGAAGTCTAGATCAGGGTGACCCCTGGCATATTCAATGTCAATGTCTTGTCCTTGTATTTCCCAACAAAGTCAATTGTAGTGTATTGTCCCCAAACTCACAATATGGCTGTATTTTAGCAAAAATGCCCCAAACTGTCACATAACTAAAATGCAGTTGAGGCGTGGTCCATCCATTCAATGCCTCATGCTCACCAACAGAAGCTGGTAGAGAGTTCCCTCCCCAGTGTGCTCCTGCCCATCTGCAGCCCTGGGCTGCTCTTCTCCCATTTCACCAATAGGTGACAGTGGCGAGCTCTTTGTTCTGAAAGGCCATAGGGTTTCCACAGTTGTTTGGAATCCAAACCTGGATCCAGATCTGAATTTCACAGCAGGACCTGGTGGCTATAAAGGACTGGACCCTACTAGGAACAATATCCCAATTGTTGTGCAGTTGAAATCAAGATCCGACTATTGTGCCGGTGGTCCATGACTAATGAATTAGATTTCAGATTTGAAATTGGCACACTGTTTACACCTTTCTTACACCAACCATTAGTGCCTTGGTAGCCCCGTCTAGACCATCCTCTTTAAGCTCATGGGTGCGTAAGAAACAGAGGACTTTGGCAGGTCTAATAGATGCCCAAAGAATACTTACATATTAGAACAAGACCATCAGGAACAAAGCAATTATAGGAAATGTTGCACCCCTTCCTCAGCGCTGAGATGAAATGGAGTTGAACAACTAGTGCCCCAAGAACCAAAACCTTGGTGGGCTATGTGAGTCTTGCCTCACATGAAAGAGAGCTAAGAGTAAGAATCCAGTCAATAAAGTATCTTGAGAGAATTCCATTAACAGTCTTCCTACATGCAATGAACTATTCAAGTATGTAAACAAAATAGATGAAAAAGTTTCCCGTCTCCATAGAAACCCAAACTAATATCAGTTCTAAGTAAAAGGTTTTCATTGATCAAACAATATAAAGCTTTTTGGCTCAGCAACTTTAATCCTGCATATATTTGCATCATTTTTCAAAAAGTGTCTGTAAAGGTGAATGACATTAATCCTGGCTAGTAATACCTTATAATGAGAAGAGTTAATAGATCCATTCGCACATACTAATACCTCATTTGCATATGCAAATAGTCATTCAGTTGCACATATACAAACACATATCCGCCTCACCCTTTAACTTTCTGAAAAACAAGGCCATGAATGACCACTGGTAGTTAAGGCCTTAGTTTTAATATTTCATCTCAAAAATGGCACGTCTGCTGGTAGTATCTCCATGCTGGGACACTGGATTGATATTGCTTCAGAGGGAAGAACATCACCTCCAGTCATCCTGGCCAATATCATCAGCATGAAGTTTTGTACAGCGTAGTGCTCCTACCCACACCAGAAATGTGTTAGTTTTAGGGCTGTCGATTAATCGCAGTTAATTCACATGATTAACTCAAAAAATAATTGTGATTAAAAAATTAATCACAATTATTCACAGTTTTAATTGCACTGTTAAATAATAGAATACCAATTAAAATTGATTAAATATTTTGGATGTTTTTCTACATTTTAAAATATATTGATTTCAATTACAACACAGAATACAAAGTATACAGTGCTCACTTTATATTATTTTTATTACAAATATGTGCACTGTAAAAATGATAAAAAATAGTATTTTTCAATTCGCCTCATACAGGTACCATAGTGCAATCTCTTTATCATGACAGCGCAACTTACAAATGTAGATTTTTTTTTGTTACAGAACTGCCCTCAAAAACAAAACAACGTAAAACTTTAGAGCCTACAAGTCCACTCAGTCCTACTTCTTGTGCAGCCAATTGCTAAGAGAAACAAGTTTGTTTACATTTACAGAAGATACTGCTGCCCGCTTCTTATTTACAATGTCACCTGAAAGTGAGAACAGATGTTCTCATGGCAGTTTTGTAGCCAGCATTGCATGGTATTTACGTGCCAGATATGCTAAACATTTGTATGCCACTTCATGCTTTGGCCACGATTCCATGCTGATGATGCTTGTTAAAAAATAATGTGTTAATTAAATTTGTAACTGAACCCTTGGGGGAGAATTGAATGTCTCCTGCTCTGTGTTTTACCCACATTCTACCATATATTTCATGTTATAGCAGTCCCAGATGATGACCCAGTATGTTGTTCATTTTAAGAACACTTTCACTGCAGATTTGACAAAATGCAAAGAAGGTACCAATGTGAGACTTCTAAAGATAGCTATAGCACTCGATCCAAGGTTTAAGAATCTGAAGTGCCTTCCAAAATCTGAGAGGGACAGGGTGTGGAACAAGCTTTCAGAAATCTTAAAAGAGCAACATTCCAATGCGGAAACCACAGAACCCGAACCACCAAAAAAGAAAATCAACCTTCTGCTGGTGACATCTGACTCAGATGATGAAAATGAACACGCATTGGTCTGCACTGCTTTGGATAGTTATCGAGCAGAATCCATCATCAGCATGGACACACATCCTCTGGATTGGTGGTTGAAGCATGAAAAGACATGTGAATCTTTAGTGCATCTCGCACGTAAATATCTTGCAACACCGACTACAACAGTGCCATGCGAACGCCTGTTCTCATTTTCAGGTGACATTGTAAACAAGAAGCAGGCAGTGTTATCTACTGCAAATGTAAACAAACTTGTTTGTCTGAGCAATTGGCTGAACAAAAAATAGGACTGAGTGGACTTGTAGGCGCTAAAGTTTTACATTGTTTTATTTTTGAATGCAGCTATTTTTTGTACATAACTCTACATTTGTACGTTCAACTTTCATGATAAAGAAATTGCACTATTGTACTTGTATTAAGTAAATTGAAAAATACTATTTCTTATATTTTTACAGTGCAAATATTTATAATAAAAATAAAAATAAAGTGTGCACTGTACACTTTGTATTCTGTGTTGTAATTGAAATCAATATAATCGAAAATGTGAAAAACATGCAAAATATTTATATAAATGGTATTCTATTATTGTTTAACAGTGTGATTAAGTGCACGATTAATCACAATTTTTTTACATTGCACGATTAATCAGAATTAATTTTTTTAATCGCTTGACAGCCCTAGTTAGTTTTGAGGAAAACAATGCCAATCAAAATTGCTAGTTCTGCAGTACTGTGGTGTCTCTACATCTATTTGGAAGAAACTTACATGCCAGGAGCACACAACCATGAATTTCTAGTTCATAAGGGAGCAAAAGGGGGAGCAGGATGCTTGCCTTTTTTGCTGGAATTGACATGTGCGTATTGGATTATACCAAGGAAGTTGGTTATTTCTAGTAATAATATTAGAAATATTGATCAGTTGCCATGAACAGAGTATACAACAATCCAATTAAAGGATTAATATGCTTTCATGATGAGTAAAAACAACTTCTCCTGGACTTTTAGAAAAGCAATAGTCCCTTTTGCCTTGTGCTGGTTCTTGAATTTCCAGTATAAATATGGTGATTTTTCTAAATTTGAAAACCAACACAAGGAAATACTTTGTTGCATAATAGACACATAGCCTGTGGGACTAATTGCCAAAAGATAGTAGTAAGACAGACAACTTAAGAAGATTAAAAGGAGAATGGATAATGAGAATGTCCACAGTTACATTAATAAAGAATTTTTAAAAGACCCCAAAGTTTGAAAGGGATGTAAACCTTCATGCTTCTGCGCATAGGTCAGCCTCTTACGGTGGGGGATGGGAAACCCCTTTTGTGCCCCCTTATCGGTTTTTGCATCTTCAGGTGAAGCAATTTGGTATTGGCCATTTTCAGAGAGAGGCCATTCAAGTAGGCAGGCCAGTGTTTTGATCCACTCTGGCTATTCCTATATTTTGAAATTCTCAAAAACAGAAGATTTATTAAACTAAACAGCATGCCCCCTAAACAGTCATCAGAGATGCAGAAATTTTCTTTTTCTCATGAACATTTTGGCAGAGTATGAACATATTAAATTGTCTAAAGTTATGCAGCAAGTGGATGCTACAGAAATGGTTAAAGCTGCATAGGGAAATCTCAATAGATATTTACTGGGTCTCTTATTTTCTATTAAGGACTACCCCCACCCCACCACATCTCTCAGCAACAATCCAATAGTACAGTAAAAGAAGGGATGAAAAATGTAGAGCTGTAATACCTACACATAAGGTCACACTTTGAGGGACACCTCTTTAAGTGCATAACAATAACTGGGAACTATAAAAGACTGTGAGATATATTCAAAGGTAGAATAAAACAGACTAAAATTCAAACAAGGAAAATCCAGCCTTTGTGCAGGTGAAAGATAAAGTACAACCAGAGACTCTTAGCTGAAAAACTCTTTGATTGATCAGGGAAGCTGGCTAAATCTCCAGGAAAAGATTCTAAGACCTACAGGATATAGATAGTATCAAAAAGGTAGGTCTTAGGAGGGGGTCCCCTCAGGATTGATCAAAGAGAAAAACACTAGCACTGCGGGAGAAAGTTCAAAGCAGACCACAATCAGTGTGGGCTACTGCTCCTACTGCAATGGTAGCTATCAGTGTGTGATGGCCAATAGATGGACAAAGATGGAAGCAAGTATCAGAGGGGTAGCTGTGTTAGTCTGAATGGAAGCATCGCTTTGGCTAACTGCCACAGTTCCTGGAGTAACCACAGGTAATCAGGGCACCTCCATAGGTGCAACATTTAAAAACCCCCAAAATTCCTATTTCAGTTAGTACAATCAATCCCAGTGGCATCTGGGAGGGGAGGGGAATGAAAAGCAGCTCACTTGTTTAGGTGTCTCATAGTGTAACTGCATATAAAAAAAAATAGCTAAGGACAACATTCTGGCTTCAGACACATGAGGAGAGCTCCCACTGACTTCAGTGGGAGTTGTTTCTGTGTGTATCCAGAGCCAGGAGATGATCTTAAATATATAATGCATTTGGCAATGCATATGGGAACACACTTTTTTTCCCCAGCTGTTCTTCTGATGTTCTTTCCCAGCTGTTCTTCTGATGTACACCGGCACTGAGTCAATGCAAGGTGGGAGGCTCCAAGTTTCAGTTCTAGCATTTTAAAAATGTATTTTATCCCTTTTAAAAGACCATTCCTTATAACAGTAGAAGAGAAAGGAACACAGACAAGAGTCATCAATAGTGAAAGTTTGAATGAGCTTCTCAGCCTATGTAAATCCGCATAGCTCTCCTGAGTCAGCTGAGCAAGATCAAGGGCTAAAGCCCCAATTTATACCAGATGAGAATCTGGCCCCAAAGCTTTAATCCATATTCTTACTATGCAAGTTTAATATTATAGAGCGATATGGGCTAACCTTAGCCCAGCACAGCACAACGACTGAAATGCAAGGCAGAGGATCTTCGAACACAGCCTGTTTTTCTAATGTATCAGAGAGTCATTTGTGCTAAAATTCACAAAGTTTGATACTTTAAATTGGATTATGGATAAAAAGTACCTATTAAGAAGGGATTGTTCTGTTGAGGCTTTTGGGATTAAGATTGTTAAATTATAGACTACTTTAACTATAGCACTCTGTACTGGGATAATATTATAGATTGATATGTTATGAGGGGCAGGGCCCAGACTACTACTTGGCCTGCTAAAACTGGAGCTATAGGTGTTAAATCTGCATCTCCACTAGGAAAAATGGTCCAGTATAAGTTTGGGTTCAGCTAGTGTGTGTTAATTAAGCTCAGCCTAAACTCAGTCTTTTTTCTAGTCAAGGCAAGGTCTAAAACTAAAGCTCAATCCACTAAGGTCCTCACTAATGGCTCAGTCCAATCAAGTTCTTCTTCACCCAACTCTACTGGACCTGATTCTCCAGGGCCTTCACCATGTGTCATTAGCTACCCCTGAGCAAAGTGAGGGCAATATGCTATCAAATCGGATTTATAGTGTTTTACCCTCATTTTGCATCAGGTATAAATGACAATGCAAGGTGGTAAGGGAATCCGGCTGACTCAGATGAATAAGGACTGGTTATGTTGGGCTAGATTGTAACCACCTTACTGTCAGTGGGACAGCCCAAGAAACTATATATGTGTGTAACTGCTCCCCAATGGCATTACGGGATTTAAAATCTGGATACTAATTAATAGTTTCCGTGTAGCCCCTATTGAAGAGTTGAAAGCTTTCAGCACCTGTCAGGATTGGGATTTAAACAAGGTACGTACTCTTCAAGAAGTATACTGGAAAATTCAGGGATCAAACATTAAAATAAATAAAAACAGCATATGCAATTATAATAATTAGGTTAATATTATAAGCAATTATCAATGCTTAGGATTTCAAAGCATAAACTGATTATCAGCTGGGGTCAGGAAAAATGTACATCTCTGACGTAGTATTACAAATGCAATTGCAGAATGCGGGGAAAGAGGGCAGGGTGTAGTCTTTCTGATGAAGCATTTGGCATTGACTCAGCAGGGAACTGGCCTGTTGCAATTTGAAAATTGCTGTATTTCTATATGAGCTTTTTCTTGCTGTAAAACAGCCAGGTAAAACGTAATACTATAATAGTTCTCTTTTCTTTGCCTTATGGATGTATTATCCATCTCATACAAAAGACTGCATCTAAGTTAAATACACTGCAACTATTTGGATATATTTGGACATGTACTTTTGTGCAGAATGTATAATTGCATTTACCTACCTGCAATAAAAAAATGGTAAGGGTGAAAAAAATTACATTTATACAGTATTTTGTTCTTTTTCACATAGTGTAGTGTAGGAGATAAAATGGTAACATAAAAAGGCCAAATTGAGCACTTGAATACATTTGCTTTACAATGAGAGCAAATAAGAATGAGAATTGGACAAACTCACTTCAACCATTTTCTCCTTTCTTTTCTTTAGTTTCTTCTTAGTGACTATAATATTTATAGAACACTTTCACGACAAAAGAAATGTGTAAAATACGGAGAAAAGGGACAATTGGATGAAGTAATCAGATACAAGCAGTACAAAAAATTAGGTGTACAGCATTTCAGAGAATGTTTTCCTTCCTTAAAATACAGACTGCTCTAATTTAATAAACCCCAATAACCATTTATAATCCAACACAAGTGCAACCAAACCAAAACCTTCATTTCATAGGCCCCAATTCAGCCTTAACTCCATCTCTGTACAGCAATGCACTTAAGAAGGTGTTTAACTTTAAATCTGTGGGACTTAAGCACATGTCTAAAGGTAAGCAGGATCTTAAGTGCTTTACTGAATAGGAATAAGCGGCTGAGTCAGGGCCATACTGAATAAGGAAATGGGTCATCTTATTGATAATGATACACTAGGGTAATGTTAGACATCTATTGCAAATAGCTAATAAATTAACCTCTTTGACCATTTCAAGTGCACAATAAATTTCCTGCTGGGAGCTCCCTTTTCCATCCCTGCCTTCCCACTTGTCCTCCTGCCTTTCATCCTCTCTAACACCCTTTCTTCTTTTTCCTGTCACTAGCTCTGTCTTTAATCTACTCTGATCTTCCAAGGGCTTCATCTGACCTTGGCCCCACCCAGCTACTGACCTCTCTGGATTCTGCCAACTCTTGAAATATTTGGTGGCTTTCTTGCAGCCTCAGCGCTGTGTGACTCTGCGAGAACCTCAGCTTTGACCTTTTTTAAGAAGATACATTTGTAGTTCCTCACTGTCATGGGAGAAGTGCAAACCAAGCGCACCCAAAAGGCTCAAAATCCAGAAGGCAAATAAAAAGAACCTACCATTCATTATTTAAAAAAAAAAAACTGATGATTTTTCAATCAGTCTCATGATTTCTGGGGGGCGGAGACATGATTTTGGATCATTCAGGATTGGCCATATGGTTCACCCTTAGCCTGTCTGAAACTATCCCCTTGGAATACAAGTGCATTCTAGTTTCTCCCTCTATATCTTGACTAAACTGGCCTTTTACTTCAGTTTTACAGAATCAGTACATGTAACCTCAGACTGGGAAAGGTGCTGAGCACCTTCAGCGGGGTGAAGTCCTACTGAATGAGAGTTAATGAAGTTCAGTCCCTCCACCGCCAGGGGCGCTCAATCTCTTGAAAGGAAGAACCATATATTACAAACCTTTTCTCATGCAAATGGTCTTTACTCCAAGGAGACTGAGTAGTCCCTTTGACTTATATGAAACTATGTATATGAGTAAGGCGTATATTCACGAGTCAAACGTTTCAGGAATGACTTAAATCTAATTATAACCAGACTTTGGAAACATCCACTGTGAGATTATGCTACTCAGGGGTGGCTCCAGGCACCAGCGCAGCAAGCATGTGCCTGGGGCGGCAAGCCGCGGGGCAGCCTGCCGGTCGCTGTGAGGGCGGCAGTCAGCCAGTCTTCAGCGGCATGCCTGCGGGAGGTCCACCGGTCCCACGGCTTTGGTGGCAATTCGGCCGAAGGCGTGGGACCAGCAGATCACCCGCAGACATGCTGCCAAATCCGCGTTACCAGCGGACCACCCACAGGCATGCCGCAGAAGGCCGCCTGACTGCCATGCTTGGGACGGCAAAAAACATAGAGCTGCCCCTGATGCTACTGTATATCAGGCAATGGCAATTTTAGAAAGAGATTAAGTCAACAGACATATGCCACTGCTATTAGACAAACATTATCTCAGTTTATCATACTTCCCTTGTGCTGATCAGGAAGGTTATAGATCTTCTGCAACTGTAAACTATCATTTGGAGATAAATCCCCTATCTGGACTATGCTTCTCGGTTCCTAATTTGGCTAATTAAAACATCTATTACCAATTCACAAACTTGGACTAATGTAAAGTGGAGGATTGAAGTGGGTTTAATTTAATAATGGGTTGCATTTAAATTATAGCTTCTTGTTCAAATGTTCTTCTTGTACTGTAACACTGGATTGTGATCAGAATGTTGTTTTTGCACTATCAAAGGAGGGTGGGGAAACAATGACTGTATATAAGCTTGGATAAGTTCAGAGAACAATACAATTGTTGTAGGCCATCAATGCAGACGTATGCACCAATCTATGAGCTATAGGATAACGTTCTACATTTGACGGACATAATCTACTTATTTGCCTTTGAACCAGCGGGGCTAGAGCCACAAAGACAGCCATTTACAGGGTCTAAGTCCCAAATTTAGATCCTCTGAATCCCTGTGCAGCTGCCACGTATCCATGTAGGTGACTGAAGCCCCGTGGTACCTACCTAAGTCTCCACACGTAAAGCCCCATACACTTCTCTTGTTGGACATGAGCAAAGCTGCCGGAGGCTGTATCTACATCACAAGTGCTACAGCCGTAACGCACTGCAGCTACATGGCTGTAGTGAAGACACTGTCTACAGCAGAGGAAGGGGTTTTTCCACTGTTGTAGTAAATCCACCCCCTCAAGAGGTGGAGAGAAGAATTTTTCTGTTGACCTAGCGTTGTCTATACTGGGGCTGAGGTTGGATTAATTATCTCTCTCCAGGGCCTGAACTTTTAGGTGTCTCAGCCTTGGCAGGTGCTTCAACCTATGCGTTCCCCCGTCTGTCTTGCCTGCAGAGCCTAATCTGGTAGGATTCCCAGAGGCTGTCTACCAGATTGGGCTCTGCACCAAACACAGCTGAGGTAATGGTGCTGCCCTCTCCCCACACATATCCAATAGCCCAGTGGTTTGAGCACTCAACCGGAATGTGGGAGCCTGAGGTTTAAATGCTCACTTTGCCTGGTTCGGAGCAAGGACTGGAACCTGGCTCTCCCAGGTGAATGTGCCAACCACCAGTCTCTAGAGTCTTGCCTAGATTTCTCTCTGGCCCAATGAAATATTTAAGTATTTTATACAATGTGGAACAGCTTCAACAGGAGCGACTGAGCAGAATACCAATGGGTAGGGTGTCACCTGGCTTAGGTGCCGAATTCCAAGAGAGAATTCCCAGCGATGAATCCTGAACAGAAATAGGTGCCTCCCTCTAGCCCAGAGTTAGGTGCCTAAGTCCCTTTGATGGGTGGGGTTTAGGTCACGACCCTCTCCATAGTGTTTCCTACTGGCTACTTTAGGTGACTCTCTGCTCAGCTTGCTGGCTTCTGCGAATCTCATTCTCAGGTGCCTAACCCTCCCCATGCATTGTATAGGGAGCTTGGGCAGCTAACTCAGCTTGGGCTGTGTACTCCACTAGGTGGCAGGGTGCCTAAAATTAGATTTTCGAACTTTTAAGCCTAAATTTGCTTTGTGAATGTAGCTCACACTGTTGACAACCCAGATTGAAATAGTTTTAACTGGAGAGATTATGGGTTTTCAGTATATTTTTGATAGATGAAAGGCAATATATGAGACGAATGAATTTTCTGTGCTAGATCCTGACCCTCGGCTGGTGTAGATCACTATTGCGTCATTGAACTTAATGGACTTCCAAGGGACCTTTGGCAAATTTGTCTGCTAAAGATCCGGTCTTTTGACTGAGTTCGTATATTATTTCAGCCATTTGCATGATCATCAGTGTGCCAGATGCTCCCCTACCTGTGTGACATCCCCTCAGATTTTCCATTTGAACATTCCTCCCCCTCCATCCCACATTCCCTAAATGAAAGGTGGATGTAGCTTCCTTCCCCTCCAACTCAAAATGACAGGCGGGTTTGCTCCCTAAAAGCCACAGATCTCCTCCAAACCAGCACCATCCACAATAAGGCCCTGTGCCTGCTCTCTGTTCCCTGTTCCTCTGCTGTAGTTCCACTGTCATAAGCTTCCCTATTGTCTATTACCCTCCAAAGCAATGATGAGTGTGGGTGGGTAGGAAATAGGCTCATTGTGTGACCCACATACACCAGGATTCTCATGGGATGAAGGAATGATTGTAGAAAAGCGACTGACAATGGTCCATGCAGAGTCTGAACCTTCTGAAAGGGCTACCTTAGGGGCAAGTGGAAGAGGAATGATTTTATAGAGTGGGAACACCATGCAGAACTGTTGCTCGTTGCCAAGGGGAGACCGCTCCACCTTTGCTTCCTGCCATTTCTGTGCATTTAAGTGGAGAGCTTCATTCCCTGTTCATCCCCTAATGCACATCATCAGTCTTTCAAAGATGCTTGATTTCTGTTTGATTCTTAATTATTGTAATAGTTAAGGCACTTAACTTGTTTTAATTGTTCTTCTTAATAAGATGTGGCAATTAAAATATCTTTTATATTACCCCTCATTGTAGTTTTAATTTGAGATCATAATCGTCTGATCCTTCTCAGCTTCCATATCCTTCCTGTAGAAAACTTTTGTTTTCTGTGATTTCTGTTTGTCTATTCCCATCCCCCACCCACTGCTGTGTTAGTAAACTTGCTAGGATACATTCCTAAGAATCCTGATTGGAGTTATAATTTCTCTTTCATTTAGAGCAGTGGTTATAGGCTTATAAAAACGATGCATGTAAACTGTATTCAGTTTGTGAAAGTGCCTAAACAAATGGCCCAAACCTGTTTCTGTTGATGTGAACTAGTTAGCTGGAGAATGGGCTCCCTGTGTTGGCGCATCAGAAAATGGCTTTGGTGAATTAGTCGTCTAGCTTGTCTGCCCCACATTACATTCATAGACCAATATGAATACACAATATGAGTCAGATTCGGATACTCTTAATCACTTTGAATAGTGCTTTATTCTTGGAAGAGTCCCAGCGAAATAAATTAGATTGCTCACGGAACAAGGTATGAATAGGAGTATCTGGCTCTAAGTGACCGTTACAGTTGTGCAAAGTGCTCAGGAAGGAAACTTTTCACATCATTAATCTGAAATACGTAAAGGGCTCAAATGTTTGGATTTGCCAAGTAATAGACACGTCCTGAGGCATCCAAACAGCTATTACAACTAAGAAAATATTAACAAATAATGGATTATTTCAATTGTATCGTTTATGTCTCTTCTGGCCAATGAGGAAAACACAGCCAAACTCAAAATTTCTTCTTTAGTTCTGTACAGACATTTTAGATCTTCTCATTGCAAAGTATCAATATACATAGCTCATAAGTCCCCTTCATGTTAAATATTCCTTATGTGCTTCTCATTAGTCTTTGATTAATTAAGGCGGCAAAACCCAGGATTTTGTTAGCTGTTCTCTTAACAGGAGAGTTTGATTCTTTTACTACTACAAATAATACTCAATGCATTTATTCTTATTGTGGTCCTTTCAGTTGTTTATTTCACACTGCTGTCATGCATGGATGGATTTATATGATGCTCTGATGACCTTTAGAAATCCTTCTGATTAAATGCTGTTCTACTTCATTATGACATTTCTCTACTTGTACTACCAGATTTGATGTGTACAGCTTAATAATGCAACTAGACATGAATGTTAATAACTTTGCAATTCATTGCGTTACTATTTTTTAATGTAGATGAAATTTAGTACAAGTTTCTCTGGCTGCAGGCGTACATGAATCATTAAAATTAGAGGGTAACAAAAGAACATATTAGCATTTGTTAGCCTGGATGCACAAATTTTGTAGTAACCATTTTAATATGTACTACAACTTTTTCACCCTCAAGTTTAATATGTACTACAACTTTTCATCCTCTATTCTTCATCCAGCATCATAATTGAATTGGTTTCCTTCTTGCCTCAGGATAATGATTTTACATTGATGGAATCTTTATTAGATTCTAAGGATTATATGACTGCTGCTTGTTTTACATAGCCAGGACTAAAAAGAGAGTATCATAAAGTCATGCAGCCTAAATACTTTCATAGTAAAAAGGGTAGATTTTAGAGTTTTAACTATTTAAGCTGGTCATTATGGCTAGATTTTTCACAAGGTCCCTGAACCCACAACTGGAGCTAGATTTTCAAAATAGCCCAATCTGTTGGATGCTGGGCTCCTCTGAAGAGTCACAATGGAAGCAGATGGAGGGCTGAGCATTTTTGAAAATCTGGCCTAACTTTATGCCATTAATGGGTTTTGAACAGTGAGTTTGACATGGAATGGCCAGATGACACTGATGAGAGAAAGAAGAATTTTATTCCTGAGACTGCCAAAAAGATCCAAGTTTGGAATACGTTGGTCAGGGTTGCAATTCACTAAAGCTCATAGGGACCTCCTCCTCCACAGGAGCAGAAGCGATGATATTCTGCTGTGCCAGGAACACGTGCAATGGGGAGGAGAAGGGATTTGTAGGGGTTGTTCCAGGGAGAGACATCTTCTGCATTGCTGGGAGCTAGCTAAACAGATCCTGCCACCTCCACTCTCGCATACTGTGATCTCCAATAGGATATGGTTACAATGCAGCGTAAACCCAGGTCTGTGGGACTTGAGCTTGTGGACTTCGTCTTTCTAAGCTAACTCTTGAGTGCCCACACTGCATTGTGAGCCTGGTTTACAATTACTGGACCTGGGTCTCACAGCCATGCTAATGTGCCATACTGCACTATGCAGACCTTCTGACTCAGGTCTGTGGTTTGAGCTACATCCACATTGCAGAATGACAGGGCTTGGACCTGAATTGCAGTGTGACCTGGGTCCTAGGATCCAGGTCTTAAGTGCTTGCTGACTAGAGTTAGCCTGATTTGTGTGTGGATGGAAGGGGGGCTTGGGCTCAAACCTGAGTCAGAACTTGGGCTTAGTGTGCAGTTACACATACCCATAGATTATGTCTGCAATGCAGGGTAAGCCCAGGGTTAGTAGAAGTTGAGTTAGCAGACCCTGGGTTTGTTAATCTATGGCTTGAGCATCTACACTCCTCTATAACTCCAGGTTAGGAATTGTTGAACCCTGGTTCCCAACCTGACGCTCCAGCGTCTACGCTGCATTATGTGGGCCTGAGTGCAACCACTCATAACCCCAGACTTCCTAGCACCCTCCCGAAATGTGGCCACTCTAGCCCTTCGTTTGTGGTGCAGTGTGGGAAAACTTGACTGTCCAGAGGACAAAGAAAGTCAGCCCATGGGATTGTGGGATACTTTTGGTGAATTCCCAGAGCACACATCCAGTGGGGCTGCATCTACACTTCAAAGCAACAGGGCTTGAACCCTGAGTCCCAGCTTGACTCAGGCTTAGATTCTCCACCCCCGTGGGGTCTTGGGTCTGAGCCCTAGGTTAGCATGATTTGTATGTAGACGGGGGTGGGGGTGGGAGGGGGGCGCTAGAGTTCAGCCTGAGTTTGAGCCCTGGGCTTACATTGCAGTGTAGACATACCCTTAATGACTTTTGTGTTTTGTGTATGCAGTAAAGTGAAGATTGTCCTGACTGATGAGCTGATTGTGTATTGAAAAATAATTTCTATAGGCTAAGTAGGTAATTACAGTTTAGACTACAGAAATAATCATGCAAAGCATAGACATTGTAGTCACATTCTTGTGGATTCAATGAGAGCTGGCTGGAGTAAGAAGAACAGGATTGAGGGTCCTCTGAATAGCTCATCACTACATGACATTTAGCACAGTCACTGAGCGAGCAACAGTTAGCATATAATGTAAATAGCTAGAGTGATAAAAATGATATGTGCTCCTGGTAATTTAGATTTACCAAAATTCATTTTAACAGAAGAAAGAGAAAAATCAACATTGTAGACTTTACATACCTTGAACATTATGTGATTTTGGTTTATAAAATATATCAGTGCCTGGAATTGAAAGCAGATAAGATTAAAACAATTACCATTTTTCCTCCCACTTCAACATAGCTGTAGTATAACATTAATTCAGAAGTCCTTTATCATCCAAGATCAGGTTACTGTAAGTGTCACTTTAAAAGTCCTTAAAATGTATAAGGTATGCCAGTCAGCATAACTCAGATATTCAATGAATTGCTGTTTTACGGGATTTAAAAACCTTCATGCTTCATTAATGTGGATGGCATAAATTCTAAGGTCATAAAGCACAATTGCTTTCCTATGCTTATAGTTCAATCAGCTTCATTCACTATAACAAACCGGAGCAGGAGCAGCACAAATTGTAAACGTGCACTTGCTCAACAAATTGTGTGTAGAATGATCAATACTGTGAAATCAAATGCAGTATCCATGGTGCATTAAAATGTTATCAACCGACTCTGCTTTTTGGCTGTTTGAGGGTGTAGCACACCACTTCAGCTCAACGTGGTTCAGTAGTTTCGTCAAGCTGCGATGTAAACGTGTCTTTACAAAGAAAACACACCTAAAGCTGCATTGAATTTATCGAGAACACATGTCCAATTTTGTTGACACCATTAACCTTTCATTTTGAAACTGCAGACTATTCTTAGCTAACAAAAAAATTAAAGAACGAAAACTGGCCCACAGTCTAATACCAGCCATTTTGGCTCTTTGTGCTGGCTATTCAGAGCAAAGGAAACAAAATCCTATCAAGCTTTTCTTAAACGTGACACACAAGTTTATACCATTTGCTGTGCTGACTTGTTACATGCAATGCCACAAGAAAATGATGAAGGTGCCTCCAGCTGAGTTGAGTCAATGTGGTTTGAAGCACACAATTGGGAGTCAGGAATTCCATATTCTAATCTTGGCTCTGTCACTGATTTGTTGGGTGGCATTTGATAAATTACTTAACTTCTCTGCCTCCATTTTCCTATCTGTGAAATGGAGGTAATAATGCTTCTTTACCTATCCCAAAGAATCCTTCTGAGGGTTCATTAGTTGTTATATGTTCAGTGATTTCAACATGGAAAGTCCTATCAGCATCATTACAAACTGGAGTCACTTACCTCAAAGGAAGTGCAAGGAATGATCGAATGCTCTCCTGTCCCAACAAAATTAGAGTCTATCGGTAAGCGATAGTCACTGCTTGTTCCTCTGGATCTTTGCTTGTTATCAAGACTATTTGTATCCTACGTATAATAGCTTTAATCCCTGGCAAATGGAAAATATTACTATAGGTTCTATTCTATTCTATATAGGTTTTTATACCACACATCACCGCAGTATCTGAGAGCCCAGGTGATCCTAAGATCTAGGTGTTCCATATTAACATTAGTCATTATTATTAGTTTCTTTGGATTCACATGTCACCAACTCGTACTAATTAAACTAACCAACATTCAGATGGAGCAGGAGCACAGAATGGCATTTTAATTGTAGAACTGTACACCGAGTTAATGTTAGAAAAGGGCAAAGCTTTAATAATTACCATCACTATTATTACAGAGTATTCCTATTACTGTGGCCTACAAAGGGCTCTATTATACTAGGAGCAGTACAAATACAGTGAAAGACACAGTCCGTGCCAGGAGAACTTACCACCTAAAATGAGCGGCATGCAATGGGTGGGAAGAAACAATGGGAGAAGGCTTAAGATCAGCTCTGTGATGAGTGTTTGTGATCACACTTTGCAATAAAGGTACTCCAGTTACCGGGCCGGCCTGGGTACTTAGGTGTCGGGATGATGAACATCCTGACACCTCACTTGTGAGCACCTAAACATCACAGGGTAACAAAGTCCAACTTGGGTGCTCAGGCTTCCTATCCAATGAAAGGGGAGAGATAGAATGAGATGCACAAAGCTAGTAGGCTAGGTGGCTTCCCGACCTAAACTAGATAATAGGAGATGCCAGGGAATGTGTTCAGCCCTGCCCCTTTCAGGAGGCTCAAGTCCAAGCTGGAGGGAGGCACCTATCTCTGCCTGGGATTCTGAGCTGTGAGCCTTCTGTTAGAGTTAAGCACCTCAGGCGTCTTTTGCAAGAAGACAGGGCAGGGAGAGGAGGAAGAGGAGCACACAAACTGGATCAGGCCTTGCAGCTGGAGTTAGGTGGAGGAACGCTGGCCTTCCCCTGGTTCTTAGGCCTTCAGATGTCTAGAGGGAGGCAGCCGTGTGCATGACCAGAGACAGAAACATGGGCCCATAGGGAACTTGTACTGCAGAAACCTAAGCACTAAGGGAGCGTAGGCACCTACAGGGTTCAGGTGCAGCGGAGCAGGTGTTTTGTGAATCCCAGTGGGGCCTGATTGTGAGATTTGGGTGGCTGAAGTGGCAGTTAAGCGCCTAAATCCCTTTGTGAATCTGGCCCATCGTTACTATGTAATAACGCTGTTGTTTCTTTTTTCAAAGTGTAATTACAATTAAGTCACATGATTTACTTCCTATTACCTTGTTGGCATTCTTCTTAATACACGTGCTATTGGAATCTAGCTATATTAACTACATTGTATTTATAGTGCGATTGTTCCCAGTCATGACATGATCTTCCCCAGTATCTGACTTAGTAGTAATTCCTGGTCCCTGAAAGCATAGCCACATTGTAATTGCCCTGTAACTGCCCTGTAATGACAGCACCCTTACGATAAAATGGGACCATGTTTATTTTCAGCTTAATGTGATAACAATTTAGCATGAATTTTTTTTATATTTCTCATATCTGCATGTCAGCATCAATATTCTTCACTCTAGGTTAATTTATTTCAAAGTAAGGAAAACAGCAATAACAAAACACACAAACTAAAGAATGAATATAAAGGCTCCATGATTTTGAGAACACACATGGATACATGTACATTGCAAAATGGCAGTGAGTCTCAGAGCCTGGGTCAATTGGTGGTAGGGCTCATGCTACAAAGCTAAAAATAACAGTGTAGATGGTCTGGTTTGGGCTGGAGGCTGGGCTCTGATATCTGGAAAAGGGAGGAGGGTCTCAGAGGCTGGACACTTACCAAACAGGAATGTCTACATGGCTATTTTTAGCCCCATAGCATGAGCCCCGCAAGCCAGAGCTCTGAAACGTATCATGGAGTTTTTAAACCATGTAGCTGTACCCATACACTCACTCTGCTATCTTCTATGTGAGCTATTACAGAGAATATCAGCTGTTCTACATCTGTCATTGCATCAGGGAGAGAGACTGCTCTACAGTTAAAGGCACAGAAAACAGAATAATAGTGTTTCTTTTCAGTTACACAGCTACATGCACCAGAAATTCTGGGATTAGTTCCAGGCAGTTTTTCAATATTATGAAGCTGATTGTTATGGCTCATCAGCAAAGGTGATACAATGAGTGGAATTCTGGGCCCATTAGAGTCAGTGGCAAAACCCCTATTGATTTCAGTGGGGCAGGATTTCACCCATTATTTTCAATTAAAATTCCAAATCCACTGAGAGAACCAAGCTACAATCAGATCAACGCAGGCCTGGGGCTCCACACAGACCTAAGGGGTCTGCTTGCCTGGCTCAATTGTAGGATTGGAGACAAAATGTGTCAACTTTCTCTAATCCCAAAGGCTCAAGTTAAGGTTTCTACCCAACATCTTCCTCACCATCAATGTGTAATTCCTGTTTTTAAAAATTGCCTGGATTCTATAGCTCTCTAAGGAGGACTGTTGTTGGAGGATTCCACAAGACAGCTCTGGTCTTATAGTCCATCAGACATCAGCTTGTGAAACATATGTCATTGCTCTGTCAGTGAGGGCGGAGAGAGAATGAGTTTGGGAGACACTGAAAGTTGAGTTTTGGGGATAAAAGGGAATTGGCAAACTGTGACAGACTCACAGTGTGCTGTAATTAAAGGGACACCGGCAAAGTGAGTAGGAAATAAACTATATCTATGTTGACAGCAGTCCCATCTGGGTGGTCTTTATTCTTAATTTGTTTTAATTATTTTTTAATTGAAAGGATATATTTGATAGGGCAAAGCACTAGTCCTGTATTATATGCTGTGAGTAGGTCACTAAGATGCTAGGCCCAAATGCTGCTGTCTGCTTACTAGTGCAGTAGGGATTGTGAACCTGGCTTGAGTGGGCATGGATGTAGGGCATGACAGTTCCAAGGCATATTTGTTCTTTCTTCCCCCTCGTCCCCCAATCTGTCAGGATCCCCTCTATGGGGAATGTGCCGGCAGGAGGAGGGAGTGGGATGGGTGGTTGACCACCCTCTGCCACCCTTTCTGCTGTACCCTTCCGCACACCCTCACACCAAACTCCTTAGTCGTTGCTTAGCTAGATTGCCCAATGTGTCTAAAGTGCATTGAACATCTCATACACTCCATTAGACTCCTTCAGCTGGTTACAATTGTTTTTTGACTGGAGGACCACACCATTGTTCTCTGCCAAAACTAACCACAATCAGGGAACATTTTTCAACTGGAATTTCCACTAAGGACCAAATTAGAGTTCTATCCAAGCCATGCTGTCAAGAGACCAGAGGTGTTCTAGGGCTATTGTAGAAGCATAGGGTTTTCTCATGGACCGCCCTGGCCTCTGGCAGATTTCTTCCATTTCTGTGGTGTGGAGAAAACCCTGCCCCGAATCAGAACTGGGAAGAACCTTGGTATACAAACTCACAGAATATCTGACTTACTTAGATCTATGGAGGGAGGCAAAGGGCATTCAGATTCGCAAAGGAGCATGGGGCGTTAGGTGACCAACTCCCAGTGAAACTTTTGAAAATCCTGGTCTCAGTCTTTTATGCATCCAATCAGTCCACACCTGCAATAACTATGCAATAGCTGCATTTGGATGGACTAAGCAGTCCCACTCCTAGTATAATGATAGCTCTAAGAACAGGTTTATCATTCTGCTAATTTCTTTTCCAAAACAGCATATCAACTGGCACAAGTGTTAACATCGACAAGTATATTTTATAATTTGCAAGTGAACATTAAGCTGAGATGGCACATTGGTTTTTAATGTTTAATGCACATAGTTTAGATGGCATCCATTAATCATATTCCTCGTTCCTTTGTTGTGCTCATGGAAGAAACAACTGTTTTTAAAAAGGGGATAGACTTTCTTTAAATAAAAAGATGCATTATATATCAGCTGCTAATGAAGAGGAAATAATGATGACTGTGCACTGCACAATATATTAGAACACTGATTAGTCTACAGCAGAACTGCTTAGAGATATCTTTTAAACACCTGCTTGTTAATTTTCAACCCCATGTGTTACTTCATTTAACAATGCATGCATGGTTAGAAGACAGAGTTAATATTAAATAATGAATAAAACCCAGTACAGGTCAGCATGCACTTTTGCTCTCAAGCTCTTATACGTGTTCAAAACCAGGATATTTTCCCTCACATACAAACAAACTGAGATAGATTTAGCTAGCCATTAAGTAGCTCCTTCCCATTGGCTGAGCTGGTCTCTGAGATTCCTACCTGTCTAGCGAAAAGAAAGGGCATGTGGTTGTGTTCCCTCCCACATCAGACTTCGTTGTGACCACACAAAGGCATCACAACCACCAGGGCGAGAACTCTTGTTGTAAACAATTCTCTTGCATATGTATTAAGCTAGCATTTTCTATAGTATAGCTCCAACAGCTGTTTATTGCTGATTTATGGTTCTTTTCCCACCCCATTTTTTGGAGACCATTAAAAATTGTCCATCAAGAAATAATGTCATCCTTTACATTTAGTGTTATATTTTGAATTCTCCCATTCTTCCAATGTAATATGAATCTACATACAATAAGAGCTCCCATACATTTTAGTTGGTTCTAATTCAGCGGTTCTCAAACTGGGTTGAGACTCCAAAGTGGGTCACGATCCCGTTTTAACGGGGTTGCCAGGGCTATGTTAGACTTGCTGGGGCTGGGGCCAAAGCCAAAAGCTCAAGGGTTTCAGCCCCAGGTGGCAGGACTCAGATTACAAGCCCTCCGACTGGGGCTGAGGCCCTTGGGCTTTGGCCTCCCTGCCTGGAACTATGGGGCTTGGGCTTTGTCCCCCAGGCCAGGGCAGAGGAGCTTGGGTGGGCTCAGGCTTTGGTCTTCCTTCCTGGGCTCGTATAGTAATTTTTGTTGTCAGAAGGGGGCCATGGTGCAATGAAGTTGAAGAACCCCTCGGCTAGTTCTTTTTCTTCATTATGTATATAATTGCATTATAACCCTGAAAACAAATTTAGGGCACTTAGCAGAAAAAACATGAGATGATGGTAATAAATAATAATAATTATAAAAATGGTTTACTCAGAATTCTGTGATCGACCAAAACTTTATTTGTGGGCATTGTTTAAAACTTGCATTAAGAAGAGACAATTGGATATTTTTAATGCTTTGTTTATAAAAGATAATCTAAAATATTAACTCCGTCTGCTTTGCATTCTTGGATTATTATTGAAAAGCAAAATTCCAAATTGTTGCCACATTACAATGACCAGATAACACCACCTACAACATGAGCTTTTGGACTTACACAATTTTTATCTAGATATCAAAGGCCTGATTGTCTTCTCACCTACACCAATTTTACACTCATCTCTCTCTCCTTTGACTGCTGTGGAGTTGCTCTTAATTTATAATTACTCCTAATTTATATATAACACTGTAAATGAGGGGAGAATCTGGTTGAGTGATTTTACCATAGTTTCCTTACGTGGTTTCAGAACTAAACCCTTTCTCAGGAAAAAGTCACACATGGCAGATTTATTTGTATAGGCTGGAGAATCTTGGCTCAGGTACAGAGCATCCCTGCATCTAAAGAATTATTTTCAACCTAAGGTTTAGAAGGGCCTTGATAAGGGTTAGTGGATCTTGGTGTTTTCCTGCCACTGTATTTCATTTCAGAAGGCTTGATCCGCTGTGTTGGCAAAATATGTAATGTTTTAAGCTGATGAGACAAAACCTCATAGGAAATTTACTAAAGATGTGCAAACATGTTTTTAAATGAATTTCTCTCTATCTTGGGCATCGAACGTGTTTCAGTATAAATCTGCAATTTGTTTTTTATTTATAACAGACTGTGAGCACTTTGGGTCTTTATATTTCGCCATTCTATAGTGCCAAATGCAATACTGAACCTCCATAATAAATGAATAATAATAAATATACACCACTGAATATTTACTTGGAAGGTTCTTTAGAACATGTATTTGCAGGGCTGGCCTTACCATGAGGCGAACTGAGGCGGCCGCCTCAGGTGCCAGACTGGGGGGAGGGGGAGTGCCACTAGGACCCAGAGTGTAGAAAATTGTGTCTGCTGCTGGTGCATATGTATTCTCTCTGCTCTAGATGCACAGAGATGGTGGAGTGCAGTGCTGGAGGAAAGAGGGCACGAGACATAACAGGCAGGCAGGAGAAAAGGTGAGATGGAATAACAGAAAGCAGCAGGAGCTACAGGGTGAGGAGGAGGAGCCTCTTATGTACCTCTCTAGCACCCCCAGGAGCCTGGACTGATTAACACCAGCTTCTCAGAGAGCTTCCTGTTTCCTGCTGCTTCTCTGAACCCACTTGAGGAGAACAGGCAGGCAGCCACTTCTCTTTACTCCCCCACTCACCATTTCAGAGTGTTTGTAGATGGGTTTGGCAGTTGGAGGTTATTTAATGAATATTTTTGTGCTGATGCACCTCTAATAGTATTCTAGCATATAGTTATGATTTCTAGACTAAAGCCAGAAGGAATCTCTATGATCATGTAGTCTGACTGCTGCATAATACAGGCCACAGAATTTCACCTTTTATTCCTCTTTGCTGTGCAAGCAATAATATCACCAGTGCTTATGTGCTATGCTGAAGGATGTTATAGCGAGACCCAAGAGGAATGTATTTGTATATTATAGAGAATTAAGAATAGCTCTAATGATGGGTGGTACCGTCCAACTGACCTAGTTAACCCTGAATTCTCTGCCATCTCATCAAATGTCACAAGGTTTCATAAGAATGGCCATAGTGGGTCAGACAAAGGGTCCATCTAGCTCAGTATCTTGATAGTGGCACACAAAAGTAGGCATGCCTAATGTATGTGCACTTACTAACGCTGGGTGCACAAATTAGGCCTTTTGCACACACAGATAGATATTTAGATGCCTAACTGCCCACTTGTGCAAACAAAACCCAAATTTTCATGCCTATCACACATGTAAAATAGGTGCAAAAATTCACAGGAACCTTGGGCTTCACTTTATGAAGTGGCCCTCAGTGGCTGCGAACTGTCACGTGACATATCAATACCTTCTGAGGCCAACAATTACAGCAATGTTTGCTTAGTACATCAAACATTTCCTTTGGGCCACCTCAGAAAACTTAGTTTTCTATCTCTGGAGCAAAGCACAAGCATTATTGGTACCACATGTTTAAAAGCTCTCTGGGTAGAACATGAAACACATTTGATGTCAGTCCTGCAACTGAACTGGTTATCCTCTTCTAATGTTAAGCATTTCCCATCCTCCATCAAAAACCTTTAAATCAGCATTTTGAACATACCATTGATACAGTGTACATTTCATTTTTAAGCTTCTCTAGCTGTTTTGACAAGAAATGGACTTCATAAATTATGTAAGCAATTCCTCTACTTACAGACGCTAGACCAGCCCTGTGCTGTCCAGATAAGAGGTATGCTTCGGGAATGAAAAATTACCATAAGTATGCCTCTTTAGCTGGTTTTTTTTTTAAACAAGTGACTATAGTTCATAGCACAGGGTAAACTAATACATGCTATATGCATAGAATAAATTATCCCATCCACTAGATATGGATCTGATTCCAGACTCGATGTTCAGATCAGAGGGGTTGGTTCAGGCACATCTCAAATACTAGCTTCTGGTTTAAGGTACCATCAAGACTGATGTTCGTCTTCCAAGGTTAGACCACTTGGGAGCTTCAGCGAGTGCAGGAAAAGGAGACTGGTTTGATGTGTGTGAAATTGCTTTGACTCTGTAAAGCCCTCTATGGTTTTGAGATCTTAGGCCCAAATCCTCAAAGGTATTTGGGCACCTCGCTCCCATTGTTTTCAACTGTTTTCAATGGGAGGTAGGTGCCTAAATACCTTGGAGGCTCTGGACTTTAGAGACCACCTCTTGCCAAATAAACAATCATCACCACCTGGCTGAGGTGCTTTTGTTGACAGCCCCTAAATATGTACTCCTAAGGACTGGCAGCAGAGTATTCATGGTGGAGGGAATTCACTAGAGAAGTCTGAGTTGGTTAGCTTTTAAAATATGGTGCAAGCCTCATTTTTTCCACCAAGCCTTTACCAAACAGGTCTACATTTAGGCGTTGTCTTTTCTTACAGCTTTTTGGTTGGACAACTAATTCATGGACAGCAGTCCTCCTTGTTGAGGGCTGTTTGATGCTGGAATATAAATGGTATGTGATCTTGCCTCAGCAACAGGTTGTCAGGCATAAATGTATGTGTAGAACTTAGCTCTGAGTTAGTCAATACTTACTAGAACCAGTCCAAACAAAAAGAGGCACTTTTTTGTGAAATGTTGTTTGGAAAATGTTTCCCTTCTTTCACTGTTTGAAATTTTACATCCAGCTCTCATATTTACCATTTAGGTCAATCAAAGTTTTTATGAATCCTATCAGAATGTTATAGTAGTTCCTCAGTTACAGCTGAGGAACATACAGAAGGACTCACATGGGGGGCTTGTAAGAGCTTCTTGCTTTCAGACAGTGCTGGCTGCTTAATTTTGGCTGCTTCTTCCTCAGGAGCCCTGTGAGGACCTGGCAAGGAGAAGTAAGTTGGGACAGTTCTAATCTCAGGCTGGCTCCTCGCTAGTTCTAAACTAATATAATTCTACCAATTGTAATGTATCAAAGTGAAGGGGAGAAAAAACACCACCAGTGCTCAGATTTGTGCTAGCAAGCTTTGATTTGAATCCTCAGCTTAGTTAATAGCAGCTGCTTGGAATCTCACCTGTTCTGCTGCTTTCATGGAAGGGCTATCCCAGGGCTATCTGGAGATACTTTATTCTTTTTTCTCTCGTACTTGAAAATGGTTTCAACAGAAGCTTCCCCTGCAGGCAGAAAATCTTGAAAACTCTGGAACTTTAAATTAAATACATTACAAGTTAACTTGATTGCCAATCTTGTCTCTTTTCTCTTCTACTAGCTATAAAAAGACTCCAAGATCAAATTAAAAATGTCCCATCTTTTAACAGCTCCTTTACAAGCATATCCATGTGGTAGAAATGTGAACTTCTAGCTTATCTTGTTTTATTGTAAAGTTTCTCTGTGCATCTAGGATTTTTGTTTGATCAAACTTTCCTCTAAGAGCCAATCAGTTTATCCTTCAAAAAGAGTAAGAAGATACTTACTAAAAACACCCATGGCAATTATTCCAATGGAAACTTGGATGGAGAAAAGAGAATCCAAATTTCCAGTGTAAACAATTCAATTTGCACAAGAATTATGGTAATTTATAGGTGGAAAGAATTGCATAATCAATATGAACATTTATGGTTGCTTGGCAATGGCTACAAAACAATTTCTGGTAAGTTTTTATATGTGGGAAAATTGTTTTAAAAGTGATCAATAATTTTGGATACCCACCTTGAAGGAGCCTGACTTTCAGAATGTGGAGCACTTACACTCTGAAAATCAGGTCCCTTTTAAGTGGTTCAGGACGAGCACTCCAAAATGGAGTCATCCAAAATTAGTGACTTTTGCACGTGTGTGTGTGTATTTTCTCATTAAAATAGCACCAAGTTTTCCTCAGTAACTGCTACTCCTCAACAGTTATAAAGTTAAAGCCACTGACCTTTCAAAACATTAATTATAATTATCTAGGTGAGAAACCTGTGACCGGAGGGTAGCTCAATGGAACTCCAAAGAGCATATGGAATCTATCTGAAAAAAATGCACTGAATAGTTCAGGAGATAACGTCCATAGTGCTTGAAAAGAGGAAAATTGGCATTGTGAGGCTAACCCAAAGTCAATGGGACTCTAAACAGGCACAGCTGTTCACTCACATGCTATCAATTGCGGGATCCGGTCCTATAATGGTGCAGGATCAGCCATCATATATCTTATGGTACCGCGGGACATTTAAGTCAAGTTACAGAATGTATATTTATTTGGGATTTGGAATCATTCTGTTACATGTAAAAATCCATATTAATGCTTTACTCCTCAGTGTTTTTGAAGGAGTAAGTGTGCTGTTGTAGATGGACTCGGTTTTTATCCCTTCAGCGCTTCCCTTCCTTTCAGAAAGATAAAGGCATCTCTGATGTGCTTTTAGACTCAGGTATTCATTATTTAGACATTGGCAGACTTGTATGTATGACTAATGTCGGTCCCAGGATATTAGAGTGAGAAGGTGGGTGAGGTAACATGTTTTATTGTAACCGGGAGTGATTCTGGATTTGCATCATATAACTGAAAGCAGAATTTGCTTTGCTTTGTCTTTTTTAAGTGATCTTGACTGTATAAAATAACATGGTATCAAACAGGACAATAAGTTCATATGCCATTATAGAAGGAAGTATTTCAGAAAAATTCCCTACATTGAAATTTTTCTGATAGTTGATTATGCCCAAACATACTCATAAATGAGTAACCCAGCACACTGGATAGGTTTCCCAATGAATTCACTAATTCCAAGATTCATTAGGTTGACAGATAAGGGCATTATTACATATTCTTCAATAGCAGGAGGTGGCTGAAGAATCAGCCCTGCTATCTTTTCCCCTCTTGTTTAAATAGCACGACCATTGAGCAAAGGCATTTTGTTTAACATCCCAGTCATACCACCAGTTTCACTCTTCAGTATCTAACACGATCCTTTTCAAGCATAATCGCAGAACAGTTTCAGCATAGAAAAGGAATAATTTGAATTAGACTGGTTATCAGTGACTCTTCTAATGAAATGATGTTGCCAATGAGTTACTCGTCTTAAAATGTTAATTATTCTTCTGTAGAATAATGCCAACAGCAAAAGCAGCTTAGGTGGTGAGAATGGAGAGGAGAGAGATTAGACAGAAATCAGTGTCCAGCACTTTTTATTCCTCATTACCCTTTTATGTAAAAACATTTGAAATATTGTATGATGCATTTAGCCTAAAACCTCAGTAAGGACACTTGAAATTCATATATAATAATGCCAACGTTCAGCGGAGAGATTCCATTATAAGGGCCCACGCACACAATGGAGATGCTGTGCTATTGGCATTTGGAATGGGAGAAGTCTGGATTAAGTGGTAAAGTCGCTGTTTTGCAGTAGACTAGATTGTGCCAGCTTGGCACAACCCATTGTAAGGGGCAGAATAGAGTCACAGCACCCTGTGGAAGCACAAAGGACATAAAAGGGGAAAGCTTCCTGAAGCTGCCTAGATCACTATTACATCCCTTTACAGGCTGTGGCATCTCTCCTGCACATTAATCCCATTTGTGGATGGGGGGAAGCGGTAGATGTGGTATATCTTGACTTCACTAAGGCTTTTAATTCTGTCTAACATGACCTTCTCATAAACCAGCTAGGGAAATACAACCTACAATACTATAAGGTGGGTGCATAATGACTGGAAAACCATTCCCAGAGAGTAGTTATCAGCGGTTCACAGTCAAGCTGGAAGGGCATATTAAGGCGGGTCCTGCAGGGATCAGTTCTGGGTCCCGTTTTTTTCAATATGTTCAGCAGTGGTTTAGATAATGGCATAGAGTGTACTTATAAAGTTTGTGGATACCACCAAGCTGGGAGGGGTTGCAAGTGCTTTTCAGGATAGGATTAAAATTCAAAATGATCTGGACAAACTGGAGAAAATGTCTGAAGTAAATAAGATGAAATTCAGTGAGGACAAATGCAAAGTACTCCACTTAGGAAGGAACAGTCATTTGCACACATACAAAATGGGAAATGACTGCCCAGGAAGGAGTACTGCAGAAAGGGATTTGGGGGTTATAATGGATCACAAGCTAAATCTGAGTCATCAGTGTAACACTGTTGCAAAAAAAGTAAACATCATTCTGGAATGTATTAGCAGGAGTGTTGTAAGCAAGACACGAGAAGTAATTCTTCTGCTTCACTTCACACTGATTAGGCCTCAACTGGAGTATTGTGTCTAGTTCTGGGTGCCACATTTCAGGAAAAATGTGAACAAAGTGGAGAAAGTCAAGAGAAGAGCAACAAAAATGATGAAAGGTCTAGAAAACATGACCAATGAGGGTAAGATTGAAAAAATTGGGTTTGTTTAGTTTGGAGAAGACAAGACTGAGAGGGGACATAACTTTCAAGTACATAAAAGGTTGCTACAAGGCAGAGGGAGAAAAATTGTTCTCTAACTCTGGGACAAGAAGTAATGGCCTTAAATTGCAGCAAGGACGGTTTAGGTTGGACATTAGAAAAAACTTCCTAAGTGTTGGGGATAGTTAAGCACTGGAATAAATTGTGTAGGGAGGTTGTGGAATCTCCATCATTGGAGATTTTTAAGGGCAGGTTAGACAAACACCTGTCAGGGATGGTCTAGATAATACTTACTCCAACCTTGAATGCAGCGGACTGAACTAGATGACCTCTCGAGGTGTCTTCCAGTCCTACGATTCTATGATTCTATGCTGGCCAGTGTGTAAGGTAAGAATCTTGCTCCTGCTTCCTCCCAGTTCTATGTGGAGCACCACAGCTCCCAGGGGAGTAGGGAGAGAGGAGTTTCTGTATGCCCTGGATGCAGGAAGTACAATGCTGCCTTGTCTGTTCAAAGGGGATGGAATCCTAGAAGCTAAAGGAACTCCAGATGGAGAGTTTGACTTTGGCATCTTGAGATACCTTGCCCCACATGCGTAAGCTCATTTCATTACAGGGGGTTGCTTCCAGAGTCCAAGCACATATCAATTTAAAATGGTATCTAATTTTTCTCAAATATTCTTCTAGATTCTGATACCCATGGGCAGGGGCATGCACCGGAATTTAAATGTGACCACTTTTGGAGGGATCCATTAAACACACACGAGTTATCCACATTAAATCCTATCACCACACGCACATGCAACATATGCATAGAAATAAACAGCTGTACGCTCACCATTTCAATGAAAATCCATGAGCCATGGAGCTATCTGAATACATGTATCCACAAGTACTTGAAGGCAGTGGGGTCACAGAGCTCCTCCATCCCCGGGGGTCACGGCGTGGAGACTGAGAGCGCTCCTCCTCCGGGGGCTGTGGTGGGGAGAGCTCCTCCAAAAGTGCTTCTCCCCCTTGTGCACACCCCTGCCATGGGTATGCTGAGTGACATCTTAATCCACACATGGCCCCATATAGTCCAGTGTGCTCTTTGTGGCATACAGAATTATTCAATGTGAATATGGGTATCAAAATGTAGCTGGAATTCCAAGCTAGATAAGTAGTTTTTTACAGGGACGATGGACAGCTTTCTGAATATTAATGAGTGGAAGGTGTGCTAAAAATTATGCTTAGGATGGAAATAAAGATTAATGTACATCGTAACCAGCCAACAGAAATTTTAAGACAAGGAACAAATTGTGTAGTCCATAAATTAGCATAAGTTCTTAAGGAAATTCAGAGGCTTTTACCGAGTTACAGTTCTTTTTTACAGAAGTTCCCTCCCCTCCTCAAATTTTCCCTTGGAACAATTTTGTTGTGAGAGTTTTAGCAAGTGTTCTGTTATATTGAAAGAATAAGTGAATAATCTTTCCTAAAGACAAGGTTAAGACAACTTGAAACTCTTTCTATTCCATACAAAAGGGTTTGATTCTCTGAACTGTTTTCAATAGTTATTCCTGATTTACACCAGGTAACAGATTCAAGGCTGCAGTAATCATCTATTCTCACTCCAGAGGAACTAATTCAATCAGCTGAGAACTCTAGTGATCAAATAGATAATTAGTGTTATGACAAGTGCAACTTTAAATGCCTCATTTTAGTAGCAATGTTAGGAAGTGTTAATGACAAAAAATGTAACTGTATTTGTTGGCTTTTACCATGGTTTTTCTTGGATTGCAGGTGGTACAGTTTTTGTTAAATGCACAATGCCCCTTTTGACAGATCTTCCTCTTTCAAGGACTTGAACTGGGAAATTGCATTATGTGTATAATAAAAGGGAAAAGAAAAGAGGTTTTCCCTTATTTTTTCTCAATTTGGTTTAATTTTTATGACATTTCCGGATATAATGTGTCCTTACTCATGTTCTGATGTAAAATAAAAGAACATGAAATTCAGTAATGAAAGGCTCACCAAGGATTTGACCGTAATGAATACCTTTCCTGGCTGTGTCAGAACAGAGGTGACCAAACTTCCTTCTTGTCCCCTGAGATGTCCTCTCCAGACCCGGATTGAGGTGCAATGGTGGAATGGCATAAGGAAGCCTACACTGGTGCAACCCGTATTGCACCCGTTCCTTGGGTAAATGTATTGACTTACACTATAATTAACTGCATTTCACCATCATTCCAAGCACACATGCACTAAACACACCGGCATGACTCACCAATTAAATAGTAAACTCCTCCTCTCACATTCAGCCAGGCAAGGTTAAACAGAAATAATGCCTCTGTTCCCCATAAGATCTTCTTAATAACTTGGGAGAAGTTCCTGAATGGTATTTTCCCCATACAGACTGCTCTGCAGTACTCCAAAAGCAGGGTGACAAAAGCATGGAGCATTTTGTCAGTATCCACAACTAAAAGGAAAGGATACAATCTTCTGGCCAAGCACACATGTAAACATGTATCTTGGGCATGATGAAGGAGATGGATATACAGCAGGGTCCTCGGGTTGGTGAACCTGTGTTATGACTGACAGGCAAATCTCCCCCAATCAAAGCACCGGATACAACTTCAGACAGTTCTTCCAGGTGCATTACCCTACCCTTGTCTTAACGCAGGCTCTATAAACTAGCTCGTCTGTTCTGAAGGAGCTTTCTTTCTCTACAGATTGAATTCCACTGGAAAATCAAAGTTAAATAGAAAAAGATCATCCCTGCAGAAAAAGTGGAATGGTAAGTCTTTCAAACCAAGCGATTCATAAATCCTGTAAAACTGAAAATTGATTTGGTGGAAGTATCTGTGGATTGATACTTAGAAAAAAATACCATGTTGCCACTAGGCTCATGTTGTTGTGAATTGTTTAAAATATACCGTTTTGTTAGCCACTGATACCCAGGCCAGTTAGTTGCCACTATATTTCCTCCCCTAAACTCTTTCCTTTCTCTTCCACCATCACTGCAGCTATTCTATTTTTTGTCACTTGCACTTGTCCCTCCATTCCTATCCATGTTCTGGCTCTTGACAGGTCCTTTTGATTCAGGATTTGTAAAATCCATCATTCCAATCCATCCTGGTTCATGCTCTCAAACGTCAGTGGGAATGAAGGGTACTGAGCAGCTTGTAGGATACAGTCCTTAAAACCATACTGAGCCCAGGAGGGCAGGAGCCATGTCTACTCTTTGTACTGGGCAGTGCTGAACATACTGGTGGAGCTAAATTAATAATGGGGAGATTCCCAATGAAATGACGTCATGGTCATGCAGAGACAGTTCCAGTCACGTTTACAAAATGTAGGGTGGTTAGGAGACTGTTGAGTGCACAGAGAGAAAAGGAATTTAATTCAAAGTGAGTTTGGCCAAATTTTCCTGATTCTTTGTGATGTGAAAAACGAAAAGAAATCCTCCCCATGCAAGGCCTTTGGTAGTGTATTCTTACAACAAAAGTAGTCTCAATAAAAGAGAAGTCAACAAACAACAACAACAAAACCAGAGCAGATATTTTGAGTTAGGAAAAATAATTGTTTCTTAAGTGAGAGATGTAGGGAAGGTGGGTGGGGGTGGGAGAGGGAGTACATTCTAGACCACACAAACCAAATGAAGAGCAAATTTTAAAGAAAGAACTAATGATTCTCTTTTGCAGGGAAGGAGATTTTATTGATTGTGAGGCAAAAGGAAGAAAAACTAACACAAGACAATGGGGACAGGAAATGTCAACTGTTCTATGTAAACATACAGTACAGGGGTCAGTCAGAGGGTGGGTGATAGCAAAACACTAATAAAAAGAGAGAAATTAAATGGGAACTCAAACACAAAGGCCCTAATCTTATGTGAAGCCCCACTGAAATTACTAAGGGATCATGGCTTAGCTTTTGAAAAATGTAATTGCTTTGACTGAAGGTTTCATAAACACAATTTGCCAATCTGGATATGGGGGAAAAGACGCCCCTTTTCACTCAGTAGGTAAATAAACAGGCAAATTGGTTCGTTAATGTAAAAAACACACTCAGCCATTATCCTGCAAGGGCCTGATCCAAAGCCCAGAGGTCAATGTGAGTCTTTCTGTTAGGTTTAGATCAGGCCCTAAAAGACGGTCAGGAGAAAAGATTCAGGATATTTCAGGCATCCATTACTTCTGTTTATCAGGGAATTTCACAAACACACTCAATTTCTCCCTCTCGAATAGACAGAACTCACAGTGTGGATGTGTCTGAACTTGTTCCTTTGGCAAAGAAGAGAGAACAAATGTCAGTTGGCGTGAATCTGCTGCACTGACTGGCTAAGCCCGTAAAATGAAAACTACTGCTACAAAACAATCCCGTGTTGGCCTGGTGAGCCGGTGGCTGCACTGCTATCCATGAGACCATGGTTACATCCTTGAGAGGGAGGCCCTTTCGTTTGCAATCCATTCCTAGGGAATGTCACAGCAATGTGTCTGGTGGCTTTGATAGTCTCCATCGATATACATAGGGGAATGCCCACTAAGGGGTTCGGATGTCCATCCCCCATGACGTTAATGAGAGTTGGGCACCCAATTGCCTATGGCAGCTTTGAAAATCTCATCCAGCAAGTCAAAGGTGATGCAGTAACTGGCGCTCGAAGAATTAGCTCCCAGAGCTGACAGGTGTTAGAAGCTGAACTCAGGCAGCCTGAGTGTAGGTAGCTCTAGGGTACACCCAATAAAGATGTTGAAATAGGAATAATCTCAGAAGCACAAATGTCTTAGACACATCTTTATATGCTGCGCCTCCACTTTCCCGATGAGACCAAAGTGGTGTGAGGTGTCTGAATGCAGGTCAAAAAGGGAAAACATGAACCATAAACCCCACCTTGGGAGAGCTCTCCACTAAGAGAGGAAAAGCCATGCAAGTGGATTTTAAAGAAAGCAATACATTTAGTTCTTATAAGGTCTTTTTGCTTATTTAGTAGCATATGGTATCAGATTAACAGAAAAGAATTGTCTCTATAATGTACAGCCATAATGCACATTCAGTTATATCTGTGCTAAATGTAGCCTTTATATTGTTCTCAGTACTGCAGAGAATTTGCATAAAACAACAGAGGAATTTGTTTTTCTGAGAGCGTGCCCGCTTACAAACTCCTTTTATTTTCCCAATATTCCATTGTTATTTATTTTAGACAGAAAATTGTCAGATTAATGTACTCCCTTATGCAGGCTGGCTTGTTTTATTGCCTGTTATTAAGATGTAACATGTATATGAAAATACTGACAGGGACTGCCCACTTCTGCATTTCCCCAGTTAAAGGCAAATTAAAGTTTAAGTTGAAAATGTAGATCTCCAATATTTCTTAAGGCTAACGCGATATTAGTTTTCAACTTATTTTGTATTCAGAAAGAGCCCAACATTCCAACCACACATCTGACAGAGCAAACTGTCCGAGAATGAAATGTGGGATTTAATTTCGATACCAGCCACATCTGAGAAAGTCACACTTCAGAATCGCAAGTCTCATCCGTTCCCACAGATAAATCAGAGCTTAGCCAGAACCCACGAACAAGGCCCTTAGACTGAGCAGGAATAGAGTTGACTAGGATAACCTTGGTAGGACATAGGTGCAGGGCTTAGAAATTTTGGACCAAAGTCTCCTGTGTCGCACCTGTGTAAATATGTAGTAACTACACTAATTGATTTCAAGGGAATTATGCCAGATTCACACGGCTGTGAACTGGGAGAAGTGGTCCATTTAAATATTTGTTTTCAATTAAATCTGAACTGGGAACTTGGAGTTTTTTCCATCCCTATTTTGTATGTGTCATTTACACAGAGCTACAGCACATTTTATATAACGACAACTTAAATCACATTCCATCAAAAGTCTCAAGCCTAAAAACTAATGAATTAAGACTTTCCAGCAGAGCCCCTTGCTACCGTACTTCATTAACAGTTTCTAAAGAAAGGGACACTATTCGGACACCTAACATAGATGCTGTATTTCAATGGCTAATGTTACCGCTGTCCTGCAAGCCATGCAATCTAAGCACTTCAAGCACGGCATAATGATTGTTGGCTCTGTGACTCCATGGTTACAATACAGATTTGCTTTAATGCTTAGAACACCTGCATATCAAAGCATGGGCATGAGTAGTAGGGCTTAAGAGCTGACGTGTTTCTTTGGCAACGTTGAAATAACTCCCAGAGCCTGTGTTTGTGACGTCAAAGTTGATCTGTTGCTGCTCAGTGGTCTTTGTTTCAGGACTTGTCTTCGAGTCTCTGTTTTGGAGACTGTAATAAAGACTTGGATTTATCTTTCAGAGCTTTGGCCAACCTCCCCACCACCTTTATTATTATTGATTTATATTACCATAGCGTTTTAGGGAGGCAGTGCGGCCTAATGGATAGAGTATGGACCAGTCATGGGTCTGAACCCCATTGCACTGGGCACTCTATTTTTCAATGCTTCTTTTGGCTTCGGTATAAAGTTTTGGAATCATTAAATATATTAGAAGGATACAACAGGATGGACAGATTCCCCCTGCTCCCCAACTATGCTACATGCTGCCTAAATGAATACTAATTAATGTTTAAACAATGCTATTTATAATAGACTGCTCACACTCAAACTAACTATGCTCCATTAATGGGGCTTCAAATGATTCATCATCATTTGCATCATCTTGGAATTATTGATATAATGTAGAATTGGTTAGTTTCATTGTAAATGCTTTTTTCCCTCTTACCAGTAAAAAAGCAGAAACGCTTTTGCAGTCACACTGCGTAGTCACACAGTGATATCCACCATTTTACATTAATCATACGAATAATTTTCAATGTTCTTTCATGTAATTCCTATGGGATAGATTTTTTAAACAGTGGTCCTCAACGTGGAAGGTGTGCAGGAAGCGGCCTGGTTAAAGTCGGGATAGCAATTTGGCCGACTATATGAAATATTTCAAAATAGACGTGGCTTTTTTTCAGATACACCACTACCCCGATATAATGTGACCCGATATAACACAAATTCGGATATAACGCGGTAAAGCAGCGCTCCGGGGGGGCGGGGCTGCGCACTCCGGTGGATCAAAGCAAGTTCGATATAACGCAGTTTCACCTATAACACGGTAAGATTTTTGGCTCCCGAGGACAGCGTTATATCGGGGTAGAGGTGTATTGTTACATTTACCATCACTGACCATTTCTTTTTCTCTGCACTACTTTCCCGGAGACCCCAACGAGTGCTATTTTCCTACTTCACTTTGCATATCGAAGTGAGTCCTGCTTTGATAAATAAATATTAACCGTGCCAGACTCTTAAGCTAAGGTGCAGTTTCACAAATGGAGTTCAGCTTAAACAGAGATTCATCCAAGCCTTTGGGAAACCACAGTGCAAATGCTCTTTTGGATCTCGTTTCATCACAAATGTACTTGCCAATTCACAATCCTAGGAACAGAATTCCAAAACTTGCTCAGCCAAGAAAATGGCCTATACATTGCCTTTTGATTTCCTGTCATGCAAGCTTGTAAAACATGTTGGGATTGCAACATTTGGAACAGCTCTATACTACATGGGTAGAGGTCACGTAGTCTTATTTGGTTCATAATTGACTCTTTTAGTAGACTCAGAATATGCTGGATTTAGAAGCAACTGGCAGGACATGAAGGCCATGCGTTCTTCTTAGTAACATTGCCTCGCTGTGCCAAATGCCATTTTAAACATAAGGTTTAAATGGCAGAAAAGCCCAGGTTGGATTTTCCTTTAGTTTGGCTTGAGAAGGAGCAGCTGAATTTTTTGAGCAGTAGCCAGACCAAACAGGTCTTGCTATTCCTGAGATAGGGAGAAGAATCAAAATATGAGCAAATGCAGCTTGGGTAGGGAAGATAAGAAACTAAAGAAGGGAATGGAAAAGAATGAAAACACATTTATGAACTTAGTGGGACAGTAAAGCTATTCACATCCATGTTTACAGGATCGGAGCCTTAAAACGGTGAATCTAGCTTCTGTGTCCCAACCCTGCATGTCTTGCATGCCAAAAATGCATGCTTTGTTACTAGTGGCACTTAGGAACATAAAAGGGCGGTCACTTCTTTGCATTTCAATACACATTCCATACCTTTTAATAATAATAATGTGTAATAATAAATTCTTAGCTCTTCCATAATACAGTCTATATGGTGATCTCAAAGTGCTTTACAAAGGAGGTATCATTTCAATTTTACAGATGGGTAAACTGAGGCACAACTAGGTGATGTGACTTGCTCAAGGTCATTCACCAAGCAATAGCAGGGCTGGAAAAAACTCAGGTGTCCTGAGTGCCAATCTATTGCTCTATCTTCTAGGCAACACTGCCTCCCTTGAAAATAAAATATTAGGAAGGGAAGCGGAGAGTCATCAAAAACGAACAAATGTTTAAGGAAATGGGCCCAGGCAGATTTATGTTACAGTATAAGAAACATTTGAAAAGAGTACGTGAACCTAGTAAAGTCAATGAGAATCTTTCTGTTGACTTATGTAGACTTTGGATCAGGCCTCATGAGAGCAGAGATGGGGGAAAAATAGAGAATTGGCAGTTAGCAGGAATGCTGTTAAGAATATAGGCAAGTGTTGTGGTTGGACATCTCTACAATGTGCTCTTCTGAGTACAAATATGTGATATTGAGAGGGCAACATATTCTGAAATATTCCAATATTCCTCAATGTTATAAATATTTTATTAGAATAATAGAAAAAAATACATACAGATAACCATAGGATACGCACACAACTGGAAGTTTAAGGATAAATTTCATACTTTTCAATATGAAACAAGATACTCAGTACATATCTCATGGAGATATATAACAAAGTTAAATAATGCAATAGAACAATCATGAAAATGACACTGCAGAATTTCTCAAACAAGAATAGAAAGATTCACCTTTCATTGCATGAAACTGAACTATATATTTACTAGGCATGTCTGTTTCCCCCCATTTGTGACTGTTTAGAAATGTCAATGGTTAGCCATATTGAAAAAACAACTAGCCATTTATGATTTTTTTACTATGTATGTACAGTATATACAGATCTTGCTTGGATAGCTAACAAGATAGTTTGTGTGTTATATTAATGTGAATTTGATATCTGAATGCATATTAAAACATTACTACAGTGATGTCAGAATTTTACTGATCTTAGTTCACTCGAGGTTGATATTTTTGATTTTTTTTGTGTTGTAATAATACTTTCAGATTAAACTGAAAAAACAGAATATCAGTTTTATGTCACATGAACATTTGACATTGTGTAATTTGCTATTCGATTGAAAGCAGTCTGAAAGGATAGAATAACGTATGATTTGTCTAAGCTTTGCAAATATAGAAAATCAAATGTACCAGGTTTGGCATCTCTTTTATATATTGCTATGGAACATATAGATTTAGAACAATCTCCGTAATAACAAGGACAAAAAGTCTTTGTTTATATATATATATATTTCTATATAAGTAGTAAAAGCTATAGTATATTGCCATAGTCATACCAAGAATTATATGATGTTCATGGGATTTATTACAGAATGCCAGCCCAGCTGAGAGAGATGGAGGTGCTTAGACACAGAGGTCCCTTTCAGCAACCAAAAGGAGAAATCTGGGTAGCAGCAATGCTAAAAGGGAGCAGAGGAGTAACAGCATATATTGAATCAGGCATAGTTTGCAATGTGATGTGGTAGACAAAGGGCCAATGTAATTTTGGGCTGAATGTTCAGAAGAAACACATCACAGAGCAGGGAGGCAACGGTCCCTTTCTATAAGGCCATGGTGCATCTGCACCTAAAATACAGTGCTCAGTTCTGGGCACTGCATTTTCCAAAACATGTTGGGGTGTGGGAATTCAGAGAAGGGCAACAAAAATGAGCTGGGAGCGGGAGGGATCAGGTTATGAAGACAGAATATAGTGCTAAATATGTATGTGATAACCTGGCAAAGAGATGGATGAAGTAGGGGAATGAGAAAAAAAAAATCTAAAATTAATTCAAATACCTATAAATGGAGAGAAAGGACTTGTGTTCTCGAAGGGAGTATACAAATGTATGCTGACTATGAGGAAAAAGAGAAAACCTTTGAAGTGCGGCTCTCAAGAGAAGTGCTGGAAACCCTGTCTCTTGGACTTTCAAAGGTAAATGGGACAAAACACTGACAGGAGATGGACAAGGTCTTTTCCATCTCTAATACCTATGATTATCTGATAGATTTAGAGTAGATTACGTAAAAGGACAGTATGCAAGCTTATCTGAACATACTTGGTAAACATACTGCTTTTAAAAGATCTCACTGGTCCAAGATTTGTCATTAGATTCCAGTTAAATATGCATCCATTTTCATCTGTTTGTGTGGATTAGAATTATTCTATCACAATGACACGGGATATACTCAAAACAATTCAGTGTCACTGCAAAAAAAATGGAGTTCATCATAGAGCTAAGGTGTATCTGAGACTCTGTGAAGCTCTCAAACCGTAGCATAATACTCTTACTCTCATTTACATCAGATTTGAGAAATGTATTATGTAAACTCCTTTGGTTCAAGTATTAAGGCATTTTAGATTCCTTTAAAAGGATTTACTGAATTTTTATATGGTGGGTTTTTTTTTTTTAAATTTAACCTACAATGGAATATGAAGTATTTAAAAACACAGAGTTGAAAAAAAAAACCCATGCATAACCACTGCATTTTTTTTAAAAAAGCACTTTTGTAACTGATTTAATGTATCCAATGAATGACAATGTATCACCACAACACTGCATTAAAAGTCAAGAAAGGTACTATCCGTATGAAGCTGGATAAGCTGTAGATGTTCACGACTGATGCACCAGAACCTCTTGCATCCATACCTGTGACAAATGAAAAATTTGGGATTAAATTAATGCAATATATATGATGTCTCAAAACATGTAACCAATAAGGACTCTGGCACAGATCCTCAAATCTATTTAGGCCCCAACTCCAATTAAAAGCAGTGGGAGTTAGAAACCTAGACACCTTTGAGTATCTCAGCCTCTGTTATTTTCCAGATAAGATTTATTACAGTTCTTCATTTCAGCTAATCAATGCAAGGTTTACCAAATAATTCTAAATATTTATAAAGAATTGAAATACATTCACATTTCAGGAGGATTCACAGAACTGTCTTCATCTTTAAGGTTATAAATAAAAAAAGAGAGCCATATGAAAAGTGAAAATCTGATTTTCACACACACACACACACACACACACACACACACACACACACACACACACACACACTTATGTATATATATATAAAATCTCTCTCTCTCACTCACACACAGACTGTCTAATCTACATGGTAATTTACCAAACCAAAAGAAGGAAGTTTATCATGAGTAAGGACATGTGAATGTTAATTGGTTTCCTTTTTATTAACTTATTACCATACAGCATACAAGCATGTTTTTTCCCCCTTTTAGTCAATAAAGAATCCATTCATATTAAGACTGGCTCCTACAACTGCTGGCTGTGGATGTTAGGAGTAAAGTCTAGTCATGATTCAGTCAACTAAAACAAAATAGGTGGCGTTACAAAGTACAGGGAATATATATATATATATATATATATATATATATATATAAAGTGGTGCCATTTAATGCCTATTGCTGAAGCACTTTAATCCCAGATGTATAAATGATCAACAATTTCTCTGTTAATTTCAGATGCTAGTTAGCATTACTTTGCATTCTGAAACTTAATTAAACTAAGCTCAAGTCAAGTTCATGATCCTTATGCTATTATGTCTGTCTTGTATCCTGTCACTGGGGTATAGAACTTCTATAAAACATTAGCAGAGCAAAACCTTTCATAGATTTTTTTCAGAAGGCACACACTTGGCCAAATCCTCAGCTGGGGTAAATCACTGAAGCCCCATTAACTTCATGTTGAGAAACTCTAAAGCCTGAGCATTCCCAGAGTACTATATTAGCGTTACTTAAGAGAATTCCTTTTCCGAACATTGTCACTATCTGCCTTCTTTCTAGATGTCCAGGGAGTTCAAGTTAAGGTTATCTAGCCCGGAATACAAGTGACTTGCTCTCTTCAGTCCTTTGATCAACCTATAGTGGGTACTTGTGTAACAAGATGACATCACCCTGAGTAGAGCATCAGCACATTACTTACTTGGACTCTCACAACCTGGAGCAACAAAAGATCAGAATTTATGCTCCTTGTGCATCTGCTTTTCCACTAAGTTTTGGAATGAAATGTCAGACACTATGTCAACAGAGGAACCCCCACAGTTTTGACAGGGCACTGATCTGGTAGTCTGATGATTTGGGTTCTCTTGGGGGGAGGGATAGCTCAGCGGTTTGAGCTTTTTGCCTGCTAAACCCAGGGTTGTGAGTTCAATCCTTGAGGGGGCTACTTAGGGATCTGGGGCAAAAAATCAGTACTTGGTCCTGCTAGTGAAGGCAGGGGGCTGGACTCGATGACCTTTCAGGGTCCCTTCCAGTTCTGTGTGATAGGTATATCTCCATATATTTATTTTCCCAGCTCTGCCACTGACAAGCTGTATGGTCTTGTGCAAATCACTCCACCTCTCCATACTTCTGTTTCCTCCTCACGCTTTGCCTGTTTAGAATGTAAGCTCTTCATGGCATGCATCATCTCTTACTAAGCTGTATGTATGGTGCCTAGTGCTGTGGGGTTCTGATATCGGTAGGCTTCTAGGCATTACGGTAAGACAAAATAATGACACCTCATATCAGTGACTACATACTAGTCAGTTTGGGAATCCGGATCTCATCACTGCTAGTGCCATCTCCACCATCAGTTGTTGCTTTTACTTCTATGATGTAATCCTCATTGAACGGGAGTAAAAGTTCTGCTGATGTCGTATTTGTGTTCAGTTCATTCACATGGTTTTGACTGCTAGTCCTGTACAAAACCTGCAACAACAACAAAAAAACAGAATTTTTGGCGATGTTGCATGCAGTTTTCCTTCTACCATGTACTGCTCCGAATTTTGTTCTTTGAAAAAGGGTTAAATTCTAAAAAAATACAGGGGAAAAACAGTCTCAGTTTTGGTTGACTTCATGTAGCAGAATTATACTCAATATCTAGAAAGGCAATAAAAGCAGATAACATTAATCAAGCTCTTTTATCCCAGCTTTAATCTAAAATGGCACAATATATAATGATAACAAATGAATAATATATTCTCTTGAGTTTCTTAGTAATGTATTGTTGTATAAATTATCCCTCCGCTTGGAACCTGTCATTATCTAGATCAAACACTTCAAGCAATAAATAGCAAGGGGACACAGAGAAGGGAGTTAATAAAAATGTGGAAATTATGGGCTATACTGGAAGAAGTTCTGCAAGTATTGAACAATTATTCTGTCATGGAAATTAACTGTATGTGTCCTGCTGCATTTTAAACACTGGGAGCTATATCGAGCCCTGGGTTATGTCAGCTTCCATTGAGTAACCCAGGGTTGCAGCCCACAGTGTTAAAAAATTGTCCTTGGAGGAGAAAGGGTATTGGTGGTGGTGTCACAGTAGGCCAATGTGCCCACATCCCCCTTTCTCCCATAAGGTCTGGATTTGGCCAGCACAGGTTCCAGAGTGGGTGGCTTGATTGGGAAGATAGCACGGCTGGAAGCCCAGAGAATGTGTTGATCCAATGCATCCCCCAGAATAGCATCCATCAGGGCAATTCTTGCACTCAGAGTCGTCCTTGGAAGATGGGGGTAATTGCACAAGAATAACACAATATCCCAATGGTATCGGTGGGAATGGAGTGAAAAAATAGCAGAAGTCCACTGGAAATGTAGGCATGACATCCCACCATAAGTTGTCAATGCCCATCTACATTACAGAGACAAGGTGTCAATGCATATCTACATTACAGGGACAAGTTTATTGGGCCAAATTGAATTTAGTTGGTGAAAGCTTCTGAGCTACATAGAACTCTTCTTCAGGTCTGGGAAGGAGAGCTTGATGTAGCTTGAATACTTGCCAACAAAAGAAGTCAGCCCAATAAAAGATATTACCTCACTCACCTTGTGTCTCTGATTTCCTGGGAGCAACGCAGCTACAACAACATATCTACGTTATGACAGCCTCCTGCATTGCCCTATAGGTTGCAGTGCTGCTCAGAATCTTTATAGCATTACATGATCCAACCCCGCCCTCGGCACACCCCCACCCACTCTCAGCCCCACCTCTGAGCCAAGACATGCCCCTGAAACCACGGCTCGTGTGAGACCTCGGAGAACAATTTTATGGCTTTCTTCCTTTATAATGGCTGTGCTGGGAGAATCCTCTCCTGGCAAATGTGGGGCTTTTACGGCTCTTGATGCTGCTCCAAGGCCCTTTTACTTGGCATAAATGGTCTGAAGCAGGGGTAATGATCTCTCCTCTAAGTGCAGGTTTCAGAGTAGCAGCCGTGTTAGTCTGTATCCGCAAAAAGAAGAACAGGAGTACTTGTGGCACCTTAAATTTGTTAGTCTCTAAGGTGCCACAAGTATTCCTGTTCTTCTTTTTCCTCTAAGTGCCTAAATCACTTTTGAAAATGGGTTTTAGGTGCTTTTGAAAACTTTACCCAGTGTAACAAGACTTCAGTAGTAGGCGATTGTATTGTATTTATTGAAGCTACAGCCAAGGCAACCTAATGCTGTGCCAAATACTGCAAAAGAGATAGTGCTGAATCTGTGACTAGGTATATTTGCATTTCAACTATGCCCTGCAAGCCCAATGACCTAACTTGCCAGGTGTCTTGCATAGGCTGTAACCAACCATCAGTCTCTTGTTAACACAACCCAGAATGGCTCAAAAATGCTGCCAGTATTCAGATTTGTGATGTAAATACTGTTTACAGTAATAACATCTAGGAGTGAAAATCAATGTAGCTCTGTAGAAGCATCCTCTGTAATTAACTAAGAGATAGCAATTGTATAGGGCACATATAGATTTATAGAACGCTCTGAACATTTGTTTGCCGCTAGAATACTATTAACAATGGCAGTTTTATCAAGGCAGCGGAAGTTTTCCCACAGTTGTTAAAAAGCCATGAAATTATCAGTTTGACACATGGCAATCAGTTTGATAAATTGGGCCAACATTGTAGTTGTGCAGATTTCCACCAGCCGAGGTTCTGGCTCACTTTCTTTTGTTTCAAATGAAATAATATAAACAATGGCTATAAAAAAGGGGTGCAGTAAAGATGTTTTGGGAGTGGTATCGTGCACCCCACATTCAGGAGTTCTGCAAAATGGCTGCATCTGCAAGCATTTTAAACTCTAAATTTGCTGCCTTGGAAATAAACATGAAAAAAGCTTAAAATGAAAGTGTTTATTGCCGTAAAGTACTCTAGCTATACTGTTTTTACCTACCTTATATCCAGTTACTTCGGATTCATTCTCCATTGCTTTCACTTGCTCCCAGTTCAGTACTACCTTGGAGTCTGTAACATTCCATATAACGTTTCCTGGAGGCTGACTGGGTGCTTGAAAGACATAATGAAAGCATAATTTTAATTTACTTGGCATTAGTGATTTATTATACAGCAGCAAATAATAGTTCAAGTAATTGACTGTCATTACATGTTAGATGTAAAAGCAACTCAAATAGAGCATCATCGCTTGTAGACTGTATGGTTCAGAGACTAAATTGGAAAAACAGAAGAGGAGATAAATAGAGATGTTATTTCTGACTTATCAGTCTATGGTCCTTCATTGAACATGGCCAGATAAAAGCTTTTGTATCAAGATATAAAAATGATGAATTAGAACAAATTATAATAAGAGGAATGATGATACAGACCTTTTATATCTTTAACATTCTGTTAAGACTGAAAATATTTTGCAATGAATAACTTCTTTCACAAATTTAGTCTTTCTTCATTTGAATTTATTGGTTACGGCAAAAGTATTTGACATTTCTTTTGTTCCTTTTTTTTTTAAACTCTGGTATGATTATGAAGCGTTATCTGTAAGTTTTCAGTAATTCCCATTAGAGCTGCAGTCAGACTGTCACTGGTCAGATAAACCACGTAGTATTCTTTCTGTTCCGTGACAGGATAAGGCCAAGGTTTTCAAAACAGACTAGTAAATGTTGGGTGCCCAAAATTTTTGATACAACTCGAAGGGGCCAGATATTCAAAAACAAGCTCCCAACCTCTGAAAATCACGATCCCTTAAAGTGTCTCAAGTTGTGTATTTAGAGAATGAGGCATCTAGAGTCACCAGTCATTTCTGAAAATCTTGTCCTGAGCACATAACACACTTGAAAAGTATAACAGCCTACTAATGCTGTCAGCTAATAGAGTTAGCTATTGCTCAAGGAGCATAAGTCTAAGCTTTGGAGCAGAACGGTCAATATCAAACTGTGGTAATGACCTTTGGTGGAATCGGTAGTATGAGCATTTTGAGTGCAAGTACTCACTGGAACAAAACTAAAATTGTTTCACATATGAAACTTCGTAATTTTTCTATGAACATGCATGTCAGTAAAACTGGATTCACATATGTTCATACCAAGCAGACACAAAAGCAAATATCTTTTTCCAGTATATTCCTTGCTCTGATTACTAAGTAGGATTTACCGTGATGAACTAATATCCAATTTCTATATATATAAAAGGAGTTTGTCAAATAAAGTTTTTTATACTCGAGAGCTGAGTGTTATAGCGTATTTTAGTAGTTCTTACACACTGATATTAAGATTGGGTTTGAGAATTAATAAATCATTCTTTTAAACCCATAGCAAAATAGTAATATGACATCTGCAAAAAAGTGGGAAAATGCACAATAATTATGCATAAATCATAGGCCTCTACCACTTGACTTACAGAAGTAACTCACAAGTATAGATGTGCAAATAATCAATTTTTTGGTTCAGTGGATGAACAAAAAAAAATTGGCTGAATTGGATCAAGAGAAACAATTAAAAAAATTTCACTGACATTTGAAAAGTAAAAAAAAATTATCACTTCAGATCAAATGAAATGTTTGACTCAAAACAGAACATTCCAGTTCATTTTTGAGGTTTTTAACCTTTTAAATGTTTCCAAAACAAAAATCAAAATATTTTGTTTCAGAAATGCCAATATGAAATGTTTTGATAGTTCTCATTTTTTTTATTTGACCAAAACAATTTGCCAAAACTGACCCAAATGGATGAATTATTTCATGACCTGAAAGCACTGGAACCTGCATTTTGTGTGCACACACAAAAAAATTGCATGTCAAATTTTGCCCAACTCTAAGCATGTGAATAATTCCACTGACTTCACTGGGACCACTGATATACTTAAAGTTAGTTACATGCTTAAGTACCTTGCTGAATTAGGCCTTCAGTGCAGAACATATGTTCTAACGAATTTTATATATATTGCAAGTACTCATAAATGTTAAATTGTTTTAGCATATGGTTTATCATATGAAGACTTGCACAGTTGTTTATCTGAGCTTTTGCCTAATTCAAGGTTTTTAAGGCAGAACAGTAATTCTTGATTTTTGGTTTAAAAATATTAATTTGCATAAAGATAAAGGCACAATGTAATGTTTAAACCTAAAATATGCTGCAAAAATATTCTGTCAAATATTTGGGATAAACAGAATATAACTGAATTCAAAGCCCTTTTTTTCTGAAGAAAAATTTATTCTTCCCAAAACAGTTAACATACTACAGCCAGTGTTTGGAATGCGATAGTTTCAGTCCACCATTCCACTGACTTCTCTCCTATGCAATTAACTAAAAAGTTCTCTTGCACAATGGCCTTGACTTAACCCAACCTCTATAAGCTGAATTCACAGTGTACTAGCTTTATATTAAGTTTATAATTAATAGAACTATGGTCATTTGAAAATGATCTTTGCCTCTCCAATGATGACGACAGTAACATGATAACCTAAATGGGAGTATTCTGCTGCAGGAGATATTACAATAACTGGCTCCTTCTTGCTTCATTTCAGGATCTTCTTTACCAGTTGCCAAACCTATGCAGACACTTATATTTGCATCTCTCTACACCACATCAAGAAGTTTCAATTAAGAGAGAGCATCTAATCATTATAGACCAACTGTGAGATAATTGAGCATGATGGGAATTATGAGTCCCATGCTGAACTGAAGCCTATTAAAAATGAAATGTGACTGGTTGACTTTCCCTCAGAGAGTTCTAATTAGGTTTATTCCTGTCATGGTGACACAAAATGAATTTTACCATTAGATTTATGGGAATTAAAATAGGGGAGTTGCTCTGATGGATCAATATATTGCACCTCTGCTTTTACTTCTGCCTGATGGGATTGAAAACAATGAAGCTATTAGGGCAAGTTTTAACAGCCTTTGCTAGGAGGTCACCTTCAGTGATACTCTTACAAGGTTAAAACAAATGTGGTGATACTCTCTTAGAAATATGAAAATGCGCATAATATTTAACAGGGGGAAACACTGTTTCCAAGGTGGTTGATACAGAACCTGCAATGGAAACAATTTAGTATGGCTTACAGCAGTGTTTTTCAACTGGTGCTTTCAGATCCCCCAGTCTCATGGTGTGTGTAATGAGAAGCAATCACTGGGGTTGTGAGGCAAATTTTGTAACAATCTAATGCAAAGAAAATCTTGCTTTCCCCCCTCTCTGAACACCCTTACCCATGCAAATCAGGTTTTCTGTCAACCTCTCAAAACACCCCCACAAATACATTTAAATAGGCTTAGCACTGAAACACTATTTTTTTACTCTTACTTTTATAAGATATGAAGGACGGGGGGGGGAGCACATTTTTTTCCCATTGAAAAAGGACTTGCCAGCCTGAAAAGGTTGAGAAACGTTGGCTTTAGCCATAATGCATTGATTATGACGAGAACGTTGACCACTGAACCCTCATGATCCATGACTATGGTATGTGACTTGTATGTTCCATGTTAGTGGTTAATATTAACTATTATCGTATGGGTTGCATGCAAAAATGTGGAAAGTGCAATTGTAACATATATAATCATATGCACAATAAGAAGGGCATCATTCAAAAAGATCTGAGGGGGTATTGGTGGGAATTAAAAAGCTTAAAATGTGAGCTGATGGAAGAAAGGGACACTTATTTTCAACAACTTTTAATGAAAAATGTGTCCACGTTTCACTGAAAATTGTGAATTTTCAAATTCTTCGAACAGTTCTACTCAAAAGAAAGTAGAGAATGAAAAGAAAGGAATGAGATGGTGAGGAATGTTTCATGAGTGGAAAGTTTGGAGGAATTCTGAAAAAGCCGTGTTTGAATTAAAGTTTTCCTTAGAGAAGATGAGAAGACTTGAAACATTAAAATTCTTTGCATGAGTACTAAAGTTGTGCAGAAAGCTGTTTACTTTCACTTAATATGAGGGATACAAAAAAGTTTCAAATCGCCACACACTTCTGTTGAACCATAATCTATTTACCTTCATTACTCACTACCAAAATATTGATGTGTAGCTAGAAACTTTTTAATCAGCCTGTTCCATCTATCAGATGTATTCATTCAGGGCCAAATTCAAAGCCCACTGAAGTCAATGGCATGAGGCCTTAATTCAATAACTACCACAGTCAAGTGGTTTTGTCGCACTTGGTTTTGTATATTTGTCCAAGACACCACGATGTCACAAAATTAGGACTGCAGCATCAATGAATGGGTCAGACAGTAATCAGTGGACTTAGGGAAGAAAACTTGCATTTATACAAAAATATGAGCAAGAAGGCTCAGTAAAATGATAAGTACAAACACCACTGCCAGTTTAACTAACACTTTTTGATACGGGATATAGTAAAATACTATAAGGTAACAATTCTAACAAAACAATATTTAGCATTTCTATGGAACACTTTTAAAATTTTAATGGGAAAAATCCTGCCTGCCTTACTCACGTGAGTAGCCACAATGACGTTAACTTTATTGGGGCTATTCTTCAAAGGCCAGAGTCTGATAAACTGACTCACATATTGGGATTGGCTATGGGACTACTCAAGATAGAATTGCATTAGTAAATATATCAGAGTCTGGGTCTCTGTGTATATACACCTCTACCCCAATATAACGCAACCTGATATAACCCGAATTCGGATATAACGCGGTAAAGCAGCGCTCCGGGGAGTGGAGCTGCACACTCCGGCAGATCAAAGCAAGTTCTATATAACACGGTTTCACCTATAACGTGGTAAGATTTTTTGGCTCCCGAGGACAGCGTTATATCGGGGTAGAGATATATTTGGCCTTTTATTCAGATTTACTTGTGGATTTATGTTAGTTAAAAAGCAATGCTTCAAAATTTATGGCATTGATTCTGAACTGTGTTTAAACATCAGAACACATGCAAAACATTTCCTGTTCTGTGGAAATTATCACAGCCTTTCTGAGTATTTGTGTGTTCTCTGGAGTAAAGTGGTATCTTGTGAGTAATCTGGGCAAGAGAACACAAGAGTCAACAAAAGTGATCTAGAGAACTTATATTATAAAGCCATGAAATATTCAGTGAGTCACTTAGTTCCATATAGCAGAAGATTGTTTTTCAATATCATAAAATCAAACCTGACTTTTAAAAACTCTTCGTCAGTAAAAAGAATTTAGTAGTCCAGATTCACAAACATTTGGAAATCAGTGGTGGTGACTTTCAGCTAGTCGGGTCCATGAACATGTTTGATTTTTGCATAACCATGAGCATGAACAACATCTAGTTGTGGGTGTTGGCTCTGGGCTTGAATTTGTAAAAGTGTGAGGGTTCTATTTTATATGAAAGTCTGGTTCATTTGTTCCTCTCATCATTCCCAATAATGCACACTTTCTCCCTTTTGCCTGCAAGTGATGAAAACCCATGATGGCCCTGCCCTCATTTATTTAGACTGATGATACCCACGTGTCTTTTTTGTGGTGGCATTGACGGTGGCACTAAAGGGTCCTGACCCAGCACTGTTATATGCCCGGACAGTTGTGTAATATGCTAAGTTGCTCTTCAAGCCTGTTATTCTTACTGATGTCTCATTCCCTGTAGCTTTTACTCTATTTGAAGATTCTTCTTTTCCACCATTATTCCAGTATGTGACCTATGATACAAAACATAACGAGTTAAAATGTTTTCATGACAAAATGTTCATATGCAGTATTATCTCTGATTCCTGTAAGTGCTTTTTTCTCTCTTGAAAATGGTGGAATTACCTTAAAGTTTCAGAAATAATACATATCCTATGAAAATACCATCCCTACTGCCTATCTGGCTTTACTTTTCATACTAATATTTCTTTCTTAGTGTGGCTATAGAAAAAAAGGAAACTAAAATGTTAGAGACTATTTGAATGGAAATGATGACAGAGGAAAAGCATTAATTCATCATTACATTCTCTGCCCTGCTCTGATTGGCTGTTTGCTTCAACCCTCTCCCTCCCTTACAGCCTCTTCACCTCAACTTCCCACCATACATGCCCCTCTCATCCTCGTCTTCCTGCCCTGTCTCCCTAACCTTCCTTTCTCTTCAATGTCACCTCTCCCCTCACTTTTCTTTCCATGTAGCTGATACCCTCTTAACTAGGCCCTCCATCCCCCAAAATCATAGAACTAACATGACATTTGCTGCCAACATATCGTTCACACTGTTTGTGTGTTCTACCCCTTCTCCCACCCAGTGTCTGCCTCATCTATTTAGACTGTAAGCATTTCCATGCAGGGGCTGTCTACTATTTGGTGTTTGTACAACACCTATCACAATGGGACCCCATTCTTGGTCCTTAGGCAGTATTGTAACAAACACGCTTAACAATAATAAACAAATAATAATACAACACACACTAAACTCATTAGAACACTATCTTATAAAACAGTTCCCATGGAAATTAAAGCTGTCATTCAAAAAATATCAGCTTGAGGCAGACAGATAGAGCCATGACTGCCATCACAGGGATCGCTATACAATACACGCCCATTCTGGTGGGTTCTCAAAGATATTTGGAAAGAGACACCACACTTAGTCAGAGAAAGAGAGAGAGAGAGAGAGAGAGAAAAGAAAATTCTCTACTATATAGAACCTATACATTGGACATCAGTGACCCTAGCCTCTGTTTGCCAGAAGCTGGGAATGGGCAACAGGGGATGGATCCCTTGATGATTACCTGTTCTGTTCATTCCCTCTGGTACACCTGGCATTGGCCACTGTTGGAAGACAGGATACTGGGCTAGATGGACCCCCTCCCTTAGTTTATTTTCCAAGCTGAATAGCCCCAGTATTCTTATCCTCTCCTCATATGGAAGCATTTCCATACCCTTAATCATTTTTGCTGCCCTTCTCTGTACCTTTTCCATTTCTGAAATATAATATTTGAGATGGGGTGACCAGAATTGCATGAAGTATTGAAGGTATGGGCGTTATGGCATTATGATATTTACTATCTTATTATCTAAACCTTTCCTAATAGCTCATAACATTCTGTTCGCTTTTTTGACTGCCGCTGCACATTCAGCGGATGTTTTCAGAGAACCATCCACAATGATGCCAAGATCTCTTTCTTGAGTGGTAACAGCTAATTTAGACCCAGTTATTTTGTATGCATAGTTTGGATTATGTTTTCCAATGTGCACTACTTTGCATTTATCAACATTGAATTTCACCTGCCATTTTGTTGCCCTGTCGCCCAGTTTTGTGAGATCTTTTTGTAGCTCTTCGCAGTCTGCTTTACTATAGAGTAATTTTGTATCATCTTCAAATTTGGCCACATCACTGTTTACTCCTTTTTCCAGATCATTTACGAACGTGTTGAACAGCACTGGTCTCACTACAGATCCCTGAGGGACACCACTATTTACCTCTTTCCATTCTGACTATTTATTCCAACCCTTTATTTCCTTTTCTTTAATCAGCTACTTAACCATGAGAGGACATTTCCTCTTATCCCATGACTACTGACTTTGCTTAAGAGCCTTTGTTGAGCGACCGTGTCAAAGGCTTTTTGAAAGTCCAAGTACACTATATCCACTGGATCATCCATGTCCACATCTTTGTTGTCCCCCTCAAAGAATTCTAATAGATGGGTGAGGCATGATTTCCCTTTGAGAAAGCCATGTTGACTCTTCTCCAACAAATCGTGTTTACCTGTGTCTGATAATTCTGTTCTTTACTATAATTTCAACCTATTTTCCTGGGATTGAAGTTAGATTTACCGGCCTATAATTGCCAGGATCGCCTCTACGGCCTTTTTAAAAAGCTGGCATCACATTAGCTATCCTCTAGTCATCTGGTACAGAAGCTGATTTCAGTGATAGGTTACATACTATGGTTAGTGGATCTTCAATTTCATATTTGATTTCCTTCAGAACTCTTGGCTGAATACCATCTGGTCCTGGTGACTTATTACTTTTTAAAACCTCCTCTATCAGCACCTGAATCTGGGCCAATTCCTCAGATTTGTCACCTAAAAAGAATAAGCTCAGGTGTGGGAATCTCCCTCACATCCCACTCAGTGATAACCAATGCAAGAATTCATTTAGCTTCTCCACAATGGCCTTGTCTTCTTTGTGTGTGCCTTTAGCACCTTGATCATCCAGTGGCCCCACCGCTTGTTTGGCAGGCTTCCTGCTTTGGAAGTATTTACATTTTTTTTTGTTATTAGTTTTTGAGTCTTGCTAGTTGCTCTTCAAATTCTCCTTTGGCCTGGGTAATTATACTTTTACACTTGACTTGCAAGAGTTTACGCTCCTCTCTATTTTCCTCAGTAGGATCTGACTTTCAATTTTCAAAGGATTTCTTTTTGCCTCTAACCTTTTTGCCTCTTTTAGTCTGTTTAGCCATGGTGGCATTTTTTTGGTCCTCTTACTATTTTTTAAAATGTGGGGTATACATTTAATTTGAGCCTCTATTATGGTGGTTTTAAAAAGGTTCCATTCAGCTTGCAGGCATTTCACGCGTGACTGTTCCTTTTCGGTTCTGTTTAACTAACTTCCTTATTTTTGTGTAGTTCCCCTTTCTAAAGTTAAATGCTATTGTAATGGGCTTCTTTAGTTCCTACCACTACAAGGATGATACATTTCATTACATTGTGGTCACTATTACCAAGTTTTTCAGCTATATACACCTCTTGGACCAGATCCTGTACTCCACTTAGGACTAAATCAGCATTGCTTTTCCCCTTGTGGGTTCCAGGTCTAGCTGCTCCAAGTATTAGTCATTAATGGTGTCTACAAAATGTATGTCTGCATCCCACCCTGACCTAGTCCATATAGCTGAAATCCCACCCCCCACCCCCCATTATTATTGAGTTTTCTATTTTTAGACCCTATTTAATCTTCCCGAGCACTGCACAATCACCATCCTGGTCAGGTGGTTGGTAATATATTCCTACTGCTATGTTCTTATTGTTATTTGAACATACTGCATGACTGCTAACTCACAAATAAATGATCAGGAAATAAAACATAATTATGGTCATGCTACCTTACTGGAGGGTGCATAGTTACCTCATAACCCAGTAACCGTCCACTACTCATTTTCCAAGGAATGGCATTCCAGGCAACTTCAATTACTGAAGATGACAAGCTTTTTGCAGAGACACCAGAAGGTGCTATTGTAGGCTCTGTATTTGGAAATAAAAAGAGAACAATAGTAAACAGGAATGGTAAATGGTAAAGAGGAAAATAAAAATGTCAGCATGGCTTTTAGTTGAAAATGGCCTCAGTGATATCTGCTAAGCAAATATTCATTCAGCTGTTGTAATATTATCATATCAAACAGGCATTAAAAAACCATTCAAGAGATGATTCAAACGCATACCCTCTTCAGCAGAAAAGACTGTGGTTACTGGGCTAAATGGCCCTTCTCCTTTATTATTATATACACCAACTTTGACTTCATACGGTGAAAATGGCAGGATGCTTTCATTTCTAAAGACATATCTTGGTGTATCAGGAGATGTGACTACAGTCTGTATCCATGTCGTAACGCCAAGAGGTCGGAAAGCAACAACATATCCAAATCCTTCACCATTTTGTAATTCTTCAGGAACAGGCTGTGCAAAAACAAGGATACAAGTTCATGGGTTATGTACGGTATATTAAAGTGTGCTCCCCTCAGGCTACCTCACGATTTGTACAGGAAGATTGCCTTTAACAACAGAATAAATTGTTAGGAACGTTGCTTGCTTTTCACTAAGTAAATTGGATTGACAGACACTGATTAAATATTTTTTAAAATGTTGGTCACATTTTATATTAAGGTTCCATTTATAAATTGTTTATAAAAGATTAAAAAGTGCTTAATTGATATGTGTACGAAAAGTTCATCAGGACACCGCATTGCTTACTACTATGGGTTATAACTATTTAACACCTACTGAAGTGACAACCATCTATAAACACACAGTACTTATCAGAACATAAGAACGGCCATACTGGGTTAGACCAAAGGTCCATCCAGCCCAGTATCCTGTCTACCGACAGTGGCCAATGCCAGGTGCTCCAGAGGGAGTGAACCTAACAGGTAATGATCAAGTGATCTCTCTCTCTCCTGCCATCCATCTCCACCCTCTGACAAACAGAGGCTAGGGATGTAATGTAACATGAATGTAACATGTTTATAACATTTACTAACCTTTTATAAACAATTTATAAATAAAACCCTTAATATAAAGTGTTACCAAACTGTCTTCTTTACTCCTATGTCCAAAACTAGCAGAATCAAGGAGAAACTCCAGAGTGCCACTGGGAGTGGACAAAATTAAAGGCATAACTCTTCTGCTTGACTCTTCAATGTTTCTACACTTCTCTTAACATTTGTGCTAAGCCAGGAGCAATCTCAGGCATGTCAACTATATTTTCTGTTGATTCTGTTCTAGGACAGTAACTAATGGAAGTGAAAGCGGGAAGGAAATATGCATAGCTCACATTATAGAATGTTAGCACACTCATATGTCCTAGATGAGATGCTGCTGAATGCAAGGGGTTTGATCTCTGAGCGGGAATTTGAATGAAAAGAGTTATTCTTGGAAGATTATCTCTTGCCAGAAAACTTACATCCCATGTTATGACCAGTTCAGATCTGCTGCCTCCTCCCCCACTCACTTCAGATGGGGGTATTTCAGGAACTGTGAAGAAGAAACGCATAGTTTAGGTAAACATATAGATACATACTAAACAGATGACTTTGTATGACACTAATCTATGCTTTGAAGGGAACTCAGAGTTTTACTCAATTTGTTGCTCGAAACAGGGCAGTTGTTTCTACACTGTTGTGTGGGCCCAATCCTTGGAAGCACCAAGCACTTCCTGCACTCATTTTGCTTGTGCACTTGCTGTGCTTGGCACAGAACTTACAGGAGGAACTCACTGATTTGCAGGATTGCACCCTGGTTTAAAATTTAAGAGCCCCCGAACAACTTGAGACATGCTGTGTCATGCTGGGTACGCTACACAGATCACTTGTGCAATGCTCTTACTCAGTGTAACTACCACCTTATTGGAATTCATCAATATATTCTCTTGGGACACATGTCTTATATGTACCAGGTGCACCAAGATCAAAAGAGGAGAAGAAAAGCAAAAGTGGCAAAACTAACCAAACTAACTTGATCTATGAATGAAAAAAAAATAACAATCTAAACCTAACCTCAGGATAAACAAATTAGCAGTAACCTTGCCAGCATGACAGCATTAGATTTTAATGAGAAAGATGATTATTGAATAATTCCCTCCCGTGTCCTGAGCAGAAAAATATTACTGTTAGATAATCACACATGCATACTTTATGCTCCAACTCTTTGTATACTCTATAAACCTTTATGATGCTGATTACAAAGAAAATCCCAATCTTCACTTATACTCAAGTCCCCTTGTGTTTCTCAAGCATTAAAAACAGGGCTTGTTCAATAGAGTAATTTTCTAGCCCTGTGCTTTGCCTTTTTTTTTAAAGAGTCCTTTAATACTTCAGTGCTTCAGAGAAAATGCAACTATTTAGTGACCTTCTCTAGTAATTCCATCCTGTAGTGATTAAAATTGGTTTTCCTTATCTTAGCATGTGAGCACTAGAGTGTGTGCTTCGTTATCCATCACCTATGAGCGTTCAATAGCACTAATGGCAGAACATTAAATGTGTGAGGAAGGCAGCGCTCCCATGCCGTACTATGAAAACTTGTTACTGTCTAGTACAAATGATGCTTTCTTCTGGTTGAACTAAGTGCAAATGTGAAGCAATCCCATGTTGAAACTTGCACTGTTGTCCTCCTTTATTTAATGAAATAAAGAAATCCCCTCTACATCCACTGAAATCTGTAGCCTCTACATAGCTGACTGAACACAATGAGATCTCAGCATGCTGTAGCATGTATTGGGATGTTTTGTTGATGATAGCAGTGGAGCAAGGCCACTCATCTAGCTGCATGGAAAAATCACAAACAAATTAGGTCTGGTGCCTTTATATTGGACCGTAGTTCAAAACTGGTATGAAAAGGATCATAGGTCTGAATGCTGTTCTGTAGCCAAGGCATTTTAATTATAAACAAACAAATAGAAAAACCCACTAACCTGCCTCTTCAGTTCTTACTTTTTCTGAGGGTAAACTAGGTTCTCCACCTCCAATTTTGTTATTGGCAACGACACGAAATTCATATTCAACCCAAGGGTTTAAATCCACTACTGTGGCCGTGTAAGTGTTTCCATCGATGACATCAGGAACTAGTCAATAAAATTGTGGGGCATTAGGAACTTCTCCCTCCCCTTAAACAACCATTTCAACTGGATATAGACACTGTAACAAGATTTCTTGTTTTACCTGTTGTGACTCTCTGCCAACCCACTGAAAATGGTGTTCTCGCCTGAATGGCGTAAGTAGTGACTGGGCTGTGATTATCTGCGCCCTCTTGCCAAGAGAGCTGAGCTGTGGTATCCGTGATTTCATCCACTTTCACGTGTTCAGGGGGGCCAGGGGAGCCTAATGCAATCAGAAAGCAGACTGAGAAGTTGGTGGTATGTTGTGAAGGTAGCAAAACCCACAAATACAGCCCCAACTGATTCCTATTTTACCAGCACTGTGGGGGGAATAAAACAATTTAGCTTGCAATAAAAATACCAGTTTTCACATTTCCTGAACTTCTGTCTGGTATTTTATAGCTGTGAAAACCAAGTTCTGAAATGGTAATTCCAAAACTATAACACAGATGATAGGTTCTTTCAGGGACTTTTGTTCAGCAGGATTCCTCTACCTTTCCAAAAGCAATGTCTTTTCCTTTAGTCTTTGATGTCCTCCTTTAATTTACTAATACAGTTCTGCAGTCCTCCAATTTGTTATCTAAAGCTGTTTTCTGTATGATGCACTGCAGTAATTTTTCAGCACAACATCAGATCAGCACCCTGGACAGCAATTCACTCAGGCAAGCTTCCTGCAGCATGCTGGAAAATCCTGATTCTGTGAGACCCTGCAAAAGATGCTGCTTTTGCCTCACACACAACAGGAGAGGAAATTATTATTATGGTGGTAGCACTTCTGAGCCCTAGTCATGGACCATTGTGCTAGGCGATGCACAAACAGAAGATGAAAACTGGCCTTGCCCCAGGGGTGGTGGTAGTGATGAAATGCTCAACAGTTCAGCCACCACTGTAAAATGTCAAGTGCATTTTAAAATACACTGAATGAATGTAGATTTTGGAATTTTTGTCACTGTATTATAGCTGTTTTTCTTGCAATAAGTTCAGCTGGCTAATCAATAATGAGAGTTTATTTGGAGCTACAGTTTAATCTCTAACAGCTAAAATAAATCTTGAGTGAAAATAAATACCATCAGATTCCATAATTTGGACTATCTCAGGAGTGGCAGGTGTATGAGGGGGCCACAATTGCCTATCTGCTCCTTTGGTGGAGGTCATTCACAACTGCATTTCTACTAGCAGCAAGTGTCTACACCCCTGCCCTCCCCCCACTAGCTAAACTAGCCATGAGAACAGGTGTGAAGCCAGTGCTCCTTCCACTGCCTGCTCCTCCAGATTCCAAGGAGAGTGTAAGTGGGCATGCAGGGCCCAAGCAGGGCTGTGTGTACATGCACATGGCAGGCGGGGGGACTGGGGAGAGGAGAGAGTATTCATACTCTCCATTCCTCACTTACATGTGTGTATAGTTCAAGTGACAATCTTCTATGTTTCACAATGTCAGCTAGGAAAGTCATTAAAAAATAAGATCAGCAAAATAGCCAAAGTTTACCTCGTACTATCAGATCTGCTGCCGATGATACACTATCCACTTCTGTCTTTACCATGCAAACGTATTTTCCACTGTGTTTCAGCTGGATGTTTCTAATCATTAAGTCTCCTGATGCACTCTGTTGAATACATAAACTTGTTATATATTTAGTTGTTAATATAATGCAAGGTTCATGTTCTATTAACTAATAAACAAGCAGTCCAAAATGTCCAATGTTTCCAAAGTACAGCTGCTCTGTAAGGAGGAGAAAATGTGCTCACCACATGTTATAACTAATATGCTTCTGTTGACCTCTGACCTCCTGAACTGATTTTGGTAGGTCTGTATCTAACGAGCTTATCTAATTTATATGTTAAGAAATATTAAAAATGCCAATAAGGAAAGCAAGTAAAGCTGTAATGTAAATAGGGGGAAACAGAAAATTTATAAAAATATTTGTTACAGGCTCTGCAAAAGTATGAGGCCTACCTAGTTAGCCTACAGTTCTTGGCTTAGGGTTATATGACTTAGCAATATGTATCTTGTGATATACAAGTAATCCACAAAAGGTCTGTTTACGCTTGAAATAACAGATTTCTAGGGGATTTCTGGAATATGTACGCTTCAGGTTAACCACATTAATATGCTGGAAATATTAGCGAATGTCTTGACACAAATAGCTTATGTTAGCAATCAGAATGCCAATTATGGTTCCTTGGAATGACATATATGCAAAAAGGGGATGAAACTTAAGTCAAATACGGTCCTGGAATTGTAGGGTTGTAAGGTCAAGAATGGAAGTGTATGCTCAATCCCTAATTGGGACGTCAGGATGACAGGATTGTGGAAGCTTCAATGTCATCCACTTACAGTGGTTCTCCACTTACTTTTCCTTCCATCTTCTCTTCTGATACATCTGGTGATCTCCATAAGGTTGTGAGTATGCACAATGCAGGGGGTTGTTTTGGTATACAGCATACTGCTGATTGTCTGAATAGCAGGGGGGACACTGCTTTTATTTGGATAATTGGGAGTTCAGACAATCGAGAAGACAGAAGCCATTGAGCAGTGGGGTGCCCTTTCCCGCAACCAGAGGCTCCTCCTCCTTCTTGCAGTCCTGCCCCACCAGAAGCCTAGACTCCCCTTCCTCGCCCTTTGCACCTGCAAGGATTAGGTGTCATCAGCCCTGCAACAGCACAGTAAGCCCTCTGCAACTCCACTGTCACAGCCCTGCTCAGTCACTCCCATGATTTTACTTGTGATGCACTAACCTCATCTCCTATAATACATTAATGTAGTTGCCTGACTCAAAGGACCTTTTATTAGTCACTTGTGGAGTTTGCATTCTAAATAGAAGGGTACACTCTTAAGCAGCCTCCTAGTATAGTCCAGATATAAAAGACTTTTAGAAAAGGTAGCCATGTGAAATTGGTATGAAAAAATTCAGCTTCTTCTGTAGGTGTGTGAGTAAAATAGAATGTGACAATGCAAGATTGGATTGGTTTTAGAGAGTCAATTTTGCTGCCCCCATCCCCAATCAAACTGTTGTGTCCTTACATGAGATAAAATTGTAGGTGAGAATCACAACATTAATTTTTTTCCTTCTGCAGACTTTCCATGGTAGGTGTTCCATATTTAATGTCACATGAATACCTTTCTTTAAAAGGAGTTGTACATTTGTAACTCTTTGGCTGAATTCACACGATTTTAAGATTCCCTTGATGTTATTTTTGGTTTTTAACTGAGCATTTCATGCATAGTGTATTCTTCTTTCCTCAGACTGCACTGTATGCACTTGCTTTACATTGATTTCCTCCTGTGTGTGGAGAGGGTAGACGTGAGTCTTGACTGATAGCTGTAATTTCAAAATGCACCGGGAAGTGTTAGGTTTGCAACTTAACATTTATTTCTGCAGTACTGCTTTAGGGTTTGATCCTGCATTGGATACACTCTTTCTCTTTGTACAGCCACAGAGGAAGATTCTTCAGAAGAAGGGATATCCCCTCTTTCTAGCTGCTGAGTAACTCCTAAGGCATTTCATATCCCATCTTCCCAAGAGATGAGTCTCTAAGTCAGTTTCTAAACCAGGGGTTGGCAACCTACGGCACGCGTGCCAAACACGGCACGCGAGCCGATTTTGAGTGGCACGCAGCTCCCCTGACGCGGTCCCGGCTCCCAGCCCCACTCAGCCCCCCCACCCATCGCTCTCCCCTGCAGGGGCAGGAGGCAGAAGCTTGGTTCTGCAGCAGCCAAGCTTCCCCCCTCCCCCTCTTCTTCCCCCAGCGGTGCTTTCCTGCCCCTCCCCCTCTCCTTCCCTGCGCCAATCAGCTGATGGCCCTAGCGAGGGGGAGGGGGAAGAGCGGCAGGATGCACACAGCTCCATACAGGAGGCAGAGAAAGGTAGGGACGGAGACAGAGGGAAGGGGGTGGAACAGGGTATACCCCTTCCAGCCCCCTGCCATGAGCCTCTCAGGGGCTGGAAGGGGTATGTCCTGCACCTCCCACAAGCCGAGCACCCCAGCCTTCTGCCCTGCACCCCCCACACCCTCCAGCCCTCTGCTCTGAACCCCTGACACCCCAACACACACCCAGCCTTCTGCCCTGCACCCCCACAGCTCCATCCCTCTGCCCTGAACCCCAACACACACTCCCACACACCGCCAGCCCTCTGCCTTGAACCCCCCATACCCCAACACACACCCAGCCTTCTACCCTGCACCCCTCACAGTCCCCAGTCCTCTGACCCGATCCTTGAACCCCCCCCCACACACCCAGCCTTCTGCCCTACGCCCCCCCACACCCCAGCTCTCTGCCCTGATCCCTGAACTCCCCCCCACACACCCCAGCCTTCTGCCCTGAACCCCCTCCCCCAGCCCTCTGCCCTGACCCCTGAAACACCCACCCCCTGGTCTGGGGTCCCGGCCGCAGGCCCTACTCAGCCCGCTGCCCACGTAGGTGAACAGAACCCCAGGCTGGCAGCGAGCTGAGCAGGCTGGTTGCATAAGATCAGCATTTTAATTTAATTTTAAATGATGCTTCTTAAACATTTTGAAAACCTTTTAGTTATATAATATAGACTTATAGAAAGAGACCTTCTAAAATGTTAAAATGTATTACCGGCACGCGAAACCTTAAATTAGAGTGAATAAATGAAGACTCGGCACACCACTTCTGAAAGGTTGCCTACCCCTGTTATAAACTCAGTTATACTGGGGTAAATCTGGGGACAAACTGACTCCAAAGGAACTATGCTAGATTTACACTCATGGAGCCAAAATCAGAACCTGGTCCCCCTTACTCAGCCTGATTATAGCCTGGAAATCCTGCCACTCGCAGAAGAATTTTAAACAAGCCATCTATGGATCATTTAGTTGGTAGAAAGGTTCACTATTTGAGGCCCTCTATTCAAGGGTTATTACAGGAGAGGCAGCATTGTCTAGAGAGGTCATGTAGTCTAATGGACAGGACACTGGACTGGGAGTCATAATTATGGTGCTGCTTCTGATCTTCTGAGTGACTCTGGGCAAGTCATACACTTGACGAGGTGTGGGAGAAAGGAGAAGCGACACTGCTTTGGATGATTGCTGTTTTATAACCCTTATTGCACTTACAAACGTATGCCAAAGTCACTCAGAAATGTACGTGGGCACTCTTTGCTAAGGGTTTCTTTGAGACTGCAATCTGAATGAATAAACATTGAAACTCTTTGGGGTGTTTGTTTTATGTTCACAACCATTAGCACTTGTATTTTGATCCTAATATTTCAAGGATCATTTGTTTCCAGAGAGACTGCCCATTATTAAAATACAAGGCTCTAAAATAAATTTTACATAAACTTGCAATATTGTTACCGGCTTGTCTCTCAGGCATTATTCCTGCTTCATTCAAGTCAAAAGAAATTTCACTGCTGACTTGAATGAGAGCAAAATCAAGCTTTTACTTTTGATTTTTTTAAGTGCTGGTCCCAGCAATACTACCCACAACCTCTTTGTGTAACACAACCTAAAAGCATGTTTTTAACAGCTCTCCTTACTGTATAGGAATAAATAAATGTAATGTTATGTTCACTAATATAATGCAGATGTAAATAATTACAGGAAAAGAATTTACAAGACAATGCTAACACTGGCTGCAATACCCCACAATATACTGAGGATATGTCTACACTGCAAATCAGGACGCATGACTGCAATATGTATAGACATATCCAAGGTAGCTTTAACCTAGTCAGCTTGGGAACCAAAAACAGTGAAGGGATGGCAACAAAAGGCTTCAAAATGGGCTGTATAAGCCCAGCTGGGACCCTGCAGATGTACTTAGGTGGCTATCACTGAAGTGAATGCTGCTGTGACTTCACTGCTATTGGTACTTGACCTAGCTAGATTAAAGCTAATTTGTGTATCTCTACATGTGCTGTAATCACATCACCAATAGCAGATTAGACATACCCTAAGACTGAGCAATGCAAAGGCAACCTGGAGTACAGAAACTACCTGACGGGAAGTGCACATTCAGCACATATTCTCAACATTGCAATTTATCAGCACAAACTAATCTTGTACTAAGCCTTCTACCCATAAATTTACCCAGAGGATTGTCAAATAAAATAATGTTACTTTAAATAAAAGTCTGACTGCTCCTTGGATGACAAGTTAGAATGGGCTAAACCAAATCCCCTTTTTAGTTGCGGTAAACAATAGAGTGCTGTAGAATAAGTTCCAATATTTTTCATACATTACATCCCAAATAATATGGTGCTCTCAAAGTCCTGAAGTTTCACATAAATCATTCTGGGAACCCTTGAAAATACTTGGCCAATACTGCTGCAACATAGCTGGTGCTCTCTACTGTCATTGATCATTAGAGAGTTCGCAACAGAGTAAGTTTCATTGGCATCTCTGGCCAGCACAATTAAATCTTTGCTAGTGTGGACAAGTTACGGTGATAGGAAGGTCACCTTCTCCGCTGCATACGACCCTAACCTATGCAACACAAATTGGCAGCCCATACTATATGAGCCCCTGTAACGGCATTGTGCTCCACAGAACTTACAAACTAAGGCCAGCGTGGAGTGAACCAACATGGTCAGTGTTAAAAGGAAATCCACGCTGCACTTTGCTCTGTGTATGTCTGCAAGTGTGCATCTGTTCTTACTGCTACTGGATGGAATTGGACTGAAAACATAAACTATATCCATCCTTGCATTTCATTTTGCTGGCTGGAAGACAATTTCAACTGCTGCTGGACTGTCTGAACAGGTGATATCTGAAGCAGTTTACAGGCAATCTGTTCACAATTTCAAAAACTGCTTGATTTGCCGTGCTGCTCCTATGACTCATCTTCCTAACCAAAAAGAGATGTAAAACAATGTTCTATCCTGGCATTTTTGGGGTCCATATGGAAGAGCTGTATGTTGCATAACAGGTGCTACCACAACATTTCTAAGAGCTGCTATATGTCAAAGATTGAAGGCATGCCACTTCCCTCAAGAATGTTCCAGGAACTCCCACTACATTATTGCTCATCTCAAAGAGAAAATATCAATTGAAAAGTTACTTTGCATTTGCCACAGTCACTGCCAGCCACCATCAAAACTGGGGTCTCTAGCAAATTTTTCATAAGTGAAATAAGAACATATGAATAGCCACACGGGGTCAGGCCAACGTCCATCTAGCCCAGCATCCTCTCTTCCAACAGTGGCTGGTGCCAGATCCTTCAGAGGGAATGAACAGAAGAGGGAAACTTACTGAATGATCATTCCCCTATGTTCCAGTCCCAGATTCTGGTAGTCAGAGGTTTAGGGACACCCAGAGCATGGGGTTGCATCCCTGACCATCTTGGCTAACAGCCATTGATGGACCTATTTTTCATGAACTTATCTAACACTTTTTTGAATCCAGTTATAATTTTGGCCTTCATGACATCCCCAGCAATGAGTTCCACAGCTTAACTGAGTGTTGTGTGAGGAAGTGCTTCCTTATGTTTGATTTAAACCTACTGCCTATTAATTTCCTTGGGTGACCCCTCGCTCTTGTGTCACGTGAAGGAGTAAATAATACTTCCTCATTCACTTTCTCCACGCCATTCATGGTTTCATAGCTCTCTATCATATCCCCCTTTAGTCACATGTTTTCTAAATTGAAGAATCCCAGTCTTTTTAATCTGTCCTCCCACAAAAGGTGTTCTATACCCTTAACCATTTTGCTGTGCTTCTCTGTACTTTTTCCAGTACTAATATATCTTTTTTTGAGATGGGCGACCAGAATGGCACGTGATATTCAAGGTGTGGGTGTACCATGGATTTATATGGTGGCATTATGATATTTACTGTCCTATTATCTAAACCTTTCCTAATGGTGCCTAACATGGTTAGCTTTTTTGACTTCTGCTGCACATTGAACAGATGTTTTCAGAGAATGATTCACAACGACGCCAAGATCTTTCTTGAGTAGTAACAGCTAATTTACACCCATCATTCTGTATGTTTAGCCGGGCTTATGTTTTCCAGTGTGCATTATTTTGCATTTATCAACATTGAATTTCATCTGCCATTTTGTTTCCCAGGCACCCAGTTGTGTGAGATCCCTTTGTAACTTCACACTCAACTTTGCACATAAACTATCTTGAGTAGTTTTGTACCATCTGAAAACTTTGCCATCTTACTGTATACCCCTTTTTCCAGATCATTTATGAACGTACTGAACAGCACTGGTCCCAGTACAGAAACCTGGGGGACACCGCTATTTACCTCTCTCTCCATTCTGAAAACTGACCATTTATTTCTACCCTTTGTTTCTTGTCTTTTAATCAGTTACTGATCCGTAAGAGGACCTTCCCTCTTATTCCATGACTGCCTACTTTGCTTACGAGCCTTTGGTGAGGGACCTTGCCAAAGGCTTTCTGAAAGTCCAAGTACACTATATCCACTGGATCAACATAGTCCATATGTTTGTTGGCCCCCTGAAAGAATTCTAACAAACTGGTGAGGCGTAATTTCTCTTTACAAAAGCCATGTTGACTCTTCCCCAACACATTGTGTTAATGTGTCTGATAATTCTGTTCTTTACTACACTTTCAATCAAGTTGCCTGATACTGAAGTTAAGCTTAGTGGCTTTAATTGCCAGGATTGCCTCTGTAGGCTTTTTTAAAGCTCGGTGATACATTAGCTACCCTCCAGTCATCTGGTTCAGTCCTGGTGACATATCAATTTGTTCCAAAACCTCCTCTACTGACACCTCAGTCTGGCCCAGTTCCTTAGATTTGTCATCTAAAAAGAATAGCTCAGGTGTGGGAATCTCCCCTCACATCTCTGCACTAAACTCATTCAGCTTCTCCACATAGGCCTTGTCTTCCTTGAGTAATCCTTTAGCACCTTGATCACCTTGATTGTCCAGTAGCCCCACTGATTGTTTGGCAGGCTTCCTGCTTCTGATGTACTTTAAAAAATTGCTTTTTGCTTTTGTGTCTTTTGCTATTTGCTCTTCAAAAAATTTTTGGCCTGCCTAATTATCCCTTTTACACTTGACTTACCAGACTTTATGTTCCTTTTTATTTTCCTCAGTAGGATCTGACTTCCAATTTTTAAAAGGTGTCTTTTTGTCTGTAACTGCCTCTTTTACTCTGTTAAGCCAGGGTGGCATTTTTTTGGTAAGCTTACTTTTTTTTTATTTGAGCTATGCATAGAGTTTGAGCCTCTATTATGGTGTTTTAAAAAAATGTCCATGTAGCTTGCAAACATTTCACTCCTATGACTGTTCCTTGTAATGTCCATCTAACTAGCCTCCTTGTTTTTGTGTCACCCCCCTTTCTGAAATTAAATGCTACCAGAATGGGTTTCCTTGGTATTTTACCCCCTACAAGGATGTTCAATTTCATTCCTTTATGGTCCCTATTACTGAGTAGTTCAGCTAGACCAGATCCTATGTGCCACTTAGGATTAAATAAAAAATTGCCTCTCCGGGATTAGCTGCTCCAAGAGGCAGTCATTAATGTTGTATTGAAATTTTATCTCTGCATACCAATCTGAGGTGACGTGTTCCCAGATGAAATCCCCTATTATTATTGGGGAATATGAACTTCAAGTGTACGAATACGCCATCAGACACTTTATAAATCAGTATTCTGACTCATTTGCTCACTAAGGGCCCTATCCAACTCCCTCTGAAGTCTTTCCATTGAATTCAGTGGGAGCTGGATTGGGCCCCTGAGGTATTTTAGTTTGTCTTGTGGTTAACTTCTGTAGTCTCCAGTTAGCAGAGCACCAGTACCCCACCTTGTCCAAACATTAATGACAAGGCTCCTGTTTCCTATACATACCCTCAGCTGTTGTTTCTTTATGGCAAATATTCCAATAAAAAGCTATATCCTTTAGACTTATGGGTTAGCCAATGAAGAATCACTGGGATGAGTCCTGAGAGGTGTTGAATAGGGCTGACTGAAAATTTTCCATCGAAACTGCTTTTTGATGGAAAACTGGATGTTCAATACAGTGAAAAAAACATAAAGGAAGTTGCCTTCCACTGAAAATTTTGACTTTTTCCTGAAAAGCAAAAACTTTTCAGCTGTTTTTTTGATCAAAAACTTTGGGTTCTTGATTTATCTTTTTTGATGAAACGTTGAAATTTTCACTGGAAAAAAAAATCAGTTTTCCACCCAGTTCATATCTACCACTGAAGTCATGTATATTGGAAGAGATCCTTTTATCAATGATCGTTAACCTTTCCCTTGTAATTTTATTATGTTTATGTAGAGCCTGTTTAGGTACTTTATTTGAAACGTAGTAAATATGCAGCAACATGGCAAGGTAACAGGCTGTGAAATCAGAGGATTCACATTGGGACATGACAGATGGTCAGCTCAAATTTCCAGAAAGATTTTTCTAAAAAATTATAAGATCTACAAAAGTCTCTTTGCTCTCCAAAAGAAACCTAATTTCTCTTGAAGGCAATTGCATTTAATCATGTGCCAATCTGTATATGGATCCTCTTTCATTCCACTGATTAAATGCTATGCCTCTTGAGAAGATTTTCAAAGGCACAGAAGGGCAGTTAGCACCTAAATTCCATTAGCTTTCAGTGGGAGTCGGACACCTAACTGGTCATTGGTTTCATCAGCAAGAAGGCAGAGCTGTAGGAAACGGAACGTTAATAAACCTACCGAGAGGCCAATGTTACCTGCTAAGGCTAAGTGGGCTGTCTACAACCACCTGGCTTTGGCAGTTATAGCAAACTTTACCTTTTATGCTTGGATTAAATGGATAATTCCAAAGAGTATTTAAAAACAACAACCTTTTAAATGCATTGCATTGTCTTAAATAGCATTTATTATACAAATATTTACTAATGGACACAACCACTCTCCTTCACACATAAAGATCTTGATGGTATGGTGATGGCCACACTATAAATACATTAGACAAACAGGCATAGGAAAAATAAGGGAGGAAGGATGACCTTGGCAATGGACTGAGACTCAGGAGATCTGAGTTCAGTTCCTGGCTCTGCCACAGGCTGCATGTGTGACCTCTGGCAAGTCACTCTGGGTATGTCTACAGTGCAGTTATACGCCCACAGCTGGCCCGTGTCAGTTGACTCGGGCTCGCAGGGATCAGGCTATGGGGCTGTAAAATCACAGTCTAGACATTTGGGCTCAGGCTGGGGATGGGCTCTGTGACTCTGTGAGAGGGGAGAGTTCCAGATCCCGGGCTCCAGATCCCGAACCGCTAGACTGCAATTTTACAACACTGCAGCCCAAACCCCACAAGCTCAAGTCAGCTGACACGAACCACCTGCAGATGTTTAAATGCTATGTAGACGCCTTGGGCGCCTAGAATATCACTGGGATTCACAAAAGCCAGCATGCTAGAGCATCTACGCGCTCTATACAATGAATGAGGAGGGATAGAGGACTCAGAATGGGATTCACAAAAGCCAGCATGCTAGACAGCTCCCCGCCTAAAATAGCCAATGGGAGATGCCAAGGCAAGGGGTGTTTCCTAAGCCCTGCCCTTCTCGGGGAAGGTGCCTAGCATGCTGGCTAACAGAATAGTAAGCTTCGAGCAGTGAAAGGGAAAACCTGGAGCTTTTCCCATGTGTGTGACTAAAAACTAAATAAAACACCTGATTTTATATAGAAGTCATCCAAAAATGAAGCAATCCTCTTTTGTTTTGTAGAGTCTAGAAGCTTAACATTTTAGAAGCCAAGTTTGCTCATTCACTGTAATCAACCAACCATTTTGCTAACTAGACAGAAAGCATGACGTTCAGAGACTGACACAATTCAGCGAGTGTCTGAAAATACAGACAAGTATTTTACAAGAGCCAAATGTCTTAATTAGAAGCCCAGATTGCGGCTTTGGTGACACAGCCCTGAGCAGGGAGTGCTGAAGAACCATACGTTAGGAGGAGCACTGGAGAACATGAGCGCTCAGCCAATTAACTACATTGAGTCCTTAGAAACAGCTTACACGGGCCAGATACTCAGCTGGTGTAAATCAGTATAGCACCATGGACTACCATGAAGCTATGCCAATTTATACCAGCCGAGGATCTGGCCTCAAACTTTTAATCTATTTTCTTATTTACATACCTGTATCATTCAAATAAATGATTTCAAATTAGGCCAAAATATTCAGATGACATGGGGTCTTATACTGTCTGCTATGTTTATAACATGGCCCAGCATAGACATAGCTTTGAAAAGATCATCCTGGATTTATGTCATGCTTTAGTCTGTACTGATGAAGGAATGAATGGTCCTCCCCTACACCAGATACTGGGGCAGTAATTTGCACATTCCAGCTTTAGTCTTGAAGGGACCTCAAGCTGATGACTGTTGCCTTTGCCTGGGATGGAGAGGGGTTTAAATCCCCTTTTAGTTCTTTTGGGGATATGAAGATTTGACAGTTACAAATTCGAAATGCCTTTCAGATTGATCAAAGGGGTCTCCAAGGCTTACAGAAACCTTCCAATCATCTTGAACCCATGTATGAATTTTCCTTTGAAACTATGTAATGCCATTGCATAGTGTTTGGATGCAAAACCAGGTGACGCTCAGCAATTTTTATTAAGAGCTGATGTAGAGAGCTACACAGAGGAAGCCATTCGCAGTGCACAGCAAATTTTAACAGTCCTACAAAATGCAGGACCTCTGCTACATCTCTCTTCTAGCACCCTAATTATTTACCTATATACAGGTATAGAGATCTCTTGTAACAGTTATGTTAAAACTTTGTGTGGGTTTAAACCCAAACCTCGGAGTGAAATTTGGGGTGGTACAAATCTACACAGACAAACTCGACACAAGGTTCACACAAACTTCTTACCAGTCTTACTTTGTAGAACTGCACAGTTGACACATCTAACTCAGATATTGCTCTCTCTTAAGCGGACAGCGTACGGTCAGGATAAAAGGAGCCCTCTCTGATGCTTATTAATGGAGACTTCAGTATTTATAGGTATGAATCAAAGTGATATTGTTTAGAAAAAACATATTTGATGGTTAAGTCAATTTGTGGTTGACTGTGGCAGAGACTAAAACATCAACGTTGTGCACCATTGAGGAATGCAAACACTGCGAAGAATATGGGATACATCTCATGAAGTACCTATTTAAACAGATTTCTGCGTGGCAGCAAACAACTTATTTTCAATTTATCGGGATCCTCACCTGTGGTTCAAAGAGCTATTGTGGTTATGAGGTGTAAATAACTTTCTTTCATTTATAATCCTTTTGTATTATTGGGCTTCAGGTATCTAATATCTGTATTATGGAATATGTATAGCAGCAAGCGCTGTGTCTGTAATCCTGAACAACTGATCTCCTTTGGGGAAGGCAATTCTACAATACTACGGGTATGTTTACCCTGCAGCTGGGAGTGGACTTCCCAGCTGGGGTAGACGGACACGTTAGCTCTGCTCAAGCTAGGATGCTAAAAATAGCAGCGTAGCTGGGGGCAGCACAGATGGGGACTCAGGCTAGCCAACCAAGTATGCGTCCAAGGAGCCCAGGTGGGTTTGTTCTCAGCTGGCTAGCCTGAGCTGGCAACTGCAACCCATAGTTACCCTACTATTTTTAGTGTGCTGGCTTAAGCAGAACTAGCATGCATCTGTCTACCCAAGGTGGGAAGCATACACCCAGCTGCAGTGTAGACGTACCATAAGAAGAGAAGATCTGGTTGTATTTTGGCTACCATGTTAAATTAAAAAAAACAAAAACAAAACAAAAAACTGAAGTCACAAAGCGTGCAACATTTTTGCTCTTTTAAGTCAACCTTGTCTTTAAGATACATGCACTTACAATCAGAGAAACAAATGTTCACAACTTACCCCACCTACTTTCTCAAAATGAGAAGCATCTCTTTTGAAATCGGTGAGCGTTCCATTAAAATACCACGCAAAGCCAATGTCTAGCAATGGATCGTGCTGAACTTGGCACGGCAAGATTACACTCTCTCCAACAGTCACATCCATGTTTGAAGGTGCCAGAGTTATCCTTGTTGGCTCTATGGAGAGCAGAAATAGTCATTTTAGCCATCTCAGCAGTTATCCCACCTTTCTGTGTTACTGAGCTTTCTTTAAACATTCACATTCTATAAGATGCACTTGACCAGTGGCAGTCACTTTAGGTTAGTCAAATTCTATATTGTAAATATTATTGATCGAATTCTGTTCCTGAAGTATTGTGAGAGCTTATTAGCCTCAATAGGAGTTCCTTGTGGCTCCGAGTAGACTGTGACCTGCTGCGTAGTTTATAGTGCTCAACAAATTGCAAGGCACACAAAAAAGTACAGTTCTATAGAAAATCTAATATTGCTAATAATTAAAGGAAAAATCTTCCTCTCTGATCCATACTGTGGATTTCTGTTGGATTTTTCTGCATGCTTTTTGTATTATTAGTGGAAGATCTATGTGTCAAGTAAGTACAGAATGTGGTAATTTTAGCCATTAATCTGTCAATCTCAAAGTGCTTTACAAACACCAGTTAACTCTGAAAGTAAAAATAGACCCATTTTACAGATAGCCAAACTGAGGAAGCATGGTTTAATTTTTTGCCCTAGATTATACAGTGAGTCAGTGTGCAAGCCAGTAGTAGTATCCAGATGACCTGACTCCAAGTGCCCTGGTCTAGGAACTATTTCACAATATTGATGAGAGATTTCCCCATTAAATTTAAAAAAGAACCAGAACTTATCTCTTTTTATTTAAGTATTTTTAAACATACAACTCCTCAGACCCTTTACCTCCATTCACACACAATAAACGCACTACAGCCCAAATGTTGAACTCCTATGCTTCTTGTGGGTTCTACTTGCTGGACTTATTGCAATTCAGAGCCATTTCAAATAATTTTATTAAAAAACATACCTGTAACTATTAAGCTTGTTGTGCTACTAGCTGTTCCAAACTGATTCTCTGCCAGGCAAGAGTAACTTCCAGCATCTAATTTAGTCACATTAGCTAGGCTTAGGCCTCCATCTTTTAATAACGTTATTCTAAAAAAAGGGATGGAGAGATGAAAAATGCATCACAGGTTTGCAGAAGGCATAAATGAACATTCACCTTATTACATCACTGCACAATGGATCAATCTCCAAACTGATGTTTTAAAATTTAACTGCTATAGAGTGATGATATGCAGCAGAGGAGTCTGGCCCACTGTGTGATCGAAGGCTATAGAAAAGTCTGTTCAACTTGGGGAAAATCCAGAACCTTGCTCCTCTCCCTAAAACTGGTTCCAGAGCCTGGGAGAGGCAGGTTTCCTGTTGTCTGCATAAAAGGTTCTTTCTTAGCCCTCCCCTATACTGCAGAGCACAGCTCAGTGGATGTTCTCTGCCTAGGTGTTTGGTTGTTAATTTGGGGCCCCACAAAAGGAGGCAAGATGGCTGCCAGGGGTAGTGCAGCCCTGAAACTGCAACAGTAGTCACTCTGCTGCCACTCTTTGGCTTGGAGAGAGAAGATCTGCATGACAGATGTGAAGGAAAGAGCTGAGGGCACCGTCTGGTTGCTTCAGCTGTGTACTGGAAACAAAACTGGTCTCTTAGAAGGTGCTTGTTTCAGTGGGTTGCACCGTCATTAATAGTGTACATGGGATTTAGCTAGTCTGTAAATAAATAAATAAAAATGTTTTGTTTTCTAGGCGCAACACACACTCATGTTTCAGGGTAATATTTGCTATACAGTGAATAAATGTAGCATTTCCAGACAACAACTTATTCTTGTGGTTTGATGGAGTCAGCGACCTTCATCTCTACTATGATTGTATAAAACCAACAGATCACGACTAAGGTACTGTAGCCAGACTCCATACTATTGCCACACTGCTCTTAAGGTTAAGGTGGAACAATTGCCCACCTAACCATTAAAACCACATACAGCGGCTGTATGTGTTTCAGGAATGCTCTTCTTTTAGACTAGCTGAAAGGAGAGAATATTTAAATACACCAAGATGCAAACAATTAAACTAACAGGTTTATCCACTAGTACAATAAATAACGAAGCAGCTTTAGGTTACAAGAGACACTTTGCATTGTTAATTTGAGGATACATATGGACAGATGTTCAGGGTAAAGAATAAGAAAAGTACTTATGACTAATGCATGACAGTTTAAAAGGCAAGTGTGATGATAATGCATAAGGAAATACATGCCTGCAAAAATTAGAGCCTAAATTTATCACTTTACCATTCTCTTGTAATAACATGAAAAATGTTCAAATGCATCTGAGAAGATAAAAAATTCAAATTTATTTCGAACTCCAACGAGCTGACATGCATCCCCATTACTAATTTTATCATTTAGCTTTACTCAGGGTCTACTCTCAATTTTAAACAATAATACTCACCTACTCAGACAGGAGCTCCTTTATTACTGTGAGAGATGCTCTCAGCCACATAGCGTGCGTGGTGCTCACCGGCAGTATAATATGCCAGAGGCAGTCTGGCTGGCTGGGACCTGATTTGGTTAATGTACCCGCACAGTGAAGATACAGTTAAGGTACCCTTCCACTGTGGCAAATGTCACGCAGCCATGCAAGAAGAGTGTCACTCTGAGGGCTGCGGAAAGATGCATATGTATGTTTATGCAGCCAGAGGATATAGGACGACGACACTGGTCAACCACAGTAGACACCTGGCATCCTTGGAGCGATAGGAAAGGGGAGGGAGAGGAAGGAACTGAAGGATCACTGCTGGCCCTGTTTTGTAGGCCGTGTGTGTTGCTAATAGAACTGGTTAAAAATGTTGTCAATTTCCCTCATCCCCACTCCTGGAAAAGGAGTTTTGTTTTGTTTTTTTTAGCAAAAATTGAAATTTTAATGGAAAAATCTCAGTTTTTGTTGAAATTTTTCAAATGTTCATCGAAAAACTTAAAATAAAAAACTAGTATTTTTTTTGGCAACCAAAGAAAAATAGGTTTTAAACCAATTATTTTTGGTTTTGGTTTTTCAGCATCTCAACAGCCCCTTATCCCCACCCCTTCAAAAACCAACCTTACAAAGAAAAAATAATAATGAAAACTAAATAATGAACATTTCATTCACCTTTTTTTGTGGAAGACAAAAATCATTTCCTAATCAACTTTAGTTTCCACCTTATTGTGAGAAAAAAATATTACCCTATATCACGCTTGCATAATGGCTGTTGCGAGAGCAGGGTTGCAGTGTAACATGGCATATCTGAGCTAGTCTAGATACTGCATCAGTCCAAAAATATTCACATACAAGGGTGAAAATGGGTGGCAAAGATGCTTTAATTTGGACATTTGGGATAGTTTCCCTTTCACTACTCCTGCCCCTATTTACATAAGCCAGACCTCTTTTCCTGTCTGCATACCCTCCTCACCGCAACTCCAATTAGGGGATTTAGAACACAGTAATAAACACAATGAACTACACCAGTATGCAAATGATATTTCCGTATTATTTACAAATCCCTTGCATTTAAATCCTTATGTAACCCTTTACAGAGCTGATGAACAGAGCCCAAAAAAAAATGTCAACAAAAATTGGAAAGAGAAAAATAACTTATTAATTTGTAGAAAAATATACAGAGGGGAATGTAATAAGAGGATGTTAAAGGGAAGGAGAAAGCATATATTAAACAAATTTATGTAGATTCAGATTTCTAAGATGTTCACTTAGATTTAGAACATTTTATCTGGCAAAAACAGTATCACTAGATATATCTAGATTCTTGACTACATATTTGTGTGTTGGGGGGGTGGATTGGGACCATAGGCGCCGACTTTTACTTCTGCCCAGGGGTGCTCCACCTCCCGCTCCACCCTGCGGCCCCACCCCACTCTGTTCCTTCCCCAAAGCCCCGCCTTCACTCTGCCTCTTCCCACCCCCAATCCACCCCCTCCGAGGCCCCCACCTTCCCAGCGCTCTCTGGTCTTTGCCCTCCCACAATCCCTTCCCTGAGCTCCCTATCAGCTCATTGGCGACGCCCCATATCAGCTCTTTGGCAGCACCCCATATCAGCTAATTGGGGGAGCCACCAAACAGCTGTGGGAGGTGGGTACTGCTCCTGGGTAAAAAGTTATTTTCACTAGTGTGGCTTAATTTGGTGTGAAACTGGAGTGAGCTGCACCATTACAAGTACCTTTTGGTCACACTGTATATTAGATGGCACATATATAGTTATTAAAGGTTAATAAATGATTAATAGACGTTTAAGCATGTTGCAGACATGATTCATTGGTTTTATAGATAGTAATAAGCACTTCAAGAGAAAGTGTTATTAGAATGTTATCAATCATGGTTAGAAGCAATTTATTGAACTATTGGACTCTATAACAATCTGTGTCGTCTGCACAAGGGGTTTGCATTAGTGTAGCTACATTGATGTAGATATCTCAGTGCAAAAAAATCCAGTGTTGACAAGGCCTTAGATCAAGCAAAAGAGAAAATTGGATCATTGTGTTAAAAAAAATCTATTGTTTAATTAAAACAAATGACATTTAGAGTGCTTTGAGCTATTTGCAAGTCGAGCTTGTCTGAAATAATGAAGGAACAAGCTTATTAAAACTGGATATATTTAAGCATCACATTATTTTTCAGAATTAAACAAAACAAATCAATTCTTAAAAAACTGTATGGTCAAAATAAAATCTTTATTGGTAAATTAAAAACCGAGCTCTTTACTTTTTCAATTACTAAAGCAGCAAATACAGCTCAGCTGATGAAGAGAATTGTCCCTGAAGTATCTGCTAACCTTCACCACCATCTCCCTGTAATTCTAGACAATCTAAACTTATATATATGAAGAGTCAGAAATCTACACTTTCTAAAAAAGCAAATATCTTTCCAGCAGGCTGGCTTTCAAGAAGTGACCTAGATTTCTACTTATTAGCTTATAATACATAAAAATGAGACTGCTTTCTAGCATATTTATAGTATATTTCAATACATCACAATAGAGAAAGACTCGATCCTAATTTTCAGAGACTAGATTCCATTTTCAAATACCCGCACGTGCACTTTTGGTGCATTAACATTCTGCCTTTGCAAGTGAACAGGAAAGAGTGCAGTAAAAATGTGTGCACTTGTACATACATGGAGGCTAATTTGAGGTCTCACTGATAATCAAGCCCAAGGTGTTAAAATATTAGGGTTGATTTATTTTTTTTTTACACAAAAACAAAAAAATGACAGCTCTTCCTACCTCCATAGATACAGAAGAAATGGCTCGTTGCTAGTAATCTCTCCTCCAAGTATCAGGGAAGGAAGGAGAAAATACACTGACATGGCTGCTAGCCCCATGCCCTTTATTAGACAATCTGAGGCATGGCTTTGTATGGAAAAATTTGGCAATAAGTCAGGAGATAGGAAGGTAGGGTGGGAACACAGGAATTACCACACTGCATCAGTCCATGTAGTCCATTATTGTGTCTCCAGAGGCTTCAGATCTATCCCTAACATTAGTTGTCAACCTGATCTCCAATAGTTAGAGACTGGCTTATGCCATGAAGCACGAGGTTAAATATCGCTTCCAAAATTCATTATGATCACTCTCGATATTCACACAAGATTTTTAAATCTTGCTAAGTTCCTGGACTCAACAAATTTTCGTCTCCCGCAGGCAAAGAGCGGCTACACAGGAGATCTTACAGCAGTGCAGCTGCAGAGGGGTAAACAAGGCTGATGGACCATTACCTGCTAAATGGCTATTCTTTGGCAGGAAAAGGGGTTGGGGCAAAAATCTTCATCTTAGCAAAGAAACAGCATGGACAGACTGCCTGTCATCTTGCTCCCAGCTGGAAACGCTTTGCAAAAGGGGGAAAGAACTATAGGAAGAAGGGGCAGACACTGCAAGACACCCCTCTTTCTCTCCTTGCCCATCATATTCTCCGCATCCAAAAAGAAAAAGGAAGCAGGCATCAGACTCTGGAGGAGGGGTTCTAACCCAAAGAGTTTGGTCAGTGAGGCACACAACAGACCTATATTGGTATGACTACGTCGCTCAGGAGTGTGAAAAATCCACACCCCTGAGCAACGTAGTTATATCGACTTAACCCCCGCGGCGGACAGTGCCATGTCGATGGGAGAGCTTCTCATGTCGACATAGCTACCACCTCTCACAGAGGTGGCGTAACTACGCCAATGGGAGAGGCTCTCCCGTCAGTGTAGGAGCGCCTTCACTTAAGCGCTACAATGGCGCAGCTGCTTAGGGTCACCTGTGCTGCTGCAGCATTTTAAGTGTAGACCTGCCCTCAGACAGCCAAAAGCATCTGGTGGGAAATCTTTGTTTTGAACCTAATATCCTTTGTGAAGTTAGGCACCAATAAGCATTTTATCCTGATTTTTCTTGTAACCGTTTCTGACTTTTATGCTTCATTTCTTGTACTCACTTAAAATCTCTCTCTGTGCAGTTCATAAACCTGTTTTATTATTTTAGCTAATCCAATGTGTTTAAGTTGAAGTGTCTGGATAACTATTTAAAATAATAAGATGTATTTTGTAATCCCCTTAAAGGAATAACACACTTAATACATTTGTATTGTCCAGGAAAGGGCTGGGAAGTACAGGACGTATATTTCTGGGGAAGATCTGGGACTGGGAGTGTGTTGGGGTCACAGCAGCTTAACCCAGGCTGGCAAGAGCCAAGGTGTGGCTGGCTGGCTGCAATACACACAGTCATAGCTGGGCGTGACTTACATGCTGAAGGCTGTTTGTGAGCAGTCCAGGTTGTAGGCTAAGCAACAAGGCGTTGTGAAGGGCATGACAGGTTGCAGGGCAGAGGTGAAACAGCTACTCATTAGTCTGGATTGTGCCCCGGTATGTCACAATAGGTATAATTTAAAGGGTTTCAATAAAATAATAATCAGGTCAGGACAATAATGGACAATGCAATAAATATAAGCTCATCGCCAACTCCTCAAGACGCCCTAAGTAGTTCAGTATCCATTAGATAAAAATCAGGTGGCTAATCATGCATGAGAATTTCATTACAGCATATAAGAATTCAACACATAGGGCCCGATCCTCAGCCTGACCAGGGCTATGGCAACACAACCCATCTCTAAAGCCTGTTGATTCATCCATCTGAGGATTCCCCCTGTGTAATCCTTGGGTAGCATGGAGTTCTTATAACAGCTCTGACAACAGACTGTCCAGCCCCTGGCACTGGGGGCATTCCTGGCAGAAAGCAGCTAGGGCCAGGGCATTTCTAGCTCATCAGGCTGCTCAAAAATAAACCATGCCCAAGATTAAGTCGATGGGAGTCTTTTTATTGACTTCAGCACCAGCTGAAGCCACTTTTGTGTCCACCCTCCTTTCCCCTAGGACCAGTGTGGCTTGCTTAGGGAATCTGGCCCATACTATAAAACTAGGTAAAAACTGCATATTTTACCCATCAAAGTCAAGTTAAATTAGATCTGATTATTCATAGAACACCACCCTCCCCCCGCATATACACACAAGATTAAAGCCCTGATCCCACCTCAGTATTTGCTACTGGGGACCCTGTTTATTCAGTCCCAGACAGGACTGTAGCATGAAATCAGGACCCAATAATGAGACAGTAAGTGAATACAAGCTTGTTACTCTTCAGATCACAACATTTTATTACTAAAATAACAACAAAGCTACATCCCAACTGCTTTTTTGTATTTATCAGATTATTCAGCATAAAAGCAACAAAATTAGGCCCCTATTGATATGATAATAAACACAAATGTATTACTTTCCCACTACACAACACTTCAATACAAAGGCTCAGTAGGAAACTAGGTCAACACTGATTTTTTATATATCAGTCAAATTCCAGCTAAATTGAACCAGATTACTCAACAAGAAAGCTAGCATCATTAAATTTATATTGATGTCCTGGTAAGTAAATGCAAATACATTACCTTTCCAGATCACACACAGTTTCAAACCATAGACCAAACGTAAGTAAAAGTTACTTAATTAAAATTCTAGTCAAGATGAATCCTCATCAGACTCATTCAACTTTTTAATCAGCAATCATCTTATCTCCCTTAATTTGACACCACTTCATCACAAATGTAAGACACAATTTTTAGCATCTTTTATTTGTTGTGGTTTTTAATCCCCTTCTTCTAGTCTGGAAGAGCCTAGAAATATCTGGAGAAAAAAAACGGTTAACCATATTTTTCACAACTGTTGTTCTTCGAGGTGTGTTGCTCCCGTCCATTCCATTCGAGGTGTGTGCACCCGCTCACATGCACAGTCGTTGGAGATTTTTGCCTTAGTGGTATCCATAGGGCCAACTGTGGTGCCCCCTTGACTGCCACGCTTATGCGTCGGTATATCAGACACCACCAGCCCTACACCCGTCTCATTTCCTTCTTACTGACAACTTCCACAGAGGGGAAAGGGGGCAGGCAATGGAATGGACATGAGCAACACATCTCGAAGAACAATTACGAAAAAGGTGGCAAGTATCAGAGGGGTAGCCATGTTAGGCTGAATCTGTAAAAAGCAACAGAGGATCCTGTGGCACCTTTAAGACTAAAAAAGGTGGGTAACCGTTTTTTCTTCTTCGAGTGCTTGCTCATGTTGATTCCATTCTAGGTGACTCACAAGCAGTATCAATGGACGCAGACTCAGAGTTCATGGTCTTGCAACTTGCAGCACTGCTCTGCCAAAGCCAGTGTCGTCTTGAGCTTGCTGGGTAAGCACATAATGAGACACAAACGTGTGGACAGACGACCAGGTAGCAGCTCTACAGATCTCTTGGATTGATACCTGTGCCAAGAAGGCCACTGATGACGCTTGTGCCCTAGTCGAGTGCGTTGTCACAATCGCCGGTGAAGGCACTTTCGCCAGCTCATAGCAGTAGTGGATGCAGGTCGTGATCAAGGACGAAATCCTCTGCCACCAAAACGAACAATTGCGTCGACTTACGGCACGGCCTTATTCTACCTACGTAGAAGGCCAGCGTCCTCTTGACGTCCAGGGTGTGTAGCCTGCGCTCCTCACCTGACGCATGAGGCTTTGGAAAGAAGACACGTAAGTATATATCCTGGCCAGTATGAAACTGGGAAATGACTTTGGGCAGAAATGCTGGGTGCGGTCACAGCTGGACCTTATCCTTGTAGAAGACTGTATAGGGAGGCTCCGAAGTAAGCGTCCTGATCTCTGACACCCTGTAGGCCGACATTATCATGACCAGGAATGAAACTTTCCAGGAGAGTAGCAGGAGAGAGCAAGAAGCCAGTGGCTCAAATGGAGCCTCGACAGCACGAGATTCAGGTCCCAGGGGGGATGGGATCCCGGTCGTGTGGGTAGAGATGCTCCAGACCTTTCAAAAACCATGCCATCATGTTTGAGCTGCCTTGGCACGCAGGATGGAAAGCCGAGACAGCCATTTGGCCAGGTAAGTCACTCTGGTGAAGGGTTTCCTGCTACCCTGCAAGACATGGGCCGAGCATGCCCGTTCATCTTTGCTTAGCCATGAAGTAGCCAAGCTGTCAAGTGCAGTACCACCAGGTTTGGCTCCCATGGTTCTGTGACAGCAGATCTAGCCAGAGGGGCAGCTTCAGTGGGGCGGCTACCAAAAGGTTCAGCAACATGCCGAACCAGTGCTGATGAGGCCACGCGTGGGCTATTAGGATAACTTTCACCCTGTCTTGCCTGATCTTCACAAGGACTCTGTGAATCAGCGGCACTGGCGGGAAGGCATACATCAGCGCCCCAGACCATGGAATGAAAAAGGCATCTGACCGGGAGCTCTTGTCCACTCCTGGATCCAACAGAACATGTGACATTTTCTGTTCTGCCTGGACGCGAACAAGTCCACCTGGAACAAAGAGTCCTGCGGCACCTTATAGACTAACAGACGTATTGGAGCATAAGCTTTCATGGTATTCACCCACGAAAGCTTATGCTCCAATATACTTGTTAGTCTATAAGGTGCCGCAGGTCTCTTTGTTGCTGTTTACAGATCCAAACTAACACAACTACCCCTCTGATACAAGTCCACCTGGGGAGTCCCCCACGTCTGGAAGATTATGCTGACCGCCTCCAGATGGAATGACCACTTGTGGTGAGAGGAGAAAGTCCTGTTGAGGTGATCCTCTAGGACATTCCTGGTGCCAGGCAGGCGAGCGGCTATCAGATGAATGGCATGTTGCACTCAAAAATCCCACAGGCGGAGAGTTTCTTGACAAAGCGCTGAAGACCTGGCACTGCCCTGCCTGTTGATGTAATACATGGTGGTGGTATTGTCCGTCAGGACCTGCACTTCGCCTTTCAGGCAGGACAAGAATGCTGGGCAGACCAGGCAAACTGCTCTGAGCTCCATGACGTTGATGTGGAGGGCCAGATCATCCTGCAACCAGTGGCCATGGGTGCTCAGCTCACCCAGCTGGGCTCCCCAGGCCAGGTCCGAAGCATCGGAGACCAGGGACAGGGTCATGAAGGGGACTCCCTCCAACACTGACCCAGGGTCCAACCACCAATCCATGGACAACCCCATGTGGTCTGGCACCCTGACTACCCAGTCCAGGTCATGCCTGTTGGGAATGTAGACCATCGCCAGCCACACTTGCAGGGGCCAGAGATGGAGCTGAGCATGGCTGACCACATATGTACAAACAGCTATGTGGCCCAATAGACACAGGCATGTGTGAGTCATGGTGAGCGAGTGGTTCTTTACATGGGAGATCAGTCCGACATGGCCTGAAAACATGCTTCCTGAAGGAAGACTCTGGCTTGCGTGGAGTTGAGAACCACCCCAATGAACTCTATTCACTGGATGGGCAGTAAGGTGGATTTTTTCTCGTTTATTAACAGGCCCAGGTCGCGGCAAGTGGAACGCACCAGATCGAGGCTCCTCTGCACTTGCTCCCGAGACCTGCTCTCGATGAGCCAGTCGTCAAGATATGTGTGCGATCATGGAATGGAATCGACATGAGCAAGCACTCGAAGAAGATAGATTTGTTTACTGTTATGACTATGCTCTTTTTCCCCCTCAAAACCACCAATATTAACCCTTTCCCAATCGAAAGATAAATCAAAGTTTGCAATAAACAGTGAAGCCAGAGGCTTAGAACCAGCTAGTAGTACTGATTCTAGAATGATCATAAGAATGTGGGAACACCAGACCTGGATACAGTATTCCAACAGTGGTCACATCAGTGTCAAATACCTCTGAAATGTAATTTCCCTATTCTTACTCAGTATTCCTGTTTCTATATCCGAGGATTGCATTAGACCTTTTAGCCATAACATTGCACTGGGAGCTCATGTTCAGCTGATTATTCACCATGACCCCAAGTCTTTTTCAGAGTCACTGCTTCCCAGATAGTTCAGTTGTTAATCTAACAGAGACAGTAAATCAATCCATTTCTCTTTTTTTATGCTGATTGACTACATTTCTTAAGAGGGGAGAATTTTTTGTAGCCATTTATTGGCAGCAGTCACTAACATTCCAAATGGTTATTTATCCGTTTAAAAATTCAACAATTCAGGATATGTTCCATAATAATTAGATTTCCACGGGGGGGGGGGGGGGGGGGGGGGCGGCGTGGAGTGTGGGATGGTTGGAAAGAAAGAGTGTAAACCTGGAGTAACTTGCATGAGTTTTCTAACATCTGAGTAGAAGACATTCATCTGGGGATGAATCAATAACATACGAGGACGGTTTCTTATTCCATGGCATCTCCACCAGCATTATGCTCTGTCTGTTTTCTTTGGAAGACTGATGGGTGAAAATAATTTGCACTACTGTTCTCTTATACTTAGATTCACAAAGAAACTTTGGCTTCGTGGTGCTTAGCATCACAAGGCCTAAGGTTTAGGCACCCAGAAAACCACAGGAACTCAATGTGATTCACAAAGCCTCAGTTAGGGACTTAGACTCCCTATACAATGTATGGGGAGAGAGAGAGGCTCCTTAGATTGCAATTGACAAATGCCAGCATACTAAGCGGGAAGCCACCTAACCTAGCCAATAGGAGATGCCAACAAGAGGGGTGCGTGCTAGGCCCAGCCCCTCTCATGGAGATAGATGCCTAACTCCAGGCTGAGGGGAATCACCTACCTCTGTTAGCGATTCTCAGCTGTGAACCTTCTTTGGAGTTAGGCACCCAATAGGTTTTTTGCAAGAAGGCAGGGGGAAGCGGAGGAGAGGACTTCCCTCATAAGTTTTAGACTGCTGTTTCAGGTACTTGGGATGTAGAAGCCCCCAGTTCAAGTCCTCCCACCACCTGAAGGGGAGAAGGGATTTAAACAAGGACCAGCTATCTCTCAGATTAGTGCTCTAACCACTCGGTTATGGGATATTCTGATGTGGGGCTCCCCCAGTCTCTCCTGTTGAAGCAGTTCCACTGTGGATAAATCACTGATCTGCCATCATCAGTTGAAGTGGCTCCAATGCAACCAAAAGAAGAGCCAGACTTTTTATTTGTAACTATGTTTAACTTGGAATCAAAGCGGCCAAATCTATTGCTTTATGACTGACCTGCTGATAAAACTATCTCTAAAGAAGTCTTTGCAGGCCTTGTAACCAAAGTTGCCCCATACTAAATGTATAGATTAAGGTGATTTTGTCACGCACTGCTGGAGTTCTCACTAGAAGACCCAACTGAAGTCAAATTGCACTATTTGTACGAAGTGCCACCAAATGATCTGGAGCTTCCAACTTCTCCAGTTAACACCACACATCAGAAGACTTGCGATAAAAATCACACAAATTGGCAACATTGCTTGTAACATGAGATGACTGGCAAATAACAGATTAACTAGCTCTTGGCTCCCCATAGCAGGCTGGGGCCCAATGATGGCTGCAATGGGGAATACGAACTGACCTGTGCTGTTATGCCAGATAACCACAAAATCAACCAGACTCCTCCTTTCCTAGGGCCTGATTCTGCACCACTGATGTCAATAGGAGTCTTGCTTTTGACTTAAATGAGAACAAGATCAAAATTTTTATGCCCATTGTGTAACTCATTGTGTAACCCTTAAAAGGATTACAAAATTTACTGCGGAGGAAAAATTCGCTTTAAAAAGGAGAAGGAGCATAAGGTTTAAATGATTAACTACAGCTATATGCGAGGATCACTACTAGGTATCACACTCCTCTTCTGATCCCACACCGGGATCCCCCTTAAGCACTGGATCCATTTGGAACCGCTCAAACTTGCCTTCAATATCCCTCAAAGCTTTGCCTCCACCTATCTCTCTACTAACCTCTATACTCTGATAATAACACCTGCTTCAATGACTCAAGTCATTTAATTCTTCCCATCCCATCCTGATGCATTTTCCATGCAGACCCCTGTCCCTTTAACACTTTTCCCAATCCAGCACTCCAAGCCCCTGCATTCCTTATTCAAGTCACTCTAAAAAGTGACACCTTTTTAGGGGCTCACAAGAATTTATTTTTTCCACCCGTTTTGAGTGGTTTTTCAGTACAGAAGATATGAATTCATTTTTAAATTGTATGCTTTTTCTCCAAGACATTTTTAGCTCTTTTAATTAAACCTATGAGTTGTTCTCCAAATCTCCCATGAGCTGAAAATGCAGCAACAAATATTCAAAAAATATAAGCAACAATGACATCAAAGTGAAAATCGTACATGTTTAGAAGGAATGTGGCTACAACATCCAAACAAATATAAATTATTAAACAACAAAATTCTGAGAACACTTTGAAACAGTATCACCGTATTTTTTAATTATTCAAGTATAAACTTTATTAAAACGTATTCACTCTAATCGTGTCACTCCAGATTTACCCAAGCGTAACAGAATAGAATTTAGACCAATATATGTTTAACACCAGGCAAGGTTCTGCCACCTGCACTCAAGCTGAGCGGCCCCCTTTCCACAAGAAGACCCACTGAAATTAATATGGGTAAGGTTCTATTCAACTGATGAGGGTGGAAAGATTATTTGCCTTCTTTACCAATATAGGGTTATAATGAGCCTTTACGCTCAGCATCATGTAGGGGGGTAGTGCAGAGTTGTCCTCCCCCCCTACCCCCCAGGCAGCTTCAGGTAGGGAAAATAATTTACTGCGTCCCTGGGAAGTATCCAGCTTACTTACCAGCTTGCACCTTGCCAACTAATTTGGCCAGCAGGGGGATATGGACAGGGGACACAGCTAAAGTTCTGTCTACTTCCTGCCTTCTCTTTCCCCTCCCAACATGCACCTAGTGGAGAGTATTTGAAGAACAAGGGCTGCACTCTGCACTAGACCTGGGCCCAAAATCCAGGTTGGCTTGTCCTGCCTGCCTCCCCTACGTTCACCAGCTTGGCAAAGAGCAGAATCTAGTCCGGATATTAGCATCATATTTTTTGCTTGTTTGCTTTAATAAAGACTTCTTCATTTGAAGAGAGTGAATGAAAAAAAGTTCCACTAATTGCAAACCTTTCCTGAATTGCGATTTGTATATAGTGACAAACCTTTCATGAATTGCAATAGATTCATGAATTGCAATTATTCACAGGAGACAGTAATGAACTAGAGTGTCTCCTGCAAAGATTCACAATTCCACTCTACTCTGAAGGCAAGTTCATTAGATTAATCCAGGGTTATTGGCTTGTTATTACATTTATTCTGTAAGCCATTTATAGCATGCTATTGAAAATAAGGCTGTAGATACTCTGGGCCACATTTTAAAAACAACTGAACTCAGTTTTCACATCTAAGAGCCATGATTTGCGTTTTCAAGTAGGGTGACCAGACAGCAAGTGTGAAAAATCGGGAAGGGGGTGTGGGGTAATAGGAACCTATATAAGAAAAAGACCCAAAAATTGGGACTGTCCCTATAACATCGGGACATTTGGTCACCCTAGTTTTCAAGTAGGTGCATAAATCTATCAGGTAGTACTTTGTACACAAAATATTTGTTGGTGATGGGACATTTGTATGTTCAATATAGACCTGGTCTTTTCCCCCCAATAAAATCAATGGGACTTTTTCTCACAAGAACAGCATGAGGCCCTGAGTTTCTGCATGCAAAGCTGTGCTTTACAAAAATGAGCAAGAAGGAGGTATAGAAAACATGCAATAGTTGAAATACACCAAATTATGAAGGGGATCTCACAAATTTTGGTGGATATTGAGGTACTAGGTTACAAACTCACAGGACAATGAGATGTTGTGACATTTCAAGATGATGGGAAATTGCATGTGGAAAGCAGAAGCAACAAGGAAAGAGACTGGTTTGAAAGGAGTTAATGATCCCAGGTGGGTCTGCAGCCAGCTAAGCAAATTTATGGGGCTGTATGAAGCTGTGTAAGGGTGTGTGCCCAACATCATGCCATACTCCTATACTTGTCAGCATTAGACTTGACCACAAATCAGAATAGTGTTTGATGTGAAGAGAGGAGTGAGAATTGCACAGACCAAAAAGCTGCTGACTCTTCAAAGTTCAGGGGTGTTGGGGTTTTGGTTCTGGTCCATCTCTAGTTTGATGTATGTAACAAATAATAAAGGTAACATCTCTGAACCATGTCCACAAAATATCTATGAAACACCTTGTCCAATTTTCTGCATTTAAAAATATTTAATTAATTTCACAACAAAAAAGTGACAGTACTAGCAATGTTTTATGGGAATAAGACCAAGTGATTTTCTCCTGAACTAGAATACCTTGCCAGGAGCAAGTCAAGCTCTGCAAAATCTAACACAGTAAACAAGGTTCCATGGAAGCATATGTAGAAGAAATTAGAATCAGCATTCTGAACCACACCATCAAATCAAAGCAGTCAGCACAGCTTCCCTATGCTCATCTCAGGCCTCTCAAGTGCACCTCCACCTAGAGTCACATCCCCTCTCTCACTTGATAGAAGACGTTTGATGCCAGAATGTTACAACAAACACATTCTGCAGCCCACCCGTTTTCATGGCTCTCAGCCATCCTCAGGATTCTTTCTGCTTGTCACTCAGTGTCCCACAAAGGATTTCTTCCTGCCTGTGATCACATATTGGGGCACCTGCTCCATGCAAATGGTGAAGTGTAAGGGAGAATGCTGAGGACAGCAGTGCTCCCCCAAGGCTTAAGAAACACAAAGCAAATGTACCTCTGCTACTACTCTTCCAGGGTAGAAAGAGCTGTATTCTCCTGTACTCTGAGTCAGTGGAACTGAACCACTGAGCGTGTGCGATTTTTAACTGAACACATACAAGATCTGGCAAATGCAAACTGATTTGACAATTTTTCAATACCTGTTCTTAGGTGGGGTCTTTATTTAACTATTGTAGGAAGCGGTCTATTTTCTTAACAAAGTATAAATGAACCACAAACTATCAACAAGAAAGTATAAAAACTCCCTCCCCCTGCCCCACATTTAGTTACTTAGCTGCCTCTGCTTATTGTTAATCATTTGGTGTCTGTATAATCTTGTACAAGGGGGCACATTGACTTTTCTCATTGTTTTGGACATGCTTTTGTTCCATTTTTCACAGCATCTATACTGCACAGCACTTTGAGAACACCAGGCCATATTCAGTGCTGTTATAATTGGGCAAAGTTTCAATCACTTATGTCAGTGGTAAATTTAAGCCCATGTACTAATTTATATATGTAAAACAGCTGTGTACATTTTTTCAGATTTTCTTTTTAAAATGCAGATTATGTGCATATGGAATTCAGCACATGCATGGACAATTTTTAGTATCTCAGCATGCAATATTCGGTTTTAACAGGAGAGGCTGAAATATGTAAGGCAGGAAGATCGTTTGCCCAGGAAATGTATCTGGTCTTTGGAATATTTCAGTGCATCCTCCGAAACTAGTTAGATATCAAGTATTTACAAGAGTGTCTGTTGCTTCCAGACTGGTGGTTCTTGACTAGGTTACGCCTGAATGTAGTAAGCAGAGCCACTTGTCACACACTGAAAAAATGCTGCCTCTTTAATTACTCATTCAGCAGGGATGGCATGGGAGTGGTGAGAGACCTTGAAAACTTAAAATTCCAAAAATATATTTCAATTCTCTCCACACCCACCGAAGGATTGAAAGGGCAAACAGAGGTGAGGGCTCTGTCTCCCCCACAGTATGACAGACAGACTGGACCTCTACCACTGAGTCAAATATAACTACCAATTAAGGCTAAATTCTGTCTTCAGGAAACGGGGACGTTTACATAAGAACTGCCACACTGGATCAGACCAGTGCTGCATCCAGTCCAGTATCCCACCCTCAACCATGACCAGTGCCAGTTGCTTGTGAAAAGAATGCCATAAGGACATTATGGAATTACTTGCCCCCACAGAAACTCCATTCATTAGTTGGCTTATACCCAAAAGCATGAGGGTTCACATTCTTTATACATTAGATAGGATAAAAAAAAAGGTAACTATGGATGTTCTCATTAGACATTTATGCTACAGTGGGATTTTTCAAAGCATTTAGCATTGGTCTTACTCTGTCCCCCTTGAAGCAAATTACTGTGGACTTCGAGGGGAGCAGAGTTAGGTCAATGTTAATCGCATCTGAAAAATCACACCCCTAATTTTTATTTGAAATCTGCTAGATCTCAATGATATTCTGTGGCAGGGACCTCCACAGGCTTGTCATGTGCTACGTTAGTAAAGTATTTCCTTTTATTAGTTTTCCATTTGTTGCTATTCTATTTCATAATATTATGAGAAAGGGTATACACAAGTGCCTGATAATCCTCTGCTCACCATTTATTACATCATATACTTCTATTCTGACCCATTTTATTTAGCTCTTCTCTAAATCAAGCAGTCCTAATCTTTTCAGTCTCTGCTCATATGAAAGCCTTTCCATGCTTCTAATCATTTTCATCAGCCATCTCTCATCCACTTCTATTTCTGTGGTATATTTTTATGAAAAGGTGATCAGAACCGAACACGGTATTCAAGGTAAGGGAACATCATCAGTTTATGTAACAACATTATAATATTTTCTATCCCATTCTTTACACATCATAATTCTGTGGGCTGGTTTTTTTTTTGATTGATGGTGCACATTGAGCAAATTTTTTTCATTGAGCTGTAAACAGTGATGTCCCCATCTTTTCTCTACGTAGTTATAGTTAAAATTTACAACACAACATTGTGTATGAGCAATTTGAGTTTTCTGTTCCAATGTATATTAGCCTGCATTACTTAACAGTGATTTTCATCTGCTCCTGTTCAACCCAACTGCCTGGCGTTATTAGCTCCCTCTGGAGTACAATGGACTAACCTGACTAATTTTGTGTCATCTGTAAATTTGAACCATACTGGTCACTCCCTTTTCCAGATTATTAATAAATACATTAAACAACAGCTGTCTTAAGTGCAGGACCCCAGACCACCCCACTGTTAACCTTTTGCTATGATGAAAATCGACCATTTATTCCTATTCTGTTTTTTGTTTCTGAGCCAAATTCTCACTGTAGCACTACTTTACATTTCTTATCCCAAACCTCTTTTCTTACCCTCCACTTGTGAAGGATTTTGTCTAAAGGATTTTGCAAGTACAAGTATTTGCATGTTATATTACAGGTTTTGTAATTGCAGTATATTTCCAAGTCTCACATAGATTTGCCAAGGTGCCACTGCCCTGGGCTAAAGTCTGCTCTCCGTTACTCCTGTGAACCAGAAAGCAGAAGCTGGCCCACTGACTTCAATGAATGCTGTATGCTTGTATCTCAGAGCAGAACATTCTCAGATAGAATGGCAATACACACGGTATAAAGGCTATATAAAAGCTAGATATTGTTATTTTCAATTATTAAAATCTAGACAGATATTAGATAAGATTTTGCCCAGTTACTATTTGGATTTGAAAGTGATACCATTATATAGCTGTCCTTAAAAAGGAATTTGCAGGTTATAAACAAATAATCTTTTAATAAGATTAAAACAATTATAATACCTTTCATTTTCCTGTAGCAGCTCGCCTCCCTTCTTCCAGGAGCAAGTTGCCTTAGGGGAAGCTTTTGGCTTGCACTCAAAATTTACTGTGCTTCCTATCTGAACCTGAATCAGTTTCTTCATTGGGTTCTTGGAGAAATCTGGAGCAGAAGCTAAAACAGAGGGAATGTTAACAGTGAAATAAAACTGATTGACATTATATTAATGATGCTAGTACTGAGCATTTATATGGCACTTCTCAGCTTCTAAGTGTATTTACAAATATTAATTAAGTACAGTAGTTAACTCAAACAGTACTCCGGTAAGGGAAATAATATTTCTCCTTTTTACAACTTGAGGTACTGGGACACAAAAGTTAAGGCCTTGATTCTGCAAAGCACTTAAGCACACGCTGAGGTTTAAGCATGGGTTTAAGGTCCCACTGACTTGACTGGGATTTAAACATATGGTTAAGTCCTACTGAAGTTGGTCGTGTTTAAGCACATGCATAAGTTTAAGTATATGCTCAAGAGCTTTGATGAATCTGGCCTGAAGGGATTTTCCCACGATCACTTGGACTCAGCACCAGGACCTGTATTAGAACTCAGAGAATTTCCTGACTCCTCGTCTTGTGTCAGATCACTGGTCTGGGCCTCAGGATTATGAAACCGCTTGGACTGTAGAAGTATATTCCGTATTAACAGTTCAACAAATGGGCATGACAGAGAAGAATGCCAATCACTGAACTTTGAATGGAAATCCAATTTTTAGGAAGACGAGGCTGGGTTAATGGTTCAGTGATTGAATCTGAACCTTATCACTGGAAGGGAACTAGTTTGTTTTACATAGGCCTCATTCCAATTAATTTTCCAAATCACTCTCCCTCGCCTTAAAAGTTAAAAGCATGAAAGCATTTGAATTCACATGACACTTTGCAAGTTCAAGGTTTCATTCTAGTAAGTGATTGTCATTTGTTTTTAAAATGAGCACAGATCACCTGAACCATAACATAACAGACCCTTATCCCGACGATCAAGGAAAGTAGCACATACAACCAGCTTATTGCTTTGAAATGACATTTCTCTCTTGGGAATAGTGAAGTCAGGATGCAGAAGGTCAGTGCTACTGACTAATGTGCTGAGCCAATGCGGCTTCCAGATTGTGTGATTAGTTTTAATCTTTGGGTTTGCATCCAAGCCTTTGTCTCTGCTCTCCCCCTAATTACTAATTTATCTCTGTGTCCTCGGGTTAAAGCAGTGAATGATTGGGCTGTAAATATGGTGGCTATTTCCAGCAAATCCTTTCGAACCAGGTGGGTAAACTCCTCAGAACTGTGGATAAGAAGTTATCTGCTGTAATACAAATGTTTATTTTGTTGAAAGCATCTGAGTGGGTTAAAACTTTGAGATCATGTGCATGTTACTAGCTGCAGCAGTAACGGCAAAAAGTTATCTCCCCCCCGCCCCCCAGTAGAAAGGAAAATTAATCTTACCTACAACTCTGAGCTCTGCACTGGAATATATCATTCCATGTTTGTTTTCAGCTATGCACTGGTATATGCCAGAATCTGTCAGATTTAGATTTGTTATTATAAGTGTACCACCTTCAGTCTGGATCCTTCCCTGGATATTAAGAAAAATACCTTTAATGTACACTAAGTTTTACAGGAAATAAATAAAAAGGGTGGAATTCATCAATGTGCAGAGAGTTTGCGTAAGTCCCATTACGAGGCCCTAAGCGGGATTTATGTAGGGGATATGCTCTCTGCACAGGGGTGAACTCCATACTTTGGGAATGATGCAATGATGGCTTGAGTGAGACAAATAGAGCTTTATGGTGCCATCTAAGGAGAAAAAGGCCTGAATCAGACACCAAATCCTCCCCACACTAAGGAAATCCAGGTATGGATCTTAACTTTGTCACTTGTGATTCTGACTAGCAAAGTGCCCTACTGCCAATGGCAAGTACTCAGAAATTATGAGTTAGGCCCCCCCAAATCATGTCTTTTTGTTTTTTGTTTTTTACAAAAATAAATAATTTTAGGCTCTTTTTTATTAGTCTGAGTCCTAAAGGCCTGAGATTTTTCTCTGTAATCATGAAGATTAGAAACTTACTAAAAAGCTGAGATTCTCACCCAATCACTTGCCTCCAAGAGCTGCGCTTTAAGAAACGGACCAAATATCATGGGACTTATGATAAAATCGTGTGAGTTGGCATCACTGAAAGTCTGTAATCACTTGCTCTAACTTCATCAATTTACAATAATTTGGAGTCCATGAAGTACCCCTCCACCTCCAGAGCATGGCTGCCCCTCCCCCACCCTGTAACACTCACCCCTCTGTTCGCGGAGCATGACTCCTCCACCCTGCCCCAGTCTCTTCCCGCACCCAGGGAGCACGCCTCTCCCTCTTGCGCCCGGCTCCAGTCACCCTCCCCGCCCCCAGAGTGCGGCTCTCCCTCCCCGTCTTGCCCCAGTTACTCACCCCTGGAGCCTAGCTCTCTCTTCAATGTCCTGCCCCAGTCACCCCTCCACCCCTAGAGCCCTGCTCAGCTGGAGGGGGAGGGTGGTGGAACAAGGGTTGGGGCCTTGGGGAAAGGCGGAGCAGGGCGTGGGGGAGGTTCCAGCGCTCAGTGTCCAGTTTTCATAAATTAGAAAGTTGGGCACCCTATTGGACTGGTTAGTTCCATGGACCTCAATGAACTCTTAGCAGTTAATATGTAGGGATCTTAATTTCATATGACTTTACTTAAAAAAAGTCAAACAAAGAAAAAAAAAACCCACTTTACCTCTAATGCTAGAGTGTTTCCATTCTTTGTCCATCTGTAGGATGGTTTGGGCTTCCCACTTGCCCTACATTCCCAGTATAAACTATCCTCCACTGCAGCTTCAATATCTTTTATAATCTGGACCCAGTGAGGTTTTGCTACATAAGAAATACAAAACAAGAAAGCCCAAACAAATTGCAAATTACTGTTCAGTGTGAGAACAAAAGGGTTAATTTAGAAAGAGGATATTAGGCTGCTAGGTGGATCAGCTGGTGCCCAAAGATTCTCCATGGTTCTGACCTGGGCTGCTTACTGAAAGAAATATGACTCGATGTCCTTGTAAAATAAATTTGATTAAAGCTGATAAATACATCACTAAGGCTAAATATATCACCAAGTACTAAAATATTACTACACTAATTAAGTGTTAAACAATACAGTAAGAAATTGAGGTCAAAATAAGTGTAAATAGACAAATCAGCACCAATATTGGAATTCAATAATCAGTTTAGTTAAATCATGAAATTAATATATATTTAAACCAGAACATCTAAAGACAGGGCTGTCCGTTTATTTCTAAACTCCAAGTGAAGGATTTTTCCTTTGGCAGTGTAATCAAAACATAGCTGGGTGAATATTTTAATACAGAAACCAAATTATTGTTTACATGTAAATCACAACATCAAAAGCCAATTGAAACTTTCTTCTCAGATATCTCTATTATCAGTGTTTCCCAAACTGGAGCCGCCGCTTGTGCAGGGAAAGCCCCTGGCAGTCCGGGCCAGTTTATTTACCTGCCGCGTCCACAGGTCTGGCCGCTTGTGGCTCCCACTGGCTACGGTTCGCTGCTCCACGCCAATGGGAGCTGCGGGAAGCTGCGGCCAGTATGTCCCTTGGCCCGCGCCGCTTCCAGCAGCTCCCATTGGCCTGGAGCAGCGAACTGCGGCCAGTGGGAGCTGCAATCGGCCGGACCTGCAGACGCGGCAGGTAAACAAACCGGCCCGGACCGCCAGGGGCTTTCCCTGAACAGGTAGTGTCCCAAGTTTGGGAAACACCGCTATTATGTATGACGAACAATCCATTTACTCCTCACTAACACAAATGCAGACTTTAATCAAACTTTCTACTAAGCAAAAGTTTCACAGCTCTCACTTAACATTATATTGCTGAAAATTTAATTTCTCTGGATGCTTTTACAGAACTAGGAACACATATATGCAATGATTTTCAGGCAAAATTTAAGGGCTACTTAAACGTAGAAGATTATTCTTTCACACCTCCCCATGTGGTCTTTATGGGTGGTTATACACACATTCATGCACATAACCACACATTCACACCCTAAAATAATAAAAATCTGTGAAGTCCCTCAATTAATGAAAACAAAAGACAAAAACAGAAAATGGATAAACAATATACGTAAGATACAAAGGGCTCTGAACTCTCTAGTTCTCATAGTCGTTCCACTCACGTGGAGTGGAAGCTGTAACTGCAGTCAAGCACCAGATGATGACATTGCTGTCACAATGCTATATGCTTGTAAGCTTCTTTAGATACAGGGAGACAAGTCATGGGTACGTAGCCTGTTGGCATCATGACTTTCTTCCTCAGAGTTGATCAGTCTCAGAGTAAGGAAATGTTTAGCTTCTTGAGCTGGCTTGCTGACCCAAAATGCAAGGTCTTCCACTTCTACCTTCATCTTTATGGTTGATAATTCTAGCTTGCTTCACCTTACAGCACCTCATTTGGGGCTCTTAGGCAGGCATTGTGACCTGGATACAGACAGCCTGGTCCAACTATACTGTCGTGAACAAGCTTTGAACTGAATATCAGTTTGGAAAATCTTGCTTAGACCAAGTAGTTGTCTTAAAATCCATTTTACGATGATATGCAATGTGAACCTCAAAAATATCAAGAACTGGAAAAACACAAGGCATAAGAACGGCCATACTGGGTCAGAGTAGAGGTCCATCTAGCCCAGTATCCTGTCTTCCGACAGTGGGCAGTGCCAGGTGCCCCAGAGCGAAGGAATAGAACAGGTAATCATTAAGTGATTCATTCCCTCTTGCCCATTTCCAGCTTCTGGCAATCAGAGGCTAGGGACACCATCCCTGTCCATCCTGGCTAATAGCCATTGATGGACCCATCCTCCATGAACTTATCTAGTTCTTTTTTGAACCCTGTTATAGTCTTTGCCTTCACATCATCTGGCAAGGAGTTCCACAGGTTGACTGCGCGTCGTGTGAAGTAGTACTTCCTTCTGTTTGTTTTAAATATGCTACCTATTAAAGGCAAGTTGTGAGGAAATTACCCTACCCTAACCCCCTGGGGTAAATGGCCATGGGTGACATATGGTACACCACCCAGCAGGTGCCTTAAGAAGCACCATAAAAATAACCAATTATCTAACAAAAGAAAGGAACCATTCATACTGTGTCCTCTTCAGCATTTCTTGAAATAAATTTAGATATCATATGACAGCTGTTTCCCCTTTCCTTTGCAAACAAGGGAAATGGGGAATTGGCAGTTACAAGCTAACTGGGTAAAAGGTAATAATAACCTGGCCCTTTAGTAGCTCTCCACTGAAAAGCAGAAAGTTACTTGACAGGTTATTAATATGAATTCCATTTGAAACAGAAATAAGTAAAGTTTGTACTAAGTCTGTATTCTCATATATGCTATTTCTCTCACAACAGACAAACCCTGACCTTTGCATTTGCAGAAACCAGATGCAAGGTTGTGTAACACTTTGCTAAAATAAGACTGCCAGGGCTCAAAACCATAACTTTCTTGATTTTATGGATTTTCTGCAATTGCTATTTTTTTGTGAAAAAAGAAGGCTGTCTGGAATTTGGTTCTCCTTCTTATAACATTCTGCCAGAACTGAGTTTACAAAATTGATACCTTATGTACTTGTCGAGTCTAGCTTTGATTGACTGCTAACAGGAAAGGGATAAGTAATTTACCATTGGAAGATGGGTATCAGTGATAAATCAAAACGACTTTCATTTTTAATTTCTTAATGTACTTCCTTTTATTGGGTGAAAGCTGCATTTCAAAAAGTAAAGTACCTCACACCTTTTTCTGAGCATTTTACATAGAACATATAAACAGAGGCACTATTTACTTGTTGACCCAGACCCCTAGAGAACCCAGCATTACTGCATTCCGCAGTATAAAATAATGATGGGTGAATATGAAAAGGTTCAGATAAACATCCACATCAGAAATGCTATGAAAAGAACATAGCTCAAGACAGACGCATCTTTCCACATTCAGACAATACCAGGTTGTGGGGAAACGAAGAATAAAAGTTACTGAAAATGTTTTGAATGTTGAAAAAAGCTTTGGGGTAAAGTTTTTGAAAATGCTGAATGACCTAGAAGGCTAACGCCCGTTTTCAAAAATGATTTGGGAGCCCAACTGAGCACCTCACAAACATTAAACGTTTATCCTCACAACGACTTGGCAAGGTGGGGAAATATCCACATTTTATAGATGGGGTTCTGAGTACACCTGGCTGGAAAACGGAAATCCATTCCTATGAAATATTTCAAGCTTTTGAAAAAAATCATCTTAAACTGATCTGAAACATCAACAATTGCAAAACTTTTCACAGGAAGGGTTTTCTAAAATAATTCCCTTTTGGGAGAAACAAAACGGGATGCTTTGGTCTCCTGGCTGCCTTTTGCCTCTCTGTCCCCATTGCTGTGGGAAGGCCGACAGGTCAGAAAGTTAGATGCTCAGCCTTCTGGGAAAGATTTTGGCAGTTTCATTTGTAGAAAAATAAAAGTGACACAAGCCTCTCAGGTGGGAAGCCATCACTTAGATTTTCCCAATAGAAACATCACCATTTTAAGTCAAAACTGAAATGTTCTCACAAAAACATTTCAGTTTTTTCAAAAAGGGCACGTTGGGTTGGAAAAATCATTCTAATAAAAATTTTCAACTCGCTCTAGTACTGAGGCAGAAAGGGCGTAATGAATTCCTATTGAGATGGTGACTACAGTGAAATTACACCAGGGATGAATTCAGCTCTGAGAAATTAATGACTTACCTTTGGTCACATGGGTAGTCTATAGGGCAGCTGAGAACTGAAACCAGATCTCCTGATTCTCAGCCCAGTGCCTTAGCCACAGGACCATTAGTCTACCATTTGGATGAAGATTTGGGTTGGTTATCTTTTTATACAAACCAGTTTACCCATTTCTGTACTGTAATATACCTCCAGGACTATATTCCTCAAAAGATGATGCTGTCACAGTGTATTACATTGGACTCATTACAATAATTAAAATAATACAGTATAATGTTATACTAATAGGTACTAATATCATACCGGTTATAGGTCACTGATGTATAAGCACATGGGATGAAACGCTCATGTAAAGAGTTAAAATTAAACATGCAGTACACATCTGGCAGTCATTAAGGGGATTATGTAGTTTAAACCACTCTCTTCTGTCCCATCCTCTGTGAAATCTTTCTGAGGTGCCTTTGTTTTGCAGACTAGCTGTGCAAACAAGAGTTAATGACCAGACCAATGTTAGGTGAGCAACCTTGAAGTAAGGGGTTTCCCAGATGAAAAGCCCAAGGGCGGAGACAGGAACAGTGAATGGGCCTTTTAAGTGATGAGATTCCAGGGGAGTCCAAGGGAGAACTGCTACTGGGAACAGAGAAACTGCAGATCTTGTTTCTGCCCTATCTCAGCAGATACCATTGTATTGACAAACCTCTTGTACCCTAAGAAATGCACTTTCAACTGTCCTCTTTATCGAGGTATCCCTCAATTATAACACAGGTTCATCTCTGCGTCACACAAACTTATTATCTTACTATCATCAAATTTATTTACATCACAAAAGCTGAATTATTAAACTGAAGTTACCAAAAGAGCCACCATTTATGCTAAAACTTCTTGCACTATCATTTTGGAATGTTTGTCCCATGTGTGTCAAGGGGGATGAAAGACTGAGCATAGATGTCTGCATGGTTCTTGCACTTTGCATACCTAAATATTTATGTAAAACAGGCAACAGTACTTGCATTATTGATGGATCCATAGATGTGCAATATTTCACATCTGCTACATACCCTCATTTGAAAGCATTCCTATAAAGTAGGTTTAAAGTAGCCCAGTTCTTTGATGCTCATAGCTATAAAATTCATCATTTTCTGTATTCCCGAGAAAGGGAAAGTTCTGTCTTATCTGTAAATTTTCATTCTGGGACACTCCATATCATTTTTCACAGAGGCTTATTGTCTGTCTCCACAGCTATTGGGAGCAAACCAGACCTTTACTCTGAGCCTCGGCTCAGGATGACCCCCTCAAGGAAGAACTCTCTAGAAGAATAGATTCCAGTCTCAGGCTATGACTCAAGCTACTTTACCGCCATGGAAGTGATGAGCTTATTTGTATATACAAAACTAAATGACTAAGCATTAATTTGCCTTTTTTGGTGGGCAAAATAAGTGAGTTTTGGAGTTTTGAGGTGCCCCATCCTCTGTAACCAAAAGTACACCCCAAAACCACAAACTGCCTTCAATACCTCCAGCAATCAGACTTATTTTTTGTAATTTTTAATAACTGGGAAAATTGTTAGTACATACAAAGATTAACAATCTGTCTCGGTAGCAAAGCAATTAAATCATTAGATAACGTTGATGATTAAGTTTCAAGTTGATCAAGCTCAGCAACTCGTCAATGTTAATTTGTTTATTTATATTTTTGTAATTAATGTTGTGAAGAAATCTCTATGAACAAGACAGATTGAGGTTATCTGACAAAAGCACTAATATTTTAGAGTGTATATAATTTGATTGCTCTAGCAATGATCTATTTTCAAAGATACTGCAATCTCAATGTAGCTTTACTATTACATTACTGCAGACCCAGAGCACCAGCAGCTTATTCACCAAAGGGGTTAACTGTCTCTTGGGCTATACACTTGCATAAGGGTGTAAGTCCTCCTTTCACCTTACACTCGCCAGACCTCGGGTCTAGGTGAGCAGAAAGACGGGGGTTGCTGTTCACCCACTGCTCTCCTAAGCGAGTGATCAGGGAATGGACAGAGCGTTGGTTTTGCTGCAAACATGCTGGCCAGCACAATAGTAACGTATTGCTATTATAGACCAGCAGAAAAATGACTAACCTAAGGAGCAAGAAAGGAAAAGGGAAAGAATTCTGCCCCTCCATTAAGCTCTTTGCCTCAATAATAGTTGAATCAGTTGAGTTTTGCAGGGTCATTCTGTGTTTAAAAATGCATTTCCTCTGATCATTTTAAAATGTGTTGGCTACTAATTTTATTTTGCGACTTTGTTTGCATGAAGAGATGGAGTAAATAGCAGTTCATAGACATCTATAGTTATTTTAGGTCCTTTTATCTTGTCACTTCTTATTTATTTCTAAACTATATAAAGGTAATCTTTTTCACCTCTCCTCATTTGGAACCATCTCTATGTTTCCAAACATCTTCACTGAATTTCCTCTATCTTTTATGGGATGGGGGTGATCGTAATGGAGCACAATACTGAAGGTGAGAGCAATCTATCTATGTCATGATGATATAATAAATTAGAGCAATATCTGACCCAGGTTTTCAATTTTTAAAAGATGAGGACTGTAGCATGGAAAAATCAGGTATTAAACATGTTAGAACCGTGGAAAGAAAAATAAGTTGTTAACTTGACGTTGGATCATCCCCTAATAAACTCCTTCAGGAGAGAAATAATTAAGAGGATTAATATGATCTTAGTGACATTATGAAAGAGTCAAGAATATTTGTTTTAGATATCTATCTTAATTAACAACTTCAGAAAAGTGTCGAAAGTATGAGTGCTGAATTAGAATAACACCTGCTCCATTATTTATACAGTGCCACTGGTGTGTGTGGGATTTTTAACAAGCACAAGGAAATACGCTCACCCCTCCAATATAGTATTTACAGATAAAATAGGCCCAGACACAGAAAAACACTTAGACTATACTTAACTTTAAGCCCCAGTCCAACCTCATTAAGCACCTGATTAACTTCAAGCATGTCTCTAAATCCGATTTGTCAATGAGAATTAAGCACATGCTTAAAGTCAAACACAAGACTAAGTGCTTTGCTGAATGAGGGCCATAATTAGTAAAAACATCAAACTTCTTGATGAGGAAAGTGGGCAGGATAGTGTGGTGATTGTGAGAGAGGAAGATATACTCCTCCCTCCCCTGCCTTGGTGAATCATATTGGATTCTTCATTAGTTATGTGCATATTTCACCACATATAAGTAACAGAAGCATCTCAGAGTCACAAAACCTTTAAACACCAGCCAATCTGCACTAGTATCACCACCATGCCTTATAGTTGTATTTTACCAGAGTTGGTGCTTTCTAGCAGATGGCTGAATCCTTAATATATTGCATTAATTTTAACTAAATTTCTCACCCTGTGGTTCTCAGAATAACTTCTTCAGGAACTCCAGAATAAGTGACAAAGGAGTTTACTGGATGATTAAATTGCATATACTTTAAGCTTACATTTCTTTACCAGAAAGATTTCTGAGCTGTGATATCAGTCAGTGACAATTAAATATTAGAGTCACATGAAGACAGCATCTTCAGTTACAGAACAGTATTAATCTACAAACAATCCCCCAGCTGCCAAAAGAAAAAAGTTATACAAATATGCTTTCCTTAATATAGACTGGTTGGTTTGCAACTTATGTCAACAGAGCAAGTATCGAAGTAGAAAGACCAGGTGAAGACTATTTGATTCTGTGGTATGGATTTCACTAAGCAGACCAAATGAATCAACTTGTACAACTTTTGTACCATTATAATATGTATAGTTGTTGTTTTTGTCTTAACCATCAATAATAGGGATGAACCTATCCCCAACACTGTAGCTGAATACTAACTCTGAGACAGTTCGAATTCCCATGTGGATACAGAGTTTGCAGTGAGCATTTTCATCCTTTTATGGTTCTAAGGTCAGAAGCAGGTCAGGACTCTCTGTTCTCAGTAGCCCCAACCCAGTCGTGCCATCTCTTGTGCAGAAACTCTCTTTGATTCAGGCAGGGTGTCCTCTAGGAACCCAAATGCAACATAGAAAACAGTGTCCTATAGGTTAAATTATGCCAAGTAACCAATAAATCAGTTGTCTAGAACCAGTGTGTTACACCAGGTTTGTGGTGGTGTGGCTCATAAATCAATGCGTTTATTACACTATCGTAAAACTGCTGTAACCAAGTGACAAACTCGATGTACTGTCACTTACTTAAGACTTTGCAAGTTGCTAATGAAAGTCACTCTATAAAAAGCAGTGCATAGATGATAAATCCTAGCCATTTTGTACTGTATTTCTTTTATATATATATATATATATATATATATATATATATATATATATATATATATATATAAATGTTTATTGTAGGATTTATAGCTGCAACCTGCACATGGACAATCAGTCTATCCTTTTTCATTTAATTGCACATGGAGGAAAATTTGCCTTTCCACTTATTTGTGAAACCACCTTTATATAAATTGAATCAAAATTCAGGAAGTCTATGCTGTAGCGCTTTGTGTGCTGTATCAAAGCATAAACATCTGAAAAGAATATTTCTGTGATCTTCTTTGAGTCTACATTCTAACCTTGTATATACAACTTTTGCATCTTTGTTAAAATAATCTTACATGAAGTAAACACTTCATAGCGTACAGTGAAACATTCGTTTAATTGCTACTCCTAAGGAAAATTACATTGGCTGAGATTTGACTTTTACAAAAATTGTCAATTGCCAGTTTGCCTGTAAATCACTTTACCATTAAGAAAACACCAATATGCATTGTTGATATTCAATAGGCTGTATAGTTTTAAATGCACAAGAGACTGTAGCTGTTCTCCAGCTATTAAATTCCACGTTTCTTCATTTTCTAAGTTAGAGTACATTCCCTAATTTATTTATTCATCTTAAAGCCTAATTGGTCCTTTCGAACGCAAAGGATTTGAGAGTATTGGGGAATCATTTTTTCTAAACCAAGAGGGAATTTAATTTTCCTGTAAATATGATTTGATAATCCCAAAAGGATCCTCAAAAATCAGCTTATTTGTTTAAACGGAAGTCTGGCTTCCACATGTAGTATGCAAAACAATTACGGCCATTGGAAAGCTTTGACCTATTCATCAATGACGGTATAAAAAAAAAAAAGAGCGCTTTAGGTAATTAACTATTCTGTTGCAACAGCCAATTCATTAAATATAATTCTTCCCATACCACTTCCAGGAGTGCTCTTGAACATGGACTGTTCTGAGCAGGAGAAAGCCCTCATTTCCTATTTTTGAAGCTTTAAAGATTGTTTCTCTTGGAATAAAGCCTGTTTAAGCAAAAAAAAAAAAAAACCCTTCAAAACTGGATGTGGAGATTCTCTTCTTCTCAACTGCAGGAATTCTAGGATACTGTATTAAACCATGTATCCATAGTCTGTCCTACGTAAATTGCCTCTTATTTTGTAATGATGAAAGGTTCCTACCATAATAGGTGAGACGTCCTCTTGCAATGTTTTTCCCTCTTGAGTTTTCAGTAATGCACTCATAGAGGCCTGCATCCTCCTGCTGGAAATTTGGAATTTCAATCATGCCATTGGATTTCCTCAACTTTACTTTACTTGGAAATGGCAGGCCATCAGTTCTTCTCCAGTTTATCTGAGGCACCGGGCTAAAAAGAAAGTTATGGGATTAGTTACTTTTAAAAAGTTTGCTTAAAAACACTCATTTGACAACATTATATACATAATATGAAATTATAACCTCAAAACTGACTAAAGAAAAAAAGTTTGTAGTCAATTTTATCATATATTAGAGATGGTGGAACACTGAAGAAACTGATTTGCAAATATATGCATTGTGTTTGTTTCACTATTATTTGTGTTGGCAGATTGTCCATTATTCACACCAATTTGGATGACTGTTTCGTGTTTGTAAAACTTTCTACAAATCCCAGTAGTTTCACTCCAGAAATACTTTAGGATAGGATTTTCAAAAAATCTTAGTGTTGGTTTCCCAGTAAAGTCAAAGGCAGTTTTATGATTGACTTCCATGGGAAGAAAGATAGGATGAGGCTAATCAATTTTGAAATTTGCATTCTTCAGTTGCTGTTCATTAATTCTCTGATTTTAAAAATTTCAGTCACCTAGTGAATAAGTACAAGCAGTACTATGTGATTTAGGTTGCCAGTCTCACACCCTAAATCATGAATACTTGGCAAAGCTCTCATCAAATAACCCATAGAATAACTGGCAAATACATTTGCAGAAATTAAGACTGTGTGAAGTCTTTTGTGAAGAGCAGAAGGGACTAAGTTTGGATAAGAGGAAAGAACTATGATGATGTGCTAAGAAATTGTTTTTATGGATATTTACAATGTCAAAGAAAAGAAGTATTATGACAGCATCAGTTAACAGTACAATGAGAATTCTGCGTGTGTTCGCATGCCACAGATGGTTTGAATAAATATCAGTATAACATCATATTGATTTTATTCAAGGTAACTTGAAGTCTCATTTAAATTGCTATGTTGCCTATATACATGTTTTTAATTTTAATAAAGTGTATAAGAACTTACTTTCCTAGGGCAAAACATTCCAGTTTCACTGTTGAACCTTTAGCTGCAGGAAGTGTCTCAGGAAACTGAACTTCTATTTTGGGTTCATATTCACCCATAACACCTGTTAATTATGAGAAGAACAAAGATCAGTAGTTTTTATTTGTATAGCTCTGTCTTTTTCTTTAGCATTACAGCAAGTTAGGTTCAACATATCCATCTCATCTGATCAAATGCACACTGTTTTAAAAAAAAACTTGTGGGCCTCGGGATTTTCTTCCCATGAGACAAATAATTTAAGTGTACAGTAAAGTAGTTCAAAGTCAGCATGAATCTTTTGATTAGAAACTACTATTCTTGATATGCATGAAAGATTACTCTACATCTGAAAAATGCATGCACCAGATACTATGTGTATGTAGATAGCAGTTTTAATCAACATACAGTTTCAGACTGAAGTCATACCATCTGTGCGTAGCACTAGAGGGGTTGGTGAACCGAGAATTCTGGTGTTTGTTACAGTGCTGGTCACAACACAGGTGTAATTTCCTACATCTGATGGCTCCACTTTAGCTATGTAGAGATGCCCGGTCTCTTGAGATACAAATCGGCGACTGTCCTCTTGTACAAATGATGGATATTTATTGAAGATCCAAGCAAATGACAGTTCTAATTTGTGTTTAAAAAAAGAAAAGAAATAGGAATGTAATACACACAGTCTGCCTGATAGCACAAGAAGTGGGCTTCTTACTGGCAGGTACGATATTCTCGCAAATACTGGTATCAGGGTGTAGTTAATTATGCTGCAACTAGGAAGGATTGGCCATTTTACCCGGGACAATTTATATAGACATTATACCTCTTTGCACACAGCTAATTAGAAATCCATAGATGTGCATGTAGTGATCCTTTCAGTGCAGCTATCAAAAGAAAGAGTGCAAATTTAACATAATTCTTAGAACTATATTCCCAACGAGTTCCAAGAGAACAGGGAATCAGAAGAACAATGTCACAACACTGGAGATGATATGTATGGGAGAAGTTGGACTAAAGCAAATTATTAAAATATTTATGTACTGAGTAATACAAAGCAGACATCAAAATGGGATGGATTATGTTTCATTTTCTTTTATTAAAATTTAAACTCCCTCCATTAGCAAAGTCATAGACAATGTTAACAGCAAGACCTTTTGCTTTCTATTGAGCCTGAATGTTGTTTTCAAGTGTTAGGGTTTTGTTATATTAGGAGGCATTCATTACTGAAAGAATGTACCCAAGAGACCTAATGAACTTTTAGTATAAGTCTCTTTATATGAGGATAATCCCTTGCCTAAACAGAAAAGTTTTTCAGTATAACCTAAGGTGTGAATTTAAACCAGACTATTTATACCCCCGCAACCCCATGTGGACATTTATCCCAGTGTAAGTGTCCCCACACAGAAGAGTTACACTGTAGCCCATGGGGCATTTAGAGCTTTAGCCTGTAAGACACTGGCTTCAGCAGTTAGCATAAGGATTGAGGCCTATGAACTTTGTAGATGGATGTTCAGATTTACATGCGGTATTATCTCTAAGTAGCTTGCTCGGTTAGAGTGATTGTAACTTTGCTAAATGTATTAATAAACTACAGTAAATGCAGAAGGGTTCTTAAAGTGTGAATGCTGCAACTGTGCATGTCGGGGTTCCCAACTGAACAGTAGTTTTAACAACACTGGTCCTGATCTTCGGACAAGAATCTGCCAAACCTCAGTGTGATTATTGTGAATTCTTAAGTAATCAATATAATTAATATATAATCTATAGATAAATAAATTAATGGAGATATCTTATCTCCTAGAACTGGAAGGGACCTTGAAAGATCATTGAGTCCAGCCCCCTGCCTTCACTAGCAGGACCAAGTACTGATTTTACCCCAGAGCCCTAAGTGGCCCCCTCAAGGATTGAACTCACAACCCTGGGTTTAGCAGGCCCATGCCCTAGCCCTAGCCCTAGCCCTCCCCCTCCCCCCTATAGCAGGCTACAATACTGATATAACCATATGTATATAATACATCAGTATAAATAATACAACTCTTCTTTGTAGACAAGGATTTAAAGCCTGATTCAAAGGAGCATGGCGGAGCAACGGTCTTACTGATTTTAAAGGGAATTTTGCTTAAGTGAGGAAGGCAGCTAACTGAGGTTGATGCAAGAATATAGTGGGCAAAATTCTATGATCTGTGTCATGCAGGAGATCAGACTAGCTAGTCACAATGGTCCCTTCCGACCTTAAAATCTATATATGGGCTAAAACTTACCTAAAAGAGCCTAGTTCTCCCAGGTTAAGGCAATGGGAATTTTATCATTACCTTCAAAGAGACCAGAGTTAGGTCAACATTGAGCGCCTTTGAAAGTGTGCCCCTCTGTATACTTAGCAATTGTTCTACAATATCATGTATCCAACTTTATGAGAAGTGGGGAAGAAGGGTAACCTGTGTCCATTAGGCATATAAAATGAGTGCACCTTACACGATAGGCCAGGAGACCAGAGCAGGGTGGAGGAGGTATAGCAAGGAACGCAACTACAAAGAGGGTGCAAAATATTATAAATCAGCCCATGCGTCCCCACCTTATCTTATAGAAAAAGGGGACTAGATAAAACCCACTGTTGTGGAATGCCTCACTCTGTGCCTGCTCAACTACCACACAGCATAAGTAAACATGGCAGCACTGAGCCCAGACTACTGCTTTCGAAGACAAAGAGACATTCACTGTATGTGAGCGACTGAACTTTGATACATTTATTCCCTTTCTGATACTGCGGGGCTCTTTAAAACTGCTCTGACATTGACATATTTTCACATTGACAAGCTTCCTGTTGGGTTCAAGCTAGGCATAATGCGACCTTTGGAAGTGAAATGCAATGCTCCTAAGGTGAAGCTTCCTCAGCTACACCTAAGGTCCCCCCAAAAGGACTAAAGAGGGGTCCCAAAACTATGCTGAATCAAGGTCATCCGCACCTTTCCAGAAGCAAAGGGTTGCATCAGTTTGCCTACCGACATGCTTAAAAAAAATTAAAATAAAATAAACCAAACCCGTTCTGATTTTACAACAGGGGAGCATAATAAAACAGAAAAAAATCAAACTGTATGTCCTTTTACCTATTTGATTTCTTCATTCCTTATCCTGCTTGAGCTTCCCTTTTTGCTCTGCCTTTTTATCCTCATACCATGTTTTCACCTTTCCCCTTCCTTCTGTCTCTGGTCTGAATTATTTTCTTCCCTGTTTTCCTTTACCTCTCTTCCCCAATCTGCTACATCATCCCTTTCTTACTGAGAGTCTTGAGTGTATTGCCTTCCAATCCTGATTTAAAACAGCAGAGAAAACTCTGATGTTCCTTCGCTTATATAGTTTAATGCTGGAGATGGGCAAGAGACACAGACTTTAGATCAGACTCTTCAATTTACCTAGTGTTCAGGAGTGTATGCAAAAGTCCTATAGGATGAGATGAAATAGTGACATTTCTGTAATTAGTTTTCAAAAGCACCCTATAGAATTTTATAAAGAATTATATAATTGCTATAGAATTCTATAGGATGATTCATAAAACTGATAAAAACAGAGAACTTCCTACAGAATCTTATTTCATTTCCACACAGCCCTATTGATTTCAGCCCTGTTAAATACTAATGTTTTTCACAATAGGGAGGGAATAATTTCTAATGTGGGGAAATTTCTGTTTAATAAAGGATAGAAGCATAAGTATTCATTTTGTTAAAGCAACGAGTTAACTAACTTTATTATCACAGTATAGCTTGTTTTATACTGAAAGCTGCAGAAGTTAGATAATTAGTATGACATTGTAAAATCATTCTGAATAGTCTCTTCAGATGTAATTGTTTCTCTTCAGCAGTTCGAGATACTAAACACAGCCACCTACATCCTATCCTTAAAAGAAATGTTGTTTAAAGTAAATTATAAAGCAGATTCTTTTGTAAAACTGTTTTCTGTTGACTCTGCTTTAATGAAATCCGTTTTATTTTTCCTCCAGAAAAAGACACTAAAGCAAAAAATAAGTATTTGGATATTTAGTGTAAAAAGCAGAGGCTTGATTCGGCTCGCATTACCCTGGCATAAAGCAGGAGTAACTTCAGTCAAGTCAATAATTACTCCTGTGACAGAGGACAACAGTCAGGCCCAGTATATCCCAGTTTGATCAGACATATAGACATACTATGAATAAATCCTAACTGTCCTTTCAACAGCAATTTTCATTGATTCTTTTAAAAATGAACTACAACGTTCCTTTTCCCAGCACCCCATAGCTGGTATTTCATTTATATTTACGCTGCCTAACAAAACTGTATTTTTCCCCAATAAATTCATATTAAATAACTTGTTCTGTGACTTATTACATTTGCTCTGCTTGCCTTTTGCTGCTCTTACTGTACCTCTAGTGACATAAAATCTCTTCTTTCCTGTCCATTATATTTCTACTGTTATAAATGAAAGTAAGGCAGCCTTTTTTAGGTTTCCTCAGAGATCCAATGCTCTGTTTTCAACCATACAGTTTTTTCTTTCTTGAGACTACAAGGGGCATAAGGCATAGAGAATTATAGCTACTACTCAATTTTTAATTTTTATTTGTTTAGATCGTGGCTTATTTCCACAGTTTTTCTCCAAGTATGATTACTTCAGTCAATTTTTCAGCATTATTTATCCCTATTTTATTATTATTCATATTACAATAGCATCGAGAGACCCCATCTGGGATCAAGTCCCCCTTTGTGCTAGGCACTGCATATACATAACAGTTCAATTACAAAGCTTCCAAGTTTAAATGTATACAGTCTAGAGAATTTAAAGATAAAATTGTCTTAATCAGCATAATATTTCTAGTCTAGCATTGTCATTTTCTGTCACTTAGGAATTTAAGAGTACAATTTTCAAAAGCACCTAAGTGATGGGTATGTCTATACAGCCATCAGGAAGTGAGATTGCGGAAGCTTTGATCTACTGTGTACAGCAAGGTTATGAGTTCCAAGTGCCAACCCTACGCTAAGCTGGGCTCAGACGACTAAGAAAGCAAGCTGAGGAAGTGACTGAAATTCCAGTGTTTTAAGGCTGTGACATTCCCCAGGGTGCAATCTGGACTGATGGGTGCCTCTTACCTTGGGTGCCTCTTACATTGCTTTGCTGTGACAGCAACCACTGCTGGTCTGCTCACACATAGCCTCCAGCATGTAAATCATTCTCAGCTATATTTTATAAGTGCTATAATCAGCCACTTATGAATTACTTTGCAGGGTAACACCAGCAGATTCTTAGTCCCAGACCTTCCCCCTGAAATGTGCATCTTGTACTGTCCAGCATCCTCCTGGACAATGCAAGCTCATATAAAGTCTGTCATTTCATTAATAGAAAATAATAAGCTCAAACCTTGTTATCTCAAATGAAGTTTCCCAAATACTTAATCCAAACACACACTGGTTTAGATAAAACAACACCACAAATGTATTAACTAGAGAAAGATACATTTTTAAGTGATTATAAGTAATGAGCCTTAAAAGTCAGAATTGGTTATAAAGAAATAAAAAGGTAAAATGCAAGTTAATACCTAATTTAACAAGCGAAGTGAATTCAAAGAAAAGGTTTCTCTTGCCATATGCTTTAGCAGTCTTACTAGCTAGAAACTTTTCAGCCAGTCTAATGATGCTTTCTTTATCCTTCAAGTGTTGTTGACGCCATGAGTAGGGATGAAGGGAAAGATTTTGGGCCTCTGTTCCTCATTTTCATCCTTTTCCTCTTCTTTGAGAATCATCTCCAGGGTTTTAAATTATTTAAAAAAAATTAAATGTTGTCTCTGATTGGTTTCTTTATCTAACATCAATATAGGAATTATCATGGATCAGACTCATCTTGTGCCCAGTAACAGATGCTTTAGAGGAAAGTACAAGAAACCCCAGAGTAGGCAGATGTGGGATAATTTGCCACTACACTCCATCCCTCCCCCCTGCCTTGCAGGTGCAGACTGGCATGAGGTTTTATCTCCCTTCCAACATCTGTGTTTTTATTCCAGGTGCCTCCACTATGTTCATATCACGACACTGTGCTTTCAAGACCATATGGAGAAAGACTCATGATGGATTAAGGATTTGTGAGGTGCAACCCCCACATATCCTTGATGCAGCACAAGATGGATTGTAACAGGGGCATTTGGAAGACACAATGCACAGTAAAGAAACAGTCAATCCTTAGGGAATAGTAGACTTCACTATTTATTAGAAAGCAAGCTAAAATCCACAGAAAAATCAGGTCAGACCCAACACTTTTTCCTGTCTACAGATGCACCCATCTGTCTTTTACATTTTGGCAGATGTTTTTCTGACGCTAACTGCATCATAATCACAGTGTTAAATGGAGAAACATCAGATTTTCCACATAAACCAGCAAATGCAAGTGGAATGGAGAGCTCAGAAGAAACAAATTACATACAGAGATTGAGGAATCTCAGTTACTGGAGATTTCTAAGAACAGGTTAGACAAACACCTGTCGGGGATGTTCTAGATAATACTTAGCCCTGCTCAGTGTAAGGTAGATGACCTATCAAAGTCCCTCCAAGTCTTACATTTCTATGATTCTATGATCTGCCTTCATATTTTTAGTCACTGGACTCAAGAAAAGCTGACAGTATATTATTGATGTAAAATACAATGCAAATTCCTGCACACTTCCTGTAGTCATTATAGCTGTAGACCCAAATATAACACCCTATTACTCGCAGGCATGAAGAAAAGGTGTTAATGAACTCATATTAGATCCCTACCACCATAGATGGGATATGTAAAGCGTAGTTATAGGTAACTTCAAAACAGTTTTAATCCAGTTGAAAATCCTGTTAAGGCGACAGCTACTTCCACTGACACATTGCCAGGCTCTCTCATGCAACCTTTCTAAGGATGTGTGAAAATTGCCTGAAGGTCTGGAGGGGTGACAACCAACTTGTCTGCATATCAGCTTGAAAGCATTGTATGACAAGTAGGCATGTGACAATTCTCCAAAAAGGGCCATATAAGGGGAGTTTAATGTACCCATTTGTACACACCTCTCACATCATATCTCAATTGGAAGCTTATTTTATGTATATTTAGATGCGGTATGATGAGGAGCTGTCAAATGGTGCCATAAGCCTGTAGGCGAAACAATGGTACCCAATATGAAAAAGTGGCATTTTCGAACAGTTCCAGAAACACTGCAACATGACTAAGACTACAGTTTTTATTGTTTCCATTAATTTCAATCCCGTAATGTGGCGTTTATTAGTCAAAGCTACCAAACAACAATGTATTAAAAGATCTGTATGGGTCTGGGAAAGTATTTTTTTTCCAGAAATGATTAAGCTGTTTAGTAAATGGCAAAAATGTAGCATTTAGTGTGTCTGGTAGAAGGCTTAAATTTGTAATTTCCTATACATGAAGTACTAGTCTTTGAAATATTCTAGAAACTAGCTTTTTAATTCAGACACATTTATGCACAGGTGAGTATTAGTGTTACAGATGGCAATACACAGCTTCATACTGGGCTTCAGTCAAAGTGCTCACTAAACAAAAATGGCAATTTTGATACTAAAATTGAAATCTAATTTAGCACAAATCTGCATAGTTGTACAAAATGAAAAATGGCAGTAGTGATGGTGCTGTTACCAATATACTTTGGGAATTTTACCTCTACAGGGAATTACAGAATAGGAAAACGTGGAGGATACAAACCCCTTAAAGCTTACATCAAAGAGCAAAAGGCTCACCACAAACTTTGAAAAATGTGTTATTTGTCAAGAAAATCAAAAGAATGCAAGTATCAATAGCCACCAGTGCTGGAGAGAATTCTGTGATGCTGTCAGCTGGAGCCAAGAGAGATGAATTGTATAGGCAGCTACTGAATGAGTTTAGCTGATGTGCCACCAATACCCTATCACAGGGTTTGCTCTCAGAAACACACAAGCAAGTCGAATTTGGCACATGTCAGAGCTGTATTGAACTCAATCTGATCAGAGAGCATCATGATCAACCACCAGAGCAAGCACGTCCTCCACTGACTGGTCTTGTTGCGTTGCTTGCTTGCTTGAGAAAAGCAACACACAAAAAGACAAGAAACTTCATAAAATACAAACATATGAGAGAACAACCAATTTAAGGGAGGCAACACTTCAAAAAGGAGATGATGACATGTTACGCAGAATATCTGTGGAAAACTTGAGCGCTAAGCATGCAGTTTATCTCTCAACATGCCTTTTTTCCTACTCGGGTAAAACAAATCTTAAAGCAAAACTATCTAGTTACCCTGCAACAATACAGTCCCCTTATGCCAATGCATTTTATCAGCTGATTGGAGAGGTAGACAATGATCTTATGTACAACAAGAAGGCTCTTCTCCTGTCCACGCTGCTACACAACTATAATGCCCTACATCCCTCAGACAGAGAAACTGCAAGCAATTCCAGTAGCAAATTACAGGCAAGATTAGAAAAAAAGACTGGTTCTGCAATTTCATTCCATGAACAGCATGGACAAGGCAAGTCCACCATTGTTCTATGCAGTGCAATAACATTAGCTGATGCTATCCTAGCTGCAAGTAAATGAAGCAGGAACTTAAGTCATCCAAATGTTTTGTGGATGTTCTTCTGCTGAGTGAGCCTGATAAACAGCTTTCAAATGAACAAGCGGTTTTATATAATGCTGCTTCCATTCTTCAATCTGAAATAGCCAAAATGAAAGCCTCAGAATATTATCCAAAGCCAGGTGATTGTAGTTTTCAGAGGTCAGTTACTTTTGTGCCCCAAGAAAACATTCAGAGAAGGTGCTTCTCAGCTGAGGAGTGCATAGTATTGAACAGTTCCAAAGTTATCACAGCACTGCACTGAAACAATCCATGAGTTGAGAGCCTGCAGGAAAGAATCCACACTGTACATGAGAGAGTCCACAGCTTTTGTACAGATGGAGACAAATTCCACATATTCTATGAATAGGCTGCTGAGTATTTGAGACAGGTCCTAAAAGGATCTGACAAAGTTAATTTTATAATCAAAGTCCTTAAAATGTTTGACAACAACTCTGAAAATTCTTCTATGAATATATGGTTCAAAATGTACCTGAGTGTGTAGGAACACACCCAACACAAACATTCCTTCCTGCTGGAGGCTTTTCCAATGGTAAAGTAGCAAAGTTCTTCATCCACACAAATGCTGAAGACCAAGCCTTGTTTTATACTCAAGAGGAAACAGACACATGCTTCTGCATGTTGTATGTGCCAATATGGCTTTGGGGTCTCTTGGTGTCAAAGGATCCATAGTAATTAGGTCACCTGATACACGGTTTAGTCCTGGCTGTTCACTACTTTCCAAAAATGAAACACATGGACAACATGTGGATTGAAACAGGCACCATTACCAGCACAACTGACAAATATCTCTTCAGACCTATGCATGCAATTTGTGATGCACTCGCTCCTGACTTCTGCAACATACTTCCTGCTGTACGTGCATTTCAAAGATTCGACTCTGTGCCATCACTATCCAGCATTGAGAAAAAAAATGTGTTTAATGTTGTCAAAACAATGGGATCTTACTGCTTCAGAGATCTTGCCAAATTGGGGAAGAGTGTCGGACAAGCTGCAATTTCTGCTGCAAGGAACTTGGTAGCAATGCTGTATGACCTGAGTGAGAAAAAAAAGGAGACCAACAGAGTCCTGAATTGCTTGCACCACAATCTAGCCATCAAAAAGGACAAGTCACCGGCCAAACTCCCACCATGCGAGGACAGTTTTGAAGAGCGTGTCAAAAGAACATCTTAGCAAACAAAGATTTGGATGTCTTCACACATAGATAAACCAGATATTGGATCATCATTGCAACATAGATGAAAAAAAAAAAAAAAAAGGGATGAATTATTTCCTGTATTCTTCAGGGACCCAACGGCATCAGACCTTCTACGAGATCTTAATTATGCCTATGCCTGTAGGGGTTACTGCAATATCAACTGTGCCTGTAGTCAGAACAATGGTCCCTGCACAGAACTGTGTACATACCAAGGCAGTGAAGACTGTAGTAACCCACACACTGTCCAGAGATTATAGTGATGAACAAGATAATGATGATGTCACCAGCACTATTAGATTTCAATGATACCTGTACAAATTCTTATTAGATTTTAAGATTGTTGTTGCAGTGCTTTGAGGTCACAAATAAACCAATGTTATGTCTTAAAATAATACACGGAGTCATTAAACTAACAGAAACTAACGTAAATATTGAAAAGTCATTTTAACAAAGTGATAATGTCGTTGTTTATCCCCATTTCTATGGTAAAGGCACCACTAGACAGATCCACATCATACCTCATCTTAAAGTAGACATAATAAGCTTTCAAATGATGTATGATGTGTGCGTAGAAGGGTTACCGGTCATGTCTGCCACTTGCCTAAATGAGATGCCCTGTGTAACTGCATATATGACAAGGACTCACAACAGGCTGAGTGCAAATAAAGAGTATTTCCAAGCAGGGCCTGACGCTGCATTCCTTGAGCACTCATAACTCTTAAGGACAGAAAAAGGAAAACAGACCCAATTACTTTCAGTTGGAAACTGAATTAGCACCTCTGTGGGGATTCCAGAATTGTGCTCATGCATGTAGTTATTTTATCAACAATAAAGTGAAACAGGAACCATTACTGGATACCATCTCCACTCACATCTACCAAATAGAAACCCCTGTGCAGTGTTTTCAAAAAATTTACCCTTTTAGGAACAAAAGGGGCACAGATTAAGTGGATAAAATAATTGTGTCCTTTCCCCTTCTCATTACATTTGTACAAATTAAATGTGGAGACTTTCTTTTGAAAGCCTAACAACACTATTTATGCTGCCCTCTTCTTTTGGTTGATTTCATTTACATTTTGGATTTAAGACTCCTAGACTTTAGGGCAGAAAGGACCACTGTGATCATCTAGTTTGACCTCCTGCACATCACAGGCCACAGAACCTCACCCACCCACTCCTGTAATACATCCCATAACCTCTGGCTGAGTTACTGAAGTCCACAAACCATGATTTAAAGACTTCAAGTTACAAAGACTCCACCATTTACTCTACTTTAAACCAGTATGTGACCGTGCCACATGCTGCAGAGGGCTATGCCCTTCCACTTTTTAAGGGCGAGCGATGAGAGGGATGAGGCGGAGCAGGCAGTTGGGTCTCGGGAGCCGGGCTACGGTTTGGGTGCCAGTGCCTCCTCCCCTCCCCCGAGTTCCTAATTCTATTTCCGTCACGCCTGCCTGGTATTTATCCACTGATGTATTTATTGAGCCCCATCCTATCTCCCCTCAGGCTTTGTTTTGTTAGGCTAAAAACAAGCCAAGCTCCCTAAGTCTTATCTCATAGAATAGATTTTCCATTCCTCTGATCATTTTAGTAGCCCTTCCCTCTATTGCATGATGGAAATTCGTATCTGATCATTCTGTTTCCAACTACGCAGAATATGGAAATTGTACACTGAAACTCCCCAGAGTACCAAGGAAATGTTTTGATTTGAAACTAATGTAAATCATTAATCTTTCTGGCATAAAAAGTGAATTGTTTTGCAGATAAAATATAAAAGATGAATTTTCAGCCTGTTATGCAGATTATTAGGCATGCAACTCCCACAAAAAGAAAACAAAACAATGAAAGTCGTGTGAGCAATTACCCATGTAACCTGTTGAATGTTTAACCCTAAATTCTTAGTAAGAATGTTGAAATGCATTGTTTTGGTTGAAATTGAGTCTTTTGCTTCAAACTAAAGTGTTATGTGAAGTGAAATTGAAGAATTAATCTAGCCTCATGTCTGATCCTGGGGAAAAGAAGGAGCTGATCTTGATTTTCCAGTAGCAACACTGCCCATTTGACCTCTAGCACCTCCCCACTCATTCATAAATGGGTAACACCACACTCGTCTCTTCAGAGCTCATTCAGTGTATTAATCAGGTGCCATAATATAAAACATCATAACTGTATTCATAAAGTGTCCAGTCCCCACCTCCAAGCACACAGTGTGCTCCAAAAAAGAGCTAGAACACAAAACTATCAAGGACAATTAAGACATCCGACAAGATCAAAGCCAAATGAAATACTAACAAAAAAGCCAAAGCCTGGGCACAATACACATCCCACCAAGGCATTGTAAAAGAGAGATCAGGACTTAGGAAACTGCCTTTAGCTCACACCAAAAGTGACTTAAACCTAGTTAGAAAAAGGCATGGGGAGGCTGAACTCAAATTGCAGTGAAGAGATGGGTAATTTCCAGAGACCGGATTCTGCTTGCACATGGGATATGCAGAGGCTGTGATGTGATTCGACCAAGTGCCCACGTAAGCCCTTCACAAAACAGACACTGGTAGGGCTGCCTGTAGAGGATATGTATGAGTAGTAGAATAGCTTGGTGCTGTACAATCACAGAGTAGTAGATAAAAACAACAAGGAGTCCGGTGGCACCTTAAAGAAGGTGCCACCAGACTCCTTGTAGTTTTTACGGATACAGACTAACATAGCTACCCCCTGATACTTGACAGAACAGTAGATAGTTCCTTCTCTGATTTGCTCACAGTCTACATAGACAAGACAGAAAGAGGACAGGGGAAAGGGGTATAAAAGTGATAGTTTGCAAATGTTAAGTTAGTGCCATGGATTTTTTGTTTGAATTTCCTTTTTTAATTTTCTAGGTTGGGTTTTGTTGGGAGCGGATTAACTACACAGAAAGACAGAAAGAAAGAGGGGGTGAGGGAGGATAGGTCTGGGAGGAAGAGGATGAAGGGCAAGTGCAGTGAGGCTAAGCTGAAAAGACTGCGAGGGAAGGCATTTGAAGCAGACAGCCAATTAGCACAGAAGAGATGAACGTTCAGTGAAATCTCTAGAAAGCAGCCTGATGACATCATCAGTGTCCTTTCATCCCTGTTGCAAAACCTTCTAAGACCAGTTCTGTGTCTGCTCTATTGGAAGGGTACATTTGCTTAGCAAAAGCAGCTGAAAAAACAGAGGGGGGGGAGCGACACTCAGTAATAACAGCATATTGCAGTTCCCCCCCCCAAGTTTTCTTAAAACCTTCAAAGAGCAGCATGTGGCTGCAATTAAAAAAAAAAAAAAATAATGTCTATGCTCACCCTCATTACACATTTATCTTCAAGAACCGTCATTTCATTCATTTAGAAAATGTATTAATGCCATATGCATATAACACAAGGTAAGTAAAATTCCAAACACCATAAGCACTTGGCAATTTGGCACCCCTTGTTCTTCTTTGCCTCTTCAGACACATGGGGATTTGATAATTAGCTACCATTTATTTAAAACTGAATGCCCACAACAATGTTCTTTCCTTGTATTCTAACAGAAGGAATGAGATCTGTGAGTTTTCAGTGCTTCCACTGCAGTCATTTAGATATAGGCCAGGAGTGAAAAATCCCAAAGAGGGATGAAACTTGTGACCTTGTAACATAAAAGCGCTCCTTGGCTGACAGGTTAAATGTTCCTTGTCACTCGGAGAGAAACTAAAATGCTAATGAAAAGGTCTAACAAAATGCTTTTATACATTTGGGTTTTACCACTGAATAAAAACCCAATTTCATTTACCCTGTAGCTGTGAGGGGATGATGTATTAGTTTCTCTTTATCACATTTCTGAACTAATTGTTTCAGACTAGCAATGCCATTCAAAAATGTGAGCATATTATTCTTACTTTGTGCATTCTTTTAGGGTAAGAAACCACTTCGGAAAGCAATATTTAAACACATACCCATTAGCCAGATCCATTTCAAATGACAAATTGTTCTGTTAATCACCTCCCCACAATTTTATATTTGAATTGCTCCAAGCATTGTTGTTGTTGTTTTAACAACTCTGTTGTGCTTTTTCAATGGTTGAAAGTATTTCAAATTACTTCCTCACTATAATAATTTTGAAGATAATAAAAGACAATGCTTTGGATCATTCCTCAGCTAAACCACATCTGATTTCTTATTAATGTTACATGTTAGCTGTATAAACAAATGAAAATTATCTAAGGGTAAATTTTCAAAGTACTGCTGTAGCATTTAATAGGACTCACATGGCAAACGTCATTTAATAATCCTGTATTGATTTAATAGGACTTGCTTGGCATAACCCCAATAAAAACACAAACTGTATCCACTATTTTACTCACCAGTGGTAACTGATGCCCCAAAATCATTGGTAGTGCTGCAGGCAGTAAGCTATCCTGTCCTAACTTCCGTATGGAAAGAAGGAGACTGGGGCACTGTACCAAGTGTTTAAAGGGGGTGAGGAAAGCTAAAGCAATCTGCAGGAGGATAAGGGATGTTGGTGGGAAGGTGGGAAGAAAAATGGGTACCTTTTCCCACGTTCTCTCCCTTTTCAAACAGAAAAAAAAAAGGGGGGATGCTTTACAGCAAAGGGCAGGGCAGGAGAAAATGGTTTTTAGTTGACTTCTCTTTTGTGTGATCCCTTCACTGTTCTCTCCAATTCCTGTCCTCTCCCCCTCCAACCCAGCTCTTACTATACAGCCTCTCATTCTTCCCCACCCTGCCCCCACTAAAACATCCCAAGCTCAGAAAACTCACCCACAGCCTCAGAACTCTTCACCCTTCTACCTCACACCTGCCACCCTCAGGAGCCCCACACGCCGACATCTCAGAAATCATCTCTACTTGCTCCAGCAGGGAAGGACTCTGGGAGCAGGCATCAGGCAACATGTGCCAGGGAGACCCTGTGGTCTTCCTCGCTGTGGCGACAAGGATCCCTGTACATGTCCCCTAATGCCTGCTCCCACGGAATTAGCCCCGCCCCTTGCCTCCTTCCTCAGCTTTGTGCAGCTTGTACTACTGGGACTCCCACTACTCATCTCTAGTTGGAACCCTGTATATTGCTGACTGAATCAGCTCTAGTGCCACCAGCACTCCCGCCGATGGCAGCAGGTGGTACTACACCCCGAAGTGCACACTACATAGTGTCTCCAGCGTATCTGACAACCTCAAGTGTTCAAAAATCATGAGTCAAGCAGCCCAAAAATCATTAGATGGGCTTAAAAATGAGATTTCCATACAATAATACATTTTGGGTTCTTTTTGGTTTGCATTCTTTTTGGTTTGCATTAGCAACTGGAGTGCACTCAGGTTATATTTTCAATTTTTCTCAACAAACACAAAGGTTAGAAACTTGCTTTTTTTTTTTTTTTTTTTTTTTTTTAAATGAAAACTGAAATTCTCATGTAATCATTTGACTCTAGGAGGTGGAGCTTTAAGTACAACAAATAGTGTGAGACTCCCAATAAAATCATGAGAGTTGGCAACACGGGGCATTATTGGTGAGTCTTAGCATCATCAACCTCTAGTGTCCCATCGACCCACAAAACATCCTTCACCATCTATGCATAACGTCCAAACAATGTCTTATGAAAACCATGGGAATGTAGGGTATCCAATAAGTCACATAGTCCTTTGTGCAATGCGAGAGTAGAGATTTTACATCAAACATTTTTATATTAATGTACAAAACGGTCTCTGTGAATTTCAAATTTTGTGAAGCATTTGAAACAAAACAGTGTTACCGTCTAGTCCCTCTTCTCCCAAACTTGAAATAGTCATCCTGTGTCATAAGCTTTTATGGACAGGGAATGCATCTCTGTGTAGAAAGTGTCTAGCACGTAGAATAATGGGATCATAGAAATGTAGGGCTGGAAGGGACCTTGAGAGGTCATCAAACCCAGCCCATTATATTGAGGCAATTATACTGGGTCTACCTAGAGCAACCGTAAGAAGTGTTTGTTCTTAAAAACCAATGGGGATTCCACAACCTCATTTAAGCCTATTCCAGAACTTAAATTATTCTTATAGTGAGGAAGATTTTTCTAATATCTAAACTAAATCTCCCTTGCTGCAGATTAAGCCTATTACTTTTTGTCCTACCTTCAGTGAACATGGGGAACAATTGATCAGTATCCTTTTTATTACACCCCATCACATATGCGAAGACTTATTAGGTCCCCACACAACCTTCGTTTCTCCAGACTAAACATACCCAGGTTGTTTGTTTTTTTTTTAAACCTTTCCTCATAGATCAGGTTTTTTTGAACCTTTTATTATTTTTGTTGCTCTCCCCTAGACTCTCTCCAACTTATCCATATCTTTCCTAAAGTGTGGTGCCCACAATGGTACATAATACTCAAGCTGAGACCTCACCAGCGCCGAGTAGAGTGGGACATTTACCTCCTGTGTCTTACAAAGGACACTCCTGTTAATAGATCCCAGAATGCTATCAGCCTTTTCACAATTGCATCACACTCTTGACTCTTATTCAATTTGTGAACCACTATAATCACTCAGATCCTTTTCAGCAGCACTATTGCCTAGCCAGTGATTCCCCATGATGTGGTTCTGCATTTGAATTTTCCTTCCTAAGTGTAGTACTTCGAATATGTCTTTACTGAATTTCATCTTCCTGATTTCAGACCAATTTTTCAATTTGTCATGATCATCTTGAATTCTAATTCTGTCCTCCAAAGTTCTTACAACCCCTACTGGCTTGGGGTCATCCAAAAATGTTATAATCATACTCTCCACTCCATTAGCCAAGACATTAATGAAAATACTGAATAGTATCGGATCCAGGACTGAACTCTGCATTCTGCCAGGCACACAGATACCACAGAATATGCTCCGAGAAGGAAGTCCGGGATATATATATCTTAGCACACTAAAAACCACCTTCACCAAACAAGGACACTCCACCAGAGAAGTAGATTGCATCATGGGACGGACCACCCAAATACCCCAAGAGAACCTGCTTCAATACAGAAATAAAGGCCCCCTGACTGTACACTCCTAGTTGTCACCTACCACTCCACACTGGAGTCCATAAGGGTTGTCATTAAACAATTACATCCCATACACATTGGTGACCCCATCCTGAAAGAAATCTTTCCTGACCCTCTACTTCTGGCCTTCACCAACCCCCCGACCTCTCCAAGCTCATCATCAGAAGCAAGCTCCCCACACACCAGGCCACATCAACTCAAAGCAGCACCAGACCCTGCGAGAACAATAGATGCAAAACCTGCAGACTTATCTCTACTGCTACAATGATCAACACCCCCCACTACTCACCTTTCAAAGAGCCCTGGGTCTTACGCTTGCCTATCACAACATGTGGTGTACCTTATCCAGTGCACTAAATGCCCCAATAGCAACTATGTGGGTGCAACCAGACAATCACTATGCTCTCAAATGAGCTCACACAGAAAAATGATAAAAGACAAAACCACTGTATCACCTGTGGGCATAGGCGACTCCTGGGAGGGAACAAAGGGGGGCACCAATTCTTCAACAAAAAAACTTCAAAAACAGACTCCAACGTGAAACTGCAAAACGGGAATTAATTTGCAAACTGGACATCATCAAATTAGGCCTGAATAAAGACAGAGTGGTTGGGTCATTACAAAACCTAAACCTAATTTCCCCCTACTGTTACTCATACCTTCTTGTCAACTGTTCGAAATGGACCACTTTAATTAGCACTACAAAAGTTATGTTTCCTCCCTTCGTATCCTACTGTGAATTGAATTGTCTCCTTAGACTGACCTCACACTTGGTAAGGCAACTCCCATCTTTTCAAATATTTATACCTGCTCCTGCATTTTCCACTCCATATCTGATGAAGTGGGTTCTAGCCCACGAAAGCTTATGCCCAAATACATTTGTTAGTCTCTAAGGTGCCACACGGACTCCTTGTTGTTTTTACTTTTCACAAAGTGATCACTCTATATCTGCCTTATCGGTCCCCACCCTCAAAGGAAACCTGCACAACATTTTCAAAACATGAGCCTGCCAGCTTAAATTAATTACTCTGTGAGACACTAAAAATCATAGCCCGAACAGAAACCCTGGATTTATGGTTTATTACAACAATCCGTAACCCACTAACTCCCTCTTTTTGTCCCATGATTGCAGAGGTGTTAACGCGCCACTCTACCTTGAATGGACCCTTACAATATGTGCTAATCACTCATGCTAAACAATCTCTTCCACCTTGCATTTTGCTTGAAGCTGTGAATTCCTTTCCCAGACCTGAAGCAGAGCTCTGCCTGGCTCAAAAGCTCTTCTCTCTCACCAACAGAAGTTGGTCCAATAAAAAGTATTACCTCACCCACCTTGTCTCTCTAGTGGGTGCAACCGTCACTCAAATAAAGATATGATGATTTTGGTCAGATTTACTTTCAGTTCTACCCAGTATACAGTTTTGTCAAAAGAAAAAGATGAAGGACTGCATTAGTTCAAGGGAAGAACACAGCTAGAGCGTGTCTGAGGAGTTATTTCTCTTTGTCAACACTGATTTGTTGCTGGTGAGGAGAAAAAATAGACACATAGAATCAATGTAAATTCCAGCTGTGAACGTGTATTATTGTACCTTATATGGGCCAATATAAATTTCTCTTGGGTCCCATTTGATTTCAGGCTGTCATCTGAAATTTGTGCAAATGATCATGATACTATCAGGGCCACTGCAATTTATATTTTTTAAGTAGAACACAATTTTTCTACATGGCAGAGGCAGACCTGCTAAAGAAGTGCTACAGAATACAATTTTTAAGGCTTTGGTCTTTGATTTTACTTGGCCTTTGATTACTCAATTTACTACCCTGGGTGTGCATGCCTTTTTGTGTACAAAAATTGAGCAAGGGGGTACCCATATCATGATTTGTATGTGCCAAGTGCAATTTATTCTAAGTGCACATACAGTTGGGTGTGAAAAATTGGTTACAAGGGTGTAAGTGGGTTTGTGCAAAGTCAGGCCAATTTGCAGCTAGCTGAACGTTTGACCCTTTATAGCCCAAATAACAGTAACAGAATTTGCATTGAATTCTGCAGTTCTATCACACGTGCATACATGCGCACACAAAAAAGGTCTGATGTGTTTAACAAATTAAACAAAAATATGCTGGATTATACTTTGTTGCAAAATGGTATTTGAGCATTCAAAAGTTAGGTAAAATAAAGGTCTGAAAATATTCCTGACACATACTTACTCAGCACAGGAGAGTTTTCACACTATTTTATTCATGAAGAAGTATTTTGTTGGAACTTATGGGTCTCCAAATGGCAATATCAATTTGCATGTGAAAATACTAATTTGCAACAGACATGACATTATTCATTGAACGATTTGTCACACTAACTAATGAGCGGTAAATTATCTATTTTAAGCAATCTCACGTCTTTTTGAACCGACATGCCAAGTCTTTAAAATAATGAGCCATGAGCGAGAATGATCAATATCATTCAATATACATTCATTTATCAATTAAGACTGCATCTATCGATGCTGGAAGTGAGAGACAGGGCAAACTCGTACTTGCCTTATTCACAAGAGTAGTCCAGTTGGCAGAGTATGAATTAAGAACAGTGCCGTCAACAGGGCTAATCATGTGAGTAAGGCAACCAGAATTTAGCCCTAAAACTGTGCACACAAAAGTATTTGATAATGATAATAATGTTTTAGTAATTTAGCAGCCCAGTGGATTAAAGTAACAGCAACTGCTGTTGAAATGCTAATTTGAGATCATGATCAACAAACCGCCCACCCACCACATGCAATCAAATGCCTCAGGATCCCAGAGGTATCAGCAGGTCTCTCTTACTCGTGCCATTGCCTGCAAGGCAGAAACATATCTGCCCCGAGGCTAATGAACAGAACTGTCAATAGTCTCTTGTATACAATTGTTGTAATTTATTCAAGTTGTCTTGGGTTACTCGCATCCTCCATATGTTAAAGATAATTTGTGCAGCTATAGCAATATAAAGGTTATGCAGAGTTATTGAGACTCCTTCCCCTCTCCTCCAGCATAAGATCTTAAAGTCTGCCTTTTCCACACAAACGTACTCCTAGAACAATTTAAGCAGGGAACAAAACTTTTTAAAAATTACAAATTAACTTCACAAAACAAGATGTGTATGTTCAGTTTGTTGACATTGCCTTGGTCTCTGACTGTGTCGCAGCAGTTCTGCCAATCTGACTGGGACAACATGGAAGGATCCTGCTGAAGAAATTGCAGCAGCACTACCAATATCATAGGGAAAGGCAAAATGCAACTCCTGGTGCATAAAGATGATATGTGCAGGGGAGGAGGAGAGTGAGAATGGTAAAAGCAGATAGAAAAGCTCTGGCAGCACACATTCTACAGGGACTACCTTACCTCCCAGGACCAAGGAGTAACTCCAATGAGGTCACATCCTGTATCCTAGCTCCCAAGCTATGACAGAGTCACTGCTCTTGTACATACCTGGCAGGGTGAGGTTGTTCTTCCAGCAGTATGTGCTTCCTAATGGTTGGCACCAGTGATTCTCCACTCCACAAAAAAGACTATAGGTTAGATGCTCTCAGAGTAAGGATGAAGATGAGACTGTCTAGGAACCTTCTAGGGGTGAAGAAGCCACTAATGGCAGAAATTACAACTACTGTTCTTACCCCACTACTGTCTTTTGGCATCTGATGCTGGTCAGACTTGCATCGTCTTTTACATTTTCTAACACCAACAATCTACAGCTCTTGCCCCTCAGGTGACAGGGCATTATAGATGAGAAGAATGAAGGAGAATGGGAATGTGAAGATATCCTCAGAGACAAAAGAAGGGAAAACCCAGGAGAAAATATAACAGGAGCCCCCCCGACTTTACCCCCAAACAATTGTTTACTGACTGGAAAGGAAGTAAGATAGAGGCAAATGTCTGCTGTAGGCCAAACAATGGCCATTTCAGGGCTGCTCTTGGTTGTGCCTCCTAGATGAACAGGGCCAGCTACTGGACAGTGGCATGTTAGAAAAGGCCCTCTTAAACAGGTGAGCTTATAACAAAGAATTCAATGGCAAGTAAGCAGCCAGAGACAAGAGATCTGTTTAACATCTGAAAGCAGTTAAATTCCCAGATATTTAAAGGCCAGGGATTTGGGTGCAAGGAAGTCACTTTATGCCAAGTTAACTCAATTCTCACCTGCAGAATTTGGAATTTTCCATGTGTTCTCTGAAGCTTAACACTGAAAGCAATACACCCTATGGGAGATGTCTCCCTTAGGGCTTGTCTATACAATACTAGAAAAGGTTTGCAGTATAGTTTATACCAGATCCCTGAACAAAGCAAGCAATATCAGAAAAAGAACTTTTTTTTGTGGGAATAATTCATTTAAACTAGGGCTTTTGTCTAGATAACTATATAAATTAGGGGTGTGTGATTTTTTCACACTCCTAAATGACCAAACTATGCCAGCACAACTTTTAAGTGCAGACCAGACATTAGTCTTTGCCCTTTTGACCAAGAATCTCAAAAACAGATGGACTCCAAATACCCTTCCTTTGCTACAGGACCTCTCCTTAGGGTCTGAAGGCTGTTCCTTTGCATTGGTGTGTGTCAAGTATCAGAGGGGTAGCCGTGTTAGTCTGAATCTGTAAAAAGCAACAGAGGGTCCTGTGGCACCTTTAAGACTAACAGAAGTATTGGGAGCATAAGCTTTCGTGGGTAAGAACCTCATTTCTTCAGATGCAGCCTTGCATCTGAAGAAGTGAGGTTCTTACCCACGAAAGCTTATGCTCCCAATACTTCTGAGAAAGCTTATGCTCCCAATACTTCTGTTAGTCTTAAAGGTGCCACAGGACCCTCTGTTACATTGGTGTGTGTGAAATTCTTAAAGAACACTCTATACCCATGTGTAGGTGGAGTAAAGCAAGAGGTGCTAAGTAGAGAGAGAGAGAGAGAGAGATTTAAATGAAGGAGAGTGCATATAACATATCGACTCACACAAACATGGAGTATTGCGTCCAGTTTTGGTCTCCCCACTACAGAAGGGATGTGGACAAATTGGAGAGAGTCCAGTGGAGGGCAACAAAAATGATTAGGAGGCTGGTGCACATGACTTATGAGGAGAGGCTGAGGGAACTGGGGTTATTTAGTCTGTAGAAGAGAAGAGTGAGGGGGGATTTGACAACAGCTTTCAACTGCCTGAAGGGGGGGTCCAAAGAGGATGGAGCTAGGCTGTTCTCAGTGGTCGTAGATGACAGAACAAAGAGCAATGGTCTCAAGTTGCAGTGAGGGAGGTCTAGGTTGGATATTAGGAAACACTATTTCACTAGGAGGGTGGTGAAGCACTGGAATGGGTTACCTAGGAAGGTGGTGGAATCTCCATCCTTAGAGGTTTTTAAGGCCCTGCTTGACAAAGCCCTGGCTGGGATGATTTAGTTGGCGTTGGTCCTGCTTTGAGCAGGGGATTGGACTAGATGACCTCCTGAGGTCTCTTCCAACCCTAATATTCTATGATTCTACAAGAGCTAGTCATTTCCCAAACCTTTGGCCAGGGCAACATATCAGAGACCCAGCCTCTGCTGTAAGATGTCTTGTATCATCTTTCTACCTATACTGATTCAAGTTTCTCCGTTATCTCTCTCAGATTATTTTGGCCTTCTCCCTTGTGACCTTCCAACTAAAGTACTTCAACTGATGTATTCTCTGTGGAACGAACATCTCTCATGAAACATCCTTTGTCCAGTTCCCAAATCCATTCAATATTGTGGTAGTTGCTTGGATGGGCAGTTTACAGTTCCTCCTTTTCCTTGTCCACAGTCACAAATTTTAAACCTTTGGAAAAAATATATATATATGCTGTGACAGATTCAGACCAGAAGGATATAAGAGAGTAGCGGAAGGCAGGTATATCAGCCTTCAGAATGAGGAGATCCCTGTTCCCTGAATAGCCAAACAAAGGCTACTCCAGGCCAATTAACCAATTAAGGCCGTTAGGCTAATGGAGACAGCTGGAACCAATCAAGGTCCCACTTATATTGTTTAAAAGCTCTCCTTCCAGTGCCCTCCAGGGAGCCAAGGTGAAAGGAGTTGGAGGAGAAGAAGCATTGTTGAATCCTGAGCTAAGGATGAAGCTAGGAAAAGGGGACCACAGGGGAAGTGGTCCAGGGAATCAAAGCAGCATCAGTGGTGAAGGGAAAGTCACCAACAGCTGCTACCATTAGGGTACCTGGGCTGGAACCCAGAGTAGAGGGTGGGCCCGGGTTTCCCCCCACCCATACTCTACAGAGATCCCCTGGAGAAGGGAAGCAGGACTCAGTCCAGGCAGGAGGCTAAACTGTGCCTACTGAGCTCTACGGAGCAACAGAGACTGTGGAGTATTCCTCCTTCCTATCTCCCACACTGGCCGGCGATGAAAGTAACTCAATAGGCTGTGACTCTTGCCACTACACTGAGAAAGGGGAGGTCACATTGGGGCTTGTCGAGTTTCTGAGGCCACTGAATCCGCCCAGAAGTGTGGGACCCACCAATACAGGCTCAGAACTATGTCACAATGCTCAGTAATGGTCTCCCATCACCACCTTCCCATCTTATTTGCAAATCAGTGTTGCACGCTCCAAAGGTCATTTGATCTTTGTTCTAGCTCAATGACCATGTTTTTGCATGTTAGTAATTGTAGCTGGAGATGCAAGTTGAATGGAGCTTATAGTCTTCCTTTAAAAAGAGGCAAGGTTTATATTTTATTATAATTCCCTTTTATCATTAGTCTGCTCTGTGTCGAGTAGGTATTATTGACAGATTAACATCAATCCATTACAGGTATCCTTGTGTTCTTCCATACCAAAAGCCTGGTGTTTTATTTTTTGGGGACTATTTATGCCCAGCTTTTCTGGTGTTATGCAGCAGCATGTTATATAATAAAAATCCAGATTCCTTTTGACACCATCCGCTGGCTGTTTGGATCCTTAGAGGCAGAGAAATTGAAGAAAGAGTCTATTTAGTCAACTAATTTTTGGCTTGACCTCCCCTCAGATGAGCAATGAAGAAGAGCTACTTGTGCTCAGGAGAATGGCATCAGTGAACACTTCAGCTATAAAACACTAACAAGTACATCAGAATGTAATTGGAGTAACCAAGTTTATTTTGTTACACAGACACTTTTGTCTCGGACAGTTTTGTCAGATTTGTCCAAAGTAAAAAAAAAAAAAAAAATCTCTGTAAAGTCTAAACAACCTTCTTGCATTCCCAACATGTTTACTTCTTGAATCTGTAACATGTATACAGTGAATTGGAACTGCAACAGCAAAGCTGAAATACAATACGCACGAGGCACATACTGTCAGCATTTATAATTCTCAATCTTAATCTTCCAATCACCAAGTTTGGGACACAATGTGTGATAAACACTCAAAATGAGAGAGACAAAAATAATTATACATGCAGGAGCCTTCAAATGCTGTTGGATCCACTTCTTTAGTATTAATAATGCTTTGTATATTCTCAGTTATGTGTGTCTTTATTACTGCAACAATAACAGTGAGGGAATACCAAATTTGTGTGAAATATAGGAGAAACTGGCACTAAAACAAATTATATCCCTCCAAATGATGTATATTTGAGATGTATTGTATGAGGTTGATTGATAATTTTCCATGTAATTTTTTTTAATGAAAAAACAAAACAAAACAGGATTTTTTGAATTATTTTATTTTATTTTTGTGGAGAGTGTCTGCTTTCCTCTAAAATTTTCAGTTTTTCTCTCAGAAAAATTTTGTCCAAAAATCTTAAAGTTTTTAGGTGTTTGACAAAAAGCTGACATTTTCTGTAGCAACGCTTCTAACGCTCCCCAAGCTACCATCACATTTTCCCAACCAGCTGTAGTGCTGTGTACAATATAATTTAGAATCATAGAACTGGAAGGGACCTCGAGAGGTCATCTAATCCAGTCCCCTGTACTCATGGCAGGACTAAGTGTTATCTAGACCATCGCCAACAGGTGTTTGTCTAACCTGCTTTTAAAAATCTCCAATGATGGAGATCCCACAACCTCCCTAGGCAATTTATTCCAGTGCTTAACCACTCTGACAGTTAGGAAGTTTTTCCTAATGTTCAACCTAAATCTGCCTTGCTGCAATTTAAACCCATTGCTTCTTGTCCTATCTTCAGAGGTTAAAAAAAAATGTCTTCCTCCTCCTTGTAACAAACTTTCACATACTTGAAAACTGTTATATCCCCTCTCAGTCTTCTCTTTTCCAGACTAAATAAACCCAATTTTTTCAATCTTCCCTCATAGGTTATGTTTTCTAGACCTTTAATCATTTTTATCACTCTTCTCTGGATTCTCTTCAATTTGTCCTTCCTGAAATGTGGCACCCAGAACTGGACACAATACTCCAGTTGAGGCCTACTCAGCGCAGAGTAGAGCAGAAGAATTATGTCTCGTGCCTTGCTTACAACACTCCTGCTAATACATCCGAGAATAATGTTAGCTTTTTTTGCAACAGTGTTACACTGTTGATTCATGTTTGGCTTGTGGTCCACTATGACCCCAGATCCCTTTCCGCAGTACTCCTTCCTAGGCAGTCATTTCCCATTTTGTATGTGTGCAACTGATTGTTCCTTCCTACTTTGCATTGTCCTTATTGAATTTTATCCTATTTACTTCAGACCATTTCTCCAGTTTGTCCAGATTATTTTGAATTTTAATCCTATCCTCCAAAGCAGTTGCAACCCCTACCAGTTTGGTATCATCCACAAACTTTATAAGTATACTCTGTATGCCATTATCTAAATCAGGGGTGGCCAACCTGAGCCCGAGAAGGAGCCAGAATTTACCAATGTGCATTGCCAAAGAGCTACAGTAATACATCAGCAGCCCCCCGTCAGCTCCCCTCTCTCCCCCAGTGTCTCCCACCCACCAGCAGCACCGCCAATCAGCACATAACCCTCCATCCCTGCGCCTCCTTCCGCCATGATCAGCTGTTTTGTGGTGTGCAGAAGGCTTGGGGGGGGAGCAGCAAGGGCTCAGCAGACTCAGAGGAAGGGGCAGGGGTCTTGGGGGAAGGAGTGGAGTGGGGCTGGGGCAGAGCCAGGGGTTGAGCCGTGAGCACCCTGTAGTACATTGGAAAGTTGGCACCTGTCACTCCAGCCCTGGAGTTGGCACCTATGCAAGGAGCCGCATATTAACCTCTGAAGAGCCGCATGTGGCTCTGGAGCCACATGTTGGCCACCCCTGATCTAAAGCATTGATGAAGCTACTGAACAGAACCGGATTCAGAACTGATCCCTGCAGGACTCCACTCGTTATGCCCTTCCAGCATGAGTGCGAACCACTGATAATGCCTGTCTGGGAATGGTTTTCCAACTAATTTTGCACCCACCTTATAGTAGCTACATCTAGGCTGCATTTCCCTAGTTTTTTTTATGAGCAGGTCATGAGAGACAGTATCAAAAGCTTTACTAAAGTCAAGATATACCACGTCTACCACTTCCCCCCATCCAAAAGGCTTGTTACCCTGTCAAAGAAATCTATCAGGGTGTTTTGACACAATTTGTTTTTGACAAATCCATGCTGTTACTTATCACCACCTTCTTATCTTCTAGATGTTTGCAAATTGATTGCTTGATTATTTGCTCCATTATCTTTCTGGGTACAGAAGTTAAGCTGACTGGTCTGTAATTCCCTGGGTTGTCTTTAGTTCCCTTTTTATAGATTGGGACTATATTTGCCCTTTTCCAGTCTTCTGGAATCTCTCCCATCTTCCATGACTTTTCCAAGATAATCGCTAATTGCTCAGATATCTCCTCAGTCAGCTCCTTGAGTATTCTAGGATGCATTTCATCAGACTCTGGTGACTTGAAGACATCTAATTTGTCCAAGTAATTTTTAACTTGTTCTTTCCCTATTTTAGCCTCTTCTGAGCCTACCTCATTTTCACTGGCACTCACTACATTAGATGTCCAGTCACCACCAACCTTCTTGGTGAAAACCGAAACAAAAACGTCATTAAGCATATCTGCCATTTCCACATTTTCTGTTGTTATTTTTCCTCCCTCATTGAGTAACGGGCCTACCCTGTCCTTGATCATCTTCTAGCTTCTAAGGTATTTGTAGAATGTTTTCTTGTTACCCTTTATGTCTCTAGCTAGTTTGATCTCATTTTGTGTCTTGGCCTTTCTAATTTTGTCCCTACACACTTGTGTTATTTGTTTATATTAATCTTTTGTAATTTGACCTAGTTTCCACTTTTTGTAGGACTCTTTTTTGATTTTGAGATCATTGAAGATCTCCTGGTTAAGCAGTGAGATAGTTTGCTCTTGTGCTCTTAATAATGTCTCTTTGAAAAACTGCCAACTGTCTTTATTGTTTTTCCCCTTAGACTTGCTTCCCATGGGATCTTACCTACCAACTCCCTGAGTTGCTAAAGTCTGCCTTCTTGAAATTCATTGTCTTTATTTTGCTCTTCTCCCTCCTACCATTGCTTAGAATCATGAACTCTACCATTTCATGATCACCTTCACCCAACCTGTCTTCCACTTTCAAATTCTCAACCAGTTCCTCCCTATTTGACAAAATCAAATCTAGAACAGCCTCTCCCCTACTAGCTGTCTACACATTCTGAAATAAAAATCGTCTCCAATACATTACAAGAACTTACTGGGTAATCTGTGCCTTGCTGTGTTATTTTCCCAATAGAAAATAACTGGGTAGCTGAAGTCTCCCATCACCACCAACTCCTGTGCTTTGGATTATTTTGCTAGCTGTTTTAAAAAATCCTCATCCGCCTCTTCTTCCTCCTCATTAAGTGGTCTGTAGTAAACCCCTACCATGACATCACCCATGTATTTTTCCCCTTTTATCCTTACCCAGAGACTTTCAACAAGTCTGTCTTCTATTTTCCATCACCATAGTCCATGTGTATACATTTTTAATATATAAGGTAACACTTCCTCCCTTTTTTCCCTGCCTGTCCTTCCTGAGCAAACTGTACACTTCTATATCAATATTACCCTTCTATACCAATATTCCAGTCATGCGTATTATCCCACCAGGTCTTTGTGATGCCAAATATGTCATAGTTTTGTTTATTTACCAACATTTCGAGTTCTTCCTGCTTATTCCCCATACTTCTTGCATTAGTATACAGACATCTAAGATACTGATTTGATCCCCTCCGTCCCAAGTTGTGTCTTGTCTTTCCTTTACCCCTGCTATAACAGCCCATGCTCCCCCCACATTCTAAACCTTCTCCCAGGTCTTCATATTCTTGACTTTCAAAAGAAGATTTGAACCTTGAATGTTATCTGTAAGAAGAAAACTCCCTATCATAGGGGAGTCATGGGCACAGGCACAAATAACTTAAAAAATACAGTTTATCTGTTGCCCACATTACTGAATGAGTGAGATAGAAAGTTGGTCAGTTTGACTAATTCCATGCCCTTTGGAGAATGTGACCCCTTCCCTGCCTAACAGAAAAGATCTTAAAGATGGATAACATTCCCTTCAGTGACAAAATTAAGATTAAGGAGAAATCACTGTATATAACTCATGCACATTAGAAATCTTGTATGTAAATTATATGAAAACTCAAGATACATATGTACATGTGATGGCAGGCAATGCTCTACATGAACTTGGGAAGTTGATTTGCTTAACAGAACCTTGTCCCTATATTACTCTTTCAGCAATTACTTGTTTTGGAAAAAAGACAACAGTACCGAAAAAAATAATTTTTAACGACTCCTCATGGCTAGCTCCTTCCTTCCTTTTCAGGAGAAAACGAACATCCTATTAATATTTTTAAGTGGGCATGTGAAATGTGTGCCAAACATTAATATGTTTCATTCACGCCAAAGATCTGATATACTGTTTCTCTTTCTAAAAAATCAAAAACATAGTATAAAGATAGCAAAAAATCAAAACACCCTTTAAGGACTTCAGAGGGCCTTAATGGTTAAAATTAATGAAAAAGACAGCTGTAAGTCCACGTAAATCTAAACTTCAGATGTTATTTCACCTCATGTGTATACTGGGGAGAATTTCCTAATGATTTGTGAAAAACAATATGTTTTAGCAGAACAGTTGGTGATACAGTGAAAATTATAGCAGCTAGAAATGTTTCCCCATATCTGCAAATCAATTATTATACCTGATATGGGGCATCCTAATTATCCAAAAAACAACCATCAACTATAATTACAAGAGATTTGATGTGAAGTGTACACCGTTATATCAGCAAAATATTTATTTCAAATAAAACTCAACCTGCTAGGCACCAATACAATCATTATAAAAATATAAGTATTCAGTTGGATCTATGACCAAAAACTCAAAAATAAAATCCCCAATATGCATCAAAATTGAAGGTCCACCATTCAATTTAACGTCTAATCTGATCTCCCCAAATGGCAAATGCCAAACACCAAAATTACCATAACTATAGTATAAACAGTCTTCTCCTCTTTTCCTAGTCCATTATAAGAGGCATGAAGTATCCTCCCACAAATGCTAGTGAGTATATAATTCACTAGCAGTTTATGGCACAGCTTAGCTAGCAAACTAAGTCTAGAAACATAAGTGTTCCACGGTGAGTCTGTTAAGAGCATTTATTGTAAATCACTCCCATCCACCCACCGTAATCCAATAGAAATAATTCAAACAAAACTAGAATGTGAGCCCACTCCTGCTCCCACTTGGCACTTGCTCAGTTTGCAAATACGAAAGCACATAAGTAACTCTGATCATGAGTAATCTCATTAACTTCAAAGAGATTACTCCTATGAGTAAAGTTACTTACATGCTGAAGAGTTTGCAAGATGACCCATACTTTTTAAAATTAACATGGGCTGTGTGGTGGTAAGAGTGTTAAGTTCTTCCTGAGCTCTATTCAAAGTGCAGATAGTGTTTTGCCCTTCATCTCTTGCAGGATTTAAGAGTTCTTTCCTCAAGCTCCTCTCAACATCTCTGTGCACTTTAGTAAATTACTAAGAATACAGGAATAGTTTCTGCAGGGACATGGGGAAAGCAACCCTAAAAAACAATATTATGAAATGTTTGAAGAAGATTTCTAAACCGTTTTGTATAGAATTAGTTTATTTATTTGACAGATCAATGGGAGAGAAATGCTGACACAACTGGCTGACAGAGATTAAACTTTTGGCTTGGAGAGCTGGATCAATAATTCATGGATGTTCACAAATATAACAGACCACCATGACATTGTGTGAATAAAATAGTCAAAGGTAATGGTTTCATTGTTCACCTGACTTTAGTACTACCTCATGTTGGGCTTTATACAATACATTTTATATCAACTGACTGTAAACAACTGCAGATTGAGTGGCAATTCAAGAACCTAACGCTGCAAATGTGCGCTTACCCTTTCTTGGGAGCAGTGCCGTTAGAGCCAATAGAACGACTCATATATTTAAAAATGTACATAAGTGTTTGCAAGGTAAGGATCCAATTTAAAGGTGGAAAATGAAACTGTTCATGCTTGTGTGCTTTCTTCCACTCTATAGCTTTTTTGGATGTGTGCGTATTAGACCACTTGGTAAAACATTATTAACTTTGGCTGTGAATTTAACCATATTTATTTTAAAAATTCATTTATCTTGGCACAACTATATCATACACAAAATAATGGTTACTGGAGTGCAATACATTAACCTGGCTTCACAGAGACACGTAACATTACAGATCTGCTGGAGGTGCAAAACTCAGACCCAGATCTTGACCATCCCAATGTTCAGGTTTGTTTGTGGTCTGGGGCTTAGAAAGGGACCCTGATCCGACTCCTATGGCTGTTCCACTTTGTTCTCATACCTCCAACAGCTTTAGACAGTGGTCAGTTCTTCACAAGTCTAGGAATCTTAAATGGATGTTAGAAGCAACTCCTCATTCCATTGTGGTATCTCACTAGCAACTCAGCTGTCTTTCCCTCCGTTTTGGTGAATAACATTTATAGTTTGGATGCAAGTCACATCCCATCTGTGGATGATGACAGGAATTCTCACTTTTTCTACGTGTCATTTTAGACAAAGGTTCTTAGCAAAATCATCTGTTTTTTTTTTTTATCACCTTCTGTTTGGCACCTCAGACTTTCATATTCTTGAAGTTCCACAGTGCTGTAAAATATTGGAAGCCAACGTACATGACCTCATTGAATGACTGACGTCGGTAATAAAAGCATTTGTCTATCTGCAGGAATAGGTTTTCATTGGTCTATTCCTATAGAGAGCTGGGAGAATGTGCCATCTCCACAGCAACAAGAAAGGGGAAACTGGGTGGGAGGTATGAACAGGAGTTCAGAATATACATCATCTCAAAGACAGAAAAATTTAGCAAGCTCAGCCAGTTGTAAAATGGCCCCTTTAAGGCTGCATCTGCTTGGCCCTGTCAAACACAAAGAGCCATAATAGCTAAATCGCTGCATTACCAATGCCAGCTATTCACCCATGTCTAGTTTATATTCACCTTGCCTAGGAAATAACATCCAATATTTAACATTGCAGTACTTCCGAAATGTGATTGCACATCAATAATTAAAACAAACAAGCAAACAAAACTAGTTTCTTTCAGAATCTTATTGGAGGCCCAAAGCCAATTAGTCAAAGACATTTTAAAATAGAGCATGAATTATAAAATGCACATAGCCTTTTGCCTCTAACAGAACTTTGTTTTCATGTCTATGATTGCATGGTCCATCAGAATATTTGTTTTAGCTCTGGTTGAGCATCACCACATTACAGTTTCTCCTCCTTAGACAGTCAGATTTATTAGTTTGTTTGTCAGGAAAATAGATATATTCTAGCAAAACTAAGACCAAAACCTCCTCCTTAGGCTAATTACAGCTACGTAACTACATAGGCTTCAGCAATGCTGCCCAGAGGGCAGAAATTAACCGTAAGGGTTATCAATCAACTATTAGAATTCCTGTAGAATCAAAGCCATTGAGCCCCAAGAAATTAACTAGAGATTGGAACACACTTCAAAATCCAGGTAAATCCATCCACCTTTCCCTTCCCTTTCCCTCAGCCTCAGCTTTCTGTGATTTTTCTTTCTCTCCTCCACATCCAGTTCATACATGGGGGTCCTTTGTCTCTCAAGTTGTTCAAAACAGAATGAAATATACCAGATTCTATATTCTTACGTTCCAACACAGAGTGACTCAGACTGGAATTTTAATGAATTTCTCTATGCACCCTCCCATTCACCTCTCAATGGAGTGACATTTTCATGGTCTATAAGCAAGGCTGGAAAGGCAACCAGGTAAACAATTACTATTTGACTCTCGCTAGCAGTGCCCTTGGGATCACTGAAAGGAACTGATCTTGTTCTAATAAGAGGTGAGTGACTCTTCCACTAAATAGTGTGCCCACAAATAAATTTGCATTCAAGCTAAAAGTTAGAGTTTTACGCTATTGCTTTCAGCTAATTAATGGGCCTAGTGCTATTTGTAGTGTCTCCAGGAAAGGCTGCCAACATGATACTTACTCTAAGTTTCCAAAGAACATAATCAAGAGGCAGCCAAGTCTTCTATTGTGTTATGAGAGGGTAGTTCAGGAGCAGAAATAAGGGCAATAAACAATGTTTGAGGCTGTGGACTTCTCACTGTAGCAAGAGTGCACATTTTACGTCTTATGAGATGGGTGTCATCTGCCAGTCAATGTGGCAGGTGTTGATTGTCTGACAGGCAGCAATTTAAACAATACTGAATAGAAGTGGGAGACACTAGGCCATTTTATTTCAAAATTTCATATCTGGTTAAATCTGATCCTCGTGACTGATTCACGTGTTGTTTTTGCATCAAGCATGTGTTACATCTGCAGTAAACGTTACATACTCAGTGCCTTGGCAGAGAATCAACTGGGCATGTCAGTGCCATTTCTATACTGAAAGCATGGGAGCAACTGCAGGCCTCCAAGGTGAGAAGAGAGAAGGAGCTGCTTGTCAAGTGTGTGAGTGGGGAAGGCAAAGCCGTGGAAACCACTTAACAAGTACCCGCACTCTCATGGTGGGGTTTATCCCCCCAACACACACACACCAAGCCAGGACATAGAACAGGAGTTGACACATACAGACCCTCAAGCCAGCAGAATGGAAGGGAGAGAGAAGAGAAGTTAAACAGCCCCTTCCTCTCCAGCAGTCAAAAGCCAAGTGAACTTTCTGTCCAGTAGCTGTAGGGGAGCAAAGATACGTGTGCTTGGTGGGGTGGAGGTGTGGGAGAAAAGGGGGAGCAGAATCTCCTTCCCAGAAGTGAAGAGGGTGAAGAGTGAGGGGGCTTGACACTTGGCTACCAAGATGTTCAGAGAGGGAGAGAGGACATTAGTGGCATAGCTGGTTAAGTCAATAAATATCTTCTTGGAATGGACTCCTATAAGAACAGCCATTCTGGGTCAGATCAATGGTCCATTTAGCCCAGTATCCTGAAAGAGGACAATACCAGATGCATCAAAGGGAATGAACAGACCAGGGCAATTTCAAGTGATCCATCCCTTGTCATCCAATCACAGCTTCTGGCAGCTGCAGATTTAGGGACATCTGGAGCATAGGGTTGCATCCCTGACGATCTTGGCTAATAGTCATTGATAGACCTGTCCTCCATGAACTTATCTAATTCTTTTTTGAACCCAATTATACTTTTGGCCTTCACAACATCCCAAGACAACAAGTTCTACAAGTTGATTGTGGGCTTTTGAAGAAGTCCTTCCTTTTGTTTGTTTTAAACCTCCTGCCTATTAATGTCATCAGGTGACTCGTTCTTGTGTTACATGAAGGGGAAATAACGCTACCCTATAAGCTTTCTCCACACCATTCATGATTTTACAGACCTCTATCATATTCCCCCTGGGTCTTCTCTTTTCTAAGCTGCCGTCCCAGTCTTTTTAACCTCTCGTCATGTGGAAGCTGTTCCATACCACTAATCATTTTTGTTGCCCTTCTCTGCACCTTCTCCAATTCTTATAGATCTTTTTACAGATGGGGCAACCAGAACTGCACACAGTATTCAAGGCATGGGTGTATTATGGATGCAGATAGTGGCATTATGATATTTTTGTCTTATTATCTATTGCTTTCCTAATAGTTCCAACAATGTTCACGATTTGGCTTATAAGCTCTGTGGGACATGCACTGGCATTTCCTGTATGTCTGTGGAGCACCTAGCATGTAGGAGCCCTAACTTGGTTAACCTTCATTGCAACATATATACATATCAAACAATAATCACAAAATAATAATCATAATTGACTAAGTACGTCTAGCTCATAGGAGAAAGATTTTTAAAATCGCAGGCATCTAAAGACCAGTTATAAAGAATGGAAATTATTGCCGAGAGGTATATTAAAAACGTCAACTAGGGTGTATGTTCTCAGATGTGCATTCAGGTCCTTTAAGGTTTTCAAATGCTTGTTCACCTGGCACTAATACGATAAACATTGTTGGGGGGAATCATTTACTAGCATGGAGTATCCTTACATGGACTAGTCCTCAATTTTTTGGGAAATAGGGATTTCAGGTGGCATATTTATATATGAAACTTCTACTGCAGGGGAATTCTGGTTGGTTACTCTAAGATCCCACAGTGCTGACACCTTTAGTGGAGGGGCTCCAACCTGACATCATTTAACTATGGCAGCAAACAACAGAGCTGCAAACATTTCTTACCTCCAGAATGAGGCGGTGGTCTGCAAAGCAGCACAACTCCTTGACCTTCTCGAACAGACACTGCAATTCTTTTAGTTTTAAAGGTTTCAAGATCTGTTTTTGAAAGAAAAGAGAAGTGCGTATCAGTACACATACAATGACAGAAGAATACATTCATAGAGGGCCCAGGTCTGTGATTCTTGTGCAGGACAAGCAGCAATTTACTAGACAAATTAGTTGCACTGACTTCAGTGGACTACTCAGTATAAGCAACTGAGTAAGGATGACAAGGAGGATTGGAATTATTTATGCAGATATATGACTAAATAGATACCGAACCTGAATCTGATTTCACTGATGCTGGGTTTAAACCAGCATAACTCAGTCAACTCCAATGGTGTTACTACTGTAACTTGGGTTAGAATCAGGTCTCTAATTTGCTGCTATTTGGTAACTAGAGTTTCATCTGAAATGAAGCATTTGATATTTGGGAATAACATTAAGGATCTGATTTGAATGTCCTCTGATCACCAATAAATTCATACGCAATAGCCAATAGTTGTTCAGAAAAAGACAGTTACCTTTTCCATAACTGGTTTTCTTCGAAATGTGCTGCTCATGTCTATTCCACAATAGGTGTGCGTCCTTGCCATGCGCACCGGTGCCGGAAGTTTTTCCCCTAGCAATACCCGTAGGGGGGGACCGCCCCCGCGACCCCTGGAGTGACGCCTGATTGGCGCAGCATAAGGGGAGCTGCGCGCTCTCCCCACCCTCAGTTCCTTCTTGCCAGACAACTCTGACAGAGGGGAAGGAGGGTGGGATGTGGAATAGACATGAGCAACACATCTCGAAGAACACCAGTTACGGAAAAGGTACCTGTCTTTTCTTCTTCGAGTGATTGTTCATGTGTATACCACAATAGGTAATTCCAAGGTGGTGCACGTGGACAGGAGAAGCGCCATGTGATCCCTTACCTGCGACAAGCCAATCATCCAGACAGGGGAATATCTGGCCGCTCTGCCGTCTGTGGTAGGCCGCTACCACCAACATGCATTTAGTAAACAGCCTGGGGGCAATGGACAGACCAAACGGGAGGACTGTGAGTTGATAATGATTCTGTCCCACCATGAAACAGAGGAAGCGTCTGTGCCCCTCAAATATGTGGATGTGGAAGTATGCATCATGTAGATCGAGGGCAGCATACCAGTCCCCAGGATCCAGGGAGGGGATGATGGAGGCTAGGGAGACCATGCAGAACTTGAGCTTCACCCTGTATTGGTTCAGACCTCAGAGGTTCAGGACAGGCCTGAGTCCCCCGCTTTGGCCTTTGAGATAAGGAAATAACGGGAGTAATACCTCCTTGACCATGAACTCCTCGGGCACCGCTTCTATGGCTCCTAGTCTCTCCTGCTCAAGCAGAGCTTCGTGCGAGAGGTCCCCCAGGAGGAACGGGGGCGGGGGGTGGTTGGGCGGGGAGGAAGTAAACTGGAAGGTATAACCCCGGGAGATGGTGTCGAGGACCCATTGGTCCGAGGTTAGCCGCGACCATTCCAGGAGGAAATCACACAACTGGTTGGAGAAGGGAAGCTTTATTGGGGATGGATCCCTGATGAGGACTGGCAGGGTGCCCCTGAGCATCCCATCAAAAACGCCTTTTCCCCGCCTGCTTGCCCTTGGAGGACCCAGGCTGGGAGGCAGGCTGAGAATGCTTCTGAGGGCGTTTCTTATAGTCCCACTGCTTCCTATGGGCGGCCTTGTACTTCGGGAGGGCGGCCTGGGCGGGAGTCTGCTGCGGCTTGAATTTAGGTTTTGCCAGAGCTGGGACATAGAGGCCCAGAGTCTGGAGGGTTGTGCGGGAGTCTTTCATTTCATGCAGCCTTGTATCTGTTTCCTCCACAAACAGAGTTTTCCCATCAAACGGGAGATCCTGCATGGAAGACTGCGCCTCGCTGGACAGCCCAGAAAGCAGGAGCCATGGCGCCCGTCTCATGGACACCGCAGAGGCTATTGATCATGCGGCCATGTCCGCAGCATCCGAGGCTGCCTGCAGGGACCCCCTAGTGGCTGCTGCCCCTTGTTCCACTTGTGCCTTAAACTCTTTCCTATCACACTCCTGGACAGAGTCCTCAAACTTAGGCAGGGAGCCCCACAGACTGAATTCGTACTGGACCAGGAGAACCTGATGGTTCACCACTCTTAACTGGAAGCTCAAAGATGAATAAATTTTCCTTCCGAAAGAGTCTAGTCTCCGAGAGTCTTTGTTCTTTGGGGTCAGGGCTGGCTGACCCTGCCATTCCCTATGGTAGACCGACTCAACCACCAAGGAGTTGGGCGCTGGGTGGGTATACAAGTACTCGTGCCCCTTAGCGGGTACAAAGTACTTGCGTTCCACCTTTTTAGAGATGGGGGCCAACGAGGCCGGTGTTTGCCACAGGGCATTTGAAATCTTAGCCACCCGTCATGGAGCGGCAAGGCTACCCTACCTGGTGCCAATGGAGACAACACGTTAAAGAGGGAATCTGAGGGCTGCTACATCTCTTCTGTCTGGAGGCACAGGCTTGCTGACACCTTTTTTAAGAGTTCTTGGTGGGCCCTAAAGTCCTCCTGTGGGACGCAGGGGGGCGGGGCCGCAATCGCCTCCTCCGGGTGGGGCAAAGAGGCCAGTGCGGTGCTCTGGGTGTCGGCCGGCACCGGAGGGTCCACCACTTGGTTGGACTCCGGGCATGATGCCGAGTACGTATGTCCCATCGACTTCTTTCTCTGGTCGATGGTACCGGAGAGTCGCCACGTACCGATGCCATGGGGCCGGGTACCAGTTCAGAACAGTGTGCCGAGGTCGGGGTCAGCGCCGACTCCATCAGGATGGCTTGGAGCCTAATGTCACTTTCTCTTTTGGTCTGAGGCTTAAACGACTTGCAAATCTTGCACCTTTTGTTGATATGGGTTTCTTCCAAGCAGTGCAAAGAGTCTGCGCGCGGGTCACTTCTTGGCATAGAACACCTACAAGAGCTGCACGACTTAAATCCCAGGGCGCGGGGCATGCCCCGGCCCGGGCTCACTGGCTAACTAAACTAACTAAACAGCTAACTAACTACAGGTACTAACACCGAACGAATGAACAGTTCTGGGGACAAGCTGCAGCAAAGCTGGAGCAGAGCAGTTCCAACGCATCTTCACTGGCGGCAAGAAGGAACTGAGGGTGGGGGGAGCACGCAGCTCCCTTATACCATGCCAGGCAGGTGCCACTCCAGGGGTCGCAGGGGCACTCCCCCCCTTCGGGTACTGCTAGGGGGAAAACTTCCAGCACCGGTGCACGTGGTGAGCACGCACACCTATTGTGGAATACACATGAGCAATCACTCGAAGAAGAACTGGAGGATGTCTTTTTGATACTACTGACCTTACTCAGGCAAAATTAGCTTTGAAGTTCATGGTAGTTTGTTTAAGTAAGGACACCAGAACTGGGTCTCTGTATATTGGGCTGGATTCTCCACTGCCTTGTACCTTGTACAGTCATTTAAATATCTGTACAAAGTGGGTGTAAAATGCTGCTAACTCGGTGCATAAATGCAGAATTCCAGATCAAGAACATTTTATACCCACTTTGCAATGGTGTAAATGATGACACAAGGTCCAATGGACAGTCAGGCCCTGTTAAATCTATCTGTGATGCCAGAAACAGCCGTAAATATAAGCTGACAATTTGGTACTCCATCCTAAAAAAAAATAAAAAAGAAAGAAAGAAGTCCTCCCCCGTAAACTCTAAATAATCTTAAAGCAAATCTTTCAAACGCAAACTTGCAGAGACATCAACACTGGATTTTGAAAACAGAGCTCACAGTGGATGGCAGTTTTTCTCCAGTACAATCTGAGATCTGCTCTCAAGATACTCATTTGAGTGTTATTTACAATAATGAAGAACTGAAGTACACCATTACAAATTAATAGGCCAAACAGAAGTCAATCCAGAGAGCTATTGGTGGAATCAGCTAGGAGGGGAAAAAGATTTGTTTACAACTTTGGAAAAGGGACAGGCACAAAAGTTATCATGTACAGATGTTCGATGATGTGCACAAAGGACTGTTTAAAATCTTTGCAGCCAAGCATAATAAAAATAGTGAGTTGACCAACAATAGCTATTTTCCAGTGTAATTTATATGTAACATTAAAAAGCAACAACAGATGTTCACCCAATAAGACCACAACTACAGTAATTATGCATTTCAATGCCTCATTTTTTAAAAAAACTGTTGCTTAATGCAACAGTAATAATGTACTTTTCCTTATTCATATTATTATTCTTTAAACAATTTAAAAACTCTAAAAATCAAACTGAAAGAGAAAACATCTGTGAGTGCTTAAGGGCCTATTAATGTACGAACCTGACCATCTCTCTCTTTTCATATCAGCGTGACATTGTATTCTCACTGGGGCAGAGTCAGTCACTTTACAGGCAGATTGGTTTCACTCATACTTGCCAGACCCGACACTCGTCACTGATATGGGTCTCATCCAGTGACTCTCAGATACTTTGGGAGCACAACACATATGGACACATATGTGACACTGCACCCCGTTTTCTTCATAGAGATGTTATTATATGATATGATTATGGCATAATTCTGATGTACTTCACACAAGATAGGTCATGTGAGATATCATTGGAAAGGTTATGATTTACTGAGTATGGTTATCCTATTTGTATTCATGTATCTTTTCTGTATCTGAAGTTAGGAATATTGACTATATATCTGTATTTCAAATGTGTTTACACCTGGGGAATGCCCACTAGGCATAATGCACTCCGTCCAGATGGCTGGCTGGGAAGGGCCCATTCAGATTAAAGGGCCATTAGAGAAAACAATAGGCCTTAGAAGTAGTTTATCTCTCACCAGGAGTGGGGGCCTAATGGGGGGGGGGGGGGGGGCTTCCTGAGGATGCTACAAACAGCCTCTGCCTCATTGCTGCTATGACACTACAGGCACATGTGATCCGGTCACCTGGTGCTGGACTCCATCTTGGGATACCAGTATTTTTCCACTGACTGGTGTGGGAGCCAAGCTTTGAAACAAAGGGTTCCCGCCATACACAAAAGCTATATAAGGCAGGGGAGTGACATCATCAGGGTTCTCCACTGACTCTGACACTGACTCTTGGAAACACCGAAGGAACAAAAACTGAAGTGGACGGAAGTGCTAGACCCGGGCTAAAGGAATTTCTAGCCTGTGAATGAAACACCTGGGGATTCCACGCTGTAAATTAGTGCAGCGTGCCCCTTAGGAGTCTGCAGCCTGCTTGCCTCATCATTTAGGGAGAGAATTTGCTATTCATATCTGTTCTATGTAGTATATTAAGCTTAGTTTGCATATTTTGTTTATTTGCTAGGTAATCTGCTTTGATCTGTTTGCTATCTCTTATAATCACTTAAAATCTACCATTTGTAGTTAATAAATTTGTTTTTGCTTTGTCTAAAACCAGTTTGTGTGTAAATCATAACTTGGGGCAGAAAGCTGTTGTATATTTCCTCTCTACATTGGGGGGGGGGATTTCACGAGTTTACGCTGTACACTTCTCTGTGCAGCGCAAGACGGTATAATTTTGGGTTTACACTCCAGAGAGGAGTGCGTGCCTTAGGAACTGGGAGGTGCCCTAACTGTGCCTCCCCATGCAGAGATGATCACAGCATCTGTATGTAACTGCAGCTGGGTGTGTCCCTACCTGTATGTGTGCTGGTGAAGTGCAGGCTGGAGCCTGGAATCGGGCTTGGCAGCCTGGTCACAGCAATACAGTGTAAATGGAGCCTAGGCTGGTGGGTCGGGAGGGACTCTGTGGTACCCCAGTTGCAGGTGGCACCCTGGGGGGAACCCATCACCATGTGTTTTTACAACTGTCCTCAGGAGGAAGATCCTGTGGTTAAGATATATGAGAGGGGCTCAGGAACTGGGCTGTACTCCCAGCTTTGCCACAGAACGTGTGTGTGAATGTGGATGAGTCACTGAGGCCCAAATTCTCAGAAGAATCAAGTAATTTTTGTTACTCCAGTTGTATTCATACAGGGCCTGATGTTCAGCGGTACTGAGCACCTATAACTCTGATTTATTCCAATGGGAGCTCAAAGGAAGCTCCCAAACCCTTCAATCTCAGATCCTCCAATGTTTCTGTCTGGTTGCCCCTTTCCCGCCTTCCCCCAGTGTGGCAGCACAACTCATTAGCCACCCTAACATTCTTCACCTTTACTCCTTACACAAAGAAGGGACAAGATGGAGTGAGAGTTAATAATCTGTCTGAGGGTGACGAGTCCCCACGCTGAGATCACAGATACTAGGAGCAGATCCCCAGTACTAGGAACAGAGTCCGACCTGAACGGCTCCAGTGCCGGTGCTAGCACTGACTCCATAAGGAGCACCCAGAGATGTAGGTCTCGCTCCTTCTTTGTCCGAGGTTTGAACCCCTTGCAAACCCGACACTTGTCACTGATACGGGTCTCATCCAGGCACCTCAGACAGTTACTATGAGGATCATTGATGGGCATAGTTTTTTTTTGCAGCGATCACAGGGTTTGAAGCCTGGGGATCGGGGTATGCCCCGCCCCTAGGCTGAGTCCCATCTGGGACTAACTAACTAACTACACTGAGGGAAACTACTAACAACTTTTAACTATTTACAGAGAAAAGTTCATCTCAATGGATTAAGAATGAGAAGGCTTGCTAACGCAAGAAATGTTCCAGCACTGTCACTGGCGGTAAGAAGGAACTGAGGATGGGGGAGCCGGAAGCACCCCTTACATTGCGCCATACGGGCACCACTCCAGAGGGTGCCAGAGCCGGTCCCCTATGGATACTGCTGAGAAAAAAACTTCCAGCACCGGTGCATGTGGCGAGCATACACACCTACAATAGAATGCGTGTGAGCAAGCACTCAAAGAAGAATTGAGAATTCACAGAAGACACAGACAGACTGACAGGCAAAGAGACAGACAACAGAAGGAGCAGCTGAAAACATGGTGTCTGACCCGCCAAGATACCTGAAGAGAGGTTTTCTGGTCAGGAGAGGTTCTTAAATAAAGTAAAGAATTAAACAGAAGAGCCACACATTCTAATGGAAAAGCTATTTTCACTCAATACCAGGAAATTCTCAACCTCAGATTTAGACAACAAACACTAGTTAATCACCTAGTCTTAGAAATGGCATCAGTGAATTTCTTTATAAATCTTTAGATTCTCCTTTGCAAATTGACATCAGACAAAAAGTGCAAGTCAGGTAATAATTAAAAACTACCACATGAAATAAATGTTAAAATGAGCATTATTGTAATGTATGCAGTGTAGCTGTAGCCATGGCAGTCCCCGGATATTAGAGAGACAAGGTGGGTGAGGTAATGTCTTTTATTCTGTTGGTGAGAGAGACAAACTTTCGAGCTACACAGACCTGACAGAGAGCTCTCTCAGGCTTGTCTCACTCACCAACAGAAGTTGGTCCAATAAGAGATATTACCTCACCCACCTTGTCTCGCCATTATTGTAATGCACTTAAAGCCCAAATCTCTGAATTTGGGAAACATTCCCCGTGATTATGAGAGAGACTGATCTCAGTTACACTAGAATCAGTTCAGAGTGCAACCAAGATCAAAATCTGGCCCTGTTCTGTGGAATAAGAGGATACGTTTCTATAAAGACAACATCTCTGATCATTCTAATAGCGAGTGTTATAACAACTCCTAACCCCAGTGGGCTATTATGTGATTTAAAAAAATATATAAATAAGATGCAGTTCATTAGTATTGGTCTCTCTCAAACGTTAAACATATTATAATGTATCAAAAAATCACCCTTTTTAGCACTCAGAAAAGATGAGGGAAAAATAATCTCCTTTATTTTTGCTGTCTTGTAATTGCAACATTCTGGCCATTTTTAAGCTTCATGTACCTTCCTGAAATCATAATTTGTTTCTGGAAAAGGGGATATATTTTTGGACAGATGAACCATTGCATATCAAGGGTTGGTAGTAATACCCTTATGATGCAGATATTGTTTGTAAATCTGGGGTCAGATAAGGAGAATGTTGGAGATTATATTATTCTTATATTAAATTGTGAATTGCATGTTCAGAAATAGGTTACTTTGTAAGGGAGTCTCTCTTAACAGAGGCTTTGTCAGTGTTGAGAATATAAATTCGCAGAAAAGAAGAATTCTTGAATTAAAAAAAATAATCTTAAAGATGATATAGAACTTGAGGAAAAGCCCTAAAGATATGTGTTTAGAATTAATTGCATTATACACAGGGCCAGAACCTCTATTAAAATGCACAGGACTGTTGTCAGAGGCTAACCAGTCACTTGACATTTCCTCTGAGCAAGTCAGCTACCCACTGGAGCCGTGTCCTCTTCACGTTGCTGCACACTTGCTCACCTGCTGCATCAACGTTTGAGAGAAAGGGGGGCTATGTGGGTGGAGAGTGAATACATCCAGGGAGATATTGGCAAAAGTAAAATAATCCACATGCTATAATCCCAAGCCAGCTGTTCCACAGCTATTGGGAGTCCAACTATTATGTCACCTTCAGACCAGGAATCTCTGTTTGGACACTGCTGCTCTATCAGTGCTGGACAGGAAAAGTTGAGAAGCCTGTGGTTACCGGGGAGAACAGAGTTGTGAAAGGAAGAAATGTCACTGATGAGCAGCGGGCAGAAATGCATCTGTCACAGAGCCTACTAATCCTTCTCAGTGTGCCATGGAAGCAGTGGATACAGCTACCCAGGCCCCCTAGTCCAGGACCCTTTGATGGCAGCCTTTCTTGACAAGCTCTGAGGAAGAGAGATTTGCTAACCATTCTTACACACAAAAACTATGTTAAAGTAATTTTAAAGCTACAAAGTTGATCATTCAGAAGTAGGAAATATCAGAATTAAGGCTACTTGTGCAACCTTAATTTGGCCTCCTTCTATCCTTGGCCCCTGCTGCCTGTCCCTGTTTCTCTCCATTCCCATCTGTGGCATCTCATCCCCAGTCCCAGTCTCCTGCTCTGGAGTCCCAGATGTCCCCTCATCCCAGCTCCCAGTCGCAGTACCAGTCTCCTCTTGGGCTTCTCACCTAGTCAGTAGCAGTCTCTTGTACCTCAATCTACTCCCTCCACCCTCCCAGTCTGGTTCTTGTTACCTCTGCATTCCAGTCAAACTTTTTCTTCTTTTCTCCTCCATGTTGCCTGGACACTAGCAACGGAAGAAGCTGAGAACACACACACAGCCAGTTTTCCTAGTCTCAGTTCCTCTGCCCCATGCCAGAGCAGCTCCTGGCTGCCAGTAGGAGCAATTTCAGAGGAAGTCCTGTTAAGTGCTTGCACTCCCAGCTTGGAGCATGCTCTTTGCAAACAGAATCTCTGGCAAATTTAGCTGCCAAACTCTCTCAAACTGCAAACTGAGATTTTTTTCCAACAGCTTACAACTTGGCCAAATTTGGGCATTTTTTCACAAGACCAACAAATGGCACAATCCTGATACAAAGCCCACCCCTCCATGCCAAATGTTAAGGCCATGTTCCAAAGCATGGAGGTACTAAAATTTCTCAACAAAAAGACAGAAAAAATTTTCAGCATGGCAGAAAAAAGTTTCATTTTCTGTAACTGCAGAATTATTTTTTGCTGAAAATTTTCCCAACAAATTCAGCCAGAAGTAGACACCCAGCACGGGAAATTTCAGCCCAGTTAAAATTTGGCCAAGTTATAAGCATCTCAAAACAGGATCTTATAATGGCGAAGTGTCGGGTCCTCTTAACTACAATTTCTGCCTATAATGGTTGACATGGTTTGACTCCAGCTGTTACCCATCATTTAGGGATACATTTCTCAGGAATAACTAAATTAACTGACCTTGGGCCCAAATGACTAATGTGGCATAAGGGAAAAAAACCTTACATGTGTGCCATTCACTATCAGCTACAGGTATTGGACTGGAGTGCACTGTATCTGAGCCAGGTAACATGCTGCTTGCCCACCTCCTGCAGTTGCCAATGCCCTCTGACAAACAGATAAGAGCAGGGTAAGGGCTTGCTAAAAGGAAGGAAAAAAAACATTGGTCATTCACAGAAGTCTAAGCCCTGATTTTTTCTTAAACAATGAGATCAGGTCCAAAACGGTGTTTCATCTTGGATGGTACACCTGTTACTAAATAGAAACAAGTGTATATTTGTATACACCACTTTTGAAATGGTCATCTCCTGATGGAATACAATGAAATACACAGTTCTAAATTAAACCTGTGCTTGGAGGAATATAATCGTCTTTGACCTTGTTTATGTATTATCGCAGAGCAGCAGAGACCACCTTAATGTTGCAAAAAGCAGAGAAATTCTAATTTTTCAGTTACTTGATGACTTTTCTTTCACAGAGTGAAATTTTCCAGGCTTGGTCTCGGTCTAAATCATGTTTTGGGGTTTTATATTTTATTTCAGAGAAAGTGGTTCAGCCAATTTTGAGTAGGAAGTAAGTAAAATGCTTGGTTGAAAAACAGAGTGCTTGAACTGGATAATTTGCAAATAAAAAGAACAGTTTTATTGCCTTTTTATTGCCTGTAAAATTGAAGTAAGTTTAAAATTAATAACAATCAAGGTAAGGAAAGAGATATACACTTTTCTGGCTTCCAAAACAGCACTTTCCTTCTTTCTCAATGGTAATATATACACTTTTCATTTGCTTTAGCACCCAATACTTAAACTTATATCAGTTAGAATACACATGCCATTTTAATAAAATGGTGTGAGAACATGGAATTCAGCTTTTTGGAAGAGTTTCTTACTCTGCATGAAAAGGAATGCATCAATCAAATGTGTTCTTGTAAAATAAAGCATAAAGAGTAAGCATATAAGATCACATATTCCACTGGCTTCCCTCTATTTAGTAAAGTAGGAGTTTAAGTCCTAAGTACATTGCTCAGAAATTGTTGCCAAATATCAAGTTGACCTATGAAGAGCATAACAATCATTTTCATTGCCTTTACTCGGGGAATAACTGCTTATCTGCTTTGGAAAGTAGAGCATTAAAAAGTTCATGTGATATGGTTACCCATGATTGTTAAATGACACTGATTTGTGAAGAGGGAGGGTGAAGGAAAGCAATAATATACTACAACATATGAAACATCCTATACAAGAAAAAAGCAGATATATTGCCTATTTTTCCTTCTTCTTTTTCTCCTTGACATGTGACCAGCTGGAAAGGTACCAAGAGCAATGCAACACTAGTATCCTGCCCAGTGCTACTAATCAAATGGAAATCTCTTACAGAATGTGTGGCCTATGATGTAAAGGAATAATATTGTGTAGTAACTAATCACAAGTAATTCTATTATGGTCATCTTGGATGTATGGTCACAAATCCAAATTTGTGTGTGAAACAACAAATACCCACAGTTACTGGGCATACAACAATATCTCCAATGTTTTTGAAAATGAAACTGTTATTCTTAGCAACCCAGATTACCAGGATCTTATTAAACAAAGTACTCCAGTGCTTCATGCATATATGCCATTAACTTTACTGCTAAAACAATTGTTAAAGAGAAAAGAATCACAATTAATTAAAATTAGGAATGACATAAATAAGACAAACCAAGCACTGTCTGAAATTTTGGGCGGTAGCAGCTCATATAAGGTATTCACTCTACCAAGAGGGATGAAAATTGGATGGAAAAAATGAATGCTTGTCCACAATATTATCACTATGTGTACTACTGCATTAATCATTGCTGGATACTGTCATGTAATATGTATGTGACAGGCCTCTTATTATATAATCACCAATGATAATGAGATAACACTCACCCTGTCAAGGCGGGGAATGTAGTCAAAGATTTTAGTTTAGTATCCATTTATTGTGTGATGTTATGAGCAATCAATTTGTTATGTTACATATATTCATTGTATGGTAATTAGAGTTAATTTGTAGGATTATAAAAGTATAAAACTAATCAGTATTTAGAGGAACCAAGTATTAGACATGAGTAAGACAAGCTGAAATGCAAGATCTGTAGGTTGAGGCCTGCAAGACTTTAGCTTAACTATTTTAGGCCTTGGAGACAAGAAACGATGACATAAGTGACCAAGAAATAACCTGATGCCCTAAGATTATGGGAAAAGAGGTACCAACTGGTAAAATTGCACAAAATTACCCAGAAGATTAATATTAGATCATAAAAATACTGTAAAGGTGCACCTGTCTCAGACATGTGTCTTAATCATGGGATACAGGTTGTATCAATGCTAATGAGAACAAAGGGAACTTACACAGGCTATAGAAAATTGGGGTCCCTTAAGTTTCCAGGGGACACAGACCAATAAGAGAAAAGAGGGTGGACGCTTTTATGGACACATGCAGAATGTAGGTGTAGATAGAATCACAGTATGGGAAAACTGAGCTCCTTCTAGGAGACTCCAGCAGGAACCATCCCTCTACTGATGATCAAACCATGAGAGACCCATCAGACCCTAACACTGTTGTTAAGACTGTGAATATAACTATATTTGTAACTTGTGCAGAGGTCTGTATAGAATTTCTATATGCTTGGGCAATCATAACTTTAATAAAACAGACTAGACTTTGTACTGGTGAATGTGTGTCTCGTCACTACCCTTGGTCTTTATGTGTTCCTAGAGACTCTAACTCTGAAGCAAGTAGCAGAGGTGACTATCACTCTGTTAAGCTTGAAACCGTAGCCGCCAGAGCTGAACCCACTGTGGTGTAAAACCACATTACATAATTCACTTTAAATAAAATAAAAGGCTACAGACATCTGTTCAGGAGGGGAAGGGGGAAAGCTTTTAATCTGCGAAAAAAATGTCTGCTAGTTCCCTTAAGCTACCTTCTGAAATATTCTGGTTTTCACAAATTTCTGCTTACGAGAGAGAGCAAATGGATGGTATAACATACCTACTATCCTGTCTTTGTTCAGTGAAGCCGGATGATGCTGTACATGAGAAATCCTGAGACTTTTGCTCTTTAATTATGAAGCAGCTTCAGAAATTTGGTTCAGTTTAGCTTTCTGACTGGCTGAGAATACCAAGCAATATCCCCACGCTATCCGGGCAGAAAAACACATGTGCCAATAGTTCTCCATAAATATATATCCATATGTAAATTCCATTGCATACCAGCAGTAGGACTTTTTAGGCGGTTCATTTCTGGCTGATTATTGTATTGTACTGATGACTGAAGATACACTAACTTCTCCCACCACTAGCGGAATTCATTAAAAAAAAAAAAACCCACATACAATATACACAATAGCTCCTCACTGAAACTAGCTAAGACTGGGATTTTCAAAGTTAAGAATCCAACTCCTATTGAATTCCATTTATTTTAAATCACAGCCCCCACTAATATTGAAAATTAGGTATAACAAGTGCTCCCATTTTTACAAAGATGAAAAAAAAGATTTTAAAATAAGTGCAGTGACACACTGTACAATCTTAGAAGTTCTTCTCTGAGGCATGCTATTTTTCCTTCATAATATTGTCCTCCAAATCAATACACTTGAATAACAGATATAAATATTTATATCCGACTGGTGACCTTGGCAATGTGCCTACTTTTTATCTACATTTTATTGAATTTCTAGTCCAGGCAGCAGGAACAAAGACTTAATTCGTCTTCTGAACCAGCTGTACTAGATGGGAAACTTGAGTGTGATCTTATCTTCAATAAGTGCCCCATCATTGACACAATTCTATGTCATTAAATTGGCATGCATTTTGCTCGGAAGCAATTCATCTGGTATGAAATAGATTTTAAGTATGATTTTGAAAACTTTAAGGCTGGGATTGTTAAGGACCCTAAGGGAGTTAGGCACCAACCCACTAACCTTTAATGGGACTTGGGTACCTAAACTGTAAGCTCTTTGGGTTTTCGTACAGTGCCTTGCACAATGAGATCCAGGTCCATGACTAGCGCTCCTCGTGTGTGTCTATACAGCCCGTGGCAGCGAGCCTCCCAGGCTGGGTCGATAAACTAGGGAGCCTAGGGAGGGGTGTGGGCTGTGTTTTAGAATCAGAGGTCCCAGGTTAAGTCCCTGCAGAAGATCCCCTTCGTGGTAGTTTCTACAGTGGCATAAACTACTTTACTGACTACAGTGGCATTATGCCCACAGAGAATGTGATTGATGACTCTGAAGACTAGGATACAATAAAATAAAATAGGGAGAATGAAACTCATCCATTGATCAAAAATATTAAAGCGAAGATTGCTGCTGCTGAAATATCTGATATAGCATTGCTGTTCTACTGAATGTAGCTCATGGGACCATGGTGGGTGTTTCTGAGAATGGTATGCAAGTCTGTCTGGGGCAAAGGCAATTTTCATTACGTATTGTTTACAATCTAAGAAATATGTACTGGCATATAGTAGAACACAACAGATTTTAAACTATGAACTTCAGATGTAATGCTTGGATAACTAAAACAACCCTTCAAACCAAAACATTCGGAGGTCACTAGAAGGGCTACTCACTTTGCTTGCTACAAGCTAGATAGTCAGAGTCTTCACTTGGCCATGTATGGGAGTAAGAGAGAGCAGCTCCCTACCCACATACACATGCCTTACTCCTCCTGCTTAGCTCTGATTGTAGAGTCTATGTAGAATAAGTTTTCAATAAAACAATGTTCAAATAGGGGACTGAAAATTAAGTTAAAAAAGAAGAAGACAGAAATAGCAGGATTTCAGTTTCTTTGTGTTTATAAAAACCAGGAAAAACTATGCACGCAATTAAAGGTCTACTACCAGTGGGCTATTATGCAGTGATGAATGCTGCCTTTTTGCATCCTTAGTCATAAAATCAACACTATTTACCATGTTTAATATCAGTGACATAGTTAACAGACCAAATACATTTTTTCAGAGTGCCACTTTCCACTTGCAATAATGTCTGCTGTGCAAACATCTGCTCTGGAGGGACATGGATACTTTAAATATATACCTTACTGAAGTACA